>NC_080545.1:81959650-82559650 GCF_028640845.1 Ahaetulla prasina | reverse complement strand
TCCCCTTCCTGGAATTTTCTTCTGAAAATAATGATTAACTTAATATATTTCTGGATCCCAACACACAAGCTATGTGACAACTCAAAAAGTCTAAAAGAAAATGGAGGCGACTGGGGAATCGCTCTAGTTAAGATGAAAGACTTTGTCAAGAGGCTGTTATAAAAGATTCAGGCCAACGGAACAAAATAAAAAGAAGCACCAGTCCTGGATCCCTGTAGATAAATTCTAAATATCTTAAATATACAAGCATGCCCAGTATCTCTGCAGACAAGAAGAAGAATTACGAGATTCTAGATGGAATGTAGCAGAACTGGTTACAGTTTAACATAAGAAGAGTATCAAATTCGGATGTAGTTTTTTTTTTCCCCCATTTCATTTCATTTCAACTTATCTGTCCTTTGCTTTCATCACTAGAGTTTGTCTTTTATGTTTCACTGCCATTAGATAGATAGGGCATCAGATAGAGTCTTCTAACTAAATAATGGAAATCTCTTTGCTAGATTGCTGGCATTTACACGAGCAGTTCCACTAACTTTATTCAGCTTTTCCTCCCTTTTGCTTTATACCATGGGTGAAATCTATTTACCTTCTTTACCGATTCGGAAGTGCACACACTGCGCATGTCACATGTGCACGCAGACCCTCTGTGCATGCACAAAACCTTTCTGCGCATGCGCAGAGGGTACAAGACACATTACTTTTTTTTTTAAATTTGCATTTATATCCCGCCCTTCTCCGAAGACTCAGGGCGGCTTACACTATATCAAGCAATAGTCTTCATCCATTTGTATATTATATACAAAATCAACTTACTGCCCCCAACAATCTGGGTCCTCATTTTACCTACCTTATAAAGGATGGAAGGCTGAGTCAACCTTGGGCCTGGTGGGACTTGAACCTGCAGTAATTGCAAGCAGCTTCTGTTAATAACAGACTGTCTTAGCAGTCTGAGCCACTCAAGGACCCCTGGTTTCCTTAAAACCAGGAAGTACAACAACCGGTGGGTGGGCGGAGCCTCACACCGCAATTGCTACCGGTTCTCCAACCCACCCACCACGATCGCTACCGGATCGGGTGATCTAGTCCGAACTGGGAGCATTTCACCCCTGCTTTATACCTCTACCTTGTCTGGGTTATATTGTCTGTTCTCATTTTACCTTATTTTATGTTGTATTGCCACTTTCCTTAAACTGAGATGACTTCGGTTCTTAGAATTCTCAGCATGTCCTTGCCAAGTGAGGAATTCTGGGAGTTGATGCCCACTAACCCCAAGGTCAGAAGAGACTGAGAATTCGTGTCAGCTCTAGAATTTCAAGAGTCTTCAGTCAAAAACGTCCTGAATTCGTTTCCTCATGTTGTTGACTTGGGAATTCTGGGAGATGAATTCCGCACATCTTAAAGTTCTTGAGGTTGAGAAACCACAGGCATAATTTGTCCATTCAAAGAGAGTCAAACCTTCTCTTTTGTTGTACCACTATTCACTTGTTTCTTTTGTTCCCTCCTCTCCTGCCTACGAAAAGCCTGATTGCCATCAGCTGGGTCTGAAGGCGTGGCCTGGGGGGGGAAAGAGTCAGGGGACGGAGTCCTCGTTATTTCTTCCACCTGGCCTGCTCCTGGCTCCTGGAGCTGAGCCAGGGAAGCCGATGCTCCCGAGGTAAGTCCTGATGGCCCTTCCCCCTCACTTTCCAAGTAACTTTCTGGCAGGAGGCCCGGCTCGAGGGGCGCAGACACAACAGTATTTTTCCAAAAGGCAACTGGATTTTCTTGGGGGATTTTTCCTTGAAAATGAAAGTTCTGAAGAAGCTTCTTGGATGAGAAGCAAAACATTTTCAAGAAAAAAAAACCCAAGAAAGTCCAGTCGCTTTTTGGAAAAGCAACTTTGGAAATAATGGAGTAGAACCACACCATGACTCTGCTGAAATTTGGCCTTCTGCAATTGTCAGCAATGTCAACTTTGGTGCCAACTCTGATTTGATTACTGGATATATTTGAACAACATGGTTGACTAGACAGCTGCCGCTTGGGAAAACTGCTCACATCTGTTGCAAATATTCCAACTGAGGAATTGCTATATTTCTGTGGTTTCCAAGCTTTTTTGGCTTTGAGGACTGGCAGCGACATCAGGGGGAGGGGGAGACAGGAGATGGTTCTGCACACACCGCTTGTGCAAATGCAACTTCATGTGCTTGCATGCTCACTTACTGCTTGTATGGCCCGATTCCAAATGGACTGCGACCTGGCATGGGGCCACAGCTCAGGGGTTGGGGTGGGAACCCCTGGTAGATTTTACAGCCTTGATATTAGAAGTATATTGGAAGGAGGAATAACAATTGCAATGATCCAATTGTAGACAATTAAACACCATTTATTCATCTCTCATATCTTTTCTACCTATCCAAACTCTCTCCCTTTTTAAGGGGTTGGGCTGGCTCAGTGGCTAAGACCCTGAGCTTATCAATCAAAAGGTTGGCAATTCAGCAGTTTGAATCCCTAGCGCCACATAACGGGGTGAGCTCCTGTTACTTGTCCTTCTGCCAACCTAGCAATTTGAAAGCACGTAAAAAATGCAAGTAGAAAAATAGGGACCACCTTTGGTGGGAAGGTAACAGCGTTCCATGTGCCTTTGGCGTTGAGTCATGCTGACAGCGCTGGCTTCCCGGCTTTGAAACAGAGATGAGCACCACCCCCTAGAGTCGGGAACAACTAGCATATATGTGTGCGAGGGGAACCTTTACCTTTAAAATGGAAGTTAAAAGAGAGAAAGTTTGGAGTGCTAGGAAACATGGTTTTTCTCAGTTTGGAGGCTACTTGAGGATGTTATTTACCTGCCAACAGCAGGAAAGCATGGTTTACACTCCATTACCCCTCTTGTCCCTCTGTGCATAATATACCTAATTGGGGGAGGTTAATATAGCCCAAAGAGATCCAGAGCTATGTTGAGCTAAAATTAATCTCCTCTATCCTTTGCTGCTGATGGGCTTATGGTATTTGCAAAATACACTAACCTTGCTCATGACCCAGTTAAGTGTATGACAGCCACTGAGTGTTTAATCCATCGTTGACTGTTTTAATTTACACGGTGAGCCACCTTGAAGATTTCTGGATTGAAAAGCAGTATAAATGTCTTTTAAATAAAAACAAATTTAAGCGCGGCTATAGAAAAGAAACATCTGTCCTAGTTGCTATTTATCAATGAGTTGACGAGGGCAGTCTAAAATGATATCGCAATTATGAAGAAGCGGGGGAATTGTCTCTCATAATCTTAGTGGGGCTTCAACACGTGCTGCTGTCTGCTAAAACTTCACCATCCCATGTTTCCTCGGAAGGAAGCTTGGAAATTACCTACTTTGCACGCCTGTCAATTAATTCAAAGAAGCCAATCAATCATATAAGCTTGGGTGGTTTTAATATATGCAGCTGTCGAAGAGATTTGCATATGTTTGCATAGGAGTAAAAACAATAGTTCAGAAGGAAGTTTGTGCCTGGTGCCGTTTGTCACTTGCTCAGAAGAGGCACCTTCTTCTACGATGAGAGAGGAGAGATTTTTAACAATGATGGTCTAAAATGACCAATCAGGATGTGTTGGTGAACCAAAAAGGCTTTAAGAGTTGTAAACCTAATCTTGCGTAGCTTTTTCTCCAGAAAGATTACACTACTAACCAGAGCATATAAAACATTTGCTAGACCAATTCTTGAATACAGCTCACCTGTCTAGAACCCACACCTCATTTCGGACATTAATACAATTTAGCGTGTCCAGAAATATTTTACAAGAAGAGTTCTCCACTCCTCTGATCACAAAAAAATACCTTATTCCACGAGACTTGAAATCCTGGGCTTAGAAAATTTAGAACTACACCGCCTTTGGTATGACCTGAGCATAGCTCATAAAATCATCTGCTACAATGTCCTTCCTGTCAATGACTACTTCAGCTTCAACCACAAAAATACACGAGCACACAATAGATTTAAACTTAATGTGAACCTCTCCAATCTTGATTGCAGAAAATATGACTTCAGTAACAGAGTTGCTAATGCCTGGAATGCACTACCTGACTCTGTGGTCTCTTCCCAAAATCCCCAAAGCTTTAACCAAAGACTATCTACTATTGACCTCACCCCATTCCTAAAAGGTCTGTAAGGGGTGTGCATAAGAGCACCAGTGTGCCTATTGTTCCTGTCCTAATGTTCCCTTTGGTTGTATCCAATTCTTATCATTATTTCATGCTTATACTTATATATATTGTTGTGTTTGACAAATAAATAAATAAATAAATAAACCAAAGAATATCAGAGACTTCCCTACAGTCTTTCCAAATTCAGGAAGGACTGGGAGATGGAAATATCCCTCTGGTTACATTTCTTTTTTTCTTTTTAATTTTTTAAAATAAAACATCAATGCCTACATGAACAGTGTGTTGTCTGGGTACAATTAGTTTTGAGAAATAAAAGTAATAATAATAGTGATAATATTCACAACATTGATCATGATCACATTATAATAGCAGTATTTGCTTATCTATCTCAGTAAGCCTTTCTATCCATCATCTCTTATTTTTTTACTTTTTAAACATATATATAATAATCTTAACTTCTAACGTTTACTTGTACCATAGTAACTATAATAACTTTCATCAAATAACAATATATATATAATAACTTTCTCAGTTTTTAGTTTCTAGCTCTATTTTCTAATCTTTAGTAAACCAAATTCCATATCAAAATTTATTCTGTATCTATCCATCATCTCTTGCCCTTTTTATTATTTCAACTCTTATTGACATTTTGATCGGTCTCCCTTGCTCCTCCCTTGGGACTTTATATTCCTTTACATCAGGGGTCTCCAACCTTGGTTTTTCTCAGCAAAGCTGGCTGAGGAATTCTGGGAGTTGAAGTCCACAAGTCTTAAAGTTGTCAAGATTGGAGACCCCTGCTCTACAACACTCCTGTTTAATCTAAATATCTTCTCCACCTCTAGTCACATTTCAATCTTGTCATGTTACAACCACAAGGTTTTTGAAGATCATCTTTAATAAATATAGGATTGCTCTACTCAGACGTTCCATTTGAATGGTTGGGTTTACATGTGATCGCAAATGATGATTAACTATATTTTCTTCACTAAGCCACAAATGGCTGAGTTTACTGATAGTTAAAAGACAGAGACCATTATTGGTAAACAGAAATGGCTGTATTTACATAACATACTAAGCCAAAACATTAAAACCTCCATTATAGCTCAGTGTGATACAAAAATGCAGCACTTTTTTCAAGTATATATACCTAAAGATATGGGAGCTAATCATTTTCAGTATATGATTGCTTATTCAAATACAGTTCAGTTATTGCTTTGTCTTTTTTTTTTCTTTTTTTTGCTGCTTACTCTAAATTTAATTGCATTGTATTCTCCTGGACTCAGAGTGGGTTTATTTGATTTCACTGTTTTCTTAATTTAATTTCCATGCAATATATTTCCAAATATCCTTTGTATCAATATTTTACCTTTCTCTGGAGGAAAAGAAGCCATTTGAACTTTTACGAATGCCTCACTCAGAGAAAAATTAATACCAAAGTAATGAGATAAGAGTGATTTTTTTCCCCTTGTTCTGCTAGGAGGTTCTCTCAAAAAGAAACTTTTCCTTCACAAGGAACAATTTCATGGCTCTCCAGACTACAATTTGAATCCAGATTGTATCTTACATTAAAGTACTTAAAACACAGAGATTGGATTTAGATACAACACTACTACCGGTATGTCCATAGCCATGTTCTTCTGTTGACTCTCACTTCTCCTCTTCTTCTACAAAGCTGGAAGAGACCCAAACTATCTCACTGCATTTTTAGATCTACATCAGCGTAAGAATGCTAATTTCACATGTACCCAACCCATCATTGAAGGGGGGCAGGGAATGTTACGAGTCGCCTCTCTTAAGGAGATCCATCTAGTGCAGGGGTATCAAAATCGATTTCACTGAGGGCCGCATTAGGGTTATGTTTGACCTGGGGGGAGGCAGGGGAGGGGGCAGGGCCAACTTAACATCACTCATGTCAGGGGCGCCTGTGGTGGCCCGAGCACTCTGCCAGCGAAAACGGGCTCCTGAGCTCTGTTTTCAGCTGCAGTGGCCTCTTGCAACCCTCTGCCAGTGAAAATGGATCTCGGGAGGGCCACACACAGCCCTCCGAGCTCTGTTTTCATTGGCGGAGGCACCACTGGCTAATCTTTCACTGTTTTCCAGGGCCAGAAACAGATCTCCCCCCATGGGCCAGATCTAAGCACCCCGCGGGCCAGATCTGGCCCACAGGCCTTGAGTCTGACAAGTTTCAATTTGACTTTCGCCTACCTGAGCTCCGTTTGTGTGGCAGAGAGTTGCAAGAGGCCGTTGCAGCTGAAAACAGAGCTCGGGAGCCTGTTTTCGCTGGCAGAGGCACTGCGGGCCGGTCCTTCGCTGTTTCCAGGGCAGCCCCATGGGTCAGATCTAAGCCTTGAGTTTGACACCCCTGATCTAGTGGGATCAGGAAGTAGGGCCTTCTCAGTGGTGGCCCCTCCCTGTGGAACATCATCCCTGCAGGAATAAGATTAGCCCCCATTTTGATACTCTTTTGCAAGGCCCGGAAGACCTGGTTTTGCCGATGGGCTTAGGGATCCCAGAGTGGGATGGAGCCCATCAAATGGCTCATTTGATTGTTGTGATCAGCAGGATTGGGGAGGGGGGAGTTATTGCTTTTTTATTGGTTTTGTATTGGGATTTTATCCTTATAAACTGCTCAGAATCACTGAGTGCAAGTTGGGCAGCCATATGAATTTTCTTAAATAAAATTTAAACATAGCTTGTGAATACAAATTGGCTTCATCAACTGTGTTTTGGGCCAAGTTCTTTCTATTAACCATAATTAAGATGGGCTAGTTCATATCTAACATTGTCTCAGAAATGTGGTCGATTTGAATTTAGCTTAGCATATATTGCATGGACCCAGCCAATAGGGTTTGTAAACCATGATTTTTTATTGATTTAACATTGGTTTAGCAAACTGGTGAAATCCAATTTTTTTACTACCGGTTCTGTGGACATGGCTTGGTGGGCATGGTGTGGCTTGGTGGGTGTGGCAGGGGAAGGATACTGCAAAATCTCCATTCCCTTCCCACTCCTGGGGGAAGGATATTGCAAAATCTCCATTCCCACCCCACTCCAGGGGAAGGATACTGCAAAATCCCCATTCCCTTCCCACTCTGGGGCCAGCCAGAGGTGGTATTTGCCGGTTCTCCAAACTACTCAAAATTTCCGCTACCGGTTCTCCAGAACCTGTCAGAACCTGCTGGATTTCACCCCTGGTTTAGCATTATGTGAACTTAACCCACTGCAGTGCACTATGTATGACAAAACCTGGTTAAAACAGTGTACAAAGCTCTGTCCATGTTCAGATGACACAGCAAAGCATGGTGAACAGCAAAACGAAAAGAATGTTTCTCAGTACCTCTCTTATCACACGAGAAGATTGCTAGGCCCCGGGGGCCTATAAATGTGCTGAGACATTTTCTTGAGGGCTACACCAGACCAGAGTTTTCTTCTTGCATATTACTGGATTAATACTTCAAGCAGATGTTGACTTGTATTCGTTTTCAAGAAGGCAAGTTGCAAGTTGGCCAATTAAACAGATACACTTGAGAACTGGATTACCGTAGTTAGGAATATAAAGGAAAGTTGGACAGGTGTTGTTTTTATGTCAGAGTGGTGCCACAGGTTCTGTACCACTATTAAGGACTTTTATTACCCCTTATATCTGCTTTTGTACCTTCTGGGTGTTTGACTCCAAGAGGAACCTGGACCTGGAAGGATTAAATATATCTAGATCTCTCTAAGACTGTCTTCCCCTTCTTTTTAGACATGTTTGACTTGAACTTCCACAAAGTAAGGTCAGCATGCCAGTGGCTATTCTGCCTCTTTGAAGGCATTTGTCATATCAGCGACCCAAGTGCTTTCAAAAAGGTTTAGATGGAGTCTAATGAATAATGGCAGGAAAGTGAATCGTGGCGGTAATTCTTATGGAACTAAACCTGTAAAATAGCCCCTGCCAACCTGAGAATTTCAGAGCAGATGAGACTGTAATGCTTAGAACTCTCTGCTAGCATGGACACCTTCAGAGCAGAGGTAGGCTGAGGGCTGCCCTTAACATAGGAGGTTGGAGTGGCCTGTTTCTGAAGAAATTTGTGGAAAGGAGTTGACATGAGAGTCCCTTGGACTGCCAGGCGATGCAACCGGTTAGTCCTAGAGGAGATCAACCCTGATTGCTCCTTAGAAGTCAGAGCCTAAAGATGAAACTGAAATACTTTGGCCACCTAATGAGAAGGAAGGACTCACTGGAAAAGACCCTAATGCTGGGAAAGATTGAGGGCAAAAGAAGGAGATGACAGAGAATGAGGTGGTTGGATGGGGTCACTGAAGCAGTAGGCATGAGCTTAAATGGACTCCAGAGAATGATAGAGGACAGGAAGGCCTGGAGGAACATTGTCCATGGGGTCGTGATGGGTCAGATATGACTTTGCAACTAAAAACAACAACAATGGTTGGATTACTTTAGGGCATGGGTGTCAAACTCTAGGCCTGCGGGCTGGATCTGGCCCACAGGGTGCTTAGACCTGGCCCACAGGGCCGCCCTGGAGACAGTGAAGGACTCGCCCATGGTGCCTCTGCTAGTGAAAACGGAGTAGCCCTCTTGAGCTCTGTTTTTGCTGGTAGAGAGTTGCACAAAGCCGTTGCAGCCAAAAATCGAGCTTGGGAGCCCATTTTTGCTGGCAGAGCACTCAGACTACCACAAGTGAGGTCGAGCTAGCTGCACACTCCCTGCCCATGCACCCCCCCACACCAGGTCAGACATAATCCTGATGCAGACACTCAATGAAATCGAGTTTGCTTTACAGCCTGTACTATGGTTTTCTTCGATGTCCCATCTCAAAATGACAGGAAACTTATCAACGGTTTTCACCAGATGATGAGAAGAAGGTTTTAAGGACTGCAAAAAAGAGATTATTTTAGGTCTATGGCTGTTCAGTTAGTACAGGTAGTCCTCGGCTTATGACCACAACTGAGCTCAAAAATTTTTGTTCCTACGTGAAATATTTGTTAAGTGAATTTTGCCCCATTTTACGACTTTTCATGCCACAGTTGCTAAGTGAATCACTGCAGTTGTTAAGTTAGTAAGACGATTGTTAAATGAATCTGGCTTCCCCTCTGACTGCTTGTAAGAAGGCCGCAAAAGGTGACCACATGACCCCCGGGACACTGCAACCGTCATAAATATGAGTCAGTTGGCAAAGCATTCGTATTTTGATCATATGATGCTGCAATGGTCATAAGTGTGAAAAACTATCATAAGTCACTTTTTTCAGTGCCATTGTAACTTTGACCGGTCACTAAATGAACTGTTTACATACAGGACTACCTGTATGTAAATAATTGAGTAAGCAAACAAATAAATGGGATTTAAAAGCTGCCTACAATTCTGGAGCCATAGGTTGACCATTCATGAACAAAAGATCATCCAAAGCTTGTTGGAGAGCCCTCCCTAACTAGTAGCCCTGTGCCCTATATCTTCCATAGCAACAGTTTCTGTGTGATGGAAATTCTCCATATAAGCCTTATTTAGGTGTTCTACCTGAAGATGAGTGGAAACCTCAGGCCAGCAACGTTACATCAGTACAGACCAGGGGTGAAATGCTCCCAGTTCGGACCGGATCACGCGATCCGGTAGCGATGGGGGCGGATAGTTTGGAGAACCAGTAGCAAAAATCCCTGCCCCTCCCCCACCGCCCACGCCTCACTGTTCCTCTTCTCTGTCCCTGAAGCTCTCGGTGCTGATATAGCTGCAAACGGCCTTAAATGACTGCCGCGGCACTTCAAAGGGCCGCACTACAGCTGATCAGTGCTGTAGGCAGCTAGTAGACTGATGCCTCTATTTTTAAAGAAGGTAGACTGGTGCCTCCCAAAAAAAGGCAATTGGTAGACCGGTGCCTCTATTTTTAAAGAAGGTAAACCAGTGCGCTCCCAGGTTTTGTATACTTCATTATTTTTATTATTTATTATTATTGGCCATGCTCATTCAGTCACCTGACCATCAAGCCACGCCCGGAAAATTTTTAGATTTCATTCCTGGTACAGACCCACTTGCTGGCATTTGCATATGCAAAATAAATGTTTGAAAAGATGCAGCTGTTACCTGTACAATTGATGCCAGGAATCAGGAATATCTAACAAGCATGTGTGATGGGACTAAAAGTGCTTCATGCAAGCACCATGTACTAGAAAGCAACGCAAGTGTAAAATATGTAATTTGGGCTTTTGTGTCAAGAAATTAGTACAATAATAGATGGCCTTCAAATAATATAAACGGGGGGGTGGGGGGTAGGAACAGATTACTTATGCTCTCACGTAACATATGACTGGATTTATCCAACTAAGAGGTTGTCAAGGATTATATGAATCATTTTAAAAAAGGAGCCAGATGCTATTTCCTAAGGAAAAAATACATTTAAAAAAAATCTTTATACATGCCAAGGATGAATTTAGGTGGCTTTAAATGACAAAATTTGGGATGGTTGTATATTGAAATATTAAATACAGGCCAATCAATTTAAAGTTGTTTTAGGACATTAGACAGGCTATGTTGATATTTATGATACATTGATATCTAGCTATCTGTACAACTATTCTCTAAATACCAAATTTCTGCATCTAATCTATCAAGCAAACATATTGTCATCACTTTCTTTTGTTCTGTTGCAATTTTCAATAGAGTTCTTTACTCTACTGAGTAAAGTCGTGCAATACTTTCTGTTGCCTCAAAAGTTTAGCAAAAGCAGGCAATTTAATAGCCAGGAAACATATCTATCTTTTCTGCCATTTTTCAGTATCAAGGGTCAAAGGTTGATGGTGCCATAGCAATGACATCACTAGAAGCATATTGGATTGGATAGGATAGGATAGGATAGGATAGGATAGGAATAGAAATAGGAATAGAAATAGGAAGAAGAATAGAATAGAATAGAATAGAATAGAATAGAATAGAATAGAATAGAATAGAATAGAATAGAATAGAATTCTTTATTGGCCAAGTGTGATTAGATACACAAGGAATTTGTCTCTGGTGCATAAACTCTCAGTGTACATACAACAACAAGGTAATATAATCAGTGTACAAACAAACATATAAATTAACAGCAACTTTTTTAAAAAGAACTGGGCAATGATTAAAAGCAAAATAGGAATAGTCCCTATTGTCCTTGTGTGTAAAATGTGCCCATTTTTTTCAGGAGTTGGCTGTTGATTTTCAGCTACATTTTCCAAAATTAGAAAAAGAGGCTGGAAGCACCCATATCATTTAAGTGGCTAGGGTTCCCTCTTTCTAGTAAATCTGGGAGCAGTCATGGAGATGATATACACAAACTACCAAATACATCAAACACAAATCGTCTGTGGCCAAAATTGATGTAATGGGGAGCTCTCCGTAACTCATTTTTTGACAAAAAATGTTAAGACTTTTATTTATTTATTTATTTAATTTATTTATTTTATTTAATTTTTATACCGCCCTTCTCCCGAAGGACTCAGGGCGGTGTACAGCCAAAAGATAAAAAACCCACTATATATACAATTAAAACAGTAAATTTAAAACAGAGCAAATTACAAAGTGGCAGAGAGTTCTTTCAGAATAAACCTGTTTTGTGTTTATTGCAGTCCCTCCAAACAAGCCAGTATTTTTCAAAGGTTCTTTTTTACATGCCTTGTTCTGCTAGCAGGATATTTTTTTTACTGGTCTTCTCTTTGTCTCCTGATTTATGAAAAATCACTCATTAATCAATCACATTAGATATGGCTCAGCTCGGAACAGATATCCCCAAATATCTGTTTCTGTTTGGATTCTAACAAAATTCTGTTTGGATTCTGTTTGGATTCTACTAGACATGTATTCCCACCTTGGATTATTTTGAGCCAAACTTGAAAATTCTATTTTCATTTTCTCAGTTTAGATTCAAATTCAGATTCACATTAAGTCTGAATGCTATTTACATGCAACTATGCAGAGATTAAGAAAATATATTTTCCCCCAAAATGGTTGATATGCTAGAAAATTTGAAAAGCTGACATATATTTTTCTCATTGCATCAGTAGATTCATATCTCTGATGCATTTCTGAGAATGCATATTGGTAAATATTATAACTTGAACTGCACACTAAAAATCTCCTTATCTCACTGAAGTGAAAACATTTAGCTGGGTGAAAAATAAAAACACACATAGAAACACATGGTGAGATGAGAAACAAGATCTGGAGCCAAATATTTTGTGGCAGACAGTGAACATTATACAAAGAAGAGTGACAGGCCAGCAAAAAAAAAATATGTAGTAGCTGAACACAAGTAGCCTAACATAACTTAAAATTATTTTGTACAATAACTAGTTTTATCATAATTCTGTTTCAGGTTTGTTAAAGCAAGAGCTACCAAACTGAAAGATAAGGTAGCTGCTTTTAAGATGGAGAATCTGCAATGGGAAAACAGCTTCAAGGATCTCAAGATCATCTTGAAAATATCTGTAAAAGTTCTTACCAAATGTAAAGATTAAAGAAGGAAGGATTTATTAACTGCATAGGGAGGAATTAACATTACCTGTGATGAATCAGTCATAACTCCTTTTAATGAAAACCTAAAATAATTTACTTTTCTTTTTCCTAGCCATATCTATGATTTAATAGGGCAACATATCAAAGGCTAAATGCTGAAGGCCAGTGTTTCTTGGCCTTGGCCCATTAAAGATGTGTGGACTTAAACTCCCAGAATTCCCTGCTGGGGTACGCTGGCGGGGGAATTCTGGGAGTTGAGGTCCACCACACATCTCAAAACTACTGAAGTTGAGAAACAATGCTGTAGGCCCTTGCTCTAAGAGTTCTTCAGAAAACACCATTCCATCCATCTCTGCATCCATGAGGAGCAGTCATTAATAATTACCAATACATTTAGGAATTTCTAATTTCAAAACTGAGGAAGCTTCTCTTTCAGAAAGGCAGAAGGGCCTGAATTCCCTGACCTGCCTGCAGGAAGAAATATTTTAGCCTTGGTAGGGCTAAAGCAAGGTGGCTATACCCAGGGTGCAAAACCTCAGAGAACCACTAAATGGCAGTAAAGAGAATCTTCTTTACCTGATGTATATTATTTATATTATTTTATATTATTTTTACAAATCAACATCACATGAAGTGTTAATACCATTTCATAATGCCTTGGTAAGGCCACACTTGGAATACTGCATTCAGTTTTGGTTGCCATAATATAAAAAAGATGTGGAGACTCTAGAAAGACTGCAAAGAAGAGCAACAAAGATGATTAGGGGAGTGGAGGCTAAAACATATAAAGAACAGTTACTGAAATTGGATATGTCTAGTTTAATGAAAAGAAGAACTAGGGGGTGACATGATAGCAGTGTTCCAATATTTGAGGGGTGCCCCAGGGAAGGGGTGTGTGTCAACCTATTCTCCAAAGCACCTGAAGGCAGGACAAGAAGCAATAGGTGGAAACTAATCAAGGAGAGAAGCAACTTGGAACTAAGGAGAAATTTCCTGACAGTTAGAACAATTTATCAGTGGAACAACTTGCCTCCAGAAGTTGTGAATGCTCCAACGCTGGAAGTTTTTAAGAAGATGTTGGATAACCATTTGTCTGAAGTGGTGTAGGGTTTCCTGCCTGGGCAGGGGGTTGGACTAGAAGACCTCCAAGGTCCCTTCCAACTCTGTTATTCTATTCTACTCTGCATCTCTTTGCTTCCATCAACTGATGTGTGTGTATGTGTGTGTATTTACAGTCCAAATATAATATGCCTAGTTAAAGACATAGGTAGAGTGGAATATAAGTGGTCCATGCAAATGACAACTCACATACAAGTAGTAGTTTTATTGCAGTCAGGCATCTAATTTAATGTGTCAGGTACAGTAGTGACAAAGAGGCAAAATGCAGTGTATACCAAAAGTCAGACCCCATAGACTAACATTTTTCCAGAGAAAATGTCATTATATTAAGGAATGTTCTCAACAATCTTGTGTTAAATAATAAGGAAGTGCGTAGAAGAAAATGGCAAGCCACTTGAACATTTAATGTATATTCTAAATTGTGTGTCAAAACTGACTCTCTCTATGGGGCCGTAATTTAGATACATTCTATATACACACCCTACCTTATTTAGGAAAAATGTTTTCATTTGCATAATATGGCTTGGAGCACATGGAGAGGTTTGTGTTAATTGCATACAGTGAGCCAAAAAATAATTAAGAAAACATGGATTGTCAATTATGGTTTCACTCGGTTTCTCATTTTTCCAATCTTAAATTTGTTTCATCCATTTGTTTTGCTACACTTTATAATTGCTTAAACGTCAGTGAATATTTTGTGTGTGTTTTCCCTTCTACCCATCTTACTTGTACATAACTTTTTCCCTAACACTCATATTTTTGCAGTCTATCTACCATAATGTATTCTTTACATTATTTTCACAAATATTTCCTGTATTGTTTGCGCTTCTCCCTAATATACCCCTTTTCTGAACAGACTGAAAATTGTGCCTGCATGACTGTGCATGCATGATTCTTGAGATATATTTGTGATTTGACTCGCGCATTGGCACGGTAAGTGTAAATTCAGGAAGTGTGAATTCAATAAGCTTGTGTTTAAAAAAAAGAAATAACCATGTTTCTCTCTGATCTCTGATCCCTTATAACAGAAATATACATTTATTTTGTGATGGATCAGCATTCCTATCCCAATTTTCTCATCCCTTGCTAAGTTGTACATCTGGAATTCTGCCTTATACACCATCCAATTATTCTTCTATCTTGGTCAATATTGCCTATTCTGATAGACAACTGTTCTTTCCAGACCTCTGCCCACCCCTCCAAAATATAGATATTTCCCATCACGTCCTACCTGATGGTTTAAGATGAAGGTGCCCTCTTCATGCAAAATATTCCCTATGGTTCGTCCCGAAATATATCCGCCCAGTCCCATCCCCATCCCTGGTGATGGTCAGCAAGCTGGGTGCGTACATGAAAAGGAACTAAGCTAAACAATGGATGGAGAAATGGCCCCGCCCCGCCCCAGCCCTCTCTCCCAAGGCATGAGGAGAAGCAGGCGTACCTGTTTATTCTTTAAGTCAAGGGAGAGCTCATAATTGGACGCAGCTGCATGGGAACAGGTAGCTGCCCCTTTGCTGCGCTGCCCTCTGATGGGGGAACCTGTGTGGTGGAGGCTGGCCTTCTGCACCAAATGGGAGGACCCCGCTGCCTGCTCTTCCTGCCGCTCCTCATGCTGGGCTTTTAACTTCAAGGTGTCGGACCTGCCTTCCTGGCCACTGCCTCTGCCGGACTCCTTCGGTTCCTCCACGTCACACCTGGTTTTCTTGCTGGCTGAACCGCAGGGATCATCACTGTGAACAAAACGCAACGTTTCTCTTTTTTTATTTGGTTTTTTGTTTGTTTGTTTGTTTTTGGTTGGTTGATTTAATTTTCTAGCTCTACGTAGCTAACTGGCTTTGCAAAAAAAAAAAAAAATCCACGGAGCGCAGGCTACAATAGGGCAGATGTTAGAAAGCTCCTGGAAGTGGAGGGAAAGTTAACCATTGTCATGAGAGAGTCAGGCAGGGCAAAACTTGTAGGCCTCTCCTAGGCAACAGTCACAACAGTCTGGCAGGAGGGACCAACCTATGGTTGATGAGTCATCGACAGTCCCCCCCCAACTTCCATGGAATTACCTCTCGAGGCTCCCCAAGATCATTGTCAAAATTCAGCAGCAAAATGATGATTCTTACCAGTGCATTTGCACTTCTGCAAGTTTTCCATAAACACTTAAAATAGGTATGCTAAGCCTCTGAAGATTTTGAGTAGGCAGGAAAATTCCCAAGCTCCTCAAATTATGGTTGAAACTTGTCCCACGTCCTCCATCGGTATCACCATCCCACTGCCTGAAACTCCAGGATCACGCTCCCCAGAAACAATTATATTTCCGATAAAATCAAAGTTGCCCGTTTCTGGTTATACTAAAGGCATTTCAAAGGCATTATAACAAAAACTTCCCAGTCCACTACCCTCAACAGTTATTGGACTTCAATTTCTAAAATCCCAAGTCAGCGGGAAATTATGCAAATTGAACTCTTAACTCATCTCAAGAACACTGGATTTGGCAAGTCAGATTACAGAATGAGAATACATTGACATAACCTATAATTTAGCGAGCCAAAGGCAATAAAGCACTGTGGCTTACTAACATTTTACCCCCCTTTTACTCCTTTTCAGGAAATGCAGATACCGAAGGTTGTTGAGTTCAAGATCACCATGTGAGACCATGTGAGACAGATGTCTGTAAGTAGATCACAGATTCTTTTGGCTATGAATTAGGAAGATCACATTACATATCCCAGAACATGTGAGATGAATGTTGTATACCAGGGGTCTCCAACCTTGGCAACTTTAAGACTTGTGGACTTCAACTCCCAGAGTTCCTCAGCCAGCTGGCTGAGTAATTCTGGGAGTTGAAGTCCACAAGTCTTAAAGTTGCCAAGGTTGGAGACCCCTGTTGTATACTGTTTTATACTCTGCTATGCCATGCCATGCCATGCCATACCATTTAATGCTAATGGCAAGCTGTGATTCAATTTTCAGTCCTAGTAAGAAGGCACTTCTGAAATATTGCCAACAAAACTGCAGAGACTAGTCCAGGCAATTGCCAAGAGTCAATACTGACTCAAAGGAATGGAGAGAAAAAAGAAAGAAAAAGAGAGGGGGGAAAGGGAAATGTTGCTATCTGCTAATTCATTTCCCAACTGAAATTAATCCTAAATTAGGCTGATGCTGTCTTTGTGTATATATATTGCTTATCTCTAAGCATGAGTTTACTTGCATATTCTATCTACGGTTCACAGCATGAAACCCTACTGAATGTATGTTTACTCAGCAGTGAAGAGAAAGAAGCAAACAAAATTTCCTCCGAGATGTATATGCATAGAATTAGTCTTAATAGCCTGTATCTTTTTTCCCCTCGCAGATCTCTAATTTGATAGATCCTGAAAATCACATTTAAACAGGACTGCAGGCCACAAAAAGGTGGATCCCACAAATTGGAGAAACCGGGAGACTGAGAGTTCTAGTCCTACCTGAGGCACAAAGCCAGCTGGGTGATCTCGGGCCACTCAATCGCTCTGAGCCCTAGCAAGGAGACAAGGGCAAACCACTTCCAAAAGAAAACTGCAAGAACTAGTCCAAGAGACTCATGGACTCACCCCTCCCCCAATTGACACAATAATAGTTCACAATTGGAGAGAGAAGGTGATGTTTTTTGCAGGTTATACACACCCATAAATATCTGTCAAAGATGAGATATGAATGATTAAGTAAGTGTTAGATTGTGAATACAAAAAGAGACAGATGCTGAAGTCAATTATCTGAATGGAAAAGGCCAGTGGTCTTTGATTAATATGTAGTTCAAATAGATTTGTCAAGTCTTTTACTTACGTTGGTGTAGAAATATGTAAATGATTTAATTGGGAGAATGCTACCCCATGCTAAACATATAGGAAAGGGACAGGATTTTGAATACACGGTTAAACCCTCCATGTTACATTTTTAGCTACCTCCCACTCCCCCAAGGTCACATATTAAAAACATGCTGCAGCAAAGAAAATACTGTATATGTATTAGGCTTAAAGAGAAAGATTAAACTTCAGACGGTATGGAGTAGAGGAAGGAACTGCTCAAGGTAGTGATTAGGCCTCAGGGAAAAACTAGTTTTGAAAGAAATTTCAAGGCTTCCTTTGAGCACATGCAAATCAAATCCTAATGCTACTTTCTCTCTAATTACTTAGTGCACCAATTGAGACCCTGGAAGATTTCAGGGTACAGTTTGGGGTAAGGAGCACCAGTTTTTATTTCTCACTGTCAGCTGCTACTTTATTGGGACATCCTAATGAAGAAATGAAGCTCAAGGGCTAGGACATTGAGCTTGTCGATCGAAAGGTTGGCAGCTCAGCAGTTCAAATCCCTAGTGCTGCCGTGTAACGGGGTGAGCTCCTGTTACTTGTCTCAGCTTCTGCCAACCTAGCAGTTCGAAAGCACGTAAAAAATGCAAGTAGAAAAATAGGGACCACCTTTGGTGGGAAGGTAACAGCGTTCTGTGCACCTTTGGCATTTAGTCATGCCAGCCACATGACCACGGAGACGTCTTCGGACAGCGCTGGCTCTTCAGCTTTGAAATGGAGATGAGCACTGCCCCCTAGAGTCGGGAACGACAAGCACGTATGTGCGAGGGGAAACTTTACCTTTTAATGAAGAAATGCTCTTCCCTTACTAATTAGTTTTAAGGGGAGGAAAATTATTTACCTTACACTGCAAGACATTTTTCAGTAGGTGTTATTTAAGCTTCCTAATCCCCAACCCTTTTAACTTGTCTGTATGACTGGAGGATGGTAAGGATATTTATATTTAGCGCAGGAATTATAGGGATAAAGTCCCATATTATTATTCCTTATAGAGTGTGCAGAAGGGACGTCCGATGGCATTTTCATTCAGAATTTGCTAGAAGCTGCATTTTCATAAGCCTTAGGGAAGGCATATGTTTATGACATGTTGAAACAGTGAATAAGAAGGGTCATAATTTGACAGATGAATGCATATGATGCACACAGGAGTTCCAAATTACTAGACTGCCTAGCACAAGGTCTCCAACCTTGGTAACTTTAAGACTCGTGGACTTCAACTCCCAGAATTGCCAAGGTTGGAGACCCTTAGCCTAACAAATATTTTCAATTTGTCCATTTGTTCACCTCCCACATGTATTTTGTCCCACCCAATATTTGATTGGCCCCATCTTGCAATAGATGGAGGTATAGGACTTCCCACATGGCTTTTTTTTGCACCTAGCACGCATCCATTCAATTTTCATCTTTCTTCTATCACAGGATTTAAGTCTACATCCTGCTAAATTGGCCTTTTAGGGAAGGATGGACAGGAGGATCTGCCATTTGGCCATTTTGATGCACTTGCATAAAAATTTTCAAGCGAAGCCACCCAGATTCACTTCAGTCTTGTTTTTACATAGGCAGTGTCCAAAGTGAGGACTGGGTTCGTGCCTGTATTTTCTTTCGGCATCACCTGTGTCAGGACATGGATAGGAGGAGTGTCCCATCCTAGTTCTTCTTGACCCTTCAGTGGCATTTGATACTAACGGTCATGATGGTCTTCTGGATCACTTGAGGGTTGGGGACACTGTTCTGCAATAATTCCATTACTTCTTTCTAAGGGAGCCATATGGTATTGGTGAGGGAAGAAAAGACTGTTGGGCACTTCCTTCTGGAATACTATAAAATTGAAGGCTCCCCCTTTTACTCTTTAAAGGAGCTTCTCTCAGTTCAGGTTCAGATATCTACAGTATGCTAATGAAACAAAACTGTATATCTGTACTTCAGAGCTGGATGAAAAGATTTCATGGTAATCCTGATCCAAGGTCTAGACAGTACTTCTCAACCTTAGCCACTTTAAGATACGTGGACTTCAATTCCCAGAATTCGCCAATCAGCACTGGAATGTGAGGACATTCTGGGAGTTGAAGTCCACAAGTCTTAAAGTTGCCAAGCTTGGAGACCCCTGGTTTAGAGGGTGTAAGGGCAAAGCTGGCTGAGGGACTCTGGGAGTTGAAGTCCACAAGTATTAAAGTTGCCAAGGTTGGAGGCCCCTGGTTTAGAGGGTGTAAGGGCATGAACAGAACAAAAGACATTGCTTTGAATCCTAGCAAAATGTGATTCCTGTTTGCCCAGTAACCTCTGGTTCTTTTTTATATCTCATTTTAACTCTAGCACTCATGTCACAACTTAGGAGTTACCTTGGATTCAGGGCTACTGTTGTATGCACAGATAGATACCAGAGCTTGGATAGTCTTTGCCTAGCTTTGGGTGGTGCATCAGTCATGGTTCTTTCTGGAACAGCAAGTCCCTATGGCAGTGGTTCACACTCTTTTCATCCTCAGAAGGCATCTCTGTGTGCTTTATATGGCAATGTCTTTGAAGGCCACTTTGAACTGCAGGTTGGGGAGAATACCAACCATTACGGCATATACAGCATTGACACCCAGGGTGGAATTCTAAGGATTGGCTTTAACTTAAGCCTCACATGATACTTGGCTTCTGACAATCTTCTGGGCTATCTCCACCAGATGAAACTGAATTGTTTAAGGTGTTCATCCCAGGTGGAGGCTTAGAGTGCCCCACTTGTCATGCTTTTGGCATGATTTGCAGATGAAATATATACCGTATTTTTTGGAGTATAAGACACAAAGCAAAGTGTCTTATACTCCAGCCTCTAAAAGAGGCTGAAAATTGGGTGCGTTTTATACTCTGAATGTAACCTCACACTGTGTCCAAAATGGCTACCTGGAACAGCTGCTGCCTTCTCTTACCCCTTCTGCGCTTTGTCAGCTTTAGTCACTGGAGCTCCCTCCGAGGAGCAGCTATGCTTTTGAAGCTGTTTTTCAGCCCCAACATAAGCGAAGCGATCTTCTGTGCTTTGCCTGCTTTTCTAATTGCTGCTCCCTCCGACAATCAGCTGTGCTTTAGAAGCACAGCTCCAACCTCAAAAACCAGTGAGCGAACTAATGTGCTGGAACTAGCCAGATGAATACCTGGTAGGCAGAATTTTTCCCCCCTATTTTCCTCCCAAAAAACTAAGGTGTGTCTTATACTCCAGTGAGTCTTATACTCCGAAAAGTAAGGTAATAGGGTACCAGGTTCTCTGTCTAAGGGTATTTGCAATCCACACAGACCTGAGCTGAATCTTCCTCATTTGCTAGGTCCCACCTTTTACCCGCTGTAGTGGTGGCTTTGTACAAAATATTTCTACTACGACAGGTGGCATCCAGAAACCCGAGTGTTGGAAAGCATCCAGCCAGCTCATCTGCTGATTAGTGAAGGAAGAGCTCATTTTGCTTCCCGCATTACATCTGAGAAAGTCCTAAGAGGGTGATTATATTTTATCTGGAGAAGTCATCTTGTGAAAGCTGCTTAGGTGTATAAGCAATAGGAATACAACCTAACTTTTGGGAGTATAGAGAGCAACATCACCAGAGATGGGTGGTCCTACTACTAACACATTCAATTAATAACACGGTTGTTAAATGAACCTGGCTCCCCCATTGACTTTGCTTGTTAAGAATGTCACAAAAGATTACCACATGACCCAGGGACACTGCAACCGTCATAAATATGAACCAGCTGTCGAGCATCCAAATGTAAATCATGTGACCATGGGGATGCAGCAAAGGTTGTAAGTGTGAAAAACGATCATAAGTCACTTTTTTCAGTGCCATGGCAACTTCAGTCAGTCACTAAATGAACTATCATAAGTTGAGGACGACCTGTATTTGCGTATGTTGGTGTGCATATTCTATTTCTCCTTTTATGAAATTAGAAGCAAATGATGATACTAAAGGACAGCTGATTCTGGATCAAGTGAACATTGCCCAACAATGCATAATTTTGAAGTTCAATGCCATGAGGTTGAATCAATTATGACAGGCATGAAATAATTGAAATCTCTTAACATTTTTTGGGAAAGATGAAAAAAGAGTTTATAAACTGGCCATCACTGGAAACAAGATACTGCAGCCCAGAACATATTTACTCTACCCCATTATTCTTTATCATGATTGGCATGGTGCTATGGATACCCCAGCCCTATACAGAAATCCTGTTTTAAATCAGTAGGGGAAATTTGCCAAGGAGATGTCTACTTCTAGGAATCTAAGTTCAATAAATCTTCATCTTATTTTCATACCAAGGCAAGGAGATCTAGCTATAAAGCTGGAAAACTGACTCAACTTAATGTAAATTGTGAGTTGAAGTCATGCCAGAAGAGTTCTTGCATTAATATATTATTGGAGATACTGAAATAAATAAAACTTACAATAGTTTAGTGCAGCAAACTATACAGCATTTCATATTAAAAATACTAACAGCTCTTTTTTTCCTCTCTATCTCTCATTTAGTATTCCAATATTGAAAGATTGCAAATACACACACACACACACACACACACACACACACACACACACACATTTATCCCTGGTTCATAGAAGAGAATACAATTTTCTGCTCAGTTCCCCCCAAAAACTAAACAGGATGAAATTAATCAGTGTTTGTCCTCACTTTCCTTAAAAAGCAAGATAACTATCAATTACAAAGACAAAAAAAGCCAACTACATCTATCACAATTGTTTTCATCCAAGCAAACTCTGCAGACTCAAAAATCTCCAGGCCAGATGAAATGAAAGTCAATATTACGATGTATACAGTTACATACCTTCCTATGTCTAGCTCTGAGGCATCTCTGCTGAATTCACTCTGGGAGAAGGAACACCTTTTCCTCCAAAATTACCTAACATTAATATTCTAAAGGAAGATGGCCCTTTAATTTCCCATAAGACCCTGGAGTTTTACCATTCTGAGGCATTGTGGGAACATCCTAAGGGTTTTTTTTAAAAAAATGGAAGAGATTCTTCAAACTCGCAATACGTTTTTAAAGTTAAGTACAATCCCATCAATTCCTCATTATTATTATTATTATTATTATTATTATTATTATTATTATTATTATTATTATTATTATTATTATATTTTATTTTAATTTATTTAATTTTAATTTATTTTAATTAATTAATTAATTAATTAATTTATTTATTTATTATTTATTTATTTATTTTTCTGGACAAGTCAGAAAAGCACATGGGTTCCTGTATCTGCCATTTATGTTCATTGCTAAGGGAGAAATCCTGTTTTTTCCAAGGTATAAATTATACATTGTGTTTCTTCTAGAACCAACCCTCAAGTTTTCTCTGATTTCAATTTTCACTTTAAAAGCGAATGTTTGAAAATCCATCATCTTCATGAATGATTTTGTTTTTGTTTTTTTTATTGAAAGAGTTTTAAAAACAAAACATTTTCCCCTTTTTCCCCTCCTCCCAAAACAAAACAAAACACCCCTCCTCCCCACCCCCGGCTTCCCGGGTCAATCACAAGGTAAAGTCCAATCCAAATAACCACATCCAAAGCTTTTCGTCTCCCAACCCCCTCCCCATTACATAAAATAACTTTCTAATTATTCAAAGGCAATCTGATATTTCTTAATCTGATATCTGTTTTGTAGATAATCAATCCATTTTTCCATTCAATTAAATATCTTTCCTGCGTATTGTCTTTTAAAACGCTGAGATTTTAGCCATCTCAGCCAAATTAATAACTTTCAATATCCATTCTTCTATTGTAGGTATCTCTTCTTTCTTCCAGTATTGTCCAATCAACAGTCTTGCTGCTGTTATTAAGTTCAAAATCAATTTAGTCTCAATCCCTGTACAATCCATTATAATTCCCAAAAGGAAAAATTGTGGCAGGAACTTTATCTTCTTCTTCAGTACATTTTGAATAATCCACCAAATTCTTATCCAAAAGACCTTAATTTTCTTGCAAGTCCACCAAATATGAAAATATGTAGCATCATCACAATCACACCTCCAACATTTCGCTTGGATATTAGGATACATACATGATAATTTTTTGGGATCTAAATGCCATCTATAAAACATCTTATAAAAATTTTCCTTAAATTCTGTGCTTGTGTAAACTTAACATTTCTAACCCAAATTTTCTCCCATGTTTCCAACATTATTGGTTCCTGAATATTCTGTGCCCATTTTATCATACAATCCTTTACCAAATCCTTTTCCGAATCTATTTCAAGCAACACATTATACAATCTCTTTATATGCTCCTGGGTCTGATTTCTAATTTGCTTTATTAAATTTTCCTCCTTTGCATTATACCAATTTTTGATCTTCTTTCCATCTAGCACTTATTTGCCCATATTGAAACCAAGTATAATTCCTCCTTCTTCATTTAATACCTGTAATGATTTTAATTGCAATCTACCTCCTTCAGCATACAAAAGTTCTTTATATGTAATCATTTCCTGTTTCTGTTCTATATTTATATTCTCTATTGCATGTCTAGGGCTCGCCCATATAGGAATCTTGTAATCTAATTTATAGGAATATTTATTCCAGACCAAAAGAGCACTTCTCAACACATGATTCTTAAAAGCCCTATCCACTTTTTTCCATAAAATAAGTACGCATGCCATCCATATAACAAGTCATAACCTTCTATATTCAAAATTCTTTCCTCTGTTAAGTTAAACCAGTCACTTATTACTGAAAGGGTTACTGCTTCATAATATAGTTTAAAGTTAGGCATTCTTAAACCACCTCTTTCCCGTGAATCCTGTATTATTTTCATTTTAACCTCGCCTTTTTACCCTGCCATATAAATTTATTAATCCCACTCTGCCAATCTTCCAAATTTTTATCCTTTTTAATTATAGGTATCATCTGGAACAGAAACAAAAATCTAGGTAACACATTCATTTTAATAGCCGCAATCCTTCCCAATAGGGATAACTGCAATTTCTTCCAGCCACTCATATCATTCTGAACTTTTTGCCATAGCAAGTCATAATTATTCTTATAAAGTTTCTTGTTCGATGAGCTAATATAGACCCTATATATTTAACCTTTTTTACTACCTCAAATCCTGTCATTTCCTCTAGTTTTTGTTTCTGTTGTATAGACATATTTTTAATTATCACTTTTGTTTTATTCTGATTTATTTTAAATCCTGATACCTTTCCATATTTATCAATTACTTCCAACAAAAATCTACTTGAATTTATAGGATTCATTAACGTAACCACTACATCATCTGCAAAAGCTCTAACTTTGTACTCATATTGTCTAATCTTAATTCCTCTATTTTCATTAATTCTCGTATTTTATCTAATAATGGTTCCAGAGTCAAAACAAACAATAATGGTGATAAGGGACATCCCTGTCTTGTTCCTTTCGCAATCTTAATAACTTCTGTCAAACTACCATTTACTATAATCTGTGCTGTTTGCTCTCCATAAATCGCTTTAATTATTCTAATAAAACAGTCTCCAAATTGCATTTTCTCTATTAATTTAAATAAAAAATCCCAATGCAATCGATCAAAGGCTTTCTCTGCATCCAAAAAAATAAGTGCTGCTGAAGTATTCTTCTTTTCCAAATATTCCAATATATTAATAATCTGTCTAACATTATTCCTCATCTGCCTCCCTTTTATAAAACCAGATTGATCAGTATGAATTCTTTGTTGTAAAACTAACATTAATCTATTTGCTATTATTTTTACAAAAATCTTATAATCATTATTTAAAAGTGAAATCGGCCTATAGTTACCAGGTTTAGAGCAGTCTTGCTCCTCTTTCGTATCAGTGAAATAAAAGATGTTTTCCATGACGGGGTATTCCACTCCTAATTGTATCTGATTAAATAATTCTTTAAGTGGGCCTAATATTTCATCCTGTGTTTTTATAATAAGTTGCTGTAAGACCATCTGTACCAGGGTTTTCCCATTTTAATTGTTTAATTGCCTCCACTATTTCTCCAGTAGCTATCGGCCGGTTCAGCTCCTCCTCTGTTCTAATGTTAGAATATTCACCTTATAATCTTTCAAATAATCATAAATGTCCCTATCCAATATTTTGTCTTTTGCATATAGTGCAGTATAAAATTCTGAGAATGCCTTTTAATTTTATCCTGTTGGTATATCTCTTTACCTTTATATTCTATTTTTTGTATGACACGTGCTTTCTGTTTCTTCCTTAAATTATATGCCAACCATCTCCCAGGTTTATTTGCATTACAAAAGGTATTATGTTTAGCATATTGTATATTCGTTGCCACCTGGTCTGCCATTAACATATTAAATTGACTCTGTAATATTTTTATAGCCTCTTTAAGTTTATGATCTTGTGGGTTTTGAATTAATAACTGTTGCTTCCTTTGAATTTCTTCTTCCAAATATCTACGCTGCCTTTGTTTACTATTCCTTTGCCTGTTGTCCAAATAAAATCAATATCCTCTAATAAACGCTTTGCTCGCTTCCCACACAGTTCCTATAGGTGTCCCTTTGTACATATTAAAATCAAAAAATTCTTTTAACTGTTTCTTACAATAAGTTACATTATCCTCATATCTAAACAGATTTTCATTCAACCTCCATGTTCTACCACCTTTTTTCCCTTGTAATAATTCCATCCATACTGGGCTATGGTCAGTTAAACACCTCGAAATATCTTCGTTTTCTTCACCCTAGAAAGCAAGTCATTAGAAATTAAAATAAAATCAATGCGTGAAAAAGATTGATGCCTATCAGAAAAAAAAGTAAAATCTCTCTCATCTGGATTCCGTAACCTCCATATATCTCTAAACTCAAAGTCTTCCATCATTTCAAAAAAAGATTTTGGTAATTTTGCATGTATAGGTATCTTCTTGGAGGAGGTTCTCTTATCCCTTCTTGTATCAATTACTCCATTCCAGTCTCCTAATAAAATAAACGAACTATAATCCCAGAGGGTCAACCTCTCATGTAACATTTTGTAAAACTTTTCTTGTTGCTGATTAGGTGCATAAATACCTATCAACAAAGTCTTTTTGCATCTATCACCAGTTCAATAGCAATAAATCTTCCTTGAATATCTGCCTCAATTAGCTTAGCTGGTATATCCTTCCTGATATATACAACAATTCCATGCTTCTTTTCCAAAGCTGATGCAACAAAATGGTTACCCAATTTTGAATTAATTAAATATTTTTGGTCTGATAATTTTATATGTGTCTCTTGCAAACAAATCACATCATTTTTAATTGTTTCAAGTAGTGAAATATTTTCCTTCTTTTCTGAGCTGAATTCAAGCCATTAACATTCCATGACAAGATTCTATTTGCCATTACTGGCCTCCTGAAGCTTTGAAGCAGACAACGGAAGCTCCTCCTCCGGTATCTTCCGTCTAGCTCCTCCCACAGCTTCCATAATGGGATCCTGACTTTTACTTTGAGACTGTTGCTCTTCTTTACGCTTAAGGGCTCCTCTTGTCACCCTTTGCTCTTGTGGTTCCTCTAATACTGGCAGCAATAAAGGCTCTTGGGTCACCACGCCTTCTTGAGTCTCTTGAAGTTTTCTATCACTTCTATTTCGACTTTCAAAACTGTAGAAAGAAAATCCTTTGCCTTTAAAACCGTGTCAATTCTATATCTCCTTCCTTGATAGAATAGTGTCAGTCCAACTGGCACCTCCCATCTGAATTGAATCTGATGTTTTTTAAGTTCTTGTGTAAAAAGCAAATTCCTTCCTGTCTCTTAACATCTTTGAAGGAATCTCTTTCAACACCTTCAACTCCTGTTCTCCAATTTTTAAAGTTGTCTGATATGAAACTTGCAGAATTTGATTTCTCATAGTCCTTTTCACAAAATAAACCACAATGTCCCGAGGAAGCTTTCTCTGTCTTGCAATCCAAGAATTAACTCTATATATTTTATCAATTTGGTAAGCTACCTCTTGGGGTCCGCTTCAATAAATTCAGCCAATGCTTCTGATATAATTTTTCTTAAGTCTTCTCCACGCTCTTCTCGCATACCACAATTCTAAGAGCTCCTTCCATAAGTTTATATTGTAATATCACAACCTGATCTTCATTTTGATCCACTTATTTCTGAACACCTTTCATTTCATCTTCTAAATACTTATTTGACTGAGAGATCTGTTGCATTTCCACTTCCAATCCTTCAATTTTTTACTCAGTCCTTGAACTGCCATAAGAATATCTTCTCTTATTTTTGCATTAAAATTCTCCATCATCTCTTTTGCCTATCTTCAGAAAGTTTTAATTGTTCTTTCAATATTTCCTCAAGACTTGGTTCAGATCCCTTCTTCCAGAAGGCTTTAAAGGTTTAGCTGCCATTCTGTCTTCAAAAGAATCAGGAATTCAAACTTAATAACTCTCCTTCCCTCCTTTCAGTATAAAAACTCCGTTTGTAACAATCCACAAGTAACGCTGCTTCATCGTACTAAAAATTTTACTTTCACTTTTAGACGCCATTTTAAAAGTCAATTAATCAAAGACAAAGAAAGGTTTCAAATTTCAAAAGGAGTCGGTACTTGCCGTGCTGATTCTGCATCAAAGTTCGAACGCTTGTGAAATTCCGTCTGCTTGGAATATCAATCAATTTAATAAGTTCTCTAGAGCAGAAGCAACATTCCTCTCCTTTTCCCTGATAAAAACAGGGGCGTGCTGAAGTTGGAAGGAGTGGAATTCGGTGGGGTCATAAATCCAGGAAAATTCGCTCTTGAGAGCAAACCCCCTGTCAGACCTGCCACTCTTCCACAATTCTGATAATCTCTTTCACCCAGAGATTATGCTAAGCTCAGTGAACAGTGATTTATTTTCTGTTTCACTGACTTTTACAATCTTCTAACACGGAGTGCTCTGTTTGAGCACCCAGCAGGAGGGTGACGTCACTGGAGCCTCCTCATGAATGATTTTGAATAACCACAAATAGTGAACATTTAAGTCCTCTCGATTTGAGTACCTTAGAAGCGTTTTTTTCAAGGAATTTAGTATTTAGTATTTAGTATTTATTAAATTTCTATACCGCCCTTCTGAAGGACTCAGGGTGTTTTACAGCCAACATAAAAATTGATGATTTCTGTCTATATTTATCAGTTAATAGCAAGGACTAGCTTTGTCAGAAGAAGAAAAGGCGGCATGCGCAAGACTAAGACATTTCTTTCAATTAGCTGATCCATCAAGGGCTCTGTGAAAAAGCCTTTTAATCAGCCAGTGAAAAGCACTGAATCACAGCGCTATTAAAAATCCATGGCACCCATTAAGCAACAAGCCAGGCCTGTATTGAAATAACAAAACTATTGCTCGTTTCAAATAGATTTATCTAGGCAACATTATTTACACATTGTCAGAGAGAATATTTCACGTTTATGAGAAACAGGCATAGGGAACAATGCTAAGAAATCAACCGTGCTTTCTGACTGCAATCCAATTTTATAAGTGTAACAGGCCACTCTCTCATTTAGTTTGCATTCATTTACCATCCATAGCCGGCTACGTTTACCTATTTGGTTCTCTCTGCCAGTCTGAGAAAGAAAGAAACCCTATTTGGATGTTGTTTTCTCTGTATAATTAATTCATATCACCTAGCTCAGGGTTCTGCAAACTTGGCTCTTTTAAGACTTGTGGACTTCAACTCCCAGCATTGAACTCTGGGAGTTGAAGTCCACAAGTCTTAAAAGAGCCAAGTTTGCAGACCCCTGACCTAGCGAGAAAGGAGAAGTGTTAGATCTTCTGTAGACTTAGAATCCAGGGGCCACTTAGGCCTGCTTAGCATAGGAATTCAAATTTAAGCCTCCTCAGGAGATAGCTATCTTATTTTTGTTTAAAGACATGAAGGGAAGGGAAGCCCACTATCTCCCTTAGTAACCAGTTCTGCTGTCAGTCTGATCTGAAGATTTTTTTGTTTTCTCCTACTGGCCCCCAGGAATCTGCTTTTCTATCACTTAAGACCATGATTTCATTACTCGGATGATTCATGTGCAAAAAACTGGAGAGGAATCATCGGAATGAAAGCTGTATTAATTGCATGGAGAAAACAGTCCTTGAAAGGGCTTAAAATACTACTTAAAATAGAGCCTACCGTTCGGGGGAATAGATAGGATGCTAAATGTGTGCTCATTTTTAATAAAATGCATTTAGCAGTCAGAAAACAAAGATGGGGGGGCTAAATTCCTGACCAACATTCCTCTTCCAAAGCAGCCATTTAGCAAAAGGATGTGCCAAATCTGTTCGCACAACATACTTTCCCTAGGTCAGGTACAAACCTAGAGACTGCATTTGAACAACATGCTAAGGGTGGTTAGCACAGGCATAGCATAGTTGGTCTGCCGTGCTACAGGCAACAAAAAGCAACAGCAAGTTAAAAATTTTCTGGGTCTATTTCTGATTCTTTAAACAGTTAATTTTCCTTAAATGAATATTTTTCTCTTATCCCATAGGACAACACATTTGGGATACAGGTAGTCCTTGACTTACAACATAACTGAATCCAGAATTATGACTATAAGTCATCATCTTCTTTTAATGGCCCCATAATCACTTGCGGGGTGGAGTCTGGGCAACTGAATGGAGCTGAATGTTTACTGGCGAGATGCCCTTCCTGTCACCAATGTGGAGTTTTGTTCAACAGATATATTGTCATTGTGCCCAGAGAGAGAAATATCTACCTCTACCAAAGATCGAACTTACGGCTTCCTGATTGTGAGGCGATAGCTCTACCTCTATGCCACCGCATCATTCTATGACTATAAGTCATGCTGGCCATTAAATAGATCACCACTTTTACTACAATTTTACTCTCTTTTTTTCCAGCGGTCATTAAGCCAATGCCGTGGTTGTTAAGTAAACACTGTGATTGTTAAGAGAATCCATTGTCCACAATATAACCCCAGGGAAATTCATTGTAACTTCCAACAGTTGCTAAGCAACCAGTTGCAAGTCAAGGACTACTTATATTGGTATATGAAGGTTTTCAGAGATTTGACTGCCATGATGGGGGAAGTCAGTCATAACTGTATGCTGGGATACCAACAAGACACTAGATCATATTATTGTAAGGAATGCTGACAGGCGTCAGGCTAATACATTGTTATAAAGCTTCCCATTCATTTTTATTAAAGTAAATTAATCGGGGTTGTCCATTGGACAGTAGTTTGGAATGGCCCTGGTTTGACAGCCATTGACAGATTCATCTATGCAGAACTTGGATTATTTCAACCCAGAATCTCCCTGGTTCTAGATAGGCCAGCCTATTGAGGAGCCTGTTCTAGATTTCGCTGAAGAGTTTTCACAAACACAAACACTAGATACACAACAAAATTTCAAAAGTGCAGAGAAATTGTGGGAATCTCCTCCCCGCCCTCGAAGAATGAAATATTTTGGGGAATATTAAAAAGACAGGATAAAATATTTTCCCTAAAGGAGAAATGGAAAAAATCTTAAGGGAGGCAGAAACCGGCCCCAGTTTCCCTGCCCCAGGCAGAAACTGAGGAGGCCAAGCTTTTAGAAATGCAGATTTGGTAATCCATTCAGAAAGACTGGGTCAGGCAGAAACTTGAGATAAGCAACACAATGAAGCCAAAGGTTGACAAAATTAGCTCAGACAAACACCTAGGATTTGCATTTCCACTTTTGCCTATAGAGCCAACCATGACCCCTACATGACCCCAGAGAAATCCCGAAGGTATAAAACCCACCCACTCTAAACTCCATTTTGTCAGCTGTCCCGGAATCACATGCTGTGGGTGGTTCTGTTTATCAATAAACCAACTCTCTTTCCAGTCAGCCTCCATTTTATTCTCATCTTGGAACTGGAACTGGATTTTCCTTCCAACAAAACGTAAGGAAGAGGAGGAACACCATCCCTTCCTTGCTGTGAGCTTTAACTGCTTTCCCTGTAGCCCCGAACTCTTGGTTTGGTAAACAAGACCCTTCACAGAAGGAAGAAACAGATGGCAACCTGAATTAATGTTAACCGCCTGCTAGTTGCTCCAGGAAAGAAAAATTCGGATTTGCAGCAGGAGCCTTTCTGCCACTTTACCTCAGTTCTTCTGGTTGGTGAAGCTGCAGAGAGACCAAAGCCTGCCAGGATCACGGTTACCCTGAGCAAAGCTGAAAGCTGTGGGGCAGCAAGACCTGAATGAGGGAGGAAATATATTCAATCTGACAAAGAGATATATTTACATCTAAAACACATCACACCATCTCAAAGGTCCTTTCCTTTCACGTTTTAATGAACTCCTCAACCTCCTTCACATAGCAGCCTGCATAGCATTATTACTACTCTTCGTATTTTACAGAGAAAATGGAGGCTAAGAAAATAAGATATGCTATTTCAAAACTTAGCACTGTAAATTAGAAATCTAATTTTCTGGATGTCTTCTTTTTCCTTCAGTGCTCAGTAAAAACTAATTATTAGTATGATTAGTATTATTTGATTTTTATCCTACTCAAGGTGGCAAATATACCTAGTATTGCTTGCTCCTCCAATTTTCTCTGCAACCGTGTGAGATAGGTTGGGCTGAGAGAGAGAGAGTAATTGGCCCAACGTCACCCAGCCAGCTAGAGACTAGAATTCACAATCACCTGGCTTCTAGACCAGCACCTTAGTTACTACACCAAACTGGCTCTCTAATATATAATATAATAAATTAGAAGAGAGGGAAGAAGAAAGGAGGAGGGAGAGGGACGAGGATGAGGTGCAGGAGCAGGAGAAAGGAGGAGGAGAAGGAGGAGGAGGAGGAGATTGTTCTTTTCAATGTGCTAAATTTCTGTAATCAATGAAATACTTTCAGTCAGGGAATACTGAATCTTTCTGAAATTCACTTTCTGTAACTGATATGAACATAAAATAAAAGAAGATGATTCAGTACTGCTCTTTATATTTGTCAGTCAAGAATCTAGCCTGAATTTTTTAATTAGTTTTAATTTTGTTTTTTTAAAAATATTATTTACTGTAGGAATACTCAACTTTTCCTGGGTGAAAGATTTGGCCTATGCCAAGGGCTGCGTTCCAAGAAAAAGTAACAAGAGCAGGGCAAAAATTAAATTAAATTCCTCTTCATTTACATTTAAATTCCATCAAAATTAAAGAGAGTTAATGTGATTAGTCCTCAGTCATGCATTTAATCATTTTCTATCCCATTAAAAATTACCAGTTGATATCAACATTATGGAGCTTTCTGGTGGCATCAGCCAAAGCTATTAGAGACATGCTGTCCTCCTATGGTAGCAGGTTATATATTTCTGAGCCACCATGTGCCTCTTTTAGATCAAACCACAAACAATATTGGGTGTACAGGTAGTCCTTGACGTATGACAGTTCATTTAGTGACTGTTCAAACTTACAATAGCACTGAAAAAGGGACTTATGGCCATTTCTCATTTATAACCTTTGCAACATCCCCTTGGTCACGTGAATAAAATTCAAACACTTTTTTTTTTAATTTGAATTTATATCCCACCCTTCTCCGAAGACTCAGGGCGGCTTACATTGTGTAAGGCAATAGTCTCATTCATTTGTATATTACATACAAAGTCAACTTGTATTGCCCCCCCCAACAATCTGTGTCCTCATTTTACCTACCTTATAAAGGATGGAAGGCTGAGTCAACCTTGGGCCTGGTGGGACTCGAGCCTGCAGCAATTGTAATTGCAGGCAGCTGTGTGTTAATAACAGACTGCATTAGCCTGTTGAGCCACTTCCTAGCCCACATTTCACATTTATGACAGTTGCAATGTCCTGGGGGGGGGTCATGTAATAACCTTTTGTGACCTTCTGACAAGCGAAATCAATGGGAAAGCCAGATTCACTTAATAAATGTGTTACTAACGTGACAACTGCAGTGCTTCCCCCTAACAATTCTGGCAAGAAAGGTCATAGAATGGGGCAAAACTCACTTAACAAATGTTTCACTTAGCAACATAAATTTTGGCTTAATTGTGGCTGTAAGTTGAGGACTACCTATAATGGTTAAGGAAACAGGCTAGAAAACCAGAGGCCATGAGTTGTTATCCCACTAGACTTGAAATCCTAGGCTTAGAAAACTTGGAACTCCGTCGCCTTCAACAAGACCTAAGTTTAATTCACAGAATCATCTATTGTAATGTCCTTCCTGTCAAAGACTACTTCAGCCTTAATTGCAACAATACTAGAGCAACTAATAGATTTAAACTTAATGTCAACCGCTTTAATCTAGATTGCAGAAAATATGACTTCTGTAACAGAATCATTAGTGCTTGGAATACTTTACCTGACTCTGTGGTCTCTTCCCATAATCCTAAAAGCTTTAACCAAAAACTTTCTACTATTGACCTCACCCATTCCTAAGAGGGGCGTGCATAAGCGCACAAACGTGCCTACCGTTCCTGTCCTATTGTTTTTCTTTTCTTCTTCCTATATATATATATGCTTATACCTCCTTATATTTACTCATATATGTGTTTATATACTATATAATCTTTTTGTATGATACCTACATATATTGTTGTGACAAAATAAAATAAATAAAAATAAAAATAAAATCTTGGCCCAGAGAAAGTCTGTCTGTCTGTCTTTCTGTCTATCTGTCCGTCTGTCCATCTCTCTCTCTCTCTCTCTCTCTCTCTCTCTCTCTCTCTCTCTCTCATACACACACACACACACACACACACACACACACACGGCTGTGAGAAAGAGGTTAATTCAAGACAACAACAGGGAAGAGAAGGGTCAAGGGGGGAGAGTGGTTGGATTACAAACTTTCTCCTCAAGCCACATCCACAATCAAACATGAAGAGACATGTTCTGAGGGCCTGTGGGTGGATTCTTACAAAATGGCTATCATGGGAAATAGCCCAGATGCATTTCACCACTTCAGCTCACATTTAGGCTTTTGATTGTGTATTGTGTGTGGCAGATGAGCACACATCCAGTCACAACCAGTGAGACAAGGATAAGGTTGTGGCTGAACTCAGCTAGATAAGCCTCTCAGACCTGGGTTGGTATTTGGATGCTGGACTACCAAGAAATCTCAGGGAATTTCTTAGACTAGAAGTTGAAGGAATATTCTAGAAGGCCATGGCAAACCGCCTTCATATTTTGTGCCAGGCAAACACCAAAGACTCTCAGGAGTCAAACTAAATTCATGGGACTTTACTCTGAACATACACCTAAAGAGCCACTAACTACGGCTCCCTGTAACTCCTATGTAGCAGCATTTTGCTTTGCATTTATTTTTTAAAAGATTCAGTTTAATTGTTGTTGTTGTTTTAATTGTGCAGAGAAGAAACCTGGAATTTACCAGAGGAAATGCCATATCCCTCTTTTCTAACCAGCCACACCAGTCCCAGGCCACTGAGGTTGGCAATCGGAGCTTTCTCTCCCAAAAGGATGAGGGGGCCATTTTCAAAAGAAATGAGAATAGGAAGGGACGAGTGAAACTTTTCTCTTCCTGAGCAAAGTGGTGTAATAAAAATCACTCCACGCGCATCTGCAATTAATTTTCGAAAAAACCTGAAAAGCATCCTAATAACTCATTTAATGCCAAATTTAAATTTCATTTGGCCTTAGTCACAGATGCCAAAGCTTGGCAATGAACCGTAAGCATACAAAACAGGAGTTTCTATATACAATCTCTGCAAGTTATTTCTCCTCCCAATACAATAAGATAAAAAGATAAAAAATAAGATTATTTTTTTTTAAAGGGACAAAAGGGACAGCTGTCTAAATGATTTTGGCCACATTTCGCATGTAGTTATAGATCTGTACACCCTGATTTGTGAGATTGTGGTGAGTTTTTACTATCCTGCTGCACCCGGTACTAGAACAAAATAAAGTGATACCCATCTGAAATAAATATTCATTCATTTCATGCACCTCCATAGAAATTAATTCTGCTGCAGTGAAAACAATCAGCCAAAGTAATCTCAGTTTGCAGTCAACAAGGGTACTTGCAATACTTAATGGAGAAATAACCTTCAAAGCCTAATCCATATCCTCAGGAAAAGAAATTATACCCAGAAATAGAGACTGTGTGGGTATCTGGCGAGTCCCTCTGGAGAAAGCATTTCACAGCCTCTGTAAAGATACTCGCTCTTAGAAAGTGTCTATGTTGCCTATATTTGCCTGAACTTCAACTGCAGCTCTTCAATTTAAAATCATTTGAAAACTTGCCACTGAGTTAATGAGCACTTATTTTTTTTAACAAAATGGGTCCAAGATATGTTACTGCCTGAGGCAAAAGAGGATACAGAGCATCTTCCCATTGATATCAATGTGCATATTAACCAAGGGATTTGGTCACATGGTGCATAACCGCTACATGTTCTTTTCTTCAAACGTTAGCGGTAAAAAAAACAACAACCACAAAAACGGATCCTTTTCAGATGCCTATAATGTGTTCTTAAGGCTGACGGGTCCCATCCATCCTAATAGGAAGATTGACCTTGTTTTTAGACTCTATCAATTTGTATTTAATTGGATTAATCTAACTGATTAAATTGTTCACACTGCAGCAGTGTTTCTGCTTCTTTCTCCTCTTATTTTAAAGGATTGGGTACAATCCATACAAATAACACGCGAGGGAGAGGGAGGGAGGGAGGGAGTGGGGGAAACAGAGAGACAGAGAGAGACAGAGAATGAGAATATGAATATTGCCCTTAGAGAAGAGTGAATGCAGGTCTAGTAGAAGAGTATTTCCATTGGTAACTGGAAACCAGAACTTCTGTCAGCAACATTTACCCATCAAAAGAAGTGGATGGAGAGGGGCAACTGCTGAACATGTTTCTCAAGATATGGAAAGAAATGCAGGACAGAACTTAAAAGCACAGAATGTTTTTTAAAAAGTTGTTGGGGAAAGAGAGGGGGAGGGAGGGAAGGAGGGAAAGAGGGGGGGAGGGAGGGAGAGAGAGAGAGAGAGAGTACACAAATGGCATGACCTTGGAGTACTCATATCTAATGATCTAAGTGCCAAAGCCCACTGTAACAACATCACCAAAAAGGCATTAAGAGTTGTAAACCTAATCTTGCGTAGCTTCTTCTCCGGTAATATCACACTACTAACCAGAGCATACAAAACATTTGCTAGACCAATTCTCGAATACAGCTCATCTGTCTGGAACCAGGTACTACATATCGGACATTAATACAATTGAACGTGTCCAGAAATATTTCACAAGAAGAGTCCTCCACTCCTCTGCTCGCAACAAAATACCTTATGCTACCAGACTTGAAATTCTAAGCTTAGAAAACTTAGAACTATGCTGTCTTCGGCATGACCTAAGCGTAGCTCATAAAATTATCTGCTACAATGTCCTACCTGTCAATGACTACTTCAGCTTCAACCACAACAATACACGAGCACACAATAGATAGAAACTTAAAATGAACCACTCCAAACATGATTGCAGAATATATGACTTCAGCAACAGAGTGGTTAATGCCTGGAATGCACTACCTGACTCTGTGGTTTCATCCCCAAACCCTCAAAACTTTAACCTAAGACTGTCTGCTGTTGACCTCACCCCATTCCTAAGAGGTCTGTAAGGGGCATGCATAAGTGCACCTATATGCCTACCGTTCCTGTCCTAACATTTCCTTTATTTGTATCTATTTTATGTATTCAATTCATGCTTATACTTACATGTATTACCTAATACGTTCTTGACAAATAAAATAAAATAATAAATAAATAAAACTATCTTGTATGTCATCTATAACATATAACTTCATGACCCACAGAGACAAATTTTGACTGACAAGTTGGCGGGCAGCCAAATAAAATAGAAATTGTGAGATGGGAAAGAATACAACAGATGATCCACAAAATTAAAGCCCTGAGATGTTAAAACCTTCAACCAGGGAAAGACGGATACAGTGAAAGAGGATCAAACTCAAAGCCACAACATGGGGGGTTTTTTTCTCGGTTTATCAGCCTGCAGCTTTTGACCTGAGTTGCTTACGAGAGACAAACACTATCTGATCAGAGCCATAATTCAAAGTGCAATTCTTAACGTGTTCTGACTTTCTTTGAAATTCGCCTCCTTTACCAGTAAGAAACTCCGCTTCACTTTTGAGAATGCAACTGAACTCTGCCTGCAACCAGTTGTTGACAAGCCTCTCTCTTTTCCTTTCCTGTTTAAAACTCCTCAGCTTGTTCGCAAGCCTCTTTCTATTCCCTGAGGGCAGGCACTGAATTCTTTAGCAGGTTGGATGAAAATAGCTTCAACTATTTCTGCAGTGGAACAGAAAAGGTACAAACTCTCTCAGACAGAGCACACGAGTCCTCATCTTTAGACAGACAAATAAAAGTGTTTTTCCTTCCCCACCGCAGCCTCTACTCTTAATTAACAGTAGTTTTGGAAATACAGGTGGTCCTCAACGTACGACCACAATTGAGCCCAACATTTCTGTGGTTAAGTGAGACATTTGTTAAGTGAGTTTTGCCCAGTGGTGAAATCCAAACGCGCGCTTCAAGTGGAAAAAGAAGACTTCACTAGGTAAGTAGAACAGTGAGGGGGGAAACAGCTGTGCCGCACAATTTAGTTTCGCTAGAAAGCAGGATCTCCTGCTTTCTAGTGAATATAAACCACATGGCACAGCTGGTCATCGGAAATACCTGTTTGGACGAACCAGTAGCTTTTTCAAACTACCAATTCGACCGAACTGGGAGATTTTTTTTTACTACCAATTCGCTCGAACCGGGATGAACCGGCAGCATTTCACCCCTGGTTTTGCCCCATTTTACAACCTTTTTTGCCTCAGTTGTTAAATGAATCACTGCAGTTGACAAGTTAGTAACATGGCTGTCCAGTGAATCTGGCTTCCCCATTGCCTTCTCTCATCAGAGGGTCACAAAAGGGCATCACATGACCTTGGGACACAGCAATAGCCATAAATATGAACCACTTGCCAAGCATCTGAATTTTGATTACATGACCATGGGGATGTCGGAAAGGTCATAACTGTGGAAAAACGGTCATTAAGTCAGTTTTTTCAGTGCCATTGTAACTTTGAATGGTCACTAAATGAACTCTTGTAAGTCGAGGACTATCAGTAACATTCAATGGATTAGAATAGAATAGAATTTTTATTGGCCAAGTGTGATTGGACACACAAGGAATTTGTCTTGGTGCATATGCTCTCAGTGTACATAAAAGAAAAGATACCTTCATCAAGGTACAACATTTACAACACAATTGATGATCAATATATCAATATAAATCATACTATAATCAAGTTGCAACCATTATTGATCACTCTGTCAAAAATTGGAGGATGGAGCTTAAAAGGATGCAGAAAAAGTTCAGGAGCTACAACAGACTTATAGATTGGAATGCAATTGGTAAAGTAAAGACATCTGAAGTATATAAAACAATGCCTACTACAAGTAATCTTAATGAGAAATTTTGCTCTGGTGCTCAAAATATTAGATCTCAGACTCATTTATTAAAACTGTGGAATAAATTCTGGTATGATGAACATATTCCCGCATGCTATTAGTATCTATCTTTCCTAAGTAACAATAGAAAAGAATATATTTGTAGCTCAGGGTTGAACTGTAGGATCCTTGGTGCCCTCAGAGCTTGATTGCTTTCTTGCAGATCTTTCTGCAGCTATCGATGATGTTATCTAGTTGGGTAATGAAACAACTGTGGGAAAACAACCAAGCTCAGAGACCACCAAGGGCCCCACACTTCCCATATAAGCCATTGATTTAGACTGCTGGTAGTACAAATAGAGACAACGAAAACAGAACAACAAAATGGGAGCTCTCCAGCCCACGCTACGTAAGATCGACTGCATTTGATTTGCATGCAGAAAGACCAAGGCATCCTTCTCCGACATCTGCAATGATGGCAGTCAAGTAGCAGGTAATTGGAAAATCCTGTCAATCCATACAAAATAGTCAGACAATTTGAGTTATTATAGGTCAGCCTTCCTGTGGTTCTATAAAGATTGCCCTAACTGAGGTTTTACATTCCAGTTCTCTTGGCATTGGGAAAATATATATAATTGGTATTGGGGGGAAATCATAATTTGGTGATGTGTAAATGGCACCCATGCAAAAGGAAGGAAGGAAGGAAGGAAGGAAGGAAGGAAGGAAGGAAGGAAGGAAGGAAGGAAGGAAGGAAGGAAGGAAGGAAGACACCTGATAAAACTGAGATTATGACAGCTGCAAGAATGAGGAAAGCCTAATTTTTTAAAAAATAACTTCTAAAACAAAAAAGTGGAATGTTTTTTTGGTAATTTGGACATATAGCCTCAAAGAGATGAGAATCGAGATCTGCAAAGACTATCTTTGCAGCAAAAGCAGAAACCTTTCAGAAATAAGTAGGTCTGTGGGTGAGTACGAGTGGGCGTATACAAATGTATGGTGTTCGTGTTAATTTAATGGCAACCAAGAAACACGTTAACTTGCATCCTCTGGCTTGTCTTCAGGGAATTGTTTATATGAATGTGATGATGCAAGCCCCTTATATAATATTGTGCTGAAATATCAGTTACCGGCAACCTTGTCTACTGGCAAATCACTGGGCGATGCACAGTGGTGATCAAACTCTGTATGCACATCCTCCTATTTACGATTCAGTGACTTACTCAGCTCCCTGGGTACCCTGCCGCTCCAGCCTCAGATAACTGGTTCCTCTCCTAGTCACTCTTGCGAACTTGATTTATTTCAGAAAAACTCACTCAAAGGGACACACACAAAAGAAAATACAGTAAAATGGTCTTCAGGGTGTGATGGCTTAGCATCAACTCTGCCATTAAATGGCTCCCTCGTGGGGCAGATTACAGGAGGAGTCACCTGGAGTCCTACTTTATACCTCTATAAAAGTACATAAAACAGGGGTGTCTAATTTAAGGCCCGTGGACTGGATCTGGTGCTTAAATCTGGCCTGCAGGGCTGACCTGGAAATAGCAAAGGACTGGCCCATGGTGTCTCTGGCAGCCAAAATGGGGTGGGGTGGGGGCTGTGTGTGGCCCCCCCATACTCAGTTTTTAGCCTGGACGGCCTCCTGCAGCACTCTGCTGGCCAAAACGAGGCACGGGGTGTGTGTGCCCTGTTTTGGCCAGCAGAGTGCTGCAGGAGGCATCCATCCCATCTTCTTCTCCCACCCCCAGCCGGCCTGCAGAGGAGAACTACAATGCTGATCCGGCCCTCGAAGAAATCCAGTTTGACACCCCCGACATAAAACTACCATCCATGCTCAGATTGCAATGCTGGCAATCATATGCACGCAATACCATCCAGTATTATTTCCAGTGGCTCTGGAAAATTTTGTGCCTTTTCATATAGATCGATAAATAAGTAACATAAAATGTCTGGCCTCTTTTCATGTCTTTTGTTCTCTCTACTTTTGCCCGTCTTGTTTGCTGTTATTTGATAAATCAACATCAAGCGATATCTTTCCTAAAAGAACAGAGCGGAGGGTGGGATGGGGGTGTTGTTTGCCCTAATGTGGGTATGGGAATTCACTAGAGTTGGTGGATGCAGACTGAGCTGGAAATTAGCCACAGTAACTTTCCCACAGACATTAAGTGATGGAATCCAATATATTTAGGAAGGCAATGAGGTATCCATGGACATAAAAATCTCCTGGGTCATATCCAGAGGTGGGTTTCAACGGGTTCTGACCAGTTCTGGAGAACCGGTAGCAGAAATGTTGAGTAGTTCAGAGAACCAGTAAATACCACCTCTGACCGGCCCCACCCCCATCTATTCTCTGCCTCCCGAGTCCCAGATGATCAGGAGGAAATGGGGATTTTGCAGTAACCTTCCCTGGAATACAGTGGGAATGGAGATTTTAGAGTATCCTTCCCCTGCTACGCCCACCAAGCCACACCCACAGAACCAGTAGTAAAAAAAATTGAAGCCCACCATTGGTCATATCCCCTGGCCTCTGTCTTTTGGTTCCATCCAACTATTTAAAAAATGAAATGAGATGCTGGCATAATGCAAAGCAAAGTACCAGCTTCTGACATCATCCTCATTTATATGAGTATTTCTGGGACCCATAACAGCATCCCAGAACTTATAATAATTCAGACCAATCTAGGAAAAAACAAGGGGTGCCTTTGTGGTATTGTCTTCTGAAGTTTGATATTTTTGGACCACTTATCTCTATTATAGTAGTCATTTTGTGAGAGAACCTCTGGCACATATGTTGACTTGCTCACCTGCCAAGAAAGATTCAATCAATCAGAATAGACCCCACAGCTTCTGAAGGCAAGCTGTTGAGGACTGCTATATTATACTATGTGTACTATGTATAATATTGCATACCGCCATGTATAATATTGTATTGTAATATGTATAATATTGTATATTATGGATACAATATAATATACTAGATTACACATATTACACACAAAACAGTGTGGCTACTTCAGACCTCTCACCCATTTCCCAGCCCTTTGGCTGCATTCAACATCATGGTTATTCATCAGGTAGGGCAAGAATTAGCATAGAAGACCGAAAGCACATTTCACAGTTTTTGATTGGGAGATAAGATACTTTCTGGAAACTCTATCAAATCAGATTAGAATGAGTGGCATGTCAAGTTGTCTACCTTTCTTTCAAAATGCCCAGTCCAAGATGCTTCTGGGGCAAGAACTGGTCATCTTTATTGCTTATTATTATTGCTAATATTTAGTCTCCAATTTCTGAAAAATAATTCCATTTGCTTTTATGGTTGTTTTGCCCAAACAAACTTTAGAGATGATAGATCAAGGGAATATTAGGAAATAATATGAAGAATGAAATGGGATACAAAACTCTCAGAATCAGATTGGATTGCTAGCCATCTGAAGCTGGGCCTCCCAACTCCACTTCTTCTTTTTTTTCTTTTTTCTTTTTTTTCTTTTTTATCAAGAGAAAACAGAAAACCAACAAAAAATAATAAACAATAATATATAACATATACTCCTTCTTTACATCAGTCTTGTTTCACTGTTCTTCTAATATTTACATTCTTTTCCCCTCTCTCATTTCATCATTATACTTATCTCTTTTTTTGTCCCATTATCCCCTTATCCCCATCGCCACTTCTAAGAAAGTTGAGATTAAGAAAACAACAGAAAATAATTGTGTGCTTCACCCCCACCCCCATGTTTTCCCCTAATGATTGTATTTTAAAAACAACAACAAAATCCCTCAAAATTTGGGAGGTTAAATATCGAACTATTATTACTACATTTTGGTTCATATGCTACAATTACAGTAAGCAGAACATAGAATTGTAGGGCTGGAAGGGACCTCTGAGGTCTTCTAGTCCAATCCCCTGCTCAAGGCAGGAGACCTCGTACCATCCTGGTCAAAATGGCTGTCCAATCTATTTTTGAAAACCTCCACTACTCTGGGAGGCAAGCTGTTCCATTGATCAACGGTTCTCACTGTCAGAAAATTCCTCCTTACTTCTAGGTTGGATCTCTCTTTAATGATCTTCCATTCATTACTTCTTTGGTGCCCTGGAGAATGAGTCAATCCCCTCTTTTCTGTGATGGCCCCTCAAGTACTGGAGGACAGCTGTCATGTCACGCCCTCAATCCTTTTCTTCAATAGGCTAGCCCACGGGTCTCCAACCTTGGTCCCTTTAAGACTTGTGGACTCCAACTCCCAGGGTTCCTCAGCCAGCTTAGCTGGCTGAGGGACTCTGGGAGTTGAAGTCCACAAGTCTTAAAGGGACCAAGGTTGGAGACCCCTGGGCTAGACATACTGGCTCCTCAACGGTCTCCATCATACAATTTAGGCTCCATATTTTTTATCATCTTTGTTGCTCTTCTCTGCACACCTTTTAACATCAGATATCCAATTCAGATCATGCTTCACCGGAATAGTGATCAAATTATTTCACTTCATGTCTTTATTCTTCCCTGGAGGGAATTGATGGAGCCAAGCCACGAAGTCCTATAGGAGAAAATTGAAAGGCAACGTACTCCACCCTCCCAGAGCGCAACGATGAGCAAAATATGTCATTCCTTTGTGTATCGGGTTCACCCGTGGTGATGAAATCAAAGAGCGCTGAAAGAAAGACCAAATCCTGCTGGGAATCAGCAGGAGTTGCACCCATGATCTTACACCGTATGTGTTTAAACCAACAGCTTTATTAGCTCTTATGGCAATGAAAGAAAAAGGTTCCCGAAAAAGAATAATTTTCTGAAGCTTCAAAGTCCCTTGAGAAATTATCCAAGCTCTGTTCCTCCCGCCTTCCAAGTGGGGGTACTTTCTTTTTTGCTAGCTGGCAGATTTTTATTTGAAACCAGGCCTGGGATCAAAACATGCATTAAATGCCGTAACACAAAAGACCATTTAAGCACGCTCAGTTGGGTGTTCCATGAAAGCTATTTCCAGCAGCTCCAGCCAAATCATTGAAAAGGTATGGTCGCGAGGTCCAACATCTGGAGGACTATACATTCCCTATTATTGCATTTAAAGAAAAGCAGTTTCACAGCTTCCCGTAGAAACTTTATCAAACAGCGATTTGCAGGTTAGCCATCTGCAGGAGTTACATATCCAGTGTGCTATATGTATCACGTTTTAACATTCTCTGAAGGAGCCCATTCATGCCAAGAAAAGCTGAATCTTTCAATCAGCATAAATTATGTACTTTTGATGGGATTTTACATAAACGTAACTGGCAGCAATCATTTTTATTAAGCGTGTTTATGGGTTTATTTATTGTGAATTGTTTTTATGATGATTTTATGGGAGTTTTTAGCTCCCTTTATTGTAAACCACCCAAAATTGCTTGAAGAGGCATAATGCAAGAGTAGGTAAATAAATATGTAATTTCAGCTCTTTCTGGTCAGGGGGAAAAAGTAGGCAGGACAATTAAATCTCCTTATTAAGAAGAACTTCGGGAGACAGATTTCTGCTGAATTTTGCATCCGATAGTATCAAGATGGAATAGATGAGATTATCAGATATGAGGGCTAGACTCTAAAAGCTTCTTGGGGAAAGAAAACAAGTAGAATTTAGAAACAGCTGTGGGAATTCTGGCAAACTGGCTCCCAAGGGAGGCAGATCTAGCAAAAAGTTCTACTTTAGTCTGAAATGTCACTGTGATCTCCTCTAGCCCCATTCCCGTTGTAGGAGGCCCCCTACCACCCATCTATAAGCATCTGTCATTTTTTTATTTTCTAGGAAAGCTCATTTTTCTTGCTTTGCTTTGTGGCATGCCATGTTCTCTCTTCTTCAAAAATAAAATATTTCTAATAATACAAAATGTATGTAGATATAGTTCAGGGTTGAGTTGCTAGGTCCTTGGTGTGTTCCCTTGGGCTTGGCTGTTTTGTGAAGATATTTCATTACCATGCCTGCTAACATATTCAGTATGTGAGGGACTGGAGTTAGTTGGGTGCTGGCTGCAAACTGTACTCTCCCAAGGGCTGATGATGTTATCTAGCCTGGTAATGAAACATCTGCAAGAAAACAACCAAGCCTACCAAGAACCCAATATTCACATCTGCTGCACCCCCCCAGGACCAAAGGCATCTAACAGATTCTAACAGATTAACAGAGTTGGAAGGGACCTTGCAGGTCATCTAGTCCAACCCCCTGCCCGAGCAAGAGACCCTACATCTGCCTCTACCTAGGATCGAACTCACAAGCTCCTGATTGTGAGGCAAGAGCTCTACCTCTAGGCCACAGCAACAAAGAGGAACAAGTGATGACAAGGATGCCATGGCTTCATGACCTAAATACCATGATTTACATACTTGTGTCAAACATCAGAATGTAAGTAAGATGTAAGGACAAGGTTTACACCTGCTGTTATCATTTATTCCCCCCTCACCCTCATCAAGGCTTTCTTGGATGCTTGTCCCTGAGACTTGCTGTTGGTCAAAGCCAACGATATCACAAATCTAGTTTGGTCCAAAACAGCTTGCTAGGTTCCTGAGTTTCTCATTTGCGCAACGAAATCAAGCTTCAGAAAGAGAACCACCTTTTATATGTGGGCTATATGTAAGGATTTCAAAATGTAACAAACTACCTTTGGGAATAAAAAGTGGCTTAAAATGGTCGGCGAAGAAGCAACATCCTTCCCTCCCCCCCCAAACTCTTCATAATATGAATAATAAGCAATTAAATCTAAAATATGCATGTTAAGACACAGCTATAGCTAAATCATTTTCAGCCACTTTTATTCAGCCAATCTAAGAAACAAAATCATTCAGAAGTGATATATCATCTTGGCTCTCTTAAACAGTAATAAGGATATAGCCACCCCTCAGAATTCTTGACTTGAATCCCTACAAGGAAAAATTAAAGAATATTAGTTATTTATAACCTAATACTAATCTGTATGAGATAGATATACTAAACAGACATTATAAAGAAGACAGTGTCGTTAGAGATTAAAAAACAGACATCAGCCTGTTTTAAAAATCTCTTTCAGGAGCTGAACTTTGTCCTGAGAGATTCACATTTAAATTTCAGCTCAGCTGATAATTCAGGATATATGCTTAAACATGCCCTTATTTCTTGTGTCAACATTTTATCCCGTCCTTTAACATTAGAGCAGCAACCATTAAGCACACTAATTTATTGCCAAGAGAAAGAAAAATGAGAAATACAATTTGGTATTGAGAATTTTTTGGGGGGGAGAAAATATTATTTCTAAAAATATTCAGCGTGCCTAGAATGAAGATGCTTGTTTTAAGAGCCATCTTGATCTAATAGAACCAGTTTGGTCCAGCGGTTTTAAGGAGGCACCAGGCTAGAAAGCGGGAGGCCATGAGTTCAAGTCCCACCATGGCCTGGTTGACTTCGGGCCAGTTACTTTTTCTCAACACAGCCTACCTCACAGGGTTGTGGTTGTTGTGGGGAAAATAAGAGGAGGAAGATGTGTTGGATATGTTTGCTGCCTTAAGCCATTTCTAAAAAATAAAAAGGCAAGGTATAAATTAAATAAATAAATAAATAAATAAATAAATAAATAAATAAATAAATAAATAAATAAATAAATATAATAATAATAATAATAATAATAATAATAATAATAATAATAATAATAATAATAATAATAATAATAAAGAGAGGTTTTTATCAAGATTGTGCATTTAGGCCACAACACATTCTGTGGGACCACTGCTGTTTATTCATAAGATTTGGAATACTTCTGCAGGCCACAGGCTGTAATAAAACAAAGCCATTCTCTGCAAGTGACCTCCAGAGCAATTGGCTATTTGCCTTTTGAAAAGAAGTAACTGCGATATCATGATTTATCAGGCAGACCTTTTCAGAATTACTTGTCTAAAATCTAAAATCTAAAATGCTCTGTCTTACACATTGGAAAAAACAACAACAACAACAACCAGAACACCAAATACAAGCTGGGTGGATACCAGTGATGGGTGGCCCCCGGTTCAGTCCGGTTCTATAGAACCGGTAGTAAAACTGCAGGAGTCTCCGCCCACCCGCTCATCAGGAGTAATCTGTGCATGCACAGAAGCGCGCCTGCACTCCCGTTGCGAACCAGTAGAAAAGGAAGTAGAACCCACGCCTGATGGATACAACCTTGTAGGTGACCCTCACTCTGTCAAGGACCTTGGAGTACTCATCTCTAATGATCTAAGTGCCAGAGCCCACTGTAACAACACTGCCAAAAAGGCATTAAGAGTTGTTAACCTAATCTTGTGTAGTTTTTTCTCTGGTAATATTATACTGCAAACTAGGGCATACAAAACCTTTGCTAGACCAATTCTCAAATACAGTTCATCTGTCTGGACCCCGCACTGCATATCAGACATTAATACAATTGAGCGAATCCAGAAATATTTCACAAGAAGAGTACTCGACACCTCTGCTCACAACAGAATACCTTATGCCACCAGATTTGAAATTTTGGGTTTATACAACTTAGAACTACGCTGCCTTCAGTCTGACCTAAGCATAGTACACATAATTATCTGCTACAATGTCCTACCTGTCAATGACTACTTCAGCTTCAACTGCAAGAATACACGAGCACACAATAGATATAAACTTAAGGTAAACCACTCCAAACTCAATTGCAGAAAATACGACTTCAGCAACAAAGTGGTCAATCCCTGGTATGCACTACCTGACTCTGTGGTTTCATCCCAAAACCCCCATAACTTTAACCTTAAACTGCTACTGTTGACCTCACCCCATTCCTAAGAGGTCTGTAAGGGGCGTGCATAAGCGCGCCTGAGTGCCTACCGTTCCTGTCCTACTGTCCCCATTTGTTTGTATCCATTTCCTGTATTCATAATCATGTTTATACTTATATCTGTTATCTTATACATGCTTGACAAATAAATAAATAATAAAAAATTTAAAAAAACCTGGGCCCTAATGTGTTTTAATCAGTTAAAAAATATTGATAGCCTTTAGCTAAACTGTATGGGAAACAGGCAGGTATTAATTGGCTTAAGAAGAACCAATGTACAATTTTCCACCAGAGAATTAGAAAATTAAAACAGCATCAGTACAATGATGCATGAAATGGGGGGGGGGGAAGAATTATTCTCAAGTGAGGTAGGGGGGCAGCCTCTTCAATAATTTGCAGCTGATTTACCAGACAAAGAACCTTTGAGACTGACTCAAGGTTTACAGTTCACTAGTCACAGATTCTTGGTAATGAATGTACAGTAAAGCACTTAGTAAGTACTCTTGCAAAAAGAAAAAAAAAGCAATAAATAATCACAAAAGACCCACTCCAAGTTGGCGGAAATACGCTGTTGGTTACTTCGTGAGTGCTGCAAGCGTATGAGTGTGGAAAGAGAAAAAGAAAGGTGCAACAGAAGTGGGACACACAATGGTACTTGGTATGCCTCTATTAATGTCTACCCCACTGCCCTTTCCTCTTAGCTGGCCCCTACTTGAGCTGTGAAAGAGTGTGAAGCGTGTTTTCATTTCACTGTTCCCGTGTTGTCGCTGCCCCTCTTGCAAAAATGAGCACATATGGTGGCACACCAGCTGCTAACGGATTGAGCTTGCTGGCTGCCAAGTCCTGCCAATCACATATCACTACCCAGAAAATAGAAGAAATACGGCTTGGATAAAAGTAACTAAAAAGGCTGTTCCCAAAAGTGAGCATCCAGACAAATTTCTTCCATTACTCAGTGCAAGGAATTATGAAATGGCTGCAGCGTTTTGCCTCAGCAGAAGCAGACAAAAATGGCAATAACGATGGCGGTTGAATTGGGTGAATTGAATCAAAGAGTTGAGGATGTAGAGCAGCGCTGATTTAAAAACAATGACACTGATGGGAGAGAAGACTCACGGAGGACTTCCCACCCCAAACAATTTCACTGAGTCTTACAGGTAGTCCTCGATTTACGATCATAATTGAGCCCAAAATTTCTGTGGTTTAAGCAAGAGAGTTGTTAAGTGAGATTTGCCTCATTTTATGACTTTTCTTGCCATGGTTTTTAAGTGAATCACTATATAGTTGTTAAGTGAATCTGGTTCTCAATTGACTTTGATTGTTAGAAGGTCACAAAAAGTGATCACATGACCCGGCCAGGACACTGCAACTGTCATAAATATGAATCAGTTGCCAAGCATCCTAATTTTGATCATGTGACCATGGATGATGCAATGGTTGTTAAGTGTGAAAAATGGTCATAAGTCACTTTTTTTCAGTGTTGTTTTTTAACAGTAACAGAACTGGAAGGGACCTTGGAGGTCATATAGTCCAACCCCCATCTCACGCAGGAGACCTATACTAGGGATTCGAACCGCCAAACTGCCGACCTGAAAAGCTCAGCGTCTTGGCCACTGAGCCACCTAGCCAGGGTATTGTTAACTTTGAAAGGTTACTAAACAAATGGTTGTAAGTCAAGGACTACCTGTATACTATTAAGTACTTTTATTCTCTCGCCCCTAAATTTAAAATGTACCTTCTCCATCCCTGTATGGCAGGGGGATCAAATTCGATTACATTGAGGGCCGCATCAGGGTTGCGTTTGACCTTCGGTGGGCGTGGCCAGGATGGGCGTGGCCAGCTCACAATGTCCCTTGTGTTGAGGGCGCCTGTGGCGGCCTGAGCATTCTGCCACTGAAAATGGGCTCCCGAGCTCCGTTTTCAGCTGCAACGGCCTCCTGCAACCCTCTACTAGCAAAAACAGAATAGTCCTCCCGAACTCCATTTTTGCTTTTGTGGGCTGCTCCTTCGCTGTTTCCAGGATCTAAGCACCCCACGAGCCGGATCTGGCCCCCGGGCCTTGAATTTGACACCCCTGCTGTATGGCAAGAGATAGAGTCTACTATCTGGGGGAACTGATGACTATTGCTCCATTAAAGTGAAATTTAGACATACAGTGCTGTACTTAATAAATTACTCAAGGGAAGAGACAGGAAGATGTCTCTTCTCAATTAATTTGGAAAAAAATAATTTTCCTCCAGCTAAAATATAACCAAATGGGATGTATAAAAATGGAGTCAACCCCTTCGAATGTAGAAATAGCTTTTTGCTCCATTAATGAAAGATGAACCTGCTGTTGTGCTGATGGGCACACATTGGATCCATCTTATTCTTCTGGGAATCTGGAGTATTGATACTTTGTTTTTGCTCCTCACCTCAAGTGTCACCTTTAAGTGGCTTGTATCCTAAATGTCTATGGAGATTCTCAGTCATCCAGGTCATGGTTGTCCCAAAGGTGTTTCTCTTCTCATTCTTCAGCTCCGAGCTGAAGCTTCTTGGATAAGAAACGAAACATCTTTAAAGAAAAACCAGAAAGTCCAGCTGCCTCTTGGGAAAAAAAATTCACCTTTGGGAATTGTATCTTAAAGGTGTTTTTTTCCAAAAGGCAACTGGACTTTCTTGGTTGTTTTGGTTTGAAAACCTTTTGCTTCTCATCCAAGAAGCTTTTTCAGTTGAGAAAACTGAACTGAATTGAAGACGTTTCTTAGATGAGAAGCAAAAAACCCCAAGGAAATCCCGCTGCTTTGTGAAAAAAGCACCTTTGGGACAATCATGACCTGGTTGATCTCCATAGACATTTGTAACTCTTAATTCCTTGAAAGATCAAAACCAACTTTCACCACTACAGGACAATGGGATTGCAGCAGGGATGCTGTTCAGCAGGTTCTGGACAACCGGTAGCGGAAATTTTGAGTAGTTCGGAGAACCGGCAAATACCACCTCTGGCTGTCCCCAGAGTGGTGTGGGAATGGGGATTTTGCAATATCTTTCTTCCAGGAGTGGGGTGGGAATGGGGATTTTGCAGTATCCTTCCCCTGGAGTGGGGTAGGAATGGAGACTTTGCAGCATCCTTCCCCTGCCATGCTCACCAAGTCACACCCACAGAACCGGTAGTAAAAAAAAATTGTATTCCACCACTGGATTGCAGTCTCATATTAGAAGTATGTCACAGGCCAAAACTATATTCAGGAACTCTAAACTGTACATGGAAGTAGTTCAAGGATGAGGCCCAAAAAGATTGATTAGGTTATGTTTCCTAACCACTAATTGGTAGCAGGCAGCCGTCTGTTGTTGAGATGAATAAAAATGAATGTGCAGCTGTATGATGCCTAAACTGTATTGAGTTGGAATTTAATTGCTCCATAATCACACAGCAAACACTTGCCAGTTGCATTGAACATGTTTCAACTCTGATCTAAGCAACATTTCATACATGAGAAAATTAAACTTCAAAGGGAAAATATCCCCCTCTCTTCTCTTCCTTATAGTCATTTAAAGATTTGTTTGTTAGTTTTAATTTCTGGAAAATTATCTAGGCATATCACCACATCATCACCCTTTAAGGAGATACAGTATTTGGATCCAAAGCATGAATGATGTGCTTGGACAATGGAACTAAAGTCTGTTTTCTACTTCACATCTGAAAACTGCATACTTCCACAAATGTTCTTAGGCAGTGTTATACCATAGATACTGATTCGCATCAGTAGTTGGTTCCTACCAGTTCGCCTTGGTTCGTGTGAACTAGTAGCGGTGGTGGGAGGCTCTGCCCACCCGCCTGGACATCATCACAGATGGTCTGCGCATGCACAGAAGGTTCTGCGCATGCGCAGAAGTGATGTGCGTGCACGGTCATGATAGTAAACCGGTAGCGAAAGTAAGTGGAACTGATTTGCATCTATTTGGTTCCTATATACATATCTAATTCCGTATATTTATGTGAAGGTAAAGGTGACATGTATGTACACACATACCCATATACATAAAGACAGAATATGAGACCCACCCAAAGCAGGACATAGAGGCAGTAGGATTCACCATATGCAGCATGTAGAAAAATTCCAGAATAAGTCCTTTGAAGAATTTGCAAAAAAATATGATTCTTAGAAAAAAAATCATTCCCAAAACATTAAATGATTCCCAAATCAAGCGGTAAACTCCATTTGAACAGGATGAGGCAATGGTCCTTAAATGGAAAAGGTACTCAGAAGAATGAGAAAAGTATTACTTTTCTGGCCAAGCCTTTGAAGCCATCAAGTAAACGAAGGCTTCCCTATCTTAATTTGTTCTGGAATTCCAGCTGAAGCTGGCCAACTAGACTTTGTGATGGACAGGTACTGTATGCCTACAAGCTTGTATGTATGTAGCTTTTAGTTTAGAAAGTGAGCAAGAAAATGTGTAAAACCTGCATTTGCTTCTTTCTGTTCTTAGCAACAACACATTGCAGGTGTTATAACAACTCTCCTTCTGACATTTTGTATGATAGGTGTGGGTGGAAAGTGCTCCTCTTAAAGCTATCGCTTCCCTTATTAAATATACAGCAGGAGAAACAAGGAGGAGAAACACAGCCTCCAATCAAGCACAAATCCCGGCATTTGATTGATTTTCTTTTTTTAATGAGACTCGCTACTCAAAATCCCATTCACTTACTTTTGTACCCAATAAGTTTGTTGTAATTGTTGATTTTACAGTAGCTTGTCCTGTATTTATTTAACAAGGCAACAGGGTGAATATACGACCAATGACATGTATCTCAGCAGGAATGGCCTAGAGAAAGCTCTGCGAAGCACCTTAATGTCTACCATATAACAGTCAAAGTGTATGGGCAAAATGCCATATATTTAACTTGCAGAGATGCTGAGAAGGAAAGCGGAAAGAACTGAAAGGCAGAGTGATGTTACTGTAAGAATAAATAACCTTTTACTGGAAATGTCATTCAAACTGATTCAAACTGAAGCTCGGTGAAAATTAGGGTTGCTCTAATTCAGCGGCCTTATGGGGTTGTTGACAGAATCAACTTAGTAATAATTTAGTAATAATTAATTAATTATAAATTTTATAGGCTAGCCATTTTACCTCAGGGAAATTAGATGCTTTCAATGATAAAAGATTTTAAAAAACCCTAAATAAACTAAAAACATGAGTTAATGCAAAAGGCAAACACTGCATCCCGATTAAAAGATGGGGAGGGCAGGAGCAGGATGTGGGGGAGGGGAGGTGGGATCTGTTGTTAATTGATCGACCGCCTCCAGTGTGATGCTCCCCCAGTGTGGAGTCCCAAGGTAACTGGCACAGCCAGTTCAGGCTCTTAAATGGAAGATCAAGGGGGTTGGAGCCAACCTCACTCTGGGGGCAAGATGTTCCAGAGGTCAGGTGCAATGGCAGGGAAGGCCCTTCTCTTGGATCCGGCTAGCCAGAATAATTGGGCCGATGAGGGCCACAGCATGCCTCTTCTAGTGGCACAGGTGGGGCAGGCCAATCCCAGTGGGATGAGACAGTCCTTCAAGTTTCAAGATGATGAAACTTCACTTCAAAATCTTTACAGAAGAATTATGTAGACATTATAGGAGAAGAAACAGTGACTGGGAGTGGAGTCAAGGCAGGAATAAGTCTGGAGTCATTACGCTTCAAGCAATCCAAATCTAGCCCTCTTGAATTCTGTTGACTTTTATCTTGTGCCAATTTAGCGATGACCATTCATTGAGAAGCTTTTTGTATGCAGGCATGAGCAATAAATTTTATTAACTGGAACTTAATATGTGGTCCTTCACACATGACAAAATGATAATATTTATTATTATTATTATTTGATTTTAAACATTTATAATGGCCATCCATCTTACACCATACTCTGGGTGGCTCCCAATAAATGTTGCCTCATAATGATCAGCTTCAGTCATCCATACTACAAATGTTATAGCATAAGGAAAAGCAAACAGGAAATCCAGGGTTTTATTAGAGAAAATGGGAATGATGGAGGAGGGTAATGTCGTTTCTTCCCATCCTTGAGATAGGTGGACAATATGTCAGTAGGAAAGGGCTGTTTCCAACACCTCTATTTCATTGCACTTCAATGATATATTCCTACACTCAGATTTTAAATGGGACAGCTAGAATTGGGGGGTTCCCAGACCCCTTGGTCTTCCTTCCTACCGTATTATCTGGCAGAAAAACAACAACCAATCACCGTCTTGAATGTGTGGCAGAGTTCAGATATCAAGCTGTTGTTTTTTGTGATTTCATGGGTAATTTGCCTTTTTAGCTTTCTCTCTTAATAAGAGAATCTTGAGAAACTTGTTCAACAGCTGCCCCTCTTTACCCACTTCCTTTTATGGAGCAAATGTTGCTGACAGAAGTTCTGGTTTCTAGTTACCAATGGAAATATTGTCCTCCTAGTAGACCTGCATTCACTCTGGTCACCCTGGTCACTTCAAGGCCAATATTCCCATTTCTCTCTCCCTCTCTCCCCCTCCCTCTGTCTCTCTCTCTCTTCTCTCACACAAAACAGGCTACACAAGCAAGGTGTCCTTTTGGAGCCACAATTAAAATGGATATGATGGTGCTGGTCCACTGATCTGCTCTAAGCCAATTGGACCCTTAGAGCTCCATTATTACTGACCTCCAAAGGCTTCTTCTGCTTGTGCTCCAGAATGTCATCTTGGAAGATCCACTACCAGAGCAAACATTACAAAATATTTATTTGTCCTACATGTATATCCTACCTTTCCTCCAAGAGCAAAAGTGGGCACATGTACCACAACCTCCTTTCTCTTTCAATTTTCCATATATCATTAAGCCAATAAGATAAGTTGGGATGAAGAGCTGGCCAAAAATCACCCTGTAATTTTCTATTGCTGAGGCTGAACTTGAACCATAGATCTCCTGAGTTCAACTTTAGTACTATATCACCACATTGGTTTCTTATAGAACATAGAATTATAGGTTTGGAAGGGAACTTGAGGTCTTGTCCAACCCCCAACTGAACCCCCAACTCAATAACATCCCGTCCATTCTTGAAAACCTCTAGTGATGGAACACCCAGAACTTGCAGAGGCAAGCTGTTCCACAGATTGATTGTTCTCATCGTCAGGAAATTTCGCCTTAGTTCTAGGGTGGATTTCTCTTTAATGATCTTCCACCCATTACTTTATGTCCTGTCCTCCAGTGTTTTAGAGAATAGGCTGACCCCTTCTTCTCTGTGACAGCTGCTCAAGTACTGGAAGACTGCTATCCTATTACCCCTAGTTCTTCTCTTCGTTAGGCTAGACGTACCTTGTTCTCATCCTATGGTTTAGCCTCCACACACCATATCCTCTTTGTTCCTCTTTTGTGCACTCTTTCTAGGGTCTCAACATCTTTTTTTATATCTAAATCATACTCTAAAGAGTATTTGGAAGTGTTAACTATTTTTCTTTTCAAAATCTTGGCATTCCTTATGGTGAGCAACCATCACAGTAGATGATGGCATGCAGTTGATGGTATATTGATTTTCTCCTTCCCTCTACAATAGTCTCTACCCACTGGCATAGCAGTTCTAGACAGGCTAGGTGCACATGATTTTAACGCTTCCCCCCCCCCCAAATTTACATACTGTATGTATTAATGCAGATTTCAAGTACAGAAAGTACTTACAAAGGAACACATTCAGAAGTAATAAGAAAAGAAAGGAGTCCCTGTGGATTTTACTCCAATAGTCGTAACCGACCATAGGGGGTGCCACTCATCTCCATTTCAAGGGCCATTGAGACAGCACTGCCCAAAGACATTTCCGCAGTCATGTGACCAGCATGATGTTACAGTTTCCTCCCCGCCGAAATGGAACCTATTTATCTATTTGCATCTGCATGCTTTTGAGCTGCTATGTGGGCAGGAGCTGGAGCAAGAATAGGAGCACACCCTGCACAGTGCTTGGTTCTTGAACCCAGGCTGTCAGATTTCCAGTCAACAAGTCCAGCGTCTTAACTCCTGAGGCATCCTGCTGCCGATGGCTGAAGTAATAAGAACCAGAAATGAATTGCCCTCTCCATTCCTCATCAGACTATATGAGATAAGTCATATTATACAGCCCCCAGGACTAAATGTTATGGCTTGTAGCTAAGTGTAGAATAAGCATTACAAGGAAAGGAAGTCAGGGACGGACAGCTAATGTTAGGAGGGGAAACAAGGAAGATTATGTGAATGAGAGGCAAAGTTATTGAGGAAAACATTAAGGAAGCAAAAGAAATTATACCATATGAATATTCACTGAGCACGTGCAAACAATAAACAGACAAGAGATAGAGTCATGAAATGGTGTTGGAGTCCTTCAATATGGAATCTTACAAATTATAAGTAATATGGTGACATCGTAAAGTGCGTTCTTGTTTGAAATCAGATTCTAACAAGAACACAGTTTATTAGGTGACTGTTGATCACTAGTAGAAATCAGACTCTTCTCCATCACTCGACATACAGTAGGGTTAAATCAAGTACGGTATCTATAGGAAAAAGGGCACATATATTAAAATATATTAAGGGATATGCAGACCCAAAAGATTTGTATGATGTATGGCATTCTTTTACTAATGGTATTATTGAACATAATAAAGATAGGATTCCTCAGGAGTATGGAATAGTATGGCCCAATATTTAATCTGATCACCTCAGGTATTATTATTCTTGTGTGTGTTATCTTTTTAGGAGTCGTTTTATTGGTATTGTTTTAATAAAATCATTTTTAAAATTTGTAATCTTCAACCAGTGATTTAGCACTAAACTGAGATTTAAAACACCTCCCTCCCTCCCTCCGTCTCTCTCTCTCTCTCTCTCTCTCTCTCTTTCTCTCTCCATCTATCTATCTATAGATAGATAGATGGATGGAGAGAGAGAGAGGGGCGTGCATAAGAGCACCAGTGTGCCTACTGTTCCTGTCCTAATGTTCCCTTTGGTTGTATCCAATTCTTATGGTTATTTCATGCTTATACTTATATATATTGTTGTGTTTGACAAATATATAAATAAATAAATAATATCGATCTATATATATATATATATCGATCGATCGATCGATCGATCGGACTTACATGGCCACCTATCTCACATAATGAATCTAGGCAGCTCACAGTGTGGCAGACATAAGAAGAAAACTGTTGGATTAGATCAAAAGTCTCTCAGCCCAACAACCTGATTTTTACAAAAGCCAACTAGAAAACACCAGAAGGCAACTGTCCAAAATTCTAGGAAAACAGCCAATTTATTTTTATAGGAACTGCTGAAGGCTGCTGAGAAATTGCTAATTCGCCCCCTGCAACCATACTAAGATGTCTTGTTATCAACTACCAAATGAAGAGCCACTCAGAGTGCTTCTTAACACACATCATTAAGAACTGGGAGCTGCAAATAAGTAGAAAGTAGTGAATGTATTAAAAAGGAAGGCATACTGTGGGTGCTTAAAGTGGATTCTGACCAACAGAGGAACTTGCGTTCATAAAGGTGATTTGCCGACTGCCAGTAAAGAGCAAGAAACATGATTGTCTGATGAGGCACCCTACTGAATTTCTAGTTTGCATATCATGCTAAGCAAACCCTGGACAAAGATGTCGGCACTGATTATCTGCTCCCAAGGATAGGAGCATCTGGGCAAGGACATTGGAGTACCATACTCCCGTTTCTTAATATGCCAGTGTTAGAAAGTTAAATGATAGTATGCCTCAAAAGGTAACAGATAGTTCTTGATTTATGACCACAAGTGGGACCGTTGTTAAGCAAGGAAATTGTTAAGTGAGTCATGCCTGATTTTAGGACCTTTTTTTGACAAACGTGTTAAGTGAATCGCTGCAGTCATTAAGCAAATCATGCCGCTGTTAAGAGAATCCAGCTTGCCCCATTAACAGCGTGTTGGAAACTGATTGGGAAAGTGGCAAATGGTGATCACATGACCTCAGGATGCTGCCATCATCGTAAATACATGCTGGTTGCCAAGAATTTTGATCACATGACTATGGAGATGCTAAGTTGGTTGTTGAATAGAATAGAATAGAATAGAATAGAATAGAATAGAATAGAATAGAATAGAATAGAATAGAATAGAATAGAATAGAATAGAATAGAATAACAAAGTTGGAAGGGACCTTGGAGGTCTTCTAGACCAATCTCCTGCTTAGGCAGGAAACCCTACACCACTTCAGACAAATGGTTATCCAACATCTTCTTAAAAACTTCCAATGTTTGAGCATTCACAACTTCTGAAGGCAAGTTGTTCCACTGATTAATTGTTCTAACTGTCAGGAAATTTCTCCTTAGTTCTAAGTTGTTTCTCTTCTTGATTAGTTTCCACCCATTGCTTCTTGTCCTGTCCTCAGGTGCTTTGAAGAATAGTTTGACTCTCTCTTCTTTGTGGCAACCCCTGAGATATTAGGCTATCATGTCTCCCCTAGTCCTTCTTTTTATTAAACTAGACATACCCAGTTCCTGCAACTGTTCTTCATATGTTCTAGCCTCCAGTCCACTAATCATCTTTGTTGCTCTTCTCTGCACTCTTTCTAGAGTCTCAACATCTTTTTTACATCTTGGCGACCAAAACTGAATGCAGTAGTCCAAGTGTGGCCTTACCATTATAAATGGCATTAACACTTCATGTGATCTTGATTCTATCCCTCTGTTTATGCAATGGAAGGAAGTGCACGGAATGGTCATAAGTCATTTTTCCCCCCAGTGCCGATATAACTCTGAAGGGCCCCTAAGCAAATGGCTGTAAATCGAGGGCTACCTGTACAATAATGATAGCTTAGAATGTTCAGAAATTTATCTAAATTTGGGAGGAATGTAATCAGGCATTATTCAATGACTGTGAGACAGTTGTTAAGTGAATTTTGCCCCATTTTACAACCTTAACAAGCCACAGTTGTTATGTGAATCACTGCAGTGGTTAAATTAATAACATGGTTGCTAAGCGAATCTGGCTTCAACCATTGACTTTGCTTGTCAGAAGGTCGCAAAAGGGGATGACATGACCCTGGGACACTGCGACCCTCATAAATAAAAAAAAGAAGGACTAGGGGAGACATGATAGCTGTGTTCCAATATCTCAGGGGTTGCCACAAAGAAGAGGGAGTTGGGCTGTTCTCCAAAGCACCTGAGGGTAGAACAAGAAGCAATGGGTGGAAACTGATCAAAGAAAGAAGCAACTTAGAACTAAGGAGAAATTTCCTGACAGTTAGAACAATTAATCAGTGGAACGACTTGCCTGCAGAAGTTGTGAATGCTTCAACACTGGAAATTTTTAAGAAAATGTTGGATAATCATCTGACTGAGTTGGTGTAGGGTTTCCTGCCTGGGCAGGGGGTTGGACTAGAAGGCCTCCAAGGTCCCTTCCAACTCTGTTGTTATATTATATTATATATTATAAATGTGAACCAGTTGCCAAGCATCTGAATTTTGATCATATGACCATGGGGATGCTGCCGTGCTTGTAAATAGTAAAAAATTAAGTCACATTTTTCAGTGCCCCTGTGACTTTGAACGGTCACTAGAGGAACTCTTGTAAGTCGAGGACAATCTGTACTTAATAATTAACAAATGGAAAGCACGAGGCCTTCAGAAAGACAGAATAATCAGCTGGCATTATAATAGCAACGCTGCCCACTACAAATATTTCGCAATACATTGTGCTTATGATTGCAGTGGATGCGTTTATAGTATTGCACTTAATGTGTTTTTAAAGACTTGTCGACTCAAAATCATAATGCTAAAAGGTTCCTTGGGAGAGCTTGACATATTAGAATTTTTCATCACCTTTGGCAGCTGTGAGTAATTTTCCTCCCTGCCTCTTTGGCGTTTATTATAGCACCTATTATAGAAAATGTTTCTCCTACACATAGGAACAAAACGTCAAGTTTCCCACCACCACCACCAATCCAGATTCCACAATGGACTGTGAAAAACCCACGGAAGAGACATGTAAGCGCTTCCCTCTCCTACGGTAATTTCAGATTTTCCCTTCATCATTGGAACAGAAAAGAACTTCTGTCATCTCAGTCCCATTAACTTGCACAGAAGGAAACATATGATGCAGCCCTGTCAGGGAAGGTTTTCAGCAAGGCCAATTTTAAAGATTATTGTTCTGGAAATCTAAAAACTCTGCCAGGAGACTTGGAGAAATGGTGAGGCAATTACAGGCCTATTCAAATCCCCTGAATGCCTGCCTATCATTAACAGATAAAACCAGCAGGAAAAATAGGTGCAACCGTTCCTGAAATCATGGGTTGGGACAAATAATAGTCTATATCTGGCAGCTTAAGTATTTTTTTTCTTTTTTAAAAAATGAAGCCCAATTTTTCGTAGTTTTCCTAGCTGAAAACTGAGATCGCATTGTAGGGATTTTTTCCTCCCCAGAAATCTGGCTGTTTTAGAAATGTCATATTCCTTAAAAGCTGCTACCAATTTCCGCTGTCCCTGCCCCAAGGCCTAGGAATTTACCTCAGGTTATGTGAGATTGAATCATGCATCTCAGTGATGGGTTCTAACCTGTTTTACCACCGGTTCGCATTGCGCACACTCTTTGCGTGCGATTGCCGTGCACAAACTTGCTTCGCTTGCACGCGCGCCAAAGTTGCGTTTCGTGCAAGCGCATTGAGTAAAAAAACAGCTGAGGCATGGCAATCCACTCTACAGCTGAGCTAAAACCAAAGGAATAAAGGTAGGTATAGCATGGGGGTGGGCGGGAGGGCCCAGCGGACGCTATGAACGAACCGGTTCGCTCTCATATCAAGATTTCTACTACCGGCTCTCCCGAACCAGGGAGAATCGGTAGCCACCCGCCACTGATGCATCTCCAACTCAATATATATTGAAAATATTTAAGCATTATAAAATTATAAGATACAGGCACTAATAGGCTCATTTGCAAGGTAGAGTGCAGTTGATTTTACTTGCAGCATCTTATTTATTTGTTTCTTTGTTTATTGTTTAGTATTAGCAACTTAGAACTAAGAAGAAATTTCCAGACAGTAAGAACAATCAACCAGTGGAACAACCTGGCTTCATACATTGTGGTTGCTCCAACACCAGAGACTTTTAAGAAGGGACTGGACAATCATTTGTCTAAAATGGTATAGGGTCTCCTGCTTGAGCAAGGAATTGGAGTAGAAGACCTCCAAGGTCCCTTGCAACTGTTATTTTGTTATTTTATCAATGAAATTTGTATAGCCACCCATCTCACCCAAAGCAACTCTGGGTGGCACACAACTGCAACTATAAAAATGACATACATAAAACATGTAAAAGTCTACAGTAAGAACTAAATGATATAAAAATGTACAATCCCTAGGCGAGGAGAGGATAAAAACAACCACCTCAGCAATGGAGCCATTTAAACACACCTCTAGTGCCCAGGGAGCCTCAAGCATATAACACAGATATACTAGCAGTTAATCTAATTTTTTTTTTTTGTTTACATTTATACCCCGCCCTTCTCCGAAGACTCAGGGCGGCTTACAATGTATAAGGCAATAGTCTCATTCTATTTGTATATATATTTTTTTTTACAAAGTCAACTTATTGCCCCCCCAACAATCTGGGTCCTCATTTTACCTACCTTATAAAGGGTGGAAGGCTGAGTCAACCTTGGGCCGGGCTCGAACCTGCAGTAATTGCAGGCTCTGTGTTCTAATAACAGGCTTCTCTATTGCCTGAGCTATCCCGGCCCCTCATTTCAGATGAGAAAATGTTCCATAAGGCAGGCCCCACAGTAGAGTAGGCCCCTTGTATGCCATGATGGCAGCAGAAGCTAGTATCTAGTGCAGGGGTTAAATCCAGCAGGTTCTGACAGGTTTTGGAGAACCGGTAGTGGAAATTTTGAGCACTTCGGAGAATCGACAAATACCACCTCTGGCTGGCCCCAAAGTGGAGTGGGAATGGAGATTTTGCAATAACCTTCCCCTGCCACACCCTCCAAGCCATACCCACTGGTAGTTGCTGGTAGTAAAATATTTGGATTTCACCACTGATGTAGTGTCCTATCTGATGGCCATGACACATGAAATTTTGCAACTTGACAATAAGAATAAATATAAAAATCCAAGAATTACTGAATGAAACACAAGGAAAAAAAGATGCAGTGCATCCTAATAAAACTAACAAAAAAGGGAAAGGCCATAACAGACATGAATGAAAGTGCTCTAATATTGTAGAGTGGAGTTCATTCTCTCTGCCAAAATCCAAGCAGTATTTTCATCCCTTCAGCAGGGAAACATTCTTGTGTAGCCTGCACTGGGCCTTCCAGGGCCTAACAGACCAGCTCAAGAACAGTGGGCATGCCTCCATGCTGGAAACCGGAAGTTCAGGTGCTGGCGAATGCATACGAAACGGAATGCTGCTCTTTCAGGTTTCGGCACTCCTGCGCGCATGAAAGCCAGTGAGGCTGCGCGGTCCAGGTGGGATGGTTTTGCCTGCCATTTCCAGCACGCAGATCGGCACGCTGTGACATAAAAGGTTAGCCATCACTGTTCTAGAGAATGGCCATCATAACTCTCTTCCTCTGAGTCTGATCCAGCTCCAGGCTGTGTTGCCTCTTGTCTTGTCCCCTTCCATGGAATGTGCTCCCTGGAAAAGTGCCCCTTCATTCTTGTCCATCACCCCATCTCCCTTTCCTGGGCACCATCTATCACAGCGCTTCCCCTACCTCACCTGAGGCACCCCATACTCTTTCTCTTACCACTCTGCCTCTCCAGTTATCATTGAAAATCCTACTTGGATTTCAGCTCCCTCTTGTCTGGTTGGAAGAGCTCCTTGAGGGCTGCCTGCTTGCACAGAGCTGAAATCCTTCATGCTGTTGCTGAAGGATTTCAGTTTCATGTAAGCAGGTATGAAGGATTTTAGCTCCAGGCCAGCTGGCACAAAGGATTTCAACTCTGTGCAAACAGAAGTCTACAAGAATCCCCCGATTGTGGACCTTCATTTTCATGAGAAGTACAGCTGCATCCAGAGTTACAAATTAAAGTGTTCTGGGGTTTGATGTTTTCTGAACCAACAGCCACTCTGTTGTGTCTCAATTGAGCATCTCTGAACCCACTGTCTTCCAATCAGCCCTAAACAACCTCCTGATTGGGAATCAAGATTTCCACCAAGTCTTCTGCTTAGTCAAGGATGGAGATATACTGGCAAGACCTCGTGAGAGTATTGAACAAAATACGATTTCAGTCACATCTTCAAAAAATACCTGCTTCTGTCCTTGCTTCTTAATAGTCTACTACCTAGTGGTTTTATATAACTACAGTTCACAGCTTCGCTTGTAGGTGAAAACTGGCTATTAAACAGAGGTGGGTTTCAGCAGGTTCTGACCAGTTCTAGAGAACCTCTAGCAGGAAATTTTGAGTAGTTCGGAGAACCGGTAGTAAAAATTCTGACTGGCCCCGCCCCCATCTATTCTCTGCCTGACTGATCTGGAGGAAATGGGGATTTTTTATTTTTTTTTACATTTATATCCCGCCCTTCTCTGAAGACTCAGGGCGGCTTACAGTGTATAAGGCAATATACTGCAAGGATTTTGCAGTAACCTTCCCCTGGAGTGGGGAAGCAATGGAGATTTGATAGTATCCTTCCCCTGCTACACCCACCAAGCCATGCCATGCCCACCAAGCCACACTCACAGAACCAATAGTAAAAATTTTTGAAACCCACCACTGCTATTAAATCACTTTAATGGCTATCAAACCACTTGCTTAGTCATACTTAGAGCTTAAGATAGAGCATTTGACACTAATTTTGCAGAAGAAAACAGGCTCTAAACAAGCATTTGTTTAACGCAATGCCAGCAAATTGGGGAACGGTGCATTTTTTTCTTTTTCTTTTTTCTAAGAGTTATCACTAAGAATTTTGCGGGTTCAGAAAATTCTTGTGTATGAAAAGTGGCTTCAGTCACATACCTCCTGTAGAAGGAGGTGTCAATAGCCCACACACTCAGCCACAGAGGCCTCCAAGTCTCTCAAAGAGATAAGAGTCCCTTCTCTGTTTATTCTCCTTATTATTCCCTATTCTGTTTAATCGGCTTAGACTGATGAGGCAAGGCAGTAGCACAAGGATCAGCCAAGCTGTTTAATTAAAGGATTGCAGCTCAGCCCCGCAGTTTGGGGGTTTCTGTAAACGAGCTACGAGTACATTATTTAATCCACTGTGAGGAGTGGAGCTGAAGCATTAATGAAGAAAACTCTAATTAAAACTAGATGGCTGGCAGTTATTAGCAGCATCACTTCTGACAAGCTCCCTCGTTTACACAGAAAATGCCCGATCAGGAGAAAAGAAAGTGAAAAGAGGGAAGAGCTCAACCTGGATTATGTAATTGGAGATGTATTTGGAATGGGAAGGTGGGGAGGAAAAAAGACACCAGTCTCCAAAGCTAGAGTGATGCTCATCAGAAAACCCAGCTTGACTCATCTGGAAATATGGCTGTCTCAGCAGGAGTTCGGGGAGACTGATGCTAAAGATCTGATTGGCCCCCAGTGAGTCAATTTGGTTGGCTGTCAATTTAGAACGTCAGGCTGGTTCACTAAAGCCCTGATTAGTTTCCCTTGTGTCTGAATTCATCACAGAGCCCTCTTTTTTTAAAAAAAAACATTCTAAAAAATGAGAAAAATCAGAGGTATGTCTGGTTTAATGAAAAGAAGGACTAGAGGAGTGACATGATAGCAGTGTTCCAATATCTCAGGGGCTGCCACAAAGAAGAGGGAGTCAACCTATTCTCCAAAGCACCTGAAGGCAGGACAAGAAGCAATGGATGGAAACTAATCAAGGAGAGAAGCAACCTAGAACTAAGGAGAAATTTCCTGACAGAACAATTGATCAGTGGAACAACTTGCTCCAGAAGTTGTGAATGCTCCAACACTGGAAGTTTTTAAGAAGATGTTGGATAACTACTTATCTGAAGTGGTGTAGGGTTTCCTGCCTGAGCAGTGGGTTGGACTAGAAGACCTCCAAGGTCCCTTCCAACTCTGTTATTCTGTATTTCTTTCCAGGTCAAGGATGGTCTGAAATGACCCCTTGCCTGAAGCAAGAGGAAAATCTGGGCCTCTCATTCTTCTCATGTGCCTTTCCCTGCATAAAAACACCACTGAGCTCGACCATCTATTAACTGTTATTCTGAAGTAATCTCAAATTACTCAGGGATCTCCACAGGAAGGTCAAAAAGTCAAGATGGCTCTTCTTTGTTTTTTTTTTGTTTTTTTTTTGTTTTTACATTTATACCCCGCCCTTCTCCGAAGACTCAGGGCGGCTTACAATGTATAGGGCAATAGTCTCATTCTATTTGTATATATTTACAAAGTCAACTTATTGCCCCCCCAACAATCTGGGTCCTCATTTTACCTACCTTATAAAGGATGGAAGGCTGAGTCAACCTTGGGCCGGGCTCGAACCTGCAGTAATTGCAGGCTTTGTGTTCTTAATAACAGGCCTTACCAGGCAGAGCTAAACCGGCCCTAAGCTGGTATTATTGGCTGTCAGGAAAACAGATAGCAAGCCAGATGCCTGCCACAGTGCAGTGACAGGCCATGCCTGTCAGGAAAAAACATTTACAGGAAAAGAGTCCATTTCTCAGAATTCAAAGATGACAATTCTAAACAGGGAATAGAGTTGATAAACAATTGCTACCAACCTGCCTTTCATTGAGGACTTGTATACTGCACGAGTCAAAAAGAGGGCTGTGAAAATATTTATAGACCCCTCACATCCTGGACATAAACTGTTTCAATTCATACCCTCAAAACGACACTATAGAGCACTGCACACCAGAACAACTAGACATCAGAACAGTTTTTTCCCCGAACGCCATCACTCTGCTAAACAAATAATTCCCTCAACACTGTCAAACTACTGACTAAGTCTGCACTACTATTAATCTTCTCATCATTCCCATCACCCATCTCCTTCCACTTATGACTGTATGATTGTAACTTTGTTGCTTGTATCCTTATGATTTATATTGATATTGATTGTTTCCCGATTGCTTATTTGTACCCCATGACTATCATTAAGTGTTGTACCTTATGATTCTTGATGAACGTATCTTTTCTTTTATGTACACTGAGACCATATGCACCAAGACAAATTTCTTTGGCCAGTAAAAAATTCTATTCTATTCTATTCTATTCTATTCTATTCTATTCTATTCTAATCTATTCTAATCTAGTCTATTCTACTCTATAAGGTCAAGATCAGAATCAGGCAATGAACCCAAGGGAGAGAAAGGAGACCTGGAAAAGTAAAATCCAGAATTCCAAGAACACCATAAAAAGATAAACACAACAGAGCTGAGATTGGGGGGGAAAATGTTTTCAGCATTTTCTCCCTGGGAGTGCAACTAATAAATCAGCCATGCTGAACCTTCACCCAATACACAGCAGAAGCAGACTTTTTAGAATCTGCTCTTCTTGTTGGCAAGCTTTTTGGCAAGATTTTCTAACCTATGGAGCTCAGCATTCCATTGTTGGATTTTTATCACACTGGTAGCTGGACTTCTGAGGCCGAGAGGCTGTCCGAGGGTGCAAGCCACGTGCTTTGGGGGCTTTTGAGTCTGTTGGTTGTGAGTCCACCACTGTTAGCATCATGTATGCCAAGTTTATTGTTCCTAGTTGGCTCTGGTTCTACATTCTCGGCCTTTTCATTTGAGGGCCAAAAGAAATGGCAGTTGCAACCACGTGATCAAAGCCCACCACTCAAAACAACACTATAGAGCACTGAACTTCAGAACAACTAGACACAAGAACAGTTTTTTCCCGAACGCCATCACTCTGCTAAACAAATAATTCCCTCAACACTGTCAAACTATTGACTAAATCTGTACTATTAATCTTCTCATTGTTCCCATCACCCATCTCCTTCCACTTATGACTGTAACATTGTTGCTTGTATCCTTACGATATTGATTGCTTCCTGATTGCTTATTTGTACCCTATGACTATCATTAAGTGTTGTAAGTGTTGTACCTTAAGGAAGGTATCAGAAAATAGTATAGAATTTTTTATTGGCCAAGTGTGATTGGACACACAAGGATGCATGGTGCATATACTCTCAGTGTACATAAAAGAAAAGATAACTTCCTCAAGGTACAACACTTGCAGCACACATAAAAAGAGGATGGAATTGAATTGCATGGTTGTGGTTTTCAACTTGACTTTTCTGACCTTATCCATGCAGGTAACGTTGGCCACCACAAAAACACTTGAGATTCTTCCAACATGCTTAACTGAGTTACTAACTTATCTCACCTAGTTAGTTGGCCCAAAACATTCAGGTCTGGGATCTCACAAGATTCTGTCTTGTCCCCCTATTCTGTTTAAACAGCTACCTGCAATTGCGGGGTGAGATCATTTGACATTTTAGTGGAAAGGCATCATCAGCTGCCTCGCTCACCTATTAGCCAAACCCAGAGAAAGGAGTTGAAAATGATGAATTAGAGCAGGGGTCTCCAACCTTAGCAACTTTAAGACTTGTGGACTTCAACTCCCAGAGTTCTTCAGCCAGCAAAGGTTGGAGACCCCTGTTCTAAAGGACCCAGTTCCTTGTTAAAGGATCTATTTCTAAAAGTTCTGGTTCCTTATTTTAGGGCCAAAGTTACTACAAATTAAGATATCTATAAAGGTAAAGGTTCCCCTCGCACATATGTGCTAGTCGTTCCCAACTCTAGGGGGCGGTGCTCATCTCCGTTTCAAAGCCAATGAGCCAGCACTGCTCGAAGACGTCTCATGTGGCCGGCATGACTCAATGCCAAAGGCACACAGAGCACTGTGAACCTTCCCACCAAAGGTGATCCCTACTTGCATTTTTTACGTGCTTTCGAACTGCTAGGTTGGCAGAAGCTGGGACAAGTAACGGGAGCTCACGCAGCACTAGGGATTCGAACCACTGAACTGCCGACCTTTTGATCGACAAGCTCAGCATCTTAGCCCCTGAGCTTGTATAGAACACTAGAAAAACAGTAAAACAATGAAACAATATGCTGCTTGGCGATTTCTGTATCAGAACATCACATACTATAGACCAGGGGAATTCTGGGAGTTGAAATCCTCCGGCTTAAAGTTGCCAAGATTGGAGATCACTGCTGTAGACATACAAGTGGAATGTAGGTTTGCAAGGCAGGTTGACTAAGGAACTTCCTAGCTTGCATAGAATAGCACAAGCAAGCACACACAGGGTAAACCTGGCCCTTAGGCTTATGGCATATTGGTGAAAGTCTATGAGAATTGACTGGCATCGTCCATACTATTACCGGGAAATTCTACATGTGGCACAAACACAGCTAAAGGCTGAAAACCTTACAGGTAGTCCTTACTTAGCAACACGGTCAGTTATGATGGCACTGGACAATGAAACTTCTAACCCAGGGGTGAAATCCAGCAGGTTCTAGAGAACCAGAAGTGGAAATTTAGAGCAGTTTAGAGAACTGATAGAAGAATTTTGAGTAGTTTGGAGAACCGGCAAATACTGGCTAGCCCCAGAGTGGGGTGGGAATGGAGATTTTGCAATATCCTTCCCCCAGGAGTAGGGAGGGAATGGAAATTTTGCAGTTTCCTTCCCCTACCATGCCCACCAAGCCACACATACCAGCCATGCCCACAGAACTGATAGAAAAAATAATATTGGATTTTGCCACTGTTCTAACCGCTTCTTTTAGTTGTGGTCATTGCAACATTTTGTGACACCTCCCCACCTCCCATGGTTGCAATCTGAGGGCCTGGCAACCAGCTTGCAATTTGGAGAGTCGCAACGCCCTTTAGCCCCATGCAATTCCTATTTGTAATCTTCACTGCCAGCTTCCAGCAAGCAAAGTCAGTAGGGAAAATGGCGGAAGGTTGCAAAGGCTGATGACACGACATCTTATTGAACATGCAGGATTTAGTTAATCTAGTCTAAGTGCTATTGCTATTGCTATTAGCGTTAAACAGATATTGACCAAACTCCACTTTCTTAAAAGGGAGTAATGTTTTGAGTAATTGATAAAAAAAAAATCCCATCATTTTTTGCCTGTCCCTTCGATGTTTCCCCTGTTCATCCCTTTCTCTTTTAATACGCCAACATGGGACTCGGTAACCTTCTCATGTGCAACTGCATATGTTTGCACCATTGTGTGAGCGCAGGCACCAAAATATAAATACAGGTAGTCTTTGACTTACAATTATTTGTTTAGGACCATTAGAAGTTACAATGGCACTGAAAAAAGTGACCAGTTATCACACTTAACAACTGTCATAGCAGTCGTGTATGTATCCAGATATGCAAGCAAAATGTTGGAGATGTAATTGTGATGACGCTACATATTTTCATATTTGGTGGACTTGTAAGGATATTAAGGCCTTTTGGATAAAAATTTGGTGGATTTTACAAAATGTTCTGAAAAAGAAGATAAAGTTCCTGCCGCAATTTTTTCTGCTGGGAATTATTACATACTGTACAGTAATTGAGCCTAAATTGATTTTAAATCTAATAACAGCGGCAAGATTACTGATAGGACAGTATTGGAAGAAAAAAGAAGTACCTACAATAGAAGAATGGATATTGAAAGTTGCCAATTTGGCTGAGATGGCGAAAATCTCAGCCTTTTTGAAAGACAATATGCAAGAAAGATACTTAAAGGAATGGAAAAAATGGATTGACTATATTCAAAGTAGATATCAGACTAAGAGTTATCAGACTGCCTTTGAATGATTAGGATGTATTATTTTTGATTGTTTTGGGGGAAGTTAGGAACTGATGAGAATTGTAGGAGTATAATTGAGTTGGGAGGGAATTTTTTTTAGCATATGTTTGTTTTATTTTTAACTATACCTTGTGTTTGTTCCGGGAAGTCAGGGGTGGGGGTTTGTGAAGGGAGGAGGGAGGGGGGTGGGGGGGAAAGGGGGAGGAAATTTTGTAAAAAATTGTCAATTAAAAAAAAAAACAACTCATAGCATCCCCGCGATCACACAATCAAAACCCAGGTGCTTGGCCACTGGCATGCATTTATAATGGTTGCAACATCCTGGAGTCGTTTGATCGACCATTTTGCAATCTTCCCAGTTGGCTTTCAACAAGCAAAGCCAAGGGCCAGGAGGGGGGGGAGGGGGGGAGCTGGATTTGCTTAACGACTGCATGATTCACTTAACAGTCATAGCAATCAAGATCATAACGTCGGGCAAAACTCATTCAACAACTGCCTTGCTTAGCAACGGACACTCTGATCCCAATTGTGATTGCAAGTTGAGGATTACCTGTAGATGTATTTTAAAAATGGCCAGGTAAACAATCTCACTACTGGTGGGTTTCAACTGGTGTTACCACCAGTTGTTTCATGCAGGCGCTTTGCGCACGTTTCCCACAAGCATAGTGTATTATGGAACACCTGAGATGTGGCAATCCGTTCTGCAATGCCTTTCAACTGGGCTAAAAATGACCTAATATAAGGTATGTAGAGGGGCAGGCAGGTGGGCGGGCGGGCCAAGCTAACCATCAGAGTGAACCGGTTCGCTCTCAGCTCACTATCACCACTACTGGCTTGCCCGAACCAATAGAAACCCACCATTGAATCTCACCTGCAGGATCTCTCACCAAGTCAGGTGAGAAATGCTAAAGACACAGATCTTCTCATGCAGTGCCGCCCATGTCTCCCCAGATTGGATGGTACCATAACTTTTTGCTCATTTGTTTTTAACTGTTTTTCTCTTCTTCTTCTTCTTTTTTTAAAAAAAAAATCATTTTGAAGTTCCAAGGACGCTATTCTGCAGATGGCACAACCACCCCGTGCTCCAAAAAGAACAGACTGGAGGGAGAAAATTCCTTGAAACTAATGCTAGCAGCTGTCAGATCTGACTACTTTGCAATAAAGGCAGTTATGGGGATTAAGGTCTGGCTGAAAAGACACACTTTCAATGTGCAAGAAGAAGTAGAGCAAGAAAAGGGGGAGGGAGAAGAACCCAAACAGGAGATGAACTGAGGATTTTCCCACCTTGAAGAAGACTCTGCAGATGAAGGCTTTTGCTCTGCATCCGCAGCCGGGCAGCAGAATTGGTGTAAAACAGTCTCATTCCTGTTAAAAAAAAAAAGACAAACAAATGGCAGATGAGAATTCAGCTCGTTGACTCTCGTTTATGTTCATTCCTGACCACTGGTTCTCATTGGTAGTGCCAGTCCTTACAAAAGTAAAGGAGAACTTTGGTTATTTATTTATTTTTTGAAATATATTCACTGTACAATTCCAAGTCATCCAACATCTAAAACTGAGGATTGGCACAAATGTTGTGCAGAGTGCATTGAGCTCTCGACAGGAGACTGTCTCACTCTGAGAGACCACATGTTTGAGCCTTCCTCCACATTAACATCTCTCTAGTGCAGGGGTCCCCAACCATGGCAACTTGAAGGTTTGTGGACTTCAACTCCCAGAGTTCCTCAGCCAGCTTTCTGGGAGTTGAAGTCCACAAGTCTTAAAGTTGCCGAGGTTGGAGACCCCTGTTCTAGTGCAGGGGTGTCAAAGTCGATTTCATTCGGGGCCGCATCAGGGTTGTGTTTGACCTTGGAGTGTGTGGCCGTGGCCAGGGGTGAGCATGGCCATGTGGGTGTGACACACAGACCAGTGGTGGTGTTGTGTCTTGTCCACTCTCACAGCAGCCGGGGCCTTCTTATCTGCTCCCGAACACGGAGGAATGTATGCCTCCTGGCCCCAGTCCTGGCTCCATGCCCAGAAAAGCTGAAGAGGAGGGGGCACCTCCCGGTCCCAGCCCTGGCTCCATGCCCAAGCAGGCTGCAGAGGAGGGAGCATCCCCCAGCCCCAGCCCTGGCTCCATGCCCAGGCAAACGGAGCAGCTAGACCCCTCCCCCTCCTCCACAGCATGTGAGCCTGAGGAAAGTTTATTTCCAACAGCTGCTGATTGGAGTGACCCTCGCATCAGACGACTGGATAGGCGGAGGCAACAGAAGGAAGGGAGGGGCAGGCCTTAATGAGTGCTGAGTCATGGAGCCACACCCCATGGCCTATATAAAGGATCTGCTTTCTGGCAGTCTCTGAGTCAGGCAAAGTCGAACTTATCTTGCTGAAGTCACTTTCTGGTCTCCTGCCTGCTCTGAGGACTTTGCTAGGACTTTGGGCAGAGCTGCAGAGGCAAGCCTGATTCGGATTTCCCTGACCCGGCTGTCAGCAGAGGAGTGGGACACGACAGGTGGGTTGCTACCAGTTTGCCCCAGATTGGGCGAACCAGTAGCAGCAGCGGGAGGCTCTGCCCCCCCACCACCTGGATCCTTCTGCCCATGCGTAGAAGCACACGTGCCCACGACCAAACCAGTAGTGACGCGTTTTGAAACCCATCCCTGACATGGACTAGTGTCAGGGGCACCTGTGGTGGTCAAGTGCTAAGGCAGGACTTCCTTGAAACCCTCCCTCATTCTCATTATAACCTTCCTTCCTTCCTTCCTTCCTTCCTTCCTTCCTTCCTTCCTCCCTCCCTCCTTCCTTCCTTCCTTCTTTGCTTCTTCTTTTTCCTTCCCTCTTCATTCTCCTTTCTTCTTCCTTCCCCCTCTTTCCTTCTTTTTCCTTCCTTGCTCTCTCCTCATCTTTCCTTCTTTTTCTTTGACTTTCCTCTTACCCTTTCTCCTTTCCTGTCCCTTCTTGCATGCTCAAATGCAAAAGGGGAAACATTTCTCTTTTTGTTTTGTTTTTAGTTTCTTTTGATAGCCCTCTGCCAGAGAAAAAGGAACCTGGGGGGGGAGGGGCATGCACACCATTATAGGCCATGATGGCCTGCAGCCCTCTGCCAGCTCCATTTTGGCTGACAAAGAGCCCCAGGAAGCCATTGTAGCTAAAAACAAAGTATGGGGGATCGTGTGCGGCCCCCGAGCTCTGTTTTTGCTGGCAAAGTCACTGCAGGGCAGTTTTTTGCTGTTTCTAGGCCGGCCCCACAGGCCAGAATTAAGCACCCTCCAGGCCGGATCCGCCCACAGGCCTTGAGTTTGACACCCCTGCTCTAGTGAAACCTGGAGAACTCTTAGCTAGAAGTATCTTTGGGATTCCATCTTTAGAAGCAATAATGTCTCCCATGTGAAAACCAGAATTAGAACAACCATGGCTTAGATCAGGGGTCTCCAACCTTAGCAACTTTAAGACTTGTGGACTTCAACTGCCAGAGTTCCTCAGCCAGCTTTGCTGGCTAGGGAATTCTGGGAGTTGAAGTCCACCAGATTTAAAGTTTCCAAGGTTGGAGACCCCTGTTCTAGAGTGAGATTTGCTAAGGTTGGAGACCCCTGGCTTAGATGAGTCCACATATCTTGCTGAACATGCTCAGTTCTGAAGAAAAATATAAGTTCATGAATAAAGAAGTATTGCGTCCACTGTGTACACACGTTGGGTACATGGTACTTTTTGACTAAGCTCTATAAGTAATACCAACCTTGGTGGGGTTTTACATTAGAGTCCTATTTGCTATTCAAGGAAATAAATTCCAAGATTTTTAATAATTCAGTTTTGTCTTCCTTGGGTATTAAAAAAAAATTGACAAACATCATATAAAACTTGCTCATGTTCTGAAATTCAGGTAATCCTCAACGTATAACCATTCGTTTTAGTGACCATTCAAAGTTACAACCGCACTCAAAACAGCACTGCCACATCCTTTTGTGCTCCCCAAGGTTCCCTTGATTGTAGCACCCACAGATCAGCATTGGTTGCTGGCAGTAAATTAAGCGATATCACGCAACCTTTGACTTACAGCAGTTCATTTGGTGACCGTTTGAAGTCACAAGGACACCAAAAAAGGCAACTTATGACCGTTTTTCACACTTAACAACCATTGTAGCATCCCTATAGTCAAACAATCAGAATGTGAATGCTTCGCAACCGGCATGTATTTATGAAGGGGGCAGTGCCCTGGGATCCTGGGATCACCTCTTACATCCTTCTGTGACAAGCAAAGTCAATGGGCAAGCCAATTCACTTAACAACCATGCTACTAACTTACAGTGGTGGAATTCAAATTTTTTTACTACTGGTTCTGTGGGCGTGGCTTGGTGGGCGTGGCAGGGGAAGGATACTGGAAAATCCCCATTCCCACCCCACTCCTGGGGGAAGGATATTGCAAAATCTCCATTCCCACCCCACTCCTGGGGGAAGGATATTGCAAAATCTCCATTCCCACCCTACTCCTGGGGAAAGGATATTGCAAAATCTCCATTCCCACCCTACTCCTGGGGGAAGAGCATTGCAAAATCTCCATTCCCACCCCACTCTGGGGCCAGCCAGAGGTGGTATTTGCCGGGTCTCCGAACTACTCAAAATTTCCGCTACCGGTTCTCCAGAACCTGTCAGAACCTGCTGAATAGCACCCCTGCTAACCCACCAATTTCACTGACTCACTTAACAACTGTAGCAAGAAAGTCATTAAATGGGTCAACACTCACTTAACAACCCGCTTCCTTAGCAACAGAAATTTGGGCTCAATTGTGGTTGTAAGTCAAGAACTATCTGTACTGTGCCCTGAACGAGCAGTTTTAATTCTTCCAGAGGCTAACAACTAACTTTTTACTCACTTGCCAATAACTCTTGCATCAGAACCTTCGACTAAAAAAAAAGGATGAAAATGAAATGTTATCTCTATACTTCCGCTACCTGTGCTCTTTTCAATGTTCTAACCAAGAACGTTAATTTCAGAAATCTTCAACAACTCTGGGTTCACAGGAATAAGTTTTAATTGCTAAAGGGAGAAAACAAACAAGAACAAACATTTAAAAGTTTGAGAGCCTGTAGAAAATAGCATTTCCTAGCATAAGAAACAGATAACTTCTTCCAAAGGATTTCAAAGGAGGAAAGAGCTTTCAAATCCAGAGAATTTCAATGCTATAAAAGTCTTCCTCTTTTGTGCTCTTTTCCTTTGATATCACAGAGGGAGACAAAAACAAACAAAAAACCCTGATCCTAGTTAAATCTCACAACTGTATTTTAAACCAGGGGGTCTCCAACCTTGGCAACTTTAAACCTGGAAGGCTTCAACTCCCAGAATTCCACAGTCAGCAAGGCTGGCTGGGAAAGTCTAGGAGTTGAAGTCCTCCAGGCTTAAAATTGCCAAGGTTGGAGACTAGTGGTGAGTTTCAAAAAATTTTACTACCAGTTTTGTGGGTGTGGCTTGGTGGGCGTGGCTTGGGTGTGGCAGAGGAAAGATACTGTAAAATCTCCATTCCTGCCTCACTCCAGGGGAAGGATACTGCAAAATCCCCATTTCCTCCCCATCAGCTGGGACTTGGGAGGCAGAGAATAGATAGGGGTGGGGCCAGTCAGAATTTTTACTATCGGTTCTCCAGAACCGGTCAGAACCTGCTAAAACCCACCTCTGTTGGAGACCCCCTGGTTTAAACTATCTCCAAAAAGTATTAAGAAACATGTTTGCTGACTAGTGAATCATCAGAAATTTGTGACGCTAAGCAAGATTATGTAATTCATATTATCAGATTCTATTTTATTTTTTAACCTTTGTTGTATTGTATTATTTTGTTCATTTGTATTGTAAGTCAGAGGGTTAGGATAGAGGCAGTATGCGCATTCGGTAACAAAATGCTCCAAAAATCCTGTATGCACTCAGTACAGCATCCAAGAAAAGCTCAAGCATTTTGCCCAAGCAGTTGGTTTTCCTAGTTGAAACTCATCCATCAATAGAACTACAAATGGGTCATCACTCACTCTTCTCCACGCACAGCCCTCCCAAGCTCCATTTTCACTGGCAGAGGCACTGTGGGCTAGTCCTTTGCTGTTTCTAGGGCGGCCCCGCAGCCAGATCCTAGCACCTAGGCTACGCACTGTGGGCTGGATCCAGCTTCCGGGCCTTGAGTTTGATACCCCTGATCTAAGCTTTTGGAAACTGAATTCTATTACACCAGAACAGTGAGGTTTGAGGAAGAGAGTTTTATTCATCAGGTCCATTATACGGCTCTTACAGAATGTCTTATTTTTGCTGGTTACCCCTCAGTGCAACACAATGTTTAAATACCTTAAGTATACTTAAGTACCTGTATACTGCATGAGTCAAAAAGAGAGCTGTGAAAATATTTACAGACCCCTCACATCCTGGACATAAACTGTTTCAACTCCTACTCTCAAAACGACACTACAGAGCACTGCACATCAGAACAACTAGACACAAGAACGGTTTTTTCCTGAACGCCATCGCTCTGCTAAACAAATAATTCCCTCAACACTGTCAACCTATTTACTAAATCTGCACTACTATTAATCTTCTCATCACTGCCATCACCCATCTCCTTCTACTTATGACTGTATGACTGTAACTTAGTTGCTGGTATCCTTACGATTTATATTGATATTGATTGTTTCCTGATTGCTTATTTGTACCCTATGACTATTATTAAGTGTTGTACCTTAGAATTCTTGATGAAGGTATCTTTTCTTTTATGTACACAGAGCATATGCACCAAGACAAATACTTTGTGTCTCCAATCACACTTGGCCAATAAAAAAATCTATTCTATTCTATTCTATATCACCATAATTCAGTGCAACACAGTGTTTAAATACATTAAGTACATCACCATAACTCCTATTATGTGTTTCAGGACTTTCCCAGTCCCTCCATTCTGAAGGGCATCTCAATTCTTATATGCGAGTCAAGATTTTAATATTTTACTATTGGCTTTAGATAAGACCTGCCTGATAGAAGAAGAATCAAGAACTGGTTCAAGAAGTGCAGTTTGCTAAAGTTAATGAAACACAAGATCTAAAACCCTGGGGTTTATCTTGGCCTATTTCCATAAACTGTAACTTGAACCATTTGCTCAGATCAGAGTGTATATAAGTTCATTTATACAGTTATACAGTTCATTTAAATTAGGTTGTAGGTTGATTTCCTGAGAACTAAAGCAGAATCCTTGCCAGCCTTTATGTGTCTTAGGCAACAAATTGAAGCCTCGAATAAGCAGCCAAACATTTCTTCCAGCCATTCCTTATTGTTGTAGCATCAGTGAAGCAAACACTACTCTTAGGAAAGAGTTCCAAGCTCCTTCTTAATGGCACCTGAACCTTTCAGCAAAACCTTTAATTTGCATTCTCGTGTCCCAAGCATTCTTTGTGTTTATGCAACAGCCACCCCTTATTAAAACCCAGCAGGTATAATTAGTTTATGCAGTGGTGATATCTGAACCCGTTTACTACCGATTCGCTGGCTGCGCATGAGCGCTGTGCACGTGCATGCCCAGTGCACACCATGCACCAAATGTGAGGCGCGTGCACAGGCACGCACAGAGTGCACACCAAAAGAAGGCATGGGTTAAGTAGAACAGCGTGAGGGGGTGTGTGATCAGCTGTGGCACGCAATCTTCAGAGCCTGACGATCACAGCTGACCTGCCTGATTGTCAGAGCCCCTTTTTTTACTTTTAAAAGCTATTTGGGTGAATAGGTTGTAAAAAAATGTTTTTAAAAGGTTAAAAAAAGGCTCTGATGATTACAGCTGAGCTGCCTGATTGTCAGAGCCTTTTTTTCCAATTCGGGTGAATAGGTTGTAAAAAAATGCTTTTAAAAGGTTAAAAAAAGGCTCCAACGATCACAGCTGTGGCACGCGATCGTCAGAGCCTTTATTTTTTTACTTTGAAAAGGATTTTTACTACCGGTTCTCGAGAACCGGTAGTAAAAATATGCTAAAAAGGTTTTTTAAAAAAAGTTCTGACAATCACACGTCTCTCACCTCATCATTAGAACTTTTTTTTTTACATTTTTTACTACAAGTTCGGCAAACCAGTAGCCTCTTTTACTACCAGTTCGGGCAAACCGGACCAGACCGGGAGCATTTCACCCCTGAGTTTATGGCTGCTTATACTGCATGAACTCAGAAAACTTAATTCATAATATAAACCACAGTTTGGTTAGCTCTACATAAACATGTTGTGCCAAAAAAAGGTTTTGGCCTCATAATTCTCTGCAAGCTGAGAAATCCAGGACTGTATTTCACAGATTATGGGGTGTTATGACTTGGAGGGTATCATCAGTCAAGCCACCGTCTCTATTTCAGAACACACAGTTCTGCCAAGAAGAGTGGACCGTAATATGAATCCTTCCTATTTATAAAAGTTTCCACCTGTAAGCAATTTTTCAAGTTTTGCTTGGCCAACTCACCTTTCAATTGTAATTTTCGTCCAGCATCTATAAACTCCAAGCTGCCTTGTTATTTCAAGGGAGAATGGCTTTTGTTATTCTCTGCTACTCCAGGTTTTCCCTATATTATTCTTAATTTTTGAGCTCAGTCACTTGAATAGCAAGGTCTGTGGCTGCAGATAAGACAGGCTCATGAGCCTTCAAAGGAAGCAGTGTAGCCTCTTTTGATCTCTTCCAATGCAGTCCTAGGCTGCACTAAGAGAAGGATAAAATCAAGATAATTAGAAGTATTAATATTGCTTTCTAATGCCTTGGTAAGACCACACTTGGAAGGCTGCATCCAGTTTTGGCCGCCACAATGTAAAAAAAGATGTTGAGACTCTAGAAAGAGTACAGATGATTATTAGGTGACAGAGATGATTAGAGGACTGAAAGAACAATAAAGAACAATTGCTGGAATTGGGTATGTCTAGTTTAATGAAAAGAAGGACTAGGGGAGACATGATAGCAGTGTTCCAATATCTCAGGGGCTGCCACAAAGAAGAGGGAGTCAAGCTATCCTCCAAAGCACCTGAGGGCAGGACAAGAAGCAATGGGTGGAAACTAATAAGGAGAGAAGCAATTTAGAACTAAGGAGAAATTTCCTGACAGTTAGAATAGTGGAATGACTTGCCTCCAGAAGTTGTGAATGCTCCAACACTGGATGTTTTTAAGAAGAGACAGGACAACGTTTGTCTGAAATGGTATAGGATTTCCTGCCTGAGCAGGGGGTTGGACTAGAAGACCTCCAAGGTCCCTTCCAACTCTGTTATTCTGATTGACATGGCAGTGTTTGGAGTCTGCAATACTTCCCTGCAATTCCAGTAATTCCCTGGGGACAGAAGAATTATGGAATTGTGACCTCGCTCCAGCTGAAACCTAGCCAGACGTCATTATGAGCACCACCAGAATTCTCTGGGGTTTCCTTAATCTTTTCTGATGTTGCACTTTTTCCCAGAAGAGATGACACAAAGGCAGATGGAATGATGGAGAACTGAATATCTGGAAGGAGGAATGTAACCTACACATGCAAATGTTCCGTTTCCCTTTTCTTTTGAATGTATTTCTTTTGTTTCTGCTACTGTAAATGCCAGTGTCATTTCTGGATTCAAACAAATGCTTGTACAGATGCACCTCGCCCCTTGTGTATATGCATGCCCTACTGCACCCGCCCCACCCCCTGCACATGTGCACACGCCCCCATCCACGCACGCACCCCGCCGAAGATGCACGCACCCCGCCGAGGACCAGCTGGCCAACAGGAGGCCCACCCACCCCTGCACGCATGCACCCCACCGAAGATCTGCTGGCCAGCAGGAGGTGCGCCACATGTGCAGCAGAGCTGAACTGGGGCGATGGCTCGTGTGCCATTAGAGTGGGCCATCATGGGACTAGACAATCCTAATAAAATGTATAAGGCAACAACAAGAGCACTGAGACTTATATACTGCTCCATAGTGCTTTACAGATTATCTGAGTGGTTTACAAATGTCCACATTTCACTGACCTTAGAAAGATGGAAGGCTGAGTCAACACTGAGCTGGTCAGGATTGAACTCCTGGCTTTGGGCAGAGTTAGCCTGCAATACTGCTGCATTCTAACCACTGTGGTACCCCAGCTCATAAGACACTGAGATTCAAGCTTCAGAATTGAGCGCCATATCTGAGTATCACCTTTGGCAGGTCCCCCTTGGTAAGACAGGGCAAGATACTGCACTAAAATCATTTTCTTTGCTTATTTTTCCATAGACTCTCCCAAACTGAATGGGAATCTTCCTTTGCAATATGTGCCGCATTCTAGACTCTCTCCATTTTGTTCAGAATGAAACAGAGAGCAAGAGAGCTATTTAGGCACGTTTTATTCAGTTAACGATTTTTATTTCCTGGAATGCTACTGTATATTGTGGAGAGAGCAGGGGTGGGCTGCTGGGGGTTTGCAGGGGTTCGGGAGAACCTCTAGCTAAGATTCTGTGCAGTTCAGAGAACCCCCAAATCCTACTCCTAGTTGGCCTCGCCCACCCCACCCCACTCCTCCCAGGAGTCCCCATGGCCCACGCGGCCTGTTTTGGATGCAGGTAAGTGCAGGAGGCACACAGAGGCTCGGTGAGGGCGAAAAACGGGCCTACCGGAAGTTTTGGAAACAGACTCCAGAGGCTGGAGCCTGTGGAGGCTGTTTTCGCCCTCCCAGAGGCTCAAGAAAAGCCTCTGAAGCCCAGGGAGGGCAAAAAACACCCTCCCACCCCCTGCACATGTGCACACGCCCCCATCCACGCACGCACCCCGCCGAAGATGCACGCACCCCACCGAGGACCAGCTGGCCAACAGGAGGCCCACCCACCCCTGCACGCATGCACCCCACCGAAGATCTGCTGGCCAGCAGGAGGTGCGCCACATGTGCACCAGAGCTGAACTGGGGCGATGGCTCATGTGCCATTAGAGTGGGCCATCATGGGACTAGACAATCCTAATGAAATGTATAAGGCAACAACAAAAGCACTGAGACTTATATACTGCTCCATAGTGCTTTACAGATTATCTGAGTGATTTACAAATGTCCACATTTCACTGACTTTAGAAAGATGGAAGGCTGAGTCAACACTGAGCTGGTCAGGATTGAACTCCTGGCTGTGGGCAGAATTAGCCTGCAATACTGCTGCATTCTAACCACTGTGGTACCCCAGCTCATAAGACACTGAGATTCAAGCTTCAGAATTGAGCACCATATCTGAGTATCACCTTTGGCAGGTCCCCCTTGGTAAGACAGGGCAAGATACTGCACTAAAATCATTTTCTTTGCTTATTTTTCCATAGACTCTCCCAAACTGAATGGGAATCTTCCTTTGCAATATGTGCCGCATTCTAGACTCTCCATTTTGTTCAGAATGAAACAGAGAGCAAGAGAGCTATTTAGGCACGTTTTATTCAGTTAACGATTTTTATTTCCTGGAATGCTACTATATATTGTGGAGAGAGCAGGGCTGGGCTGCTGGGGGTTTGCAGGGGTTCGGGAGAACCTCTAGCTAAGATTCTGTGCAGTTCAGAGAACCCCCAAATCCTTCTCCTAGTTGGCCTCGCCCACCCCACCCCACTCCTCCCAGGAGTCCCCATGGCCCACGCGGCCTGTTTTGGATGCAGGTAAGTACAGGAGGCACACAGAGGCTCGGTGAGGGCGAAAAACGGGCCTACCGGAAGTTTTGGAAACAGACTCCAGAGGCTGGAGCTTGTGGAGGCTGTTTTCGCCCTCCCAGAGGCTCAAGAAAAGCCTCTGAAGCCCAGGGAGGGCAAAAAACACCCTCCCCACCCTGCCATGGTGCAGGAGGCTGACTAGGCCATGCCCACCATGGCCACGCCCACATAGCAACTGGGCAGAGAACCCCTCACTAAAATTTTTGAAGCTCACCCCTGGGAGACAGTTGGTTTTTTTCCCCATAGCTTTTTAAACCAGTCCCTGCAATAAATTCAGTCAATCATGCCTAGGTGAACTATGGCCCAGAATCTTAGGTGAAGATAACTGTGCAGTTCCTTCAGAAACTGGAAAGTGTATAGCTTCTCAAGTCTCCTTTTATTCTGCTTTCAGTGAAAATCAGAAGAAACTTCTTAACTGACAACATGACTCTCTGGATAGAAGTATGGCTCACTCCGGAAAATATATTCATCACCAGACACTTTCCTTGGCATATTGCATATGAAGAGATCAAAGTTTGCAACCTGACACTTATTTGAGCATGGGCTTTAATCAACATTAAGCCATTTGGCACCAGTACAACGAAATGCAAACGCCTTCTTGGTTAAGCAACCATGATTTCCCATTCAATGGCATTAGCACTAAATCGGTTTCTTGGGAACAGTCCCAGCAAAACAGCTGTGCTAAGATACTGTGTTTTAATGAATAATGAGAATACCCAAATAAGCTTGGGAATGGATCCCAGTGGAACCACATGAAGGATGCAGGTTGACTACTCAAAGTTGCTCCTACTGAACAACTAGACACAAAAACAGTTTTTTCCCGAACGCCATCACTCTGCTAAACAAATAATTCCCTCAACACTATCAAACTATTTACTAAGTCTGCACTACTATTAATCTTCTCATCGTTCCCTTCACCCATCTCCTCCCGCTTATGACTGTATGATTGTAACTTTGTTGCTTGTATCCTTACAATTTATATTGATATTGATTGTTTCCTGAATGCTTATTTGTACCCTATGACTATCATTAAGTGTTGTACCTTATGATTCTTGATGAACATATCTTTTCTTTTATGTCCACTGAGACCATATGCACCAAGACAAATTCCTTGTGTGTCCAAGGGCCAGGGGTCTGCAAACTTGGCTCTTTTAAGACTTGTGGACTTCAACTCCCAGGAAGTTGAAGAAGTTGAGGAACTCTGGGAGTTGAAGTCCACAAGTCTTAAAAGAGCAGACCCCTGCACTTGGCCAATTAAAAAATCTATTCTATTCTATTCTATTCTATTCTATTCTATTCTATTCTATTCTACATCTGGCTTTGTCACCAGGGACTCCCATGATCTCAAAGATACAAAACCTCTTTGGCCACCTGAGGCTGCTACACTGATGCTCATGCTTCTTGTGGTGATGAGACGTTGGCTAATTTTAATCCTGTCCCCAAAATTTAAGGATTATATTTCTTTTGGAGACTATTTTAGAAAATGCCAGGATTTCAAAACACAGCTGCTATGCTACTAATTAAATCAGGCCTACCATTGGGAAAATATTTATGTTTGTAGACGTAGTTCAAAGTAAAAGTGCTCGATTTAAAAAATCTTGCATTGCTAGGAGACAAGGTTCCCTGATCCAAATGAGCTTCCCAGGCACACCACAGCAGCTAGTTTTCTTTACTGAACCATAAAGTTACTGGGTTTGCAATACATGCTAATTCTAAAAAGGAAAATCCTAACCAAGAGCAAAGCTACCCAATATTAGCTTGGATATTCTTCTTGTGATCCGCTGGCAGCCTGCAGAGCTGGCAGCAGAGTCGGACAGTGAGGAGGTTAGGGAGAAACATGGGCCAGTCCTGGAGTCTGGGCTCTGCATCGGAGGCAGAGAAAGGGCCATCTGGGAGGTATGTACTGCCTCCAGAGCCTCCAAAGTCGGACCACAGCGAGGCCGAAGAACAGCGGGAGCCTGTTCCCAGTGCACGCATGCGCAGAATTGCCAGAAGACAAGAACAGTTAAAACAAAAGGGACGACTCAGGAGTAGGGCTTGGAGATGATTGGCCCCTCCCATAAGACTTAAAAGAGGAGTAAATGCACATGGGCCTTTGCAGGAAGCAATGTTGTTAATTCTGTTCAGTTTAAAGTCTGAAGCTCTGTTTGATTCTGGACTCCATGTGGCTTTTCCAATTAGGTCTTTGGCAGAGTGTCAAGGGAGATAAAGGTGGTCAGCCTTATCCCGAAGGACTCTTTACAACTATTTGGGACTCATCTGTGAATGAACAGAATTCACAGCTGTTGCAATAAAAGAGTTTTTTGGGACTATTCATGTGTTTTACTGACTCAGGAAGCCTAGGTCAGAACAAGTCTTCTGTTCCTTTATTTGCATTCTAATCTCTAGACCCGTGATGGCAAACCTATGGCACGCATGCCACAGGTGGCACGCAGCGCCCTATCTGTGGCATGTGAGCCATCACCTCAGTTCAGCTCCGCCGCGCATGTGCGCATGCCTCCCACCTGCTGGCTGGTCATTAGGTCTCTGCCGCGCATGCGTGGGGACAAAGCGCATGCGGGAGCCACATGTCTATGCATGGGATGGGGCACGTAGGCGTGGGGGTTTGTGGGGGCCGCTGGTGCATGCGCAAGGGGTGTGGGGGGGCCCCACGCATGCACGGGGCAGGGCACATGCACAAGGGATGCACGTGCATTGAATTTGGGGGTTTGCACATGCACGCACTTTGGGCACTCAGTCCGGAAAAGGTTAGCCATCACTGCTCTAGAGCAGGGGACTCCAACCTTGGCAACTTTAAGCCTGATGGACTTAAAAACTGGCTGGGGAATTCTGGGAGTTGAATTCCACCAGACTTAAAGTTGCCAAGGTTGGAGTCCCTTGCTCTAGACCATAATGTCTAGGTTCACATATCATACCGTTTTATCAATTCGCAGTTGAGTTCACATACATGTTTGTGAACCTTGACAACTTTAAGATGGGTGGACTGCAACTCCCAGAAGGCTTGCTCCTGGGGAATTCTGGGAGTTGCAGTCCACCCATCTTAAAGTTGCCTAGGTTGAGGAACACTGTGCTAAACCAAAATCAAATGGCATCACAATTTAGTATGATACGTAAGGTCTCCTTTACTAAGTGTCTTTAGGCAAGCCACTAAATTTCCCTTGTAACATAAAGATAATAATGCGAATTTGATCATAACCTGTTACATCTACGATGTACCGATGATAAGGATTTAAATTGCATATTGTCATTAGAATTACTGAAATTAGCATTACATGACACGCTTTGATCATTAAGAAATACTAAGGATGTTAGTCAGTGGTGAAATCTGAACTACCGGTTCACTGGCTGCCCATGCACGTTGTGCATGCACATGCGCAGTGCGCACCACGCGCCAAATGTGAGGTGCATGCGGGTGCACAGTGCACACATGCACCACGCACCAAATGCGAGCCAATTCGGACAAATAGGTTGTAAAAAAATGCTTTTAAGAGGTTAAAAAAAGGCTCTAATGAGCACAGCTGAGCTGCCTGATCATCAGAGCCTCTCTTTTTTTTTACCTTTTAAAAGCATTTTTTAAAAGAAGCTGCAACTAGGCAACCGGGCGATTGGGTGGACATGGGCGGGGGGCAGGTTCTCTGAACCACCCGTCGCCATTGCTACTGGATCAACTGATCCGGTCCAAACCAGGAGCATTTAACCCCTGTTAGTACCTTACATGAATTCTGGGAAGCAAGGATATCAATTATGTACTCAAAGATTGCATGCTTGGTTTGCACATTTAACAATAATTTCTAATGCAAGTGCCATAGTCTACCCACAGTAAGCAGTTGCTTACAAACAGATTGCAAATTTAAGCCTAGGTGGACTTACTATGAGGCTCTGGGCAAGTCTAAATCCTAAGTCTCTACAGTTGCCTACTTCTCAAAAACACAATCACAATAAATAACGCAAGCAAAAGTGGGTGTAGATGATTTTCAGAAGAACCCATGTAAATGTAGCGCATGAGCATATTCATTCATTTAAAAAAAATCAGTGTAGTATACAGTATGTGCATGTATGTTACATATAGCTGTTAATTTGACATTATGATTAAATAGGCAGAGGTGGTGAAACCCAAGCCACCACTAGATGGCAGCAAAATATTGGATTGTTTTTCTCTCTTGGCCATCCTCTTGTGGTCATTCACATTTTTTCAACCCAAATAACTTTAAAAGCTCAACTTAAGCTCATATTGTCTTCACCAGAGTGCTTTGGAAGTTTTCCTTTAAAGACCTTTGGACAACTTTGAAAACTTTTGAGAATGGGACTCCCTTCTTCTGCATAGTTTAATGGAGCTGGTAGGCTAAAAAAAGAATCAGCATGCAAAAAGCTGTATGTAACTTTAGGGTAATAATGAGCATTTCGCTCTTGGAGGTTGTGAATCTGGTAATTCTGCAAGGGCTGCTAGTTGAATAACATTTGTAGATTTTATGAGCAAAAGCTTTACAAAGCATAGTGAGAGAAATGATCACCAGCTAATGTCAGCATATTAAGCCATTAAGCCAAGGATAGACAGCTTGTGCCTCAGAGCTGTATCAGAATCCAAGCCATTACCAAAATTCAACAGCGTGATTACTGCACATCAGCAATAGGGATCATTTTTAGGTAAGGAACCTGTGAAAACTCTATTGACCTACAACATAGGTGTTGTGTCCCAGGCCCAAGTAAGTAGTAATAAACTTAGTCTGTGGGAAAACAAACTTTATTTGAACAGCTGGGAATTACTTCATTCCCAGCGTCATTCAACTCAAAGTAAAACAAATGCCTCCCAATACAAATTCCTCAGTTATCTCACAAACCTTGGTCCAATTAGGCAAACTGCCAAAGGCCCTTCCTGGCAAACGTCCAGAAGCCACAAAAACAAAGACATAGACAAAGCAGAAGACACAGATACCAATGTGTTTTCCGGCAAAGCTCAAACGCCGGTGCTGGTCTGTTTTAAGCCTTATGGGAGGGGACAATCATCACTTGGCCCTACTCCCGAGTTGTCCTCTCTGCTTGACTGCTCTTGCCTTCTGGCAGCTCTTCTCATGTGTGCATTAGAAACAGGCTCCTCCTGTTCCTCTGCCTCACTACTATCAATCTCTGGAGGCTCTGGATTCCACATCTCACTTCCCGATGGCCCTGGCCTCACCTCACCCTCATCGCTGTTCGACTCTGTTGCCAGATCCATAGGCTGCTGACGGACCACAACACTCGGTTGTAGTCAAAGATAAAATCTCACGTAGCAAGGAGAAGTTGCTGGATCTTTTCCATCATCTAGCAGACATCTGGATTTTGGCACCCCAGATATGATATCTCCCAGACTGAGGTGGGGGGGGACAGAACAATATCCCTAATTCATCCAACAGTACTTGCTATTGGCCACGCTGGCTAGTTGTGAATAATATTTTCAGTTCTGCATTTATTGCTATTTTATTTTTCTGTTGCTAGTGTCAAACTGGCGTACCGCAGGTCGGATGCATCACACACAGCCCACACCCATCCTAGCTCCATGAAGGGGAAAAAACGATACATCATGTGACGCCAACCTGGTGCAGCGGGTTTGACACCTTTGTGCTAGTGAATCTGCTAGTTCTTTTTTTCTTGAAATTGTTGTTGTTAGTTGTGAAGTTGTGTCTGACCCATCACGACCCCATGGACAACATTCCTCCAGGCCTTCCTGTCCTCTACCATCCCCCAGAGTCCATTTAAGCTCATGCCTACTGCTTCAGTGACTCCATCTAGCCACCTCGTTCTCTGTCGTCCCCTTCTTCTTTTGCCCTCAATCTTTCCCAGCATTAGGCTCTTCTCATGTGTGCATTAGAAACAGGCTCCTCCTGTTCCTCTGCCTCACTACTATCAATCTCTGGAGGCTCTGGATTCCACATCTCACTTCCCGATGGCCCTGGCCTCACCTCACCCTCATCGCTGTTCGACTCTGTTGCCAGATCCGTAGGCTGCTGATGGACCACAACACTAGGTTGTAGTCAAAGATAAAATCTCACGTAGCAAGGAGAAGTTGCTGGATCTTTTCCATCATCTAGCAGACATCTGGATGTTGGCACCCCAGATATATCTCCCGGACTGAGGTGGGAGGGGGGGACAGAACAATATCCCTAATTCATCCAACAGTACTTGCTATTGGCCATGCTGGCTAGTTGTGAATAATATTTTCATTTCTGCATTTATTGCTATTTTATTTTTCTGTTGCTAGTGTCAAACTGGCGTACCGCAGGTCGGATGCATCACACACAGCCCACGCCCATCCTAGCTCCATGAAGGGGAAAAAACGATACATCATGTGACGCCAACGTGGTGCAGTGGGTTTGACACCTTTGTGCTAGTGAATCTGCTAGTTCTTTTTTTCTTGAAATTGTTGTTAGTTGTGAAGTTGTGTCTGACCCATCACGACCCCATGGACAACATTCCTCCAGGCCTTCCTGTCCTCTACCATCCCCCAGAGTCCATTTAAGCTCATGCCTACTGCTTCAGTGACTCCATCCACCCACCTCGTTCTCTGTCGTCCCCTTCTTCTTTTGCCCTCAATCTTTCCCAGCATTAGGCTCTTCTCCAGTGAGTCCTTCTTTCTCATTAGGCGGCCAAAGTATTTGAGTTTCATCTTCAGGATCTGGCCTTCTAAAGAGCAGTCAGGGTTGATCTCCTCTAGGACTGACCAGTTTGATCACCTTGCAGTCCAAGGGACTCGCAGGAATCTTCTCCAGTACCAGAGTTCAAAGGCCTCAATTCTTTGGCGCTCAGCCTTCCTTATGGTCCAACTTTCACAGCCATACATTGCAACTGGGAACACCATAGCCTTGACTATATGCACTTTTGTTGGCAGGGTGATGTCTCTGCTTTTTATTACGCTGTCTAGATTTGCCAAAGCTTTCCTCCCCAGGAGCAAAGCGTCTTTTAATTTCTTGGCTGCAGTCACCATCTGCAGTGATCTTGAAGCCCAGGAAAATAAAATCTGTCACTACCTCCATTTCTTCTCCCATCTATTTGCCAGGAATTGAGAGGGCCAGATGCCATGATTTTAGTTTTCTTAGTGTTGAGTTCCTGAAATTATACTTTCTTAATTTAAAAGTCAGCAAACTTTTTTAAAAATCTAAGAACAAGTTGAGATTCAATAGTGACATTTGTATTTAGTGAAGTAAACAAAAGGAGGAATGTGGTCTAGTGTACATTGCAAAAAAAAGAATTACGTTTTCCGCAATTGAGACAGAAGTAACTTTTCTAATACATCCCAACACTTCCCATCTTTTGTATGTTGATTTTTCCGTTATAAAAAATTTCCATAGGTTTTCATAGCAGGGAAGTAGTGATTTTTCCAGTACTGTGCTATGGCCAGCCTTGCTCAACCATTATGAACTGACCAATGACAGACAGTCCTTGTTTAGTGACTGAAATTAGGGCTGACAACTTGATCGTGAAGCAAAGTGGTTTTTACATGACTTCAACTGTGCTTATGATTTTACTTCAGGTTTCCTTTGCTCAGAGTGTCAGAGAGATAGGACCTCCAAACAGTTGGGTGAGCCCAAACAGCAAAGAGGGTTTCCTGAACTTGATTAATAAGGAAGATAAAATAATGATTAAAAGGGCAAATCTTGTAGCTCTTTTCCCCCCCACACTCCCACCTTTGGGAATGCTTACCCCAGTGTTGGGATAGTTAACAAGAAAGGAATTGTTTATTTATCCTTTTATTACCATTTATGTCCCTTTTCTACTGGTTGCACACTTTTAGTATTATTATTGTCTCTATTGTTTTGCAATTACACTGAGTGCTTCTGTACTGGAGACAAATTCCTAATGTATCTAACCACACTTGGCCAAATAAAAGCCATCCTATCCTATCCTATCCTATCCTATCCTATCCTATCCTATCCTATCCTATCCTACTCTACCCTACCCTACTCTATTTTGTCTGGGCTTGTCAAGACCTTTCTATTGCATCCAAAACTTCTCCTTTCTTAGTACATGCTATATTTTTAGGACTTAAAGGGAAGAGGAGAGGAGAGAGGGGGTCATTCAGCATTTCTACTGGACTGCTCTTTTTGAATCACTCTATTTTCATGGACTACAATCAACTGTATAAATGTTAAAGCTGTAATCAAATGAATACAAGACACTTTGTTTACACAATAAGCTAAATCCTAAACTCAGGTTAGTAAAACACAGCTGTTCTGTTCACATAATATTCCATGCACACAAAAAGAAGTATTATATTTTAACACAATAGTCCTGGCCATGCATAATCCATTAAGACCATATGTTTCTACAATATATTCATTGGAGAGGAAAGGATTACAAGAGAGTAAGCAGACACACAATGGAAAATATACACATTAAAAGAAACACGCTAGTGCTGGCTATTTGCCTACTGCACTTGCTCCTGCAAGCTGTGAGCTGCTTAGGAGGCAAAAAAGCCTTCAGGAATCAATTGATTAGAGTCTTGTCAGTTACAGGCAGCAATGCCAGCTAAGAGCATTTTGCTGTCTCCACCCATTTATTAGGTAGCCCTGCTAATTTACTTCCAAATCTTCAAAGAACATTTAAGAAAACCACTAATATATGTTGGCTTTACTTATTTTATATCTCTTCCTATCAGAAAAAGTGTAACTTCTGTGTTTTAATTTGTCTCTTAGTCTCCATTTCTGGATCTTACAGCTACATACTACTGTTTTTCATAGTTAATGTTCAATCTTCTGGTTTTTCACAGTTGTCAATGTCTTGAATAATATGGTAAGTGGCAGTTCTTTTGCTGGTTGGATAAAAAAGCTCAATATCATCAGCCTATGCATTCACATTTTGTTCACATAGGAAACTACTATTTTGCAACTATTCATTATTTTGGATTCTCCATAACAGCATCTCTACTTATAGTATGTTCAATAAATGTGCTAAAGGATATATCTGTCTTGTTCCTTCATAGATCTGGACTTTTCTGTCTCAAAATTATTAGTTTTAAAGTAGTGCTTACGGTATGATTTAGTTCAAGTATAGCTGAGCAAAAATTATGGCCCAAATGGTATTTTTTCAAGATTTTTCCTAGGAAAAAAAACATTGTCACTTATCAAAGGCTTTATGTACATCAAGAAGGCGGAAAAAAGCCAAAGATGACCTGTATTCTTTGTTCTATTAAGATTTAACATTTTACTAATAAGATCTGATCACTTGCTTTTCTTTTCAAAAGCCACATTGATCTAAATTAGTATGTTCTTTTATTAATTCTTTTTCAAACTCATAGCGAACGTAGACATTAATGACTTTACATCTTGGTTTCGCAGAGAAATTGGTCTATAATTAGCTACCTTGGTCAGCTCTCCATGTGGTTTCAAAATGAGCACAATTCTCAAATCTTGCCACTTTGCCACTATAAGGATATCATTATATGCTTTATGTAAATAATGGCCTAATTTGTATTTATGTTTCTTGTAAAAAGCACTGGAAAAATCTATCAGGTCCTGGTGACGTATTATTTCTGATACAGAAATATCACTATTCAGAAACCTCCTCTGAATTAAGAAATTAGGGTTTAGTGAAATATTCTTAAATTAGTCTTCTATGTATGTGTGTGTGTTTTTATCCTGGCTATCAGATCCATGCCATTGCTTGCCATCCTGAAAACGCTCAAAGAATGGGGGATAGGCGCTCCAAATGAACAATCTGCCTTCAGTCCACTAAAAAGAAATGTTGGGGACTAGGTTTTAGAAACGATATATAACTGTACTCTCAAAATGAGGCATCTCCAGAAGTACTGGACAATTCCTAAGGGTAACCTGTAACCAGGATTATCGGTTAAATCCTGGTTAACCTGGTTAATGAGCCAGGTTGCTGGGAAAATAAAGACATTGAGATCCCAATCATTGGAAGATCACCGGGGTAAGAAAACTGAATGTATCCTCTTCCATCAGAGACCCCGTAGTACCTCCCAAACAAGTCTTTCCCCCCTTTTCTGTTCAGTTGTTTTAATTACAAAAGACATTAGTAACAGCCAAGCGCTCGCTTTTAATTATGCTGATGAACCTTCTCTAAATCCTCTTCAGTTCTTCGGGTGTTAATTATAGTTTGTCATACTGATACCTTTGAATATGGATTCACCCCAAGGAGGCTAGGGGGAAAAAATAGCAGTCTTAGACTACATGGTGCTTAGCAGAGTAAAATAAATAAGTAACTAAACAAAGCCAGGCCTTCTGCACATTGCTTACTTAATAAAACCTTGTGAAAAGACTTTTGATCTCTGAAAAGGACCTGCAGGTCTTCTATTCTTTTGGGGCGTATGAGCTTCACTAGCCCATCGGCCTCCTTCAAATCAAGGTTAAAAGGTAAAGGTAAAGTTCCCCTCGCATATATGTGCTAGTCGTTCCCAACTCTAGGGGGCGGTGCTGATCTCCATTTCAAAGCTGAAGAGCCAGCACTGTCCGAAGACGTCTCCGTGGTCATGTGGCCGGCATGACTAAACGCCAAAGGTGGCCCCTATTTTTCTACTTGCATTTTTAAGTGCTTTCGAACTGCTAGGTTGGCAGAAGCTGGGACAAGTAACGGGAGCTCACCCCATTACACGGCACTAGGGATTCGAACCACTGAACTGCCGACCTTTCAATTGACAAGCTCAGCATCTTAGCCAATGAGCCACCATGTCCCTAGATCAAGGTTACATTATTTGAATACGAATGTATTAAAGCCCAGAGAACTATACCTCTGGTTTCAACAAACAGTACCTTTATTGGGAGATATTCTTTAATTTGTTTAATTTATTTCCTTTTTTTTCCAGGTTTGCTGAACACTTTTTTTAAAAAAAAAAGAAAGAAAGAAAGAAAAGAAATACTGGCAATGACCGAATGTATTACAGCAGATAAATTAAAAAGCTGAAAGGTATTCTAAATATTATTACAACCAAGTTTCAATCTCTGCCTCAAGAATTCTGCAGACTGGAAAAGGAAACGCAATATACTGTAAACTAATCACAAATGTGAAAATCTTTGGCTAGAAATAGAAGAGACACTAACGCAAGAGTATCTGTGGGAAGAAGACCCAAAATCTACCAAATTTTGGGAACATTTTGGCATTCTATACCCCTCCCCACTCTTATTTGATGTGATCAACTAATTTTTTTTAAATTAATATTTGTCTACCTCATGTCTTGTTAGGAGATAAGTCAGTCTCAGATCATAACCTCTCTTCACTCCCAGCAGCCTTTAAATTTTTTATGAAGTACTTATGCCTGAATATTTCAATTGGCTGACTACTGTTTAAATTGAATGCTTCTGCTCGTATTTCTCCATTACATTCTGAAAATAATAAATTACAAAGACACTAACTAAATCTCAGGCATTCTCAGAAATACTCGGTAGCAAACGGGCTGTGAGAACAGTTCATCAGTGCAGGGTTTTGTCTCATTGCAGATGAAATGGAGCTGACTTGAGATTGCTTAATGTGCCATGGAGATCAAACAAGATGGGGAGAATTGGACTTTTGTCGGTTCTGGTAAATTAAGCTTCTGGACTAGAAACTGTGAGGATTCCAAGTTTGAATTTTTTCCCTTTATAGAGTTATGTACCAGAGATGTTGTCCAATCATACTTGGCCAATAAAGCCTATTCTATTCTATTCTATTCTATTCTATTCTATTCTATTCTATTCTATTCTATTCTCCACTCACCCATCCAAAATAGCAAGAATGTTCAAGAATTATACAACTGTCATTTCTTCTTTTGAGTTATTTTTCAATGTCCAGTAGAATAGCAGAGAAATCTGTAAAGCTTCTTTATTATACTAGCATTTATTATAAAATTTCCTGACAAAGGAAATAGATACAAAACATTACATGACCACATCATTGCAATGATGCTTTGTTTCTTAGTTTCAAATGTCTCATTTGAAACATTAGGAAGGTAAGTGCTGAAAAAATGGTTATGTCTATATGGTATCATAAAAGAAAATAAATCATCAATGAAATTCCCCTTTCAAGTGATTTGGGGAACTGTAAGGTCATTCAGTCCCAACCTAGATATTGTACCTTGACTTTCTTCAAATAGGTTGTCTTCCGTCTGTGCTTCAAAGGTCTAGAGATACCTGCTTCCAAGAACATTGTTCCATTGTTTGTGATAGACCAATACATTGTTGTAAAAAATTATCATTTTTCCCATTCACACCATACATTCACTTCAATACCATTAGATGCATTGGAACTTCAAACTTCAGCCAATCAAGGAGGATTGAGGAAAATTTCTATGGAACAAGTAGAAGTTTTTCAAGGCTATTTTTGCTCAAAGGAAAATAAATGTGTAAGCAAACAGAGAAAGTCATATTACAGAAAAGAATGCATTAGTGTTTTGTTACACCATTCCAAATAGTCACCTCATGAGATCTGCAAACTCTGAGCTTTTAAATGATGAGCGCTCTCTAAGCTTTTCATCAATTTTCTTTGCATCAACATTCATTCATTCATTCAGTCATTCATTCATTCATTCATTCATTCATTTTATAGCCTGTTCCAATCCAGGGACATTGGAGAGCATGCAGCAGAGATAAAATCAACATGTAACTTAATTAATCAATTCACCCATAAATTAACATCACCAATCAAATAACTAGGTTTTAAAGCCTATGGAATAGGATTGTTTTGACTGTTTTATATAACGCCAAGGGAGAGAAGGTTGCACAGAGTTCCAAAGGACTCAAAAGAGAAAGACGCTTATCTACCACTTCTGAAAAACCTTGCCAAGAAAACTGCAGGGACTTGCCCAGGCATTCTCCAAAAATCAGACATGATTGAACAGAAAAAAGAGCAGGTCAAATGAATCAATAATTTCACTGGTCATCTTCTTCTAAAATTACACAATAAAAAGTTGGAAGGGACCTTGGAGATAATCTAGTCCAAGCACCTGCCCAGTGTAGCATGGCTGCTGTCACACTACAATACGTTGCTGACATTGCTATAAATAGCATTGCTGACAAGTAAAACATGACACAGCTCTAACTTACCACATTACCAAAAAAGATGTTGAGACTTTGGGAAAAGTGCAGAGAAGAGCAACTAAGATGATTAAAGGCCCAGAGACTAAAACATATGACGAACGGTTGCAGGATTAAAATATGGCTACTCTAGAGAAAGGAAAGACTAGGAATGACATGATACTGTATTTCCCTGAAAATAAGACCCTGTTTTATATTTTTTTGAACCCCGAAATAAGTGCTTGGCCTTATTTTTGGGGAGGTCTTATTATTTTGGGGCACGTGGAGCCAGATGGGGCTCCTCTTGCCGTCTTACCTGATTTCCAGCTCTGCGTTTATACATTTTTGGGGAGGGCTTATTTTCAGGGGGAGGCTTATTTTAGTGCATGCGCTCAAAAGCCTGACTGGGCTCATTATCAGGGGATGTCTTATTTTCAGGAAAACAGGGTAGCAGTATTCCAATATTTGAGTGGCTGCCACAAAGAAGAAAGGGTCAACTTATTTTCCAAAGCACCAGAGGGCAGGACAAGAAACAATGGATGGAAACTAATCAAGGAGAGAAGCAACTTGGATTTAAGGAGAAACTTCCTAACAGTGAGGACAATTAACCTGTAGAACGGGCTGCCTTCAGAAATTGTGGGTGCTACCTCACTGGAGGCTTTTAAGAAGAGACTGGACAGTCACTTGTCTGAAATGGTATAGGGCAAACTGTACAAAATGTGTAACACGCTGGCCATGCCCACCCTCAGTTAGCAAAGGGAGGGAAATTGCAATACGTCATGTGATGACAACGTGTCATCGCAAGTTTGACACCCCTGGTCCTAAATATGGACAATTGGTCATAAAGTTACTTTTTCATCACTGTCATAACTGTGAATTGTTGCTAGCTGAGGTAGTCACTAAACAAGTACTACTTGTCTGCTTGTTTTTTAGTTCTTGGAGTTGCCCCATTAAATAACAGTATCTTGGATCCATAACTAAACAAGTAGAGATTTAAGAATTGTTTCCTTGTCCTCTTATCAGAGAATGTTTGAAAGGGAAGTTCAAAGACCAATTCTAAGGCTGCCTGCATGGCAAGCATGTCAGTGGTGGGATTCAAATTTTTTTACTATCGGTTCTGTGGGTGTGGCTTGGTGAACGTGGCATGGCTTGGTGGGTGTGACAGGGGAAGGATACTGCAAAATCTCCATTCCCACCCTACTCCTGGAGGTAGGATATTGCAAAATCCCCATTCCCTCCCCACTCTGTGGCCAGCCAGAGGTGGTATTTGCTGGTTCTCCAAAATACTCAAAATTTTCACTACTGGTTCTCCAAACTGCTCAAAATTTCCACTACGGTTCTCCAGAACTGGTCAGAACCTGCTGAATACCACCTCTGAAGCATGTGATTCACCGTATGTCTCCTAGAATGCAAAAGAAAGTAAAAAGCTTCAAACAATGCATAATAAATGATTGAATTAAGGGTTTTGGACCAAGTTTTAAGGAAGGGATTCATTCTGTCAGAATTAATCACTGCTACTCCCCAATATCAGCCCTGATAACTTGGTTTTCTGATTCTGCAAAACTGGTTCAGTAATTCCTTTGAACAATTGATAGAAGTAATTTTATTCTTTATTATTAAGCTAACTGTACAGATGAATGAAGTAACCAGCGAACATTACTACAGGCAGTATGTAATGAATTTTGTAATATTTCCTCAATAAATTATATAGTGCTTTCAGTAGATTATTTATCTAGCTCTGTTTAATTAGGAAATGCTATGGCCTCTCTTAGTAATTCATGGTTTCGCTATTAATGTGTAAAGCTGGGTCAGATATTCCTACAAAAAGGAATTTCATTATAACATGAGCTTCTTGCAGAGATGTTTGCTCACTAAAGGGTATTTCTTCTTCTGTAAGAAATATGAGTAGCGCCTCATTGTGGATATGGATCCATAAAGGATAAAGTTCCCCTCGCACGTATGTGCTAGTCGTTCCCAATTCTAGGGGGCAGTGCTCATCTCTGTTTCAAAGCCGAAGAGCCAGCGCTGTCAGAAGACATCTCCTTGGTCATGTGGCTGGCATGACTAAACGCCAAAAATGCACGGAACGCTGTTACCTTCCCACCAAAAGTGGTCCCTATTTATCTACTTGCATTTTTTATGTGCTTTCGAACTGCTAGGTTGGCAGAAGCTGGGACAAGTAACGGGAGCTCACCCCATTACGCGGCACTAGGGATTCGAACAGCTGAACTGCTGACCTTTTGATCGACAAGCTCAGCGTCTTAGCCATGAGACATTCCCTGAGCAAGTAAATATTAGAGATATATAGCATTTGTATCACTTCTGGTCTATTTACTACCAGAGACCATAATTTTTTTTTCCAGGCATGTTACATGATGCTGAGTATGAGTTGGGCTAAAGATGCAGATGTACAGGTAATCCTCATCTTACATCCATAATTGAGCTCAACATTTCGGTTGCTAAGCAAGACAGTTGTTACATTTCCCCGCATTTTATGACCTTTCTTGCCACCATTGTTAAGTGAATCACTGCAGTTGTTAAGCTAATAACATGGTGGTTAAGTCAATCTGGTGTCCTTCCACATTAGCTTTGCTTATCAAAAGGTCACAAAAGTTGATCGCATGACCCCCAGGACACTGCAACTGTCATAAATAGGAGACCATTGCCAAGGGTCTGAATTTGAAACATGTGGCCATGGGGATGCTGCAACGCTTGTAAATGTGAAAAAATCATAAGTGTCATGTCCCACTCCTCCTCTGACGGCCGGGTCGGGGAAGTCCGTATCAAGCATGCCTCTGCAGCTCTGCCAAAGTCCTATCAGAGTCCTCAGGGCAGGCAGGAATCCAAGGTGTGACTTCAGCAATCCAGATTAGACCTTGCCTGACTCAGAGAATGCCAGAAAGCAGATCCTTTATATAGGCCATGGGGTGTGGCTCCCTGACTCAGCACTTATCCAGGCCTGCCCCTCTCTTCCTTTTGCTGACGTCACCTCTCTATTCTCCGGAAGCGAGGATCTCTCCAGCCTCCAGCTGTTGGTAATCTTAGCTCATGACTGGCTTCACATTCTTCAGGCTCACATGCTGTGGGGGAGGGGTTTAGTTGCTCTGTTTGTCTGGGCATGGTGCCAGGACTGGGGGCTGGAGGCATGCCAGGACATTCTTCCGCACTATCAGCGTCCGGCAGGAGATAAGAGGGGCCCGGCTGCGGCAGGGGGAGCGAGCAAGGCACAACAATAAGTCACTTTTTCAGTGCCATCATAACTTCAAATGGTTACTAAATGAACTGTTATAAGTCAAGGACTGCCTGTAAAGAGGTACACTCACAAACACGAGGCCATGTGCATTCCTGCTGGGTTGCATCAATTTTGATCATAATGTTAGGGACAGCAATGGGTTTCCAATATTCTTACCACTGGTTCGGTGCACACACATGCCTTCCACGCATGTAGCCAGCCTTCCGTGCATGCACTTTGCTTGCTCACGCACCTTCCGCGCATGCACCTGGCCTCAAAAACATGCCTGAATAGGACGGCATAGAGTCGGGACAGGTGGGCAGGACCCACGATCTTTGCTATCAGTTCACCCAAACAGGTACGAACCAGCTGAATACCTCCTATGGTTAGGAGACAAAAAAGCATCTTTGTACCTGTCCCTCCTAGTGTTCCTAGAACAGAGCAACCCTGGTTCTTCGATAGTATTAGCAGCATGAAACTCAAAAAATCAATCAGAATAGAGCTGGAAGGGACCCTTGGAGGTCTTCTAGAACAGCGGTCACAAACTGGTGGTCCACAGACCACTGGTGGTCCACGAGAAAAATTTGGTGGTCCACAGAAAAATTATTTGCATTTTTAATATTGCACTAAATCAGGGGTCCTCAAACTATGGTCCCTGGGCTGGATACGTGCAATGAATGTTTGTGTTGCTGCAGAGAGTCTCCCCCTTCAGGGTCTTTTTGTGTGGGTTGGAGGGGGGCAGAAATTCCGACTTGGGGTCTGTTTCAGTCTCCTAGTGCAGGGCTTTGGGCGAAGGCTAGAGGGAAGCACCACTGGTGGTGAAGAGCCGGAGGACCTTGTTCCAGCGGGACTGTATCATGGCCTGGAACTGGCTGACCATCTCAGCCCGCTGAGCCTCCAGGCGCCGGTACCTGGCCTTGCACTCCCGCAGGTCTTCCCTCTGCTTGGAAAACCTATGCTCGTAGTCCTCAGTGAGGTGCTTCTGCTGAGCCTCCTTCTTGGTCAGATCCAATTTGAACTGAACTGTTTTGCCAATTCTTTCTCGTGGTGGCTGCTTAGCTCCAACAACGTTTCCTGTTGGGGCTCTAAGGAAGGCAGGTGAAGAGTGGCTGGGAGGGGAGGGGCGAGTAGAGCCTGGTGAGGCGCCCCTCGATATGAGTAACATTGAGCTGGCCACGACCACCCAGTCACATACTCACCTAGCCATACCTACCCTGCCGGTCATTAAGCAGATCATATTAGTGGTCCACGGGATTTAAAATTATGAATTTAGTGGTCCCTGAGGCCGAAAGGTTAGGGACCTTTGTTCTAGAACAGCCCCTGCTCAAGCTGGAGACTCTATGATTTCAGACAGTTGGCTGCCCAATTGTTTTCTTAAAAGCTTCCAGTGAAGAAGCACCTACAACTTCTGAAAGCAAGCTGTTCCACTGATTAATTGTTTTCAATGTTAGGAAGTTTTTTCTTTAATTCCAGATGACTTCTCTCCTTGATGAGTTTCCGTCCATTGTTTCTTGACTTGAAACAATAAAATAATTGAATTCAATTCAATTGAGACAATTGAAATCCAATGTTTGTTAAAAAGACTTGAAGAACTTTGCAGGAAAGTCTAGTTCTTCTCCGATTGGGAGGAGGTGTTGTGCCTCGCTCGCCCCCCTCGCTGCAGCTGGGCCCTTCTCATCTCCTGCCAGACACTGATAGTACAGAAGAATGTCCTGGCATGCCTCCAGCCCCCAGTCCTGGCACCATGCCTGGACAGTCCGAGCAAGATGAATGGCCTGACATGCCTCCAGCCCCCAGTCCTGGCACCATGCTCGGACAAACGGAGCAGCTGGGCCCCTCCCCCATAGCATGTGAGCCTGAGGAATATGAAGCCAGTCACGAGCTGGAATTACCAACAGCTGGGCTGGAATTACCAACAGCTGGAGGCTGGAGAGATCCTCGCTTCCAGAGAATAGAGAGGTGACGTCAGCAAAAGGAAGGGAGAGGCAGGCCTGGATAAGTGCTGAGTCAGGGAGCCACACCCCATGGCCTATATAAAGGGTCTGCTTTCTGGCATTCTCTGAGTCAGGCAAAGTCTAATCTGGATTGCTGAAGTCACACCTTGGATTCCTGCCTGCCCTGAGGACTCTGATAGGACTTTGGCAGAGCTGCAGAGGCACGCTTGATACAGACTTCCCTGACCCGGCCATCAGAGGAGGAATGGGACATGACAGGAGGATGGAGCGGAAGTCCCATTTTCCCAGAGCTAGTAAAAGGGTGGAAGAAGTTATAGTCTTTCGGAGACTGACTGAGAAAGGAGGGAAATGCCTGGCTGGTTCTGCTCCAGAGTATTCTCTACCACACAAATGCGAGGAGATCTGTTGCCTACTTAGGGCAGCATCCCTAAATTACTGAGAATTGTTCAATCCTGACTAATACTGACATTTGGAGAAGCTTGAGGTAGCTTACCATGTGAATGACATTGCAAGTCTGCGTGAAGGCAGCAGTGATACCTCTTGCTAGGAATAGTACCTGTGGGAAGCATTATGTCTGTCAAAAGCTCCCCTATATCGTGTGTGTGTGTGTGTGTGTGTGTGTGTGTGTGTGTGTGTGTGTGTGTGTGTGTGTGTGTGTGTGTGTGAGAGAGAGAGAGAGAGAGAGAGAGAGAGAGAAAAGGCAATAGAACTGTGGCTTTTTTTGCACCTCAGCTTGCTGGTCTCTCTCAAAGTTACAAATGTAGTTCTCATTTATTCATGAATCTTTACTGCATGCAGAGGATGAAACAAAGCACTCTGCAAGCTTTGAACATAGGCCAAGTTAATTCTGCACATATGGGACAGGTCCCTGCGGAGAGCCCAACAAGTGGCAAAGTGGTTATTCCTAAATTTTGTGTTACTTCATGTTAATATACTGATCTTTGCATATTTTAATGTTCTTGGCCAGCACAGAAGGGAATTTGGGGTTCAAAAGGAAAAAAAACAGAAACATTAGATTGCTGATAATGTCTCTATCAACACTTTGAGCACCGAGTCTCTCCGATGACTTATTTGTAAGATGTCTTTCTTTAGCTGGTAAGATTCTCCTAGTGGCTCAGAGGAAAAAGGAAGGAGGAATAAATTCTACATATTCAAACAAAAAGGTTCCACTACCATACATATTTTATTACACAGTAGACTTTCCTTAACAATGTTTTTTTTAAAAAAAAAACATGTCATAAACGACAACAGAAACGGCAGGAGGTTACAATGCTATTCCAGTCACATCATAAATCCATCAATATCCATAAGTGCTCAACCATCCAGAGGCACTCAATCTTCTAACAATATATAGTTCAGCCTTCCAGTTACATTTCGAACCCATCTATATCCTTAAGCACTCAACCATCCAACGACGCAGCAAATGCTTTCCTGAAAAATAAGCTAACCTTCTTCTTAATTTAGGGCCTGGCAGTTGAACAAGTTCCCCATGGGTGAACACAACTGAATACGGATTCTCCTGCCTGGCCCCTGGCCCAGTCAATATACCCGTGTCTTATACCAAAGATATTCCCGAGTATTGGCTTAATCTGCTTGTAGATGGTTTGTTTCCCTTTCTGCGAAGACACGCAACACTGAAAACAAAATTGAGACATTTCCAGGCATCTGTTCTCATTTTTTTCCAGGCCCACCAGCTATTGTGGTCCGCTAGCAGCCTACAGAGCTGGCAAAGGAGTCAGACAGCGATGAGGCTGAGGTGAGGCCAAGGCCATCGGGGAGTGAGGTATGGACTCCAAAGCCTCCAGAGACTGATAGTAGTGAGGCAGAGGAACAGGAAGAGCCTGTTCCTAATGCACGCATGAGAAGAGCTGCCAGAAGGCAAGAGCAGCTCAAGGAAAAAGGACAACTCGGGAGTAGGGCCAAGAGATGATTGGCCCTTCCCATAAGGCTTAAAACAGACCAGCAATGGCATTTGGACTTTGCCGGAAAACAAAGTTGGTAGCTTCGTCTTCTGCTTTGTCTACATCTTGCTTTTTTTTTTTGTGACTTCTGAACGTTTGCCAAAAAGGCCTTTGGCAGTTTGCCTAATTGGACCAAGGTTTGCTATAGGGCTGAGGAATTTGTGTTGGGAGGAATTTGTTTTAATTTGAGTTGAACGATGCTGGGAATGAAATAATTCTCAGCTGTTCGAATAAAGTTTGTTTGTTTTTTCACGGACTGAGTTTCCTACTACCTACTTGGGCCTGGGTCACAACACCGGCAGAAGCAAAAGCAGAAAGACAGCAGCAACTGCAGCCACATTGCAATGCAATTTATACTTCACACCCAAAGAGTTCAAGCTATTGCCTTTCGTTTCTTTCGTGCATTTGCTTATTGGACTTATGTCATGCTTTTTCTCTTAGGGATCAGATGGTTTACATAGCACTACCTCCTCCAGTTTTTCTTTCAATGGCAACCTGGTAAAATAGATAGAGCTCTGTAATAGTTTATGATGATGACCATGGGAGACAGGAAGAAGAGTCACAGCCTAGGCAGTCATCTAGGGCAAGGGTCCCCAACCTTTCGGACCTCAGGGACCACTAAATTCATAATTTTAAATCCCGTGGACCACTAATATGATCTGCTTAATGACCGGCAGGGTAGGTATGGCTATGTGAGCATGTGACTGGGTGGTTGTGGCCAGCTCAATGTTACTCATATCGAGGGTCGCCTCGCCAGTCTCTACTCGCCCCTCCCCTCCCAGCCACTCCTCACCTGCCCTCCCAGGCTCCTTAGAACCCCAACAGAAGTGCGCGAGTGAAGCGAGCATGCACACGCGATCCCACTGCGAACCGGTAGTAAAGGTAAGTAGAACCAACCCCTGTTCCCAGCTCTCCAAGTAGGAACACATAGATGCTCATGGCAACAAAGCCCTGAGAAGGATGAATGAGATCCATACAATTGTGACTGGCAACATGGGTAATCCCATTTCGTGGCTAATTCGAATGCAGCATCTTGTGCATGTTCTCAGTTGTTATTTTTCATTACTGATAATGACATTTTCATAATTTTCGTTCTGTTTTTTTATTCTGTTTTTAATTGTTAGCCATCCTGAGTCGTGTGCAGGTAGTCCTCGACTTACAACAGTTCGCGTAGTGACCGTTCAAAGTTGCAATGAAAAAAGTGACTTATGAACATTTTTCACACTTAGGACCATTGCACCATCCCCATAATCACATGATTTGTAATCTGGTTACCTGACAACTGATTCACATTTATGACGGTTACCGTGCCCCGGGGTCATGTGATCCACTCTTTGCAACCTTCTGACATGTAAAGTCAATGGGAAAACCAGATTCGCTTAACAACAGTATTACTAATTTAAAAACGGCAGTGATTCAACTTAACAAATGTGGCAAGAAAAGTCATAAAATGATGCAAAACTCACTTAACAAATTTCTCCCTTAGCAACATAAATTTTTGGGCTCAATTGTGGTCATATGTTGAGGATTACTTATATATGTGATGGAATGTGTGTAAATTTATTAAATAAATAAATGGATGAGGCAGAAGGATGAGGCTGAATATAAAATAATGCCTATGGAGATTCTTAGTCATCCAGGTCACGGTTGTCCAGAAAGTCCAGTTTCCTCTTGAAAAAGTACCTTTGGGATGAAATAATGCTCATTTTAATTTGGCAAAATTACACGGGCATTCTCCATCTATTTGGAAAAGGCCTGCTCTTCCAGCCAGCCTGGCAGCACAGTGGTGAGGCTTTCTTCTTTACACAAATGTTCAAACTTCAAAAAAAAGAGAGAGAGAGAGAGAAAGGTGCTCCTTGGGCTGTAGGGCAGCAGCAAGCGGCCCAGTTTTAATGCTCCGTTCATATACTTGCTTGATCTAGAATTCGGTCCTGTTCTCTCTGCTAGTGACTCAGCACCAGGGAGGGACTGCCACTGTCCCCATACACCAGAAGATGCTATTTCTGCCTTCTCACCCCACCTGCAAAGAAAAACACCTTTGCTGTGAACAGGGATATGACACCTCTCTGTCCACAGGAAAGAGATGACATCGGCCCAGCAGTGTAACTTTTGCACTCGGGAGAAGCGTCAAAACCCAGGTGATCACAGAATTAAAATCGGTTGAGAGTTCTCTAATGCAGCGTCAACTGCAGAAACTCCACTGCACTCCATGCTCAGATAATCCTAGAGAGCCACATGGACCAAAAGCATGGGATCCCATTGCTAATCCATGCGGTGAGAAGAATGCAGAACTCCTTGAAACAAAAGCAGTGATATATAGTCGGTATGCAGCTTTTTCTTGCCCATCTGTGTTTTAGAAATTGTCTACATGTAATGTGGATTTAGGAAACCAGTTAACATTCAGGGCATGTTTCTGCAGCTGTTGAAATATTAATTCCTGGTTAACTCATTTTCAGTCTGAGTCTTCTCTGATGGAGATTCACCAAAGGAAAGATCAAGAGCCTGACAAAGTATAAGGCAGTCTCACCTGGGTCCAGGACAGGGGTGTCAAACTCAATTTCATTGAGGGCCCCATCAAGGTTGTGTTTTATCTTGGGGGGGGACAGGGGGTGTGTGGCCAGGGGGGGCATGGCCAGCTTGATATCACTCAAGTCGGGGGCGCCAGTGGTGGCCCGAGTGCTCTGCCAGCAAAAATGGGCTCCCGAGGTCAGTTTCCAGCTGCGATGACCTCCTGCAACCCTCTGCCAGCGAAACGTGAACTCCGTTTTCGCTGGCAAAGGCACTGAGGGCCGGTCCCTTGCTGTTTCCAAGGTGGCCCTGCGAACCAGATCTAAACACCCCACAGGCCAGAATCAGCCCATGGGCCTTGAGTTTGACACCCCTGGTCTAGGACAACTCGCAGCTGCCAATTCGCCACAGCTAACTAACTGTGGGACAATTTAACGTGAGAGAACTGTACTGTAGACCCACCTTTCTCATCATCATCATCATCATCATATCACTGTCACTCAACTCAACTGGAGGTCATGGAAAATTGTGAAGAGGGCCGTGAAAATATTTACAGACCCCCTCGCATCCTGGATATAAACTGTTTCAACTCCTACCCTCAAAACGACGCTATAGAGCACTGCACAACAGAACAACTAGACACAAGAAGAGTTTTTTCCTGAAGGCCATCACTCTGCTAAACAAATAATTCCCTCAACACTGTCAGACTATTTACTGAATCTGCACTACTATTAATCTTCTCATAGTTCCCATCACCAATCTCTTTCCACTTATGACTGTATGACTGTAACTTGTTGTCCTTATGATTTATATTGATATACTGACCATCAATTGTGTTGTAAATGTTGTACCTTGATGAACGTATCTTTTCTTTTATGTACACTGAGAGCATATGCATCAAGACAAATTCCTTGTGTGTCCAATCACACTTGGCCAATAAAATTCAATTCTCTTCTCTTCTCTTCTCTTCTCTTCTCTTCTATTCTATTCTATTCTAAGAAGGTACTTGGTTGATACCTAGGATGCTGGCAGCAACCTGTATCAACCATTAGCACCAGTCAATGGTATTTGTGATGCCTTTTTGAATGTTCAGTTGACTGAGTTTCATGTTTAATGAATAAAAGAGATAATAATAACAACAACAACAACATTATAATTATCTCATGATAGGTTGTCCCAGGGTGAGTTGGCTGTGGCGAGTTGGCCCATTCCAGTCTCACCTCTAGGGAGCCAGGCCCTGGCATTATCCCAAGGCAGGCCCATGAGCCACAACTCCTCATCACAGATTGAGCTTGATCTGCAAATCTGGACACCAGGCCATTAGAATGTAAACGTCATCATTCAAAGAGACAAAGGCAGAGAGGCAAAAAGGTTCCAGATCTCTTGAGAGAGTACTTTAGGAGTTATGGTCTGTCTAGGAATAGTTCTTGTTTCCCAATAGGCCATTTTAAGGTTCAGGTTTGACCAGCGATAGTTATGATTGAGCTAAGGCATTTCTAACAGATTAACTTTATTTTATTTATTTTTTATTTTATTTATTTTGTCACAACATCATACAAAAAGATTATATAGTATATACACATATAAACATATATAGGAAGAAGAAAAGAAAAACAATAGGACAGGAACGGTAGGCACGTTTGTGCGCTTATGCACGCCCCTTATGGTCCTCTTAGGAATGGGGTGAGGTCAATAGTAGAAAGTTTTTGGTTAAAGCTTTTAGGATTATGGGAAGAGACCACAGAGTCAGGTAAAGTATTCCAAGCACTGATGATTCTGTTGCAGAAGTCATATTTTCTGCAATCTAGATTAAAGCGGTTTACATTAAGTTTAAATCTATTGGTTGCCCTTGTATTATTGCAATTAAAGTTGAAGTCTTTGACAGGAAGGACATTACAATAGATGATTCTGTGAGTTAAACTTAGGTCTTGTCGAAGGCGACGGAGTTCCAACTTCTGACTGGGAATAGAAAAGTGTTTGTGTATATTCTTGGTCTAAGTATCTGGAAACTCTGACTTTTCCTTGTGTGTCCAATCACACTTGGCCAATAAAAAAATTCTATTCTATTCTGTTCTGTTCTGCTCTGCTCTGCTCTACTCTGTTCTGTTCTATTTTGTCAGAACTTGTCAAGAGCTTACTATTTTATCCAAAACTTCTCTTTTCTTAGTACATGCTATTTATTTAGTACTTGAAGGGAGGAGGGGAGGAGAGAGGGGGTCATTCAGCATTTCTACTGGACTGTTCTTTTTGAATCACTCTATTTTCATGGACGACAATCAACTGTATAAAAGTTAAAGCCGTGATCAAGTGAATACAAGACACTTTGTTTGCACAATAAGCTAAACCCTAAACTCAGGTTAGCAAAACACAGCTGTTCTGCTCACATAATATTCCATGCACACACAAAAAAGTATTATACACTAACACAATAGTCCTGGTCATGCATAATCCATTAAGACCATATGTTTCTACAGCAGACTGTTCTCCCTGCTATCCATCTCTATTCCAGGTCACACTAATCTAGGGTTTAATCCAGCCTTTATAGAACCTTTAGGACCGTGACATTTACATAAAAATAAGACAACCTTCAAGAGTCCTACATCAAAAAAGAAGAGAAGATTAAAGCAGAAAATATTTGTTTTATCTACCTCCAGCATCGTTTCCCTCAATTAATCCCAAATAACCTTTCCACTGTAAATTATTCGAGGGGGGGAAAAAACTACTCTTCCTTTCAGAGAAATGCAGCAATTATTTTTGCTTCTTTAATAACAAAGCATTTTCTCCGATCCTAAGCACACATAGTATAGGCAAACCCCTCTGCAATTCCAGAAATCCCATCAGCTCTAGTGAATCATCATGGAGACATAAGTGAAAATTAGAAAGCTTGGCCCTCGTTAGATTGGAATCCTGGAAAGGGCAAATAAATTTAAAGGCTACTGGGATGTCAGTCTTAAGGGCCATCTCCTTGCTTCTGCATAAATAAAGAATTGCTGTGTACGCTTCCTGAAAATAACAAAACATTTCATTTGGGGACTTTAACTTTCTTGCCCAATTGTAGCATCCTATTCTAACGGACTCTAATCCATTCTCTAGGAGAGAAGCAACCTAGAACTAAGGAGAAATTTTCTAATGGTGAGAGCAGTTAATCAGTGGAAGAGCTTGTCTTCAGAAGTTGTGGGTGCTCCATCACTGAAGGCTTTCACAAAGAGACTGGACAACCATTTATCTGAAATGGTAAGGGCCTCTGTGGCTCAGACTGGTAAGACAGTCTGTTATTAACAGCAGCTGCTTGCAATTACTGCAGGTTCAAGTCCCACCAGGCCCAAGGTTGACTCAGCCTTCCATCCTTTATAAGGAAGGTAAAATGAGGACCCAGATTGTTGGGAGCAATAAGTTGACTTTGTATATAATATACAAATGGATGAAGACTATTGCTTGACATAGTGTAAGCCGCCCTGAGTCTTCGGAGAAGGGTGGGATATAAATGCAAATAAAAAAAAACGAAAGAGGGTTGGAGTAAAAGACCTCCAAGGTCCCTTCCATTATTCTTATTCTTGTCCCTTGTTGGTAGGCATCTATGTGTTATACCCACAAAAAACCTTGATTCATTTTCATGACAAAAGGTGCAAAATATGCAGTGGTGGGATTCAAAAATTTTTACTACCGGTTCTGTGGACTTGGTGGGAGTGGCTTGGTGGGTGTGGCAGGGGAAAGATTCTGCAAAATCTCCATTCCCTCCCCACTCCCGGGCAAGGATACTGTAAAATCTCCATTCCCTCCCTACTCCAGGGGAAGGTTACCACAAAATCCCCATTTCCTCCTGATCAGCTGGGACTCGGGAGGCAGAGAATAGATGGGGGCAGGGCCAGTCAGAGGTGGTATTTACCAGTTCTCTGAACTACTCAAAATTTCCGCTAATGGTTCTCCAGAACTGGTCAGAACCTGCTGAAACCCACTTCTGAACACATGAACACATCTTACTATAAGTCAATCCATGGATCCTAGCTCAGTACTGTTGATACTGGCTTCTAACATTTCAAACAGGGCTCTTTCAGTTCCATTGGAGACTGATACTCAGAACCTTTCATTTCAGATCATAGGCCTTACCACAAAACTATGGCTCTTTCCATTCTTTGCTCATCCAGATCATCTTTCCCACTGAATTCCTTTCTGTATCCTGCCTTTATTATAAGTAATTTGAAAACCCAAAGCAGGCAAAATTCTTGATCAGGAGCTACATTTCTGCCTACCTTCTCTGCTCTCTAAAGCAGCAGTCACCAACTGGTGGTCCGTGGACCACTGGTGGTTCACGAGAAAATTTTAGTGGTCCACAGAAAAATTATTTGCATTTTTTTTTTATAAAAAGTTTTATTTTTACAATCATATCAAATAATTCATCCAATGTACAGTTATATACAATTAGTCGGGCTTGCCCAGTCACCACCACCCTTTTTAACACTCTTCCCTCTTCTACCTTCTTTTACTTTCCAAACCTTCCTCTCCTTCTCTTATCTACATCCGCTCCTCCCTCCACCCTACACCTTCCTTCTCCCTCTACTATCCCTCTTCCTTCCTCTTCTCCTCTTTCCTACCTCCTACTCTCTCTTTTCTCCCTCCTCACCGTTCTAAAATGGTAACTATGCAGACCCGACCCTACATTAATTATATTTCTTCAATAATCCCTGTACATTAACCATCACTCCATCTCTACCAAACCCCCAATTCCCTCCCCTTACCCCCACCCCCACCCCGACTGCCCAGAACAAAATGCAGGGTATCAAAACTAACAATCATAATCCAAAATAATTCCTAAATTATAATCTCTAGTCACACCACACTTAGTCACACTCTCAATTCCCCTCTCCTTCAAAAATATATCTAATACAAAATATTTCCTAAATTTACTCATATGCTATTCGATATTTTTTTATCTGATACTTATTTTGAATATAATCAATCCACATTTTCCATTCTAAAATATATTTTTCTAGTGTATAGTCTTTCAAGTAAGCGGAGATTTTGTCATCTCTGCCAGATTTGATACTTTGAGTGTCCATTCTTGATTGTAGGTAATTCTTCTTTCTTCCAATACTGAGCAATCAAAAGTCTTGCGACTGTTATTAAGTTCAAAATCAATTTAGTCTCTATAGCTGTATAGTCCATAATTATTCCTAGTAGAAAGAACTGCAGAGTAAACTTAATCTTCTTTTCAAAATATTCTGCATGATCCACCATACTTTAATCCAAATGGTAATAAGTAGCATCTTCACAATCGCATCTCCAACATTTAGCAAGATCTAATATGTGTTTCTTGTAAACAGGTAATGTCATTTTAAATTGTTTCAAATAATGAAATACTTTCCTTCTCTTCTGCGGTGAATTCAGGCCATTAACATTCCAAGATAATAGTTTAATTGCCATTATCGGCCAAGGAAACTTTTGGAACACCAGCCGCAGATCACATTTTACTTTAGGCCTTGCTCCTCCACTGTTTCCGTTGTAGTAGTTGCCAGTTGTTGTTGTGCCTTCATCTCTTGTTCCTTGCGTTTAGCAGCAGCTCTTGTCAGCCTTTGTTCTTTTGAATCTAAACCCGTCGTAGGTATTTCCAACACTTGTAATAAATCTTCTTCCATCACAATCTGTTCTTGTACCTGCTTCACTTCTCTTTCCTTCACTTCAGCCTCCTTCTTCTAGCTTCCAATGGGGGAAGACTTCCAACTTTTAATACCTCAACATAAAATTCTCTTGCTTTTCCAACCGTATTGAAACGATGTACTTTCCCTGCATAATATACTATTATACCAGTTGGAATATCCCATCTATATTCAATCTGATGTTTTTTAAGTTCATTCACCAGGAAGGCAAATTCCTTCCTAGCCCTTAACATTTTGGTGGAATTTCCTTTAATATCAAAATATCTTGACCAGCAATCTGAATCTTCTCCCCCTTATATGAAGCTTGCAAAATCTGATTTCTCACTGTTCTGTTTGTAAAATAAATAACAACATCCCTTGGCAACTTTTTTTGCCTTGCTATCCAAGAGTTCACACGATATATTTTATCAATTTGATAAGCCACATCTGCTGGACGAGCTGCTAATATCTCAGCAAATACTTCAGAAAAAATTTCCCTTAAATTCTCTTCCTTATTTTCTTTCAAACCTCGAATTCTAAGAGCAAATTCCATATTTCTATATTGTATCAAAACTATTTCATCCTCTGTTTTTTCCATTTTACTTTGAAATTCATCCATTTTATTTTCTAATTTTAAATTATGTTGCTTAATTTCTTCAACCTCCTCTTCCAATAAAATCACATTCGTTGCCAAACTTCGTACTGCCATTACAAATCCTTCTTTAACTTCTTTATTTCCCACTTGAATTTCTGATATCTGCTCTTTCATTTCAGACATCTCATCAGTTATTACTTTAAATTTTTCTTCTATAAAGCCTTTTAAGTTCTCTTGTAACGCCTCTAAATTCAATGTTCTAGTCTCTGCTGTATGAGCTGGAGAGGCACCAGCTGATAAAGTCCCAGAGCTCTTTGTTACAGTAGACTTTAATTGTTTGGCTGCCATCTTCTATAAAATTATTTATTTATTTATTTCCAACTTAATATTCACTTTAAATCTTCTTAACCTCTAAGAAACAGTCTTTTAAAGCAGTATTTAAAAATCTCCCCTAGATTCTATCAGCAGGCAGCAAAGAGTTAAAGAGTAAAAGCAGCAAGTAACATGCAAATTACCAACTGCAGACAAACGCTGAAAGTATCACTTTCGCTTTCCACTCGTTAACTTGTTAACAATTCGCCTCCATTTTTTTACTGTTTTCAAGCTTGTTACAAGGTATCGGGGAATCGGCTTGGCTACTTGCATAAAGTTCTCCCACTTTCGTTCTGTCCGGTATAATCCTTTATTGTCCAAAATAAATCTCGGCGTTTGGTCGTGGTGATTGGTTCCGCCAAAGCAGAAGAATCCTCGGATCTGGAGCACTTCGGATTACTGGAGGGAACTTAACCCTTCAAACCCCTTTTTTCTCAGGGGCTTTAGGGAAATTCAACCTCTGCCCTCAGCTCACCCCTTCTCCTTCTCCCGAAGAGGGGGTTTTCCGAACCGCTGGACAGCAGATTTAAGCTGTCCTAGCGATTCCACATAATCCAGAGGTTGGTGATCGTAAAGATCACCGCCATCACCTACGGTGCCAAACCGGAAGTCTATTTGCATTTTTTATATTGCACTAAATCAGGGGTCCTCAAACTACAGCCCCTGGGACAGATACGTGCAGTGAACTCTTGTATTACTGCAGAGAGTCTCCCCCTTCGGAGTCTTTTTGTGTGGGTTGGAAGGGGCAGAAATTTCGACTTGGGGTCTGTTTCAGCCTTCTGGTGCAAGGCTTTGGGCAAAGGCTGGAGGGAAGCACCACTGGTGGTGAAGAGCTGGAGGCCTTGTTCCAGTGGGACTGTATCATGGCCTGGAACCGGCTGACCATCTCAGCCTGGTGAGCCTCCAGGCACCGGTACCTGGCCTTGCACTCCTGCAGGTCTTCCCTCTGCTTGGAAAGCCTATGCTCGTAGTCCTCAATGAGGTGCTTCTGCTGAGCCTCCTTCTCGGTCAGATCCAATTTGAACTGAGTCAGCTGTTTTGCCAGCTCTTTCTCATGGTGGCTGCTTAACTCCAACAACTGCTTCCTGTTGGGGCCCTAAGGAGCCTGGGAGGGCAGGTGAGGAGTAGCTGGGAGGGGAGGGGCGAGTAGAGACTGGTGAGGCGCCCCTCAATATGAGTAACATTGAGCTGGCCACGACCACCTAGTCACATGCCCACCTAGTCACACCCACCCTGCCGATCATTAAGCAGATCATATTAGTGGTCCACGGGATTTAAAATTATGAATTTAGTGGTCCCTGAGGTCCAAAAGGTTGGGGACCCTTGCTCTAAAGGACAGGAATATCGGGGAACTGGTGAAAAAGGAGTGACATTATCAGAGAGAATAGAGATGAAAATCTGGCCCTTTAAAGGGGGCAACGTTTTGGTCCTTTTGAAGAAAAAAAATGTGTCATAGAATAAAATGTATTATTTTTGACTGCAAGTTTCTGCAGTGGGATCTTGCAACCACAGATAACAGAATAACAGAGTCGGACGGGACGTTTGAGGTCCTCATGAGCCACGGTGGCGCAGTGGTTAGAGTACAGTACTGCAGGCTACTTCTGCTGACTGCCAACTGACTGCAATTTAGCAGTTCAAATCTCACCAGGCTCAAAGTTGACTCAGCCGTCCATCCTTTTGAGTGGGTAAAATGAGGAGCCGAATTGTTGGGGGCAATAGGCTGACTCTCTAAACCAATTAGAAAGGACTGTAAAGCACTGTAAAGTGGTATCCAAGTGCTATTGCTATTGCTCTAGTCCAGTGATGGCTAACCTTTTCCGAACCGAGTGCAAAAAGCACGTGCATGCCCGAACCCCCAAAATGCAATGCATGTGCACACGCCTCCACATGCCCTTTCCCCCCACCCACGCATGCGTGCATGGACCCTGCACGTGTCCCCGCCATGCACAAGTGGCAGAGATCTGATGACCAGCCGGCCAGCAGGAGGCCTGCACGCATGCGCAGTGGAGCTGAACTGGGGCGACAGCTCACATGCCCACAGAGAGGGCGCCGCATGCCACCTTTGGCACGTGTGCCATTGGTTCGCTATTACGGCTCTAGTCCAACCCCAAGCAGGAGGCCCCATAGCATGTTAGACAAATGGTTGTCCAATCTCTTCTTAAAAACTTCCAGTGCTGGAACACCCACAACTTCTGAAGGCAAGCCATTCCACTAATGATAGGGTTGGGAACTACATCCAGGCTGGCCCTAAAAGCTACCAACTGCCTACTCCAGTGAACTATTCTACACATCAGGTTACATACTTAGTCCCATTTCCCTTTTATTATTTATTATTTTATTTATTTTATTAAATTTATAAACCACCCTTCTCCCGAAGGACTCAGGGCGGTGTACAGCCAAAATAAAAAGAAACAATGTACAGCTAAAATAAAATTAAAAAAACTTATTATACAGTGTGGCCGAAATTAAAATAGTTAAGAATCTAAAAACCCCAATTAAAACCAGAGAGAAGTTTAAAATTTAAAACTAAACAATTTAAGAAAGCCCCGCATGAACAAACAGATATGTTTTCAGTTCGCGGCGGAAGGTCCGAAGGTCAGGTATTTGACGTAAACCAGGGGGAAGTTCATTCCAAAGAGTGGGGGCCCCCACAGAGAAGGATCTTCCCCTGGGGGCCGCCAGCCGACATTGTCTGGCGGACGGCACCCTGAGAAGGCCCTCTCTGTGCGAGCGTACGGGTCGGTGGGAGGCATGCGGTAACAGAAGGCGGTCCCGTAAGTACCCAGGTCCCAAGCCATGGAGCGCTTTAAAGGTGGTAATCAGAACCTTGAAATGCACCCGGAAGGCAACAGGAAGCCAGTGCAGTCTGCGCAGGAGAGGTGTCACATGGGAGCTACGTGAGACTCCCTCTATCACCCGCGCAGCTGCATTCTGGACCAACTGAAGCCTCCGAGTGCATCTTTTATATTCCTAAATCTGTCCACAGAATATTTTACTCTGAAAACATCTCACCTTTGTTACTAAAAAAAGGGGGAGTGGAGGGAAGTGATGAGACCAAAAGCAGCCGTTGCCATTCCTATTCGTCTTTTGCCTTAAAACTACAGGCATTCTTCTTCTCTGGTCAGAGAGAATTAAATACACATTAAGATGTGTACACTATTTATTACCTTCGGTTAGCTTCCATTTGTTATACTGCCTCTATAGTGCAATTCTGGTTGACACGAAGAGAAAGAGAAAAAAAATGAAAGCCTGTATTGATGGAGCTAAGAGCTTAAAGTGCTGGTTTGCGCATTCATGTAAGCAAGGCAACTAGCAGAGAGCACTCTCGTTATCCTGGAACAAACATGAAATAATAGGGGAGGGCAAGAGAATTCACACCTCAAAAAGTAGGAAATACATTCGCTTCTTCCAGTTTATTTGGCTTGCATCCGTCTTGGACAGGGGTGAAATCCAGCAGGGTTTTGTGACAGGTTCTGGAGAACCGGCAGCAGCAATTTTGAGTAGTTCAGAGAATCGGCAAATATCACCTCTGGCTGGCCCCAGAGTGGGGTGGGAATGGAGATTTTGCAATATCCTCCCCCCAAGAAGGGAGTGGGAATGGAGATTTTGCAGTATCCCTCCCCTGCCATGTCCACCAAGCCACGCCCACAGAACTGGTAGCAAAAAAAAATTGGATTTCACCACAGGTCTGAGATCATCTATCCTCCACATGCTAAATTATATATGTTATTATATTAAATTATAAAGTCCGTGGGGTCCTTGGTGCTCTCAGAGCTTGGTGTGTATAGACAGCTCCAAGCTCAGGGAGCACCCAAGGATCTGACAGTTCAAGTCAGAGCTACAAATATTCTCTTCTATCTGTATAAAAGTCTATTTTATTTTTATTTCATAAAACACATTTCTAGAGCCATATATGACTCCGGAAGGACCCTCGGCAGCTTGTAAATTAAAACAGGGAGAAACGTGTCAGTAGAAAGAAAGGCAACAGTCACTTAAAGAGAATACGGATAACACCCCTCCTTTTTCATACAATGCCCTACCTAAAAGGTCTAGCAACCATCCCAACTCAAGCCTAATATAAAGGCAGGCAGAGGTGAGGAAGAACAAGAGATATCGTTCCAAAGAACAGGTCTTACAGTAGAAAGCTTCAATTAAATTTAAATATAAGTTTGCCAATACTTGTTTATTTGTCCTGGAATGGTTTATTTTTTAATCCCAGCACCCAACCGAAGACCAAGTTTGGTCTGTAACAGTGGTGAAGTTCAGCCCCCTTTCTAGGCAACTCCCTTTGCAAGCAAACAAATCTCCCTTGCCAGGCAAAGAAGAGTTCAGAGTCACCTTGAGCCATTAGAATGAACAGCTCAATCCCTCCAAGACAGAGTGGCTGTGGATGCCGGCATCCCGGTACAGTCAGCTAAATCCGCGGCTGACCATCGGTGGCGAGTCATTGGCCCCGATGGAGAGGGTGCGCAACTTAGGCGTCCTCCTGGATGAACGGCTGTCTCTAGAAGATCATTTGACGGCCGTCTCCAGGAGAGCGTTCTACCAGGTTCGCCTGGTGCGCCAGTTGCGCCCCTTTCTGGACCGGGATGCCCTGTGCACGGTCACTCACGCTCTCGTGACGTCTCGCCTGGATTACTGCAACGCTCTCTACATGGGGCTCCCCTTGAAGGGCATCCGGAGGCTGCAGTTAGTCCAGAATGCGGCTGCGCGGGTTATAGATGGAGCCCCTCGTGGCTCCCGCATAACACCCATCCTGCGCAGGCTGCACTGGCTACCTGTGGCCTTCCGGGTGCGCTTCAAGGTTTTGGTGACCACCTTCAAAGCGCTCCATGGCATAGGGCCGGGTTATCTACGGGACCGCCTACTGCGACCAGATACCTCTCACTGACCCGTGCGCTCTCACAGAGAGGGACTCCTCAGGGTGCCGTCAGCTAGGCAGTGTCGTCTGGCGACGCCCAGGGGAAGGGCCTTCTCTGTTGGGGCTCCCGCCCTCTGGAACGAACTCCCCCCAGGACTCCGTCAACTTCCGGACCTCCGAACCTTCCGTCGCGAGCTCAAGACACATTTATTCATCTGTGCAGGACTGGCTTAGATTTTAAATTTATAGGGGTTTTAAATTGGTTTTAATATTTATATTTCCATTTTAATAATTGGGGCATTAGAATAAGTTTTTTAATGATTATTTTAATTTGTATATTGATGTTTTTATATGCCTGTGAACCGCCCTGAGTCCTTTGGGAGATAGGGCGGTATATAAATTCGAATAATAAATAAAAAATAAAAATAAATAAACAGCAAATAACATCTCAGACTAAACAATTGTTAGTAAGAAAGACAAAAAAGTCTAGATAGTGGATGTTGCAGAACCTGGAAACAGCAGAATAGAAGACAAAGAACTAGAGAAGACCTGCAAATAGAAATAGAACAACTGAGGCAAAAGAAAGCAAAGGCAGTACCAATAGTAATAGGCACCTTGGGTGCAATCCCAAAACAACTGGAGCACCACTTGAACACCATTGGCATTGACAACATCACCATCAGTCAATTGCAAAAGGCAGCTTTACTTGGAACAGTTTACATCCTAGGACAATATCTTTAACATCATCAGACATCCAGATTTGCCTGTCTTGGGTTCTTGAGAAGGACTTGATAAGTGGATAAAAACCGGGGGGGGGGGTGTTACTGGTTCTCCCCGGTTCGGGCAATCTGGTAGTGGCGATGGTGAGTTGATAGCAAACCAGTTCACTGTGACAGTCAGCTGGGCCCTCCTGCCTGCCCCTGTGCTATACCTACCTATATTCGTTCATTTTTAGCCCAGCTTATAGGGGTGGCAGAGTGGATTGCTGTGCCTCAACTGTTCTGAAATTCAGTGCACTTGCGCAAAGTGCAAGTTTGGCATGTGTGCGAGCAAACCGAGCATGTGTATGCAAATCACGCGCAAAGCGCATGCGCGAAGCGAACCGGTGGTAACCCACCACTGGATAAAAATGCCACATCTAGTCCGAACATCTGACTAATTCTGTGCAACAAGCCATAATAAAATAAAGGGTGAAGCTATTCTGTGCAATAAAAATGAAAGAAAGAAGAGATGTCATTACATAGAATATTTTTACCCCTTTCTGCGTCAGTAGTCTTGGAAACTCCTGGACAGGATGGGAAGGGTTTACTTCCCCCTCGCTCATTGCACTCCTCTTCTGTAATTACAATGGGACACACCACATAATTTTATTTAAGCATCTGGAGATGTTTTGCCTAGGTCCTTTGAGGTAGCTTAGAATGCTTTTTTATCTCAGAAGTGTAGATTAACTGGTAAGTGTATTTTTAAAAAACTCCATTTGCTCCTTCTGTCTTTCTGTGCCCTCATTATTCCTTCCTGTTTTGTTAGCGACTCCCTTGGAGGTCAAACCCATCTTGACAACTATATGGATTATATTTTTCCAAAGCACATTGCAGCTTAAAATAATTGCAAACTTGACGCATGTGAGTTAAAAACAGTGAACGTTGAAATGTGAAATCTATTGTCCATGAAAGGCTAGGAAGAATGAGAAAAATTTCAGGCTGGTGCTTAGGATGCTACGTAGCGTCAGTGGAAAGCTGGTGTGCCAAAAGATGACACTGGCAAATCAGTAGGATTTCACAGAACAAGGCCTGAATTCAACAAATAGCCAGACTCCATGCAGTAAAAAGCAATATCTATAAGAATATTCTATCAGCCTCCAAATGATTCACACGATTTCAGTAGAAGAAAGTAACATTTACTAGATGATGGCCATAATGATCCAAAGGAAAAATTTGGTTGGCTGTTTATTCTCAGACTCCTAGAAGGCATCAGCTGGAGAAGGTTTACTTACCTGTGGGAGAGAATATGAAAATCCTATTTTTCTTCTAATCATGCTCCTTCTAAGTGTATAATCTTTAATGCCAATTTTTTTTAGCAATGGTCATGCTAGCTGGAGAATGCTGGGAGCTAATATCCATGCACCCGAAGGGTACCTAGGTATCTAGGCTGGAGAAAACTGGTGTATGCAATAGTTGAGTATTCAGGTTCTTATATATCCTATGTAACTCAACGTAGGGGTGGCTTAGAGGGTGGCTAGGTGGCTAAGACGCTGAACTTGTCAATCGAAAGGTCAGCAGTTCAGCGGTTTGAATCCCTAGTGCCACCTAATGGGGTGAGCTCCCGTTATTTGTCCCAGCTTCTGCCAACCTAGCAGTTCGAAAGCACGTAAAAAATGCAAGTAGAAAAATAGGGACCATCTTTGGTGGGAAGATAACAGCATTCCGTGCACCTTTGGCGTTTAGTCATGCCGAGCACATGACCACGGAGACCTCTTCGGATAGGGCTGACTCTTCGGCTTTGAAACGGAAATGAGCACCGCCCCCTAGAGTCGGGAACAACTAGCACATATGTGCGAGGGGTAACCTTTACCTTTTAACTCAACTTAATATTTTTCTTCACCCCTTTTATACTCACATAGTCCTGTGAAGCAATCATGATTTTTAGATTTTTTTAATCTTGCCTTTATTATGTTTTACTAAATAATTCAAAGTGGTGAACTTACCTAATACTCCTCCCTCCTATTTCTCCCACCACAAAAACAACAACCCTGTGAGGTGAGTTGGGCTGAGAGAAAATGACACCCAGCCAGCTGCCTAAGAAAGAACTAGAACTTACAGTCTCCTGATTTTTAGCCAGTTGCCTTAAATACTAGATGAAACTGGGTCTCCTTTTTTTTCCCCTAGAAAAGTACCCTGCTTGGCTAAAAATCAAGATCAACTCTTTTAGCTGAGGTGATCAAAAAAAAACCCATAGCCCATAATCTCAAAATGAAAGCCATTGCATACAATTAGATGTGTTTCAGCTATCATTCACAATCAAGGCCTGATATAAATAGTTCTGAAATCACAGCCTACCATTTAAGCACCTTTTCCTGTTAGGCAGTTGCAAGCAATAAGAGAACAATAATATCCAATGAGTTATTGTACTATGTGGTCAAGAAATGAAGGTTGGGGATGAAAGCAGTAGAGAGAAAAATAAGTTAGGAAGTATGATGTTTACCATAATATGTTACTTTTAATTGTTAATTTTTGATCAAATAAAAATAAAATTACTACACAAAGAAGAAAACTAACCTAACATTCTTGTTGATGTATGCAGGGATATATTAAAAGGGAAAGACATAAAAATGTGTTGAACATTTTGGAATATTTGGAGCAACACAATAAAAACAAACAAACTGCATTGATTTTCTTAAATGCAGAGAAGGTCTTTGACAATATCAGCTGGGCTTTCTCAGTCAAAGTTTTGAAAAATATGAACTTAGAGATAAGTTTGTAAAATGGGTAAGATGATTCATACTTCCCAGAAAGCATAAATAATTATTAATGGAGTTCTAAGAAAAACATTGTGGGATACACAATGGAACAAGATAGGATGCCCAGTATCTCCTCTTTTGCTTATTTTAATTCTTGAAATACCGAATAGAGATGTAAGACAAGATTAGAAGATTGTGGGAGTACAAAGTTTAAAAGAAGCTTTTAAGTTAAGAGCTTTTGCAGATGACTTAGTGATGGTTTTAGAAGATCCCTTAAAGGGAATTGAAACATTAATGGAAAAACAAAAAGAATTTGATGCATTAACAGATTTTACAATCAACAAATAGAAGACAAAGATGTTAACAAAAAACACAAAAGAAGATCAAACACAACTGATGAATAAAACAGGTTTTAAGGTTAAGAAGAAAGTAACATATATGGATATCACTATGATGAATATGAACTCAAGTTATTTCAAAATAACAAGTTAAGACATGGAATAAAGTTTTTAAAAAAGACATGCTAAAATGAGAGAAACTACTACTGTCATTGCTGGGGAAAATGTCTGTGATAAAAATGAATGCTTTACCTAGAATGTTGTTTTTATTTCAATGCCTGTTTTTTAATAACTGATACACCACTTAAACAATGGCAGAAGGTTATACCTAAATTTGTGTGCCAGGGGAAGAAACTACAAGTTAACTATAAAGTAAGAATTAGATGTCACGGGGGTGGGGGGATCAGGATTTTAAAGATGCTTAGGTGGGGCATGGCCAAAAAAAAGTTGAGAACCACTGCTCTAGATAGAAGCCTTAGCCTGTACAGTCTAATATGAGCATCCTTGGGATAACATTGGGTTTAGGCTTATGGTATACTGGCTAAAATGATCCAGAATGGAGTTGGATTGTCCTTCAAGTTAACAGGGAACACTGCAAGTAGCAAAAATACAGACAGTCTTCGATGTACAATCACAATTGTACACCTTTAAAGCGCTCCATGGCTTAGGACCCGGGTACTTACGGGACCGCCTGCTGTTACCTTATGCCTCCCACCAATCCGTATGCTCACACAGAGAGGGTCTACTCAGGGTGCCGTCCGCCAAACAATGTCGGCTGGCGGCCCCCAGGGGTAGGGCCTTCTCTGTTGGAGCTCCTACTCTTTGGAACGAACTTCCCCCTGGTTTACGCCAATTGTCTGATCTTCGGACCTTTCGCCGTGAGCTGAAAACACATTTATTTATTCAAGCGGGACTGGCTTAAAAGTTTTATTAAATTTTATTGGGGCTATGTATGAATTTTAGGGTTTTAAAATTGACTGTTTTAAATTTCGGCCATTTATATAATTATGCTTGGTTTTAGGTTTTTTGTTTTAATGTGTATATTGTATGGTTTTATTACTTGGCTGTACACCGCCCTGAGTCCTTCGGGAGAAGGGTGGTATAAAAATCTAAATAAAACTAAAACTAAACTAAACTAAACAATTGAGCCCCAAAAAATTTTTGTTAAGCGAGACACTTGTCACATGTTTGTTTGCCCCATTTTATAACCCTTCTTGGTTCATTTAACAACCACTGCCATTGTTAAACAAGTAACACAGCTGTTAAGTGAATCCGGCTTCCCCATTGACTTTGCTCATCAGAAGGTTGCAAAAGTTGATCACATGATCCCAGGACACTGGAAATGTCATAAATATGAACCCGTTGCCAAGCATCTGGATTTTGACCACATGACCAGGGGGATGCTGCATTGGCCATGTGAAAAACAGCCATGTCAGCTTTGTTTCAATGCCGTTGTAGCTTTGAAGGGTCACTGAACGAACGGTTGCAAGTTGAGGACTACCTGTATTTAGGAGAGAAAAGGAATATAGAATTCTGAGAACAAGCCATGTAAATCTTTACTTTATTGATTAGCCCTTGATAGGCCATATCAAAGTGCAGAGTTCCAGACGCAAATTATTACTAAAATCTAATGAAAAGAATTTAAAATGGAATTGGATAAAATACAACTTAAAATGAAATTGGAATAAAATACGATTTAAAATGAAATTGGAATAAAATATAATTTAAAGTGAAATTGGAATAAGATTCAATAATTTTAATATATAAATAAATAAAATATGATAAAATTTCGGTATCACACCTTCAATCTAACTCCGATCAGTCCCACATATTGTCGATCTCAACCGAACCATTTTGCATAAGTACTGTTCTTGTTAAATGTTCTTTTCAGATTCTGGCCACACATAAGATAAGTTGTTTTGATATGGGGGTCCCAGTGGGTCAGCCCGAGGTACCTGTCTCTCACCCTCTTGTACAGGCAACAATCCAATAGGCTGTGAGCCAGGTCTCCTACCTCTACCGCTCCACAAATGCAAAGGCGTCCATTGTAGGACATAGAATGGAATTTCCCATATCTGACCATTGTGTCAAGCTGTTCAAATTTCGCTCGCGTAAATATCTCCCTAAGATGTTTTGCAGTTGTAACTCTAAATAGCTGTCTATTTGAAAAGTAAGTTTGTATTGAGCTTAAATGGACTCCAGAGGATGGTAGAGGATAGGAAGGCCTGGAGGAAAGTTGTCCATGGGGTCGCAATGGGTCGGACATGACTTCGCAACTAACAACCACAACAACAACAACAAAGTTTGTATTTGCTCAGCCATTTCAAGTCACCTGCCTTATTAAGGATAGCCATATCATTTTGTGCTTCTATATCCTTAATTCTTTGGGCAACTCTTTTTTTTAAAAAAAAACATTCTCCTGTTACGCAAGAGACAGGAAGACCACAGCTTCTGACAAAATTTGTTAGTTTCGTGATCCAGGAGATTTGTGATCACGATTTTTATGTGCTCTAGTACAGGGGTCTCCAACCTTGGTCCCTTTAAGACTTGTGGACTTCAACTCCCAGAGTCTTTGCTGGCTGAGGGACTCTGGGAGTTGAAGTCCACAAGTCTTAAAGGGACCAAGGTTGGAGACCCCTGCTCTAGTAGACATAACTTGGGAGTCTATCAGTCTCGATTTCACCGACTTTGTACCAGTAGTTATATGCTCTAAAGTTGGAAAGTGCATGAATGGTATGAATTCCCAGTTCAGTTCTAACTGCTGCAGCAGATGTCCTTAGACCTACACCCAAAATACATTTCAAAGGAGAGCAAGCCATGTATCAAAAAAGGGATGGTAGACCATGAAATGTTGGGGGAGAAAGGATGTCAATGCAAAGGGACAACAATTGTCTTCCCTATCAAGCAGCAGGAGCTGTGTGCCAGCATTCAGCATTTGGTTTTAAACAGTCCCATTAAAACGTCTTTCGTTCCCTTGGTGTAACACACCAAGATCTATGCTCCCAAGACAAAAATCATTCTTTGCTTCACTGACGTGAGTTAAGGATATGTGCTTCTGCTAGCAGTTTGCACTGGAAAACTGCAGACATTTTTGGAAGGGCAGAAAGATCTTTGCTCATAAATACAGCACCTATAAGAAGAAAAGTTGAATAAAGCATCTCATTGTCCTTTATTTTATCCTATGCAGACAATATCCTGTCCCATCAACAAAGAAAACAAATCCTATTCTTTCACAGAGAAGCTGATTTCATGGACTTTTGACTCCACCAAATCACATTTTGCTATTTGCCATCAGGATTTGCTATTAACATACCAGGGGGTTCTGGGTAACAGAATCGTGGAATGGGAAGAACCATTTATATTTCACTCTGAGCTCATTATTTTTTTAAAAAAATTATTAAGATCGTTTCAAATTTTAGGTCTGTCTTCGAGAGTGTTAGATATACTACTCAATTTTGTGTCACCTGCAAATCTGATAAATCCGTCCCTCTCGTCCAAATAATTAATAAAAATATTGACGAGCAGAAGACCCAGGATGCATACTTGCGCTTCTCTTTCAATACCTTTGACTCTGTGCAAAAGAATTATTGACAAAAACTCTTTTGAGTATGAATTCTGAGACGGCATAGCCAGCTAACCAGCTGTGTCCTATGGCATTTTGCATTCAGCAAACGCTTTGCTGAAATCAAGGTATGATATGTTTATAGCAGACTCACAATCTTTTCAGAAACTTATCCTGGTTTAAAAAAAACGAGATAAGGTTACTTTGCAAGAATTGTTAAATCCATGTTGGTATCTGGTAATTACTGCATTGCCTTCAAGGTGCTTGAGGATGAATCTCTCTCTGATGTACTTTAGAATCATTCTAACACAATAACAGACTGGGAAGGGACCTTGGAGGTCTTCTAATCCAATCCCCTGCTCTCTACTATTTTGGAAAAACAGCTGTCCAATCTCTTCTTGAAAACCTCCAGTGATGGAACACCCACAGCTTCTGAAGGCAAGCCATTCCATTTGTTTATTGTTCTCACTGTCAGGAAACTTCTCCTTAGTTCTAGGTTGTTTCTCTCCTTGATTAATTTCCTTCCATTGCTTCTTGTTCTGCCTTCAGATGCTTTAGAGAATATTTTATAGCAGGCCCTTAGATATTGGTACACTGCTATCAAGTCACCCCTAGTCTTTCTAGCAGCTATTAGTGTTGGACTATGTATGGCCAGACCATTAGCTAGTTTCTTTAGTTTTCTGGAATTTAAGGAATGTAGTTCATCTGGCCTTTGTACTTTAAACTCATATTCTCCAATCCTATTTCTATCCATTTTAATTCAAGCTTAAAGTTACCCTTCATACTATTTTTTTTATCATTTCTTGGTGCAATTCATACTACTTTGCTACAAGACATAAGTAATTCCACTTTTTTCTTTATTACTAACCAGCATTTTGTAATATTCATTGAGCAGCCAGTGATTATTTTTTTCCTTTTGTTCTGAGCGTATCTAAAGAAGCCCTTTTTGTTGACATCCTGCACCAACCTCATCTTATTCTAATCTTTGCTTTCCTGACTCCTTCACTACTGTTACATACTAGCTGTCTTTATACTTCATTGCTAAAAACTGTCTCTGTATTTGCTTCCTACAGAATAGAATAGAATAGAATAGAATAGAATAGAATAGAATAGAATAGAATAGAATAGAATAGAATAGAATAGAAAAATTTACTGGCCAAGTGTGATTGGACGCACAAGGAATTTATCTCCAGTGCATAAGCTCCCAGTGTACATACAAGCAGCGAGGTAATATAATCAGTGTACATAAAACATACAAACAATATGTACATACAAACAACAAGGTAATATAATCATAAGATACCAATAGTAGAATAGTAGTAGAAAAGATGAGATAGTAATACAGCCATACTACATGGGTAAATACCCTTAGACATAAGTTAGTATGGTGGTGGTAATTAGTCAGAGTAATGACGGTGGTTATTAATCAGAGTAACAGTCATCTTTATTAATGTGCAGCTAGATTGGCATCTTCTGCTGTTTATTCCCATTCCTCCTATTTGGGAAAGGAACTTTTCAAAGCACTCCAGAAGCCTGCATTCCTCCCTCACATCATGCGGCTCCAGGCATTCAAGGTCTGATTCAATTGTCTACCGAGATCCTCAATCATCCAAATCATGGTTATCCCAAAGGTACTTTTTCCAAGGAGCAACTGGATTTTCTTCCTTGTTTTTTTCTTTGAAAATGTTTCGCTTCTCACCCAAGAAGCGTCTTCGATTCTAACTGACTGGTGGGGAATGGAAGGATTTACCGGTATATTCATTGCAGCCATTTGGTCAATCAACCCTGAGAGTTCTAACGACCAGATGACAGTAAAGAATATAAATCCTTCCATTCCACACTAATCAGTTAGAACTGAAGAAGCTTCTTGGTTGAGAAGCAAAATGTCTTCAAGGAAAAAGTAAGTCCAGTTGCTTTTTAGAAAAAGCACCTTTGGTTCAAAGAGCTACCAGAATTTACTGCTCTGAACCAAGTGCAGTTTGCAGAGTACTAGACATGGCCTGGCCTTGGCCTTAATATAATGTGTATTGCAAACATGTTTTTTCTTGAAGAAACCAAACTTCGAAGAGAAGGAGAGAAGGACAAGCAATTTCTTGGCCTCTTTCACCCATTTTACTCCTAATACTGATGAAGGAACAGAGGAGGTTTGGCTATTCTATTTGGGGGAAAGGTTGTTGCAACGTTACATTTTTCTCTCACCTTCAAGAACGTGGATGGATTGTAGCCCCTTGCTTGATTTATTCTTATCTAATTTAATCTTTTACATTACCTTCTTCTGCCAGAAAGTGTTGTGACTTGTCCTCCCTCCTCTCCTCAGCCGGGCCTCTCCGTCTCCAACCGGGCCTTTTATCAGACTCCGAGTCTGATAATGAAGATGAACGGCCTGTTGTGACTCCAGCCCCTGGCCCTGGCCCCATGCCCGGAGAGGATTCAAGGAATGAAAGGAGAAGCCCAATAAACCTCACTCATACAGCGTGTGTTCCTTTGGCTCAGCCTTCAGAGCAGGAAGCCAGCCAGGTGGTGAAATTACCCGGGCCTACTCCCTCTGACCCCTCCCTTTCCCAGACGCTGACAGCAGATCCAGCTGAAGACAATTCAGTGTGGGAAGATCCTTGCTTCCGGAGATCTGAGAGGCGACACCAGCAGAACGAAGGGTGGGGAAGGCCTGGATAAATGCTGAGTCATGGAGCCACACCCCACAGCCTATATAAAGGACCTGCTTTTGGCATTCCAACCTTGAGTCAAGCAAGTCTTATCTAGTTTGTTGATATCGGACCCTATCGCTGAAGTCACAACTTGGACTCCTGCCTGCCCTGATAAACCTCAAAGGAACTTGGAAAGCTTGGCTCGTTGCCAAGTTTGTTACGGACTTCCTTGGAGTGGGGGTGGGACATGACAGAAAGAATCCAAGGGCACTTAATGATTAGCCCACAAAAAATGAATAAATTCCACATTTAAAATCAGTGGTGGCTTAGGCAGTCCCGCAAGATTGGCAGCCGAGCAATAACAACACACACACTGCAGATTGTCTTAAAGGGACCCTCCCAGATAATCAAATCTTTAAAATCCCTCTGCATCCAAGTCAGAAACAGATTTGTTCCTGCATCCTGTTCTGCGGTTTGAAGGGGACCATTGCCTGCCAGCCAGAAGCAAACCATCTCAGTGAGATCATCATAGGAGATACGTTGGCTGGTTTTGCTGGCTGTAGGAATGCCTAGAGCCCCCAATGAGTTGCCATGCGAGAAGCCAGAGTAATAAAAGCAGGTCAGTCCTAGCTTTCCGACTCATCAGTTCCAAAAGATACAGCATTGAAGGAAAAGGTGGGGCAAAGGATAATCTTTTTAACTTATGTAATACAGAATTGATTGCTTTGGAGGAAAAGAATATTATCCGTTGATTGGCTTGCTTTGGGGCGAAAGACAGGATATTAAAAAAAAAGTAATATAATATATTCCATATCTTATACCAAAGGGACTTTGAGGACAAGAGGGGAGCTGTTTGATGGGACAGGAATTTTCTTTTCTCTAATTGAAGGCAACCCCTCCCTGCTGCTCTAGCATGACAGCATAAAAAAACAATATATCAATATATGTTAAATGCATTAGGAAAGGGACCTTGTGGAGAAGAAAGAGGGAAGCAGATTAATGTTAAGAAGTGGAAAGTTTTGACATGAATGGTGGGGGGAGAGAATCTCAGCTAAAAAGCTGAAGACAGCAGGCATGATAATTTTCTTAGCGAAAAAGCAAAGGCCAAGATTAATCCAGTACAAGGTGGCATTCAGGCTGCTGCTATTAAAATCAAACTGTACTTCATGGCTTGGGACCACAGTATTGGAAATAATGTCTCTCCTCATTTGTTCCTGACTGTACCTAAGTATGTAATTCCCCTGGTTTGCCTTTTCTGAGAATGCAGAGCTAGCATATTCTTCCTTAATTTTCCAGCCCTGGGCAAAAACATTTTATTTTCCCAAGTTTCTTAAAAAACACACACACACACACTTCTCAAGCTAGAGTTGAGCTTTTTGACCATTCTGTACCTGCTGCCCATCTGTACACACTGAATAGTTTAATTAACATTTTAGTTTCCATTATTTAAATTGTCATTTTAGAGTATGGAAAGACACTCCAGGACTTATTGCAGTGTTGCTCAATCTCCAAAAACACGAGTCCAATCCAATCCAACCCAACAATAGGTTTTGATTCACCTTCAGAAGTTGTGGGTGCTTCACCACTGGAGGTTTTTAAGAAGAGATTAGACAGCCATTAGCCTTAGTTTGGCTAAGGCACTGAGCTTTTCAATCAGAAAGGTCAGCAGTTTGGAAATTCAAATCCCTAGTTCAGGTCTCCTGTGAGCAGGGGGTTGGACTAGATGACCTCCAAGGTCCCTTCCAACTGTGATACTGTTACTGTTACTGAGGTCTGAAAGATATAGTCTCCTGCTTGAGAAGAGGGTTGGACAAGAAGATCTCTAAAGTCCCTTCCAGCTCTATTTTGATTCTGTTTCTCACAGTAGGCAGACATTGCTGTGATGCAATAGCAATAACCATATTCCAGGGTCTCCTCTTTTATATAGAATAGAATAGAATAGAATAGAATTTTATTGGCCAAGTGTGATTGGACACACAAGGAATTTGTCTTGGTGCATATGCTCTCAGTGTACATAAAAGAAAAGATACGTTCATCAAGGTACAACATTTACAACACAATTGATGGTCAATATATCAATATAAATCATAAGGATTGCCAGCAACAAGTTATAGTCATACAGTCATAAGTGGAAAGAGATTGGTGATGGGAACTATTCAGTTGGTGATACAAGTCGTCCTCAACTTATGACAACTGGGACTGGCATTTTGGTCACTAAGTGATTGGCTTGAACTTATTTATTTTCCATAATACTAATTCCCCTGTAAAGCCATCTAAGTTAACACTTCTGATATTAATTCCATAAATTAAATGTGAATATTGCATCAAAAGCCAATTTTATCTGTCCTAAGGCCCTCAATTTGATGGAGTGGGATTCTGCAGATCTTTCCCAGGAAGCTCATCATCCTTTCGATGCAAATGTAGCTTATTCTAGATCAGTGTTTCTCAACCTTGCTAGCTGGGGAATTCTGGGAGTTGAAGTCCACACATATTCAAATGGCCAAGGTTGAGAAACACTGCCCATGATGGATACAATTTCATGGAAACTGCTAACATAAAGATTTCAGAATAACTTTAAAGGTAAAGGTTCCCCTCGCACATACGTGCTACTTGTTCCTGACTCTAGAGGGTGGTGCTCATCTCCGTTTCAAAGCCGAAGAGCCAGCGCTGTCCAAAGACGTCTCCATGGTCATGTGGCTGGTATGACTCAATGCCAAAGGCACACGATATGCTGTTACCTTCCCACCAAAGGTGGTCCCTATTTTTCTACTGGCATTTTTACGTGCTTTCAAACTGCTAGGTTGGCAGAAGCTGGGGCAAGGAATGGGAGCTCACCCTGTTACACGGCACTAGGGATTCGAACCGCTGAACTGCCGGCCTTTCAGTAGACAAGCTCCGCCTCTTAACCACTGAGCCACCGTGTCCCTTCAGAATAACTCTACTAGTTGATAAAGCAAGAGATAACAATGGCCCTTGAAAAATTGTATTTATCTTCATTCAATTTTAGGTATCCGCAGACATAGTTTAGAAAAAGCAGTAGAAACTCTATGAAGGCTGGGTGACAAATGGGTGGCTGCCTTAATCCGTTAGTTCTTCAAAGATGCTCTGCTTCTAAATTTTGAGGTTACAATTTACATTTTAAAGCATCTGATTTGTGACTAGAACAAAAGTCTAATGTAACAGAAATGGGTAAAAGAGATCAATTAACTGAACAGAAGCTTACAAAAAGAAGGAAATGTGAGAATGCTATCATGAAATATTTCCTACAAAGCTTGGAGAAAGATGACAATCAACTGGAACCACTAAGATACATTAACCCATGCTGAGAACTACTGAAATACAGGAAGCTTTATTCATTGAAGCTAGTGGTGGCTCTGGGGCTAGGACGTTGAGCTAGTTGATCGAAAGGTCGGCAGCTCGGCGGTTCGAATCCCTAGTGCTGCCATGTAACGGGGGTGAGCTCCCGTTACTTGTCCCAGCTTCTGCCAACCTAGCAGTTTCGAAAGCACGTAAAAAAGCAAGTAGAAAAAATAGGGACCACCTTTGGTGGGAAGGTAACAGCGTTCTGTGCGCCTTTGGCGTTGAGTCATGCCGGCCACATGACCATGGAGATGTCTTCGGACAGCGCTGGCTCTTAGGCTTTGAAACGGAGATGAGCACCGCCCCCTAGAGTCTGGAACGACTAGCATATATGTGCGAGGGGAACCTTTACTTTTTACCTAGTAACTTTAGTAGAAATAACTTCACAACCCCTAGCGTCTCAATTATGTTTCCACTAATAAGAGGTCTTCAAACTTGGCAGCTTTAAGACTTGTGAACTTCAACTCCCAGAATTCTCCATCCAGCATAGCTGAAGTCCACAAGTCTTAAAGCTGCCAAGTTTGAAGACCTCTGCTCTAATATTTCTGAAAAAATAGATCTTGCAGACTTTTGGGTTTGGGATGCGCCTTCTTCAGAAAAATGTGATGGAATGTGCACTTGTAGGCAGCAAAGGGGGAGGATTTGGCCATTCTTAGCCTTCTCAGAAATATTTCCAAATTAAGAGGCTGTGAAGTCCCGTGTTGGACAGAGGATGGAGGATGAGGTTCATGGTAGCCATAGCATCTCTCAGGATATATCTAATAAGTTAGATTGTTATAGCTTTAGTTTGGCAAGAGGCTGTCCATTAGCTGCAAGCCAAATAAATTATTAAACTAGATTGTATCTCATTGTCTTGCTTCTGGACTGGGACCTAAAAAAATGAGATCCACCTTGATTATGAAATGAAAAGGTTTGCTTTCAGAATGACCTATAAACATATTTGCATGACCTGTTAAGCTTAGAGGTCTTCAAACTTGGCAGCTTTAAGACTTGTGGACTTCAAGCCAGCTATGCTGGCTGGAGAATTCTGGAAGTTGAAGTCCACAAGTCTTAAAGCTGCCAAGTTTGAAGACCTCTGCGTTAAGCCATACTAGATAATTATCATGAATATGTGCACTGCCAACTTTATATTAGTTGGTAATTCTTCCAATGGTTGATCGTGCCATCTGAACCCAAACTTGGCAATATTTCTGATTAAAAAGGCAAAAGTAAAGGTTTCCTCTGTCTGATTGTGTCCAAATCTAGGTGGCAGTGCTCATGTCCATTTCTTAGCCAAGGGAGCCACTGTTGTCCAAAGACATTTCTGTGGTCATTTGGCCAGCATGACTGCATGCTAAGGCACACAGAATGTTGTTACCTTCCCACCGAAGTGGTACCTATTTATCTGTTCGCATTTGCATGCTTTCAAATTGCTAGGTTTGCGAGAGCTGGGGCAAATAACAGAAGCTCATCCTGTCACACAGGGCTTGGGTCTTGAAACCAGGCTGCCAGTTTTCCATCTGACAAGTTCAGTGCCTTTAACCATTGAGCCATCACATCAGAAGTGGGTTTCAGCAGGTTCTGAGCAGTTCTGGAGAACCGGTAGCGGAAATGTTGAGTAGTTCAGAGAACTGGTAGTAAAAATTCTGACTGGCCCCGCCCCCATCAAGTCCCAGCTGATCGGGAGGAAATGGGGTTTTGCAGTAACCTTCCCCTGAAGTCGGGTTGGAATGGAGATTTTACAGTATCTTTACCCTGGAGTGCGGTGGGAATGGAGATTTTACAGTATCCTTCCCCTGGAGTGCGATGGGAATGGAGATTTTACAGTATCCTTCCCCTGCCATGCCCACCAAGTCAAGCCACACCCACCAATCCATGCCACGCCCACCAATCCATGCCATGCCCACCAAGCCACACCACGCCCACCAAGCCACACCCACAGAACTGGTAGTAAAAAAAATTGAAACCTACCACTGCATCACACCCCTTATTTCTGGTAGCATTAGCCAAATTATTTCACTAATTGAAATGAATGAATGAATCACGGCTTCCTATTCCAGCTAGTGCTAACTAGACATGATACTCGAGGTTCAACAAGATACATCCCCACAGGAAAGCCATTGACCGTATTAAAGGGCCAAAGGGAAGAGATAAAATGTAAGATATACATACATGACATTTAGCATGACTTAGCATCCTTTAAAATATACTCACAGACAGCTTAGTTTTGCTGAATATATGGATTTCTAGAAGGCATCAAACACAAACTTCAAGTGTACTTTTATAGGTTTTGACTGCAGTTGGCATTGCAACAAATCTGATAACTAAACCGCGATCCATCACACCATCTTGGTGACTATATTCCAAACACTCTGCTGTGACCTCTGCTTTAATTAACCCAGATATCTGAAAGGAAAAGTAGAGTTTCATTGCCCTTCTATTTAAAATTGCCTGTGAACAAAATGGCTAATGGACATTGCCAGCATCTGAGAAAGGAAGTCATAAATATACTTATTTTGTCAAGACCTCAAGCTCTTGCCCAGGTAGCCTCTTACTTTATCACCCTATTCCTGAAAGATATGCAGGTGGCCTGCAGATCTTCGGTTGTAATTAGAGAGGATAGGATGCAAACAAATCAAAACACTTTAAAATCAAAACTTCTTATGACTATAAGAAATTGTAGTCTAAGTATGGCTTCTTATGACCATGGAAATTGTAGTCTAAGTATGGCTCTTTAGATAGCAATAGCAATAGCACTTACGACTTATATAATGCTTCACAGTGCTTTACAGCCCTCTCTAAATGGTTTACAGAGTCAGCATATTGCCCCCAACAATCTGGGTCCTCATTTTATCGACCTCAGAAGGATGGATGGATGGCTCAACCTTGAGCCAGTGAGAATTGACTTCCCGAACTGCTGGCAGTCAGCAATCAGAAGAGATAGTACTGCATTCTAATCACTGTACCATCATGGCTCATTGGTGGCTTTCAATCTGACTTTAAATCCAGATGTTGGATTTAAACTTTCATCAGCCCTACATAGCTGGCATTCTGATGATGGCAGCTGTTCTTCAATCATTGGGAAAGACCCCGATGTTGGGAAAGACTGAAGACAAAAGGAAAAGGATAAGATGGTTAGCTAGTGTTGTGGTCCACCAGCAGCCTGTGGAGTGAGGAGGCTGGGGAGGACAATGGGCTAGTCCTTGAGTCAGGGAAGGCCCAAATAAGGGTTCTGTGTCAGAGGCAGAGATGGGGCCAGGACCAGCCGAGAGTGATGCACGGACTCCAAAGCCTCCAGAGGCGGACAGCAGAAAGGCAGAGGAACAGGAGGAACCTGTTCCTAGTGCACACATGCAAAGAACTACCAGAAGACAAGAGCAACTAAAGCAAAAAGGACGACTCAGGAGTAAGGCCAGGAGATGATTGGCCCCTCCCATAAGGCTTAAAAGAACAGCAATGGATCTTAGGCTCTTTGTAGGAAAGCAACATTGCTACATTTGTTCTGGTCTGGGTCTCTTGTTTCTGAACTTTGTGGGGCTTTGCCAAGAAAAGCCTTTGGCAGGGTACCAAAGAAGATAAAGATTTGTGATAAGGCCGAAGGACTTTTCTGAAGGACTTTGTTTTGGAATTAATTTGGACTAAGATGAGAATGAAGTAGTTCTCAGCTGTTCTAATAAAATATGTTTGTTTAGGACTGATTATGTTTGGTAATAACTACTTGGGCCTGGGTCACAACAGATACTGTCATTGACACAGTAGACATGAGTTTTAGCAGACTTCAGGAGACAGTGGTGGGCAGGGGTGGTGGTTATCATGCTATGGTCCACGGGGTCACGAATAGTCAGACTTGACTTAACAACTGTTCTTTAAAGTAAAATCTAGAAGGATAGAGATTCCCCATCAAATTTGATCATCTTTCCAGAATAACTCCCGATAGTCTTTCCAGATGGGGTAAATGGGATCACTAGGTGGTATGGTGGCTGCCTACAGTCTATTCAAGCTTGGGGCCAGCTCTGCAATACAGGAGCTAGAGAACTGTCAGCCCTAGATATATCAGATTAGAATTATACTTTATTGAGATAGGCTATAACAGTGGTAGTCAACCTGGTCCCTACCACCCACTAGTGGGCGCTCCAGGTTTCATGATGGGCGGTAGGGGTTTTGTCCGATACTGAAGCACTTTCCTTTTTTTTTTAATTTAATTGACTTTTTTAAAAAATTTCATAGCATTATTTAAAAACAATTATCATTAGGTTTTCATAAAATTCCCTGTGACAATTTAAATTTCTGAAAATATACTATTTGTATCACCCGCACATAAGTTTAGTTCACATTACGTAAGTAAAAATAAATGGCGCTATAGTGGGACTGCAAACAAAAGAGCCTCGTCCCAGAATAGCTCGCGCATCTCCCCCCACACCACCCAGCTGTAACAGACAAGCAGAGCTGGTAGCTGGCGCCCCCCTCCCCAAACCCAATCCACGATGCGCAAGAGGCATGCGCAGATGACGATACATGGCGCATTACTGTGGAACCGGTGGGCGGTTAGAAAATTTTACTACTAACAGAGATACAAAAGTGGGCGGTAGGTATAACTTGCAATTCTGGTAATGCTTTACCTCCCCTCCTTCTTATATTGCATACCAGTAAATCAGGAAGAGTCTGCCTGAATTACTTTCAAGTACTATATCAAGGCTTGGATTTGGGGGAGGGGGAGTGTCCTCTTTGCTTATGCAACAATTCTTGCATATTTCTGTTTAAGGTCATCTCCCTGATTCTCTACAAGAACTAAGGATGAACTAGGAAAAAATCATCAGTTCCCTGTTTAGACATCTCTCAACCAAGCATATTCCATGAGTAAGTGAGAGCACAAACTCTTTGGATCTATCCTAAGCAAGATGCCAATATTGTAGAAATATGTGATACGGCATCCATTTCAGACTATAAGATTGATACCTCTTCTTCATTTCTAAAAAAAGAGGGGGGCAGAGGAAATATGGTATCATTAATTGGGTCCTCAGAGAAAAGACTGCATCGATTTCTATTCCTGCTTTGCTCCAAGCCAAGCTAATAAAGCAGATGATGAATTTGCCAACTACCAGATGTGGGCTGCAGAACTCCAGAGAACCACTAGATGGCAGAAAAGAGTTAAACTTTTTTCAATTCCTTTGAGGTCATGTAGTGCTCACTTCCATGTTTGCTCCTTAGTTCTGGAAGCCTGGGAATTCTACAAGTAATAAATAGATGATCTACCACAGGGATGTCAAATTCAAGGCCTGTGGGTCGGATCTGGTCTGCGAGGTAGTTAGATCTGTCCCGTAGGTCCACCCTGGAAACAGTGAAGAACCAACCCACGGTGCCTCTGCCAGTGAAAAAGGAGCTCCCAAGCTCCATTTTCGCTAGCACAGGGCTGCAGGAGGCTGTTGCAGCCAAAAACGGAGCTCGGGAGCCCATTTTCGCTGGCAGAGTGCTCGGGCCACCACAGGCGCCCCCAACACGAGTTACATCGAGCTGGCCATGCCCACCCTGGCCATGCCCCCACCCACCCCGAGGTCAAAAACAATTCTGATGCATTGAAAAAGATTTCAGTGAAATCGAGTTTGACACCCCTGATCTAAAAATATAATATTTAGTTCTCCTAAATGGCACTAGCTCCCAAGCTTGGTAAACCAAGCTTGCTGGTTACTAACTTTAAAGCGCTCCATGGCTTAGGACCGGGTTATCTACGGGACCGCCTACTGCTACCGACTGCCTCCCACCGACCCGTGCGCTCTCACAGAGAGGGACTCCTCAGGGTACCGTCTGCCAAGCAATGTCGGCTGGCGGCCCCCAGGGGAAGGGCCTTCTCTGCAAAATCTCCATTCCCACCCCAGAGATGGTATTTGCCAGTTCTCTGAACTTCTCAAAATTTCCGCTACCAGTTCTCTGGAACCTGTCAGAACCTGCTGGATTTCACCCCTCATTCCAGGCATTGACCACTCTGTTGCTGAAGTCATATTTTCTGCAATCGAGTTTGGAACAGTTCACTTTAAGTTTGCATCTATTGTGTGCTCCTGTATTGTTGTAGTTGAACCTAAAGTAGTCATTGGCAGGTAGGACATTGTAGCAGATAATTTTATGAGCTACGCTTAGGTCATACCAAAGGCAGGGTAGTTCTAAATTTTCTAAGCCTAGAATTTCAAGTCTGGTGGCAATGATTACGCACGATAAAGCAAGCCATGGTTTAAATGCAGTTTTTGCCACCCATTCATTTTATTTTCCACTCATAAGGTTCTCTCCTGTAGAGTAGAATACAATAGAACGCACTTTTTCTTCAGTTACCTGTTTCGGCTAAGCCGAGAGCAAGACTTTGGAAAGTTATTACCAATTTGATGATTAATTTAAAGTAATTATATGCCATTCTTCAACCTGAAAGGGTCCCAGAATAGCTTATGAAATAATAGAAATCAGAATCTCTGCTGAATAACTGAACTACATAAAAAGACATGACATAGAAGGAAAAGTGCATAGGAAGGAAAAGAAAACAGGGGCAGGTCTTAATTTTTTATGCCTGCTATAAATACCAGACAGGATGAAAAGTTGGATTCAGCAAGCTGGGTTAAATAGTTCAATGATCTACAGTGGTACCTTGGTACTGGCAGACCTTGACTTACAACAGTTCACTTAGTGACTGTTCAAAGTTACAATGGGACTGTGAAAAGTGAGTTGTGATCATTTTTCACACTTACGACCCCTGCAGCATCCCCATGGCGACGTGATCAAAATTCAAGATGCTTGGCAACTGGTTCATATTTATGACCTTTGATTTGCAGTGTCTCAAGCTCATGTGATCACCTCTTGAAAACTTTCTAAGAAGCAAAGTCAATGGGGAGCCAGATTCACTTAACAGCCATGTTACTAACTTAACAACTGCAGTGATTCACTTAACGACTGTGACAAGAAAGGTCATAAAATGGGGCAAAATTCACTTAACAAATGTCTCACTTAGCAACAGAACTTTTGGGCTCAATTGTGGTTGAATATCAAGGCTTGCACTCAACTTCTTTGAAACTCATCCAATTTGGTACTATACTCATTTTGATAGGGAAATTTTGTCCCGGTACTCATCATTTGCTTGGTAATGCTCAAGCTAGAACCTATCAGGGTTGGCTGTCTAGTAACACACTTCATCAGGGATGTAAAATCTGGCCCATAGGGCCGCCCTGAAACCAGCAAAGGATCAGCCTGCAGTGCCTCTGCCAGCAAAAACGGAGGTCGGGAGGGCCACACACAGCCCCCAACCCCGAAGCTCCTTTTTCGCTGGCAGAGGGCTATTGAAAGAAACTAAAAACAAAACATAAGGAGAAATGTTTCCCCTTTTGCATTTGAGCATTCAAGAAGTACAGGAAAGAAGAAAGGGAAAGAGGAAAGAAAAAAGAAGGAAAGATGGGGAGAGAGCAAGGAAGGAAAAATAAGGAAAGAGGAGAAGGAAGAAGAAAAGAGAATGAAGAGGGAAGGAAAAAGAAGGAAGGAAGGAAGGAAGGAAGGAAGGAAGGAAGGAAGGAAGGAAGGAAGGAAGGAAGGAAGGAGATTATAATGAGAGTGAGGGAAGGTCTCAGGGAAGTCCTGCCTTAGCTCTTGGCTACCACAGGTGCCCCAACATGAATGATGTCAATTTGGCCACACCTAACCCGGCCACACCCCTGATGTGGCCCTCAATGAAATTGAAATTGAGTTTGAGACCCCTGCACTACATTATTCCTTATGAGGAAAAAATTGTTTGGTACTCATAATTTTCTGTACTCATCGCGCTTCCCGGAACCAAGTAACAATGAGTACCAAGGTCCCACTGTATATCTGCAACAGGCAGATGTATAGATTCAAATGTGGTTTGGATGCAAAGGCTGCTCTTTATTTTAATTCAGCCCTAGTTGACCCTTTCTAACATACATGGAGGGATTTTTGTGCATGTGTGCACAATATTGTTTTCTGGCCGCTTCCAATATAAAAACCCTCTTAATTTTTCATGTGAGTTTGAAGTTAATGCAGTTTTTGTTCCGCGATGACTATCTCCACAATCCATTTATGATGCAGGCTGACATAATCCTTGAAACCAGGGGCTGGTATTATTTGCTAGAAATTCCATTAACGGGTTTTGTTAACTTATATTATCTGAGAATCATCACTGAAAGTAGCTGGCTGAGAACAAGCTGTGCTGCAGAGAGGGAATTGCACCACGTAGCTCCCCGGATAAACAGAGCATTAAAACAGCCAGGTCAGTCTCTAGTAATTGTCCTCCACTCATCATTTTGATGGGCAAGATAAAACTGAGATGCCACATTTCTAGATTCATACAGTACCAAGTCCTCGTCGATATAAGTTCATAAATATGAAACGAGTTAAAGGGTGCCTTCCATGATGTTTTGGGAAACTTTTTTTCATTATTTATACGAACTTTCAAGTGAAAGGAGATTAATGGCTCTGAGTAGCCGACAGGTTTTGCATCCACAAAGACCAGAGTTTTCTGTTGTGACCCAGACTCGAGCAGGTAGCAACAAACACAGTCCTTAATGAAAATAAACTTTATTCAAACAGCTGGGAATTGACCCATTCCCAGCGTCGTGAAACTCAAAAGAAAGCAAAGGCTTCTCACACAAAATAGTCTGTCATTATTTCCAACCTGGTCCAATTTAGATAATTGCCAAAGTCCTTTGCAGATAAGTGTCTCGAGCGGAGAATGGAGAGCTGCCAAGGTCTTCTCAGAGAAACATCCAGAGCAGAGAATGGGACGTGCGCAGCTCCAGTGTTGTTTTCCGGCAAACTGAGACACCGATGCCGGTCTCCTTTTAAACCTTATGGGAGGGGCCAATTATCTCTTGGCCCTACCCCCGAGGTGACCTCTCTGCTTGAACTGCTCCTGCCTCTTGGCAGCTCTTCTCATTCGGGCATTAGGGACAGACTCTCCCAATTCCTCCTCCTCCTCACTACTCTCGGCCTCTGGAGGCTCTGGAATCCGCACCTCACTCTCACTACTCTCAGGCCCTGGAGGCTCTGGAGTCCACACCCCATTTCTCGATGGCCCTGGCCTTGCCTCCACCTCATCACTGTCCAATTCCGCCACCAGCACCGTAGGCTGCTGACGGACCACAACATTTTCCTCCATCTCTAGGGGGATCTGCTGCTTCTCTGCAACAAACCAGATATTCATCTCTGCTCATGTTCTGAAACTCCCATGCTCTAATTTTATTATAATTGTTCTGCTGGTAAAGACATGCATTTATACGTTGTGTTTATGGGCGTTAACAAGCCTAGCTTTCGTCTGCTTCAGCTGATAAACCTGGAAGAAAGTAACCTTAAAATTGGGGATGAATGCCTTACTAATAAATTTTACGGAAGGCTGCTTTTATTTGTAGTCCACAACTACAATTGGTACAGAACTCCGTATTCAGCTTGATCTTTGCAAAAAAAATTCAGACCATTATCACATCTGCGTGTTAAGGCAGTGATTGGCAGCCCATGGAATTTATTTTAGACTGAAATATAAAGTGCCAGTTATTACCTTTAAAGCTTCTCTGGCTTGGGTCTGGATTACATGCAGAATTCCTCCTTCAGTATGATCCCTGCCAATCAAGGGACAGAGTCACGCACTCCTGGTTGCCATCTTGACTTTTTTGCCCCCACCGGACCGTCACAGGTTGGTCCCTTGACAAGTTAGAGTCAAGTTATCTGTCAGCTATGTCTTTTTTGGGGGAATAGGTTCTTTGTCGAGTGACTCTCTTTGTTGGCTTTTTTTTTATCGATAATCAATAATCAATAATATTCATACGATCATTGATCAATTGAAAAAAAAGAGAAAGAAGGTAATTCTGAGACAGGACATATAAGTAGTCCTCAACGTACCGCAGTTCATTTAGTGACCGCTCAAAGTTACAACAGCACTGAAAAAAGTGACTTATGACCAGAAGTGAGTTTCAGCAGGTTCTGACCAGTTCTGGAGAACCGGTAGCGGAAATTTTGAGTAATTCAGAGAACCGGTAGTAAAAATTCTGACTGTCCCCGCCCCCATCTATTCTCTGCCTCCCAAGTCCCAGCTGATCAGGAGGAAACGGGGATTTTGCAGAAACCTTCTCCTGCCACACCCACCAAGCCATACCCACCAAGCCATGCCACGCCCACCAAGCCACACTCACAGAACCGGTAGTAAAAAAATTTGAAACCCACCACTGCTTATGACTCTTTTTCACATTTATGACTGTTGCAGAATCCCCTGTGATCAAAATTTAGATACTTGGCAACTGGCTCATATTTATAACAGCTGCAGTGCCCTGGAGTCATGTAATCATCTTTTGCAAGCTTCTGACAAGGTAAGTCAATGGGGAAGCCAGATTCACTTAACAATAGTATTACTAATTTAACAATTACAGTGATTCTCACTTAACAAATGTTTCACTTAGCAAGAGAAATTTTGGGTTCAATTTTGGTCATAGGTCAAGGGCTACCTGCAACATTTTTTAAAATTAAATTTGTTTTTTAAAAAAATTAAAATCTTTAATAATAAAGACATAAAAAAGATTTTTTTAAAATCCCTTATGAATTTGGAAACCATCTTCTTGTATGAGAAGAGCACATCTTCCTTCCTCTGTTCTTACCACTTTCTTTAGAAGGACAATTGAAAGCATCCTGTCATATTTTGTTACTTTGTAGTTTGGAAGTATTATTGTTTCGGATAAGGCGGCTATGCAGAGAGTGGTGAGGACAGCAGAAAAGATTATTGGTTCGACTAGAAGACCACCAAGGTCCCTCCCAGCTCTATTCTGACTGAATTATCTTAGTATTTGGCTTCAATATCTTGCCATCTTGAAAAGAGTGTCCAGGAATACATCATCAGACAGGGCAGCCAGATCTAATTATTCTTCTGGGCCAGAGGACACTCTTTAAAGGCTGCCTCTGCGCCCTCAGAGATATTTTTTAAATGTTTCATTATTAATTCTAATCGTTTTGACGTTCTATTTTACTTTTCATACTGTAAACTTGCCAAGAGGAACAGGTAGGTTGGAATTTAATTACGTTTCATAAATGAACAAATAAATAAGCACTGGCGGGATTTTCCTTGCTGTCCTGTTGATCCTCTTTTATAGCAGAGATTTTTTTGTTTAAAAGAGATGAGGGCTGGAGTGGCAACTAGGTATTTATTAGATATTAGGTATTAAAGACCTCTCACTTTATCATGATTGCCATCTTTTATGTTTTATTATTTTTATTGTTATTTCATTGATTGTTGTGAGTCATTGAGAGTCAGGAGGCATACAGGCTTATTATTATATGGGTAATCTACAATTAGACTCACAGCCAAAAACTGGGGGAACTTAACAATTCAAAATCTGACCAAGGACCTAAGAATTATTAAGATAGTGAGGATATAGGCAGCTCCAAACATGGTGGCATTTTTTTAGGGTGTTCAGATCTGATAAACTCAAAATTTCCAAATATTGATAGATTCCTTTAGATTGCTCCATTGGCTCCAATCACAATTGGTAAAACATTCAGCTTTGTTCTGCAAGTCCTAATATTTCATAATTATTTTGGATTACTTTTCCTGAATCCTAGCATCATCCAGTATAGCAACATCAATGAACCAGACTTTTTTCTTTTCTTTCCAATGACTATTATATCTGGCACACTATGAGCAAAATACCTGTGATCAAAATTTAGATACTTGGCAACTGGCTCATATTTATAACAGCTGCAGTGCCCTGGAGTCATGTAATCATCTTTTGCAAGCTTCTGACAAGGTAAGTCAATGGGGAAGCCAGATTCACTTAACAATAGTATTACTAATTTAACAATTACAGTGATTCTCACTTAACAAATGTTTCACTTAGCAAGAGAAATTTTGGGCTCAATTTTGGTCATAGGTCAAGGGCTACCTGCAACATTTTTTAAAATTAAATTTGTTTTTTAAAAAAATTAAAATCTTTAATAATAAAGACATAAAAAAGATTTTTTTTAAATCCCTTATGAATTTGGAAACCATCTTCTTGTATGAGAAGAGCACATCTTCCTTCCTCTGTTCTTACCACTTTCTTTAGAAGGACAGTTGAAAGCATCCTGTCATATTTTGTTACTTTGTAGTTTGGAAGTATTATTGTTTCGGATAAGGCGGCTATGCAGAGAGTGGTGAGGACAGCAGAAAAGATTATTGGTTCGACTAGAAGACCACCAAGGTCCCTCCCAGCTCTATTCTGATTGAATTATCTTAGTATTTGGCTTCAATATCTTGCCATCTTGAAAAGAGTGTCCAGGAATACATCGTCAGACAGGGCAGCCAGATCTAATTATTCTTCTGGGCCAGAGGACACTCTTTAAAGGCTGCCTCTGCGCCCTCAGAGATATTTTTTAAATGTTTCATTATTAATTCTAATCGTTTTGACGTTCTATTTTACTTTTCATACTGTAAACTTGCCAAGAGGAACAGGTAGGTTGGAATTTAATTACGTTTCATAAATGAACAAATAAATAAGCACTGGCGGGATTTTCCTTGCTGTCCTGTTGATCCTCTTTTATAGCAGAGATTTTTTTTGTTTAAAAGAGATGAGGGCTGGAGTGGCAACTAGGTATTTATTAGATATTAGGTATTAAAGACCTCTCACTTTATCATGATTGTCATCTTTTATGTTTTATTATTTTTATTGTTATTTCATTGATTGTTGTGAGTCATTGAGAGTCAGGAGGCATACAGGCTTATTATTATATGGGTAATATACAATTAGACTCACAGCCAAAAACTGGGGGAACTTAACAATTCAAAATCTGACCAAGGACCTAAGAATTATTAAAATAGTGAGGATATAGGCAGCTCCAAACATGGTGGCATTTTTTTAGGGTGTTCAGATCTGATAAACTCAAAATTTCCAAATATTGATAGATTCCTTTAGGTATTGCTCCATTGGCTCCAATCACAATTGGTAAAACATTCAGCTTTGTCCTGCAAGTCCTAATATTTCATAATTGTTTTGGATTACTTTTCCTGAATCCTAGCATCACCAGTATAGCAACATCAATGAACCAGACTTTTTTCTTTTCTTTCCAATGACTATTATATCTGGCACACTATGAGCAAAATACCTGTGTTTCTGGATTTTCAAATCCCATAAGATCTTAATCTTATGTTTTGTCCACCTAGTGAATCCTTACCAAGATCTAGATAGGCAAATGTTGTTGCTTAATAATATTAAATGTTTCATCTCAGGATATAAGCTGTTCCAAGTAAAACTGCCTTTTGCAATTGACTGATGGTGCTCTAAATGTTTTGGGATTGCATCCAAGGCATCTATTGCTATTGGTACTATCTTTGCTTCCTGTTTCCACAATTGTTCTACTTCTACTTGCAGGTCTTTGCATTTTGTGATCTTCTCCTGTTCTTTCGCTTCTATTCTGCTATCTCCAGATATTCCATTGTCCACTATTTTTTGTCATTCTTATCAACAATTATTAAATCTGGAGTGTTAGAGTTCTTTGCATTTCTTCTGCCTCTTTTATTCTTAATTTCCGTTCCCTCTTTGATTACATTCTTTACAACTATTTTTGTTCCTCAGTTCCTTCACTTCATCTTTCCACCAACCATTTTTATCCTTTCAATTTCATCATGCACTTCTTAATACTTTAAAATTGCCAGGCCCCAGGGAAATCAGGAGAACCAGGCAATTCAAATATTGTAGATATAAAAGATTTATTGTAAGCTTAAGCTCTCTACAAGAATCTTAACTACTAACGGTTAAAGTAATTTGGTGATAAATAAGGAATTCACAGAGGACTGGGCTCAGATCTCTTGTGGGCATGAAGGGACTCACGTTTGATGATGTGTTTGACCCCTCTCTCAGGCTCAGCCTGATCATCTCCTACAAAAATATTTTTTTCAAATGTTCAGTTTAGTTCCTTTAACTCTGCTTCCTAACATCCACTACCCATTCATGTTGTTGGAAGATTAATTTCTCTCTTCTCTTTGTCTTTTTTCCGTACAGGACTCATACTCTTATCTTCTACAGTTCTGCTTTCATTCTAGTTTGTTTCTCTTGTTTCCTTGTCTTCCATTTCCATTTACCCTAAGAGCCACTCTTAATATTACCAAACAAAAGCTTGTCTCCTATTCAGACCTCTCATCACTCTTGTATCTTTCACTAATCCTCCAATCTTTCATCAAAAACAATTCAATTAATCGTGCTTTTTAACTCATTCTATGGGCATATGCATCTATTAACAGAAACTACTGTGCAACCAACATATTGCTTCTTCTACATATATTGAGGATACAAAAAAGAAAAAAAATGGAAAGAATAAAACAAATTGAAATATTTAGAAATCAAGTGACACGTGTTCGCCTGTTGCTGTCCTTTATTTTCCCCAAAACGGTTTCTATTCACTTGAGATAGGAAGACTTTTATCTAAACTACCAGAGCATGGCAATTCAGATACGGAGAGGACAAGCATGGAGTAGAATGAACAAATGCCAAAATAATACAGATTATCTGCCCTTGTGGGAGGAGCTGTTATTTTTATCAAAGAATGAAGGAGAACAGAGCTCCTGGGGGACTGTTGTGGTTTTTTTTTTTAATCTAAAACTTGGTGGATCTGCTCTCAACTAAGCACCAGAGTATTTTTGAAAGAATATTAAATCATTGCTGCCCCCAAACAAACCCAATGATCAATTGTTCCACATATCTATCCTACGCAAGCTAAATAGGAGATATCTCCCACTTTACCTCACAGCAAACTCCAGAACAGATTTAACAACTGAATGACAAAACAAGATGACAAACATCTGATTAATAGGCTGAGTGGTAAGAAGGAGAGAAAGTTCTCCTGCTTTACTGTTGTTCCAAGCAATCAAAACCAATCTGGGATAGATTGGGCTCATAAAAGAGATGGGTAAAGACTTAACCAATGAATGCCATGGTTAAGGATGACTACAAGTAGGGATCTGAGACCAGAGGTAATGGGTGATTCCCAATCTGAGATTTCGGGAGATTGTTTTATAAATAGCCAGCTGAAAGCTGCTCATTGAATCACAAGAAAGTCATTAGATTTTTTTTTTAAATAATAATCCAATCATAGTTTGGCCAATAAGCCAGTTTGGTCTAGGGCTTAAAGTACCAGACTAGAAAGCAGGAGATTGTGAGTTCAAATCCCACCTTAGCCATGAAAGTCAGTGGGGTGACCTTAGGCCAGTCACTCTCTCTTAGCTCAGCTAACCTCACAGAGTTGTTGTTGTTGTGGATCAAAAAGAAGTTGTGTTAGATATGTTCACGTTATTTGAGTTATTTGTAAACATAAAAAAGGCGGGATACAAATAAATAAACAAACAGATAAACAAACAAACAAACAAACAAACAAATAAATAAATAAATAAATAAATAAATAAATGGGGATATGTTAATTCTGCGTGTGAGTTCAGAGTTCAGTTGTTAGAATTATTGCAAATCAATCCTTTTCACTTTAATGTGTGTGGGGGTTTTTTTTTCCTAAAGAGAGTTTTATAATCATCTTGCTGAGAAAGAATCACTTTCAAGTTTCGGCTGCTGCCAAGAAGCCTGACACCTTAACCAGGTCATTACCCTATAAATAATCTATTCGTTATGTGCAACTATTTTACGGCAAACCTGCTTTGAAATGTTTCATACAAGTACAGCGGTATCTCGGTCCTCCTTGTTAATTGGATCTGGGAAGGGCGATGACGATGAGTATCAAACAAATTTTTCCCCTAAGGAATAATGCAGTGAGTCACAAAGCAGCCGACACCAACAGGTTCTAGCTTGTATGTTGTGTACAATGAGTACCGGGACAACATTTTCATGGCAAAATGACTTGAGTACCAAATTCGATGAGTTTCAAAGCAGCTGAGTACCAAGGTACCTAAACAAGATCTCTATTTAAAAAAAACAAAAAACACCCTGAATTATTGTTTAGAACCATGTAATTCCTGATGGGAACAATAGACACCATTTCATGTGTTTCCTATAGTTCCTTGTAATATCTCCTGATGGGAACTTCCGTATGTTGATGAAAATGCAATTTTTCACCTAAACGAGATTATATACCGATGCACAATAAGCATACTTGTATTAAGTAATTATTGCTTATGGAAAGAAAGAAAAACAAAGAACAGGGACTATCGTGGTGTCATTAAACATATGATTTCTGATCATCATACTCAAAATCCCCAAAACTTTAACCAAAAACTGTCTACTGTTGACCTCACCCCATTCCTAAGAGGTCTTTAAGGGGCGTGCATAAGAGCACAAACGTGACTACCGTTCCTGTCCTACTGTTTCCTTTCATTATATCCAATTTATATAGTTATTTCATACTTATATTCATATATATGCTTATATATTATATAGTTACTTCATGCTTATGCTTATATATAAATAAATAAATAAATAAATAAATAAATAAATAAATAAATAAATAAATAAATCATTGCTCCACTTTTATGTGACACCTGTCATGTAGAGATGTCTATCAATAAATACACTTTCGGCCAGTTCACCATTGGAGATTATTTTAGTCTTGGCCTTTCACAGAATGCTTAAAACATGCCTGAGCCCCGGGGGGGGGGGAGGTTTACTTTTCTTTGCCCTGTATTTTTTAAAAAAGTTTATATACTACCTCTCTTCTCACAAGCCATATAAACCTCAGCTTGTTGATCGAAAGGTTAGCAGTTCAGCGGTTCAAATCCCTAGTGCCGTGTAATGGGGTAAGCTCCTGTTACTTATCCCAGCTTCTGCCAACCTAGCAGTTCGAAAGCAAATAAAAAATGCAAATAGAAAAATAGGAACCACCTTTGGTGGGAAGGTAACAGCATTCCTTGCGCCACTGGCACTGAGTCATGCCGGCCACATGACCACGGAGACGTCTTCTGACAGCGCTGGCTCTTCGGCTTTGAAATGGAGATGAGCACCGCACCCTAGAGTCAGGAACAACTAGCACATATGTGCGAGGGGAACCTTTACCTTTTAATGTAGCAATGATATATTCTGAAAAGACAGACGTCGACTTCTAATAGGCTTTGGCATATTCCTGCAACCTACCAAATATCAGAAGCAACTTTCTCAAAATTCCTTGTTATCCTGGAGTTCAGCAAAAAACAACTAATAAATTTGACCTAACTCACAAGAGGCATACCATACCATAATATTCTCTGGGAAAGAGGCTGAAACCACATAAATCATTTCTGTTCAAGATCAGTTTAAATGTTTACATGATGTAAACTGAACCAAGAACATTGTAGGCCTCTAACCCTCCCAATTGTGGTGATGAAAACTGCAGAGAGAAAAAAGAGAGGGAGGGAGGGAGGGAGGGAGGGAGGGAGGGAGGAAGGAAGGAAGGAAGGAAGGAAGGAAGGAAGGAAGGAAGGAAGGAAGATAACCTTACCAGAGAACTTGGGCTCAAGGCTGCTAACTTTTTAGACTATTTCTTTAAAACATGTCCCAAATTCTTCTCTTATTTTATGCTCATAGCAATCTTGTGTAATATGTTAGGAGGGCTTGACTACCCAAGCCAAGATCACGCAATGGTTGGGTTAACACAATGGATTAGTCCTGAGTCAATACAACCGCTTGTTGGGTTGACATAGTATGCCCTATCCAAAGAAATACACATAATATTGTATTATGTTGGCCTAGTTCACAGAGCATTGATGGTTGACAGCAGCACTGAAGGAAATAAAACGAGCTAAGATGCTATTCAAGATGTCACCTATAAAGCCCTTCACGGCATGGGACTGGGGTTATTTGAAGAACTAGCTACCTCCACTTTAATGGTTTGTGGGTATTATCCTAGGAGAGAGGAAGAGGGAAAAGATGCTGCCTAGGGCAGGGGTCTCCAACCTTGGCAACTTTAAGACTTGTGAACTTCAATTCCCAGAATTCCTCAGCCAGCATGCACTGGCTGAGGAATTCTGGGAGTTGAAGTCCACAAGTCTTAAAGTTGCCAAGGTTGGAGACCCTTGGCCTAGGGAATGGTCAGATAAGAGAGGGCATTGTGTGCAGCTGAGAAAGAAACTCAGACTTGCGAGACCTTGTTAATGCAAAATTAGATAAAGTAGAACTAGCTGATCTAGTCATCTTTCCTGTCTGATCTACCTGGCAAAGCTGATATGAGTCTTGCAAGTCTGATAGTACAAATCTCCTTCCGGCTTTTTTACAGCCTGAGAAATTGGCAAGACCCCTTTCTGACTTTCCGTTCTCTCTCCATTATGCAACTGTAGGCTAATGCCTCTCTTATCTGATAATTACCTATACGGCATCTCTTTCTTCCCCCCACATCCCAAGGTTTATTCCTACATGCTATTATATCAATGGTCTCTACTCATCTGATCAGGTTTGGGAAAAGGAGTTGATTAAAGAGCATCTACTGGCGGGATACAAGAAGCAGACTTATTTTGTAGCAGTATCTTCTCCACAGATCATTATTCCTTCCAAAATTAGATTATCCCTGACCTGCTGTCATTTTAACGAGGCCCTAAAGCCATGATGGTGAATTATGGCACGCGTGCCAGAGGTGGCACGCAGTGCCCTCTCTGATAGCACGCAAGCTGTCGCCCCACTTCAGCTCAGCTGCACATGCGTGTGTGCCTCCCGCCAGCCAGCTGGTCTTCGGGTCTCTGCCGCGCATGAGGGGGGTGGAGCATGTGCGGGAGGGGGCGCATGCATGCGCAGGGCGCATGTGGTGTGTGTGTGCGTGTGGGGGCAGGGTGCATGCGGGGATCACGCGCTCATGCGTGGGGTGGTGGGGCGCAAGCAGAGGGCATGCTTTGGGCACTCGGTCTGGAAAAGGTGAGCCATCACTGCCCTATAGATTTAGCTTTTCTCTCAAGCATGGAGCTTGGACGAGGGTTGAGCACGTGAGTTGGATGCATTTGTTATTGATTGGTTTCTCCTTGGTGGCCACTTTTCCTTGGCTTGAAGTGTTGTCTTTATTGCATTCTTTATTGTATTGATGTTTTATTGCATTAGCCATCTAAAACTCCTTATGTAAGATGGGTGGCCATATTAATGGAGTAAAATATTTTTTTTATAAAAATCACCCCAGTTTAGCATTCTCAAACAAGGGGTTCTCAGACTAGGATTTCTTTGTGACTAGGATTGGGCAAGAAATAAATATGCCATTCCCTTGTTTTAAGAATTAGATTTTAACGATTGCTTTTAATGATTTTCTTTTAACGATTCCACTTTAATAAAGCAAGGATTGAAGCTCACAACATTTAAAAATAAATCATTTCACTGTAAATAAGCAAAAAGAAACCCAAACCAAATCAATAAAACTGAAACTGTATTTTTCAGGTGAAAGACAGCTTTGCTTACTTTTGCATAATGCCTGAAATCTGGCTTTCATTTTGGAGACAGCAAAAGAGAAAGAAAAAAGAAAGCAGAATGCCCTTATCTCTGTGAATTTCCTTTAAAATGTTGCAGCTTGCCGCATCACTGGCAGGGTATAATTTTCTACTTTTGATGCTCTCTACCCCAGATCCTGAAGATGAAACTCAAATCCTTTGGCCACCTAATGTGAAGGAAGGACTCACTGGAGAAGAGCCTAATGCTGTGAAAGATTGAGGGCAAAAGAAGAAGGGGATGGCAGAGAACAAGGGGGCTGGATGAAGTCACTGAAGCAGTCAGCGTGAGCTTAAATGGACTCCAGAGGATGATAGAAAATAGGAAGGCCTGGAGGAATGTTGTCCATGGGGTCGCGATGGGTCAGACACGACTTTGCAGATAACAACAACAACCCCAGTTCAGCCAACTAAGACAACAACCATAGCACAGTTGCTTTATTTCTTCCAGCCTTATAGTACTTATATGGATAGTTCTCAACTTACAACAGTTCGTTTAGTGACTGTTCGAAGTTACAACTGCACTGAATATAACCGTTTTTTTCACCCTTACGATCACTGCAGCATCTTCCCAGGGTCACGTGATCAAAATTCAGACTCTTGTCAACTGACTCGTATTTATGACGCTTGCAGGAGTCATGTGATCCCTTTGGGTGATCTTCCGACAAGCGAAGTCAATGGGGAAGCCAGATTCGCTTAACAACTGTGCTACTGACTTAACAACCCGCAGCAATTCGCTTAACAACGGTGGCGAGAAAGGTCATAAAATGGGGCAAAATTCACCGAACAACTGTCTCGCTTAGAACGGAAATGTTGGCCTCCACTGTGGTCGTAAGTTGAGGATTTCCTGTACATTCCTCGTTTTTGCAATTTCCGCCTCTGCTTCCCCATAATTCTTCCTTCCTCTCCACTGGGTCTCAATCTGGGTCTGCAGAGTGAATCTCAGAGCTTTGCACTTAACTGGGTTCAATGTTCCTTTGAAAAACAAATGTGATGGGCTCCAAAATTCAAAAGGACATTCAGGCTCCATGTCAATGGTAGAAGCGTTGTGTCACTTTGCCTTCAGCCTACTTTGCATCAGAAGAGAAAAGAAATAGAATAACCGAGTTGGAAGGACCTTGGAGGTCTCCTAGTCCAACCCCCTGCTTAGGCAGGAAACCCTATACCACTTCATACAAATTGTTATCCAACATCTTCTTAAAAACTTCCAGTGTTGGACCATTCACAACTTCTTGAGGCAAGTTGTTCCACTGATTAACTGTTCTACAGTAAGTGTCAGGAAATTTCTCCTTAGTTCTAGGTTGCTTCTCTCCTTGATTAGTTTCCACCCATTGCTTCTTGTCCTGTGCTCAGGTGCTTTGGAGAATAGCTTGACTCCCTCTTCTTTATTTATTTTATTTGTCAAGTATGTATTAGATAATATATACAAGTATAAACATGAATTTAATACATAAAATGAATACAAATAAAGGGAACATTAGGGCAGGGACGGTAGGCATGCTGGTGCTCTTATGCACGCCTCTTGCAGACCTCTTAGGAATGAGGTGAGGTCAACAGAAGACAGTATTAGGTTAAAGTTATGGGGGTTTGGGGATGAAACCACAGAGTCAGGTAGTGCATTCCAGGCATTGACCACTCTATTGCTGAAGTTGTATTTTCTGCAATCGAGTTTGGAGCGATTCACTTTAAGTTTGTATTTATTGTGTGTTCGTGTGTTGTTGTGGTTGAAGTTGAAGTAGTCATTGACAGGTAGGATATTGTAGCAGATAATTTTATGAGCTACGCTTAGGTCATACCGAAGGCGACGTAGTTCTAAGTTGTCTTTGTGGCAGCCCCTCAAATATTGGAACACTGCTCTCATGTCACCTCTAGTCCTTCTTTTCATTAAACTAGCCATGCCCATTCCTGCAACCGTTCTTCATATGTTTTATTCTCCAGTCCTCTAACCATCTTTGTTGCTGTTCTCTGCACTCTTTATAGAGCCCAACATCCATCTAATAAGCCTGACTTAGAAAGGGGTAGATCACCATCATTGGAGATTTGAAAACAATAGCTTGCATCTTCTTATAGGAGATTCTGATAGTCCACAAGATATTAACTGGGTCAAAAATCAGCATAGGGAGGGTTACCTACCCACTTTCTCCATGAAATATCCAGTTTTCCATGTGCCCTTGCACCAGGAAGTTACAGGCATGGCCGCATTATCCTCTGCCATTGATCAGGTCAGGCAAAAGCAGACATGGAAAGGAAAAGCCCAACAGTTAAATAAATGCCAGGAAGACACATCAGTGGTGAAATGCTCCCGGTTCGGACTGGATCGCACGATCCGGTAGCGATGGGGGGCAGGTAGTTCGGAAAACTGGTAGCAAAAATCTCTGCTTACCCCCACCTCCCACCAGCCACGCCTCGCTGTTCCTCTTCTCTGTCTTTGAAGCTCTCGGTGGTGATATAGCTGCTAACGGCCTTAAATGACTGCCGCGGCACTTCAAAGGGCCCCACAACAGCTGATCAGCATTGTAGGTGGCTAGTAGACTGGTGCCTCTATTTTTTTTTTTATTGAAGAAGTTTTACAAAATTCCTCCCCCCTTTCCCCCCACCCCCCTCCCCCTCCCCCCTCCCTTCACAAAGCCCCTCCCCACTGACTTCCCGGAACAAACACAAGGTATAGTTAAAAATAAAACAAACATATGCTAAAAAATTCCTCCCAACTTAATTATACCCTACAATCATCAATTCCTAACTTCCCCCAAAAGAATCAGAAATAATACATCCTAATCATTCAAAGGCATTCTGATAACTCTTAGTCTGATATCTACTTTGAATATAGTCAATCCACTTTTTCCATTCCTTTAAGTATCGTTCTTGCGTATTGTCTTTCAAAAAGGCTGAGATTTTTGCCATCTCAGCCAAATTGGCAACTTTCAATATCCATTCTTCTATTGTAGGTACTTCTTTTTTCTTCCAATACTGTCCTATCAGTAATCTTGCCGCTGTTATTAGATTTAAAATCAATTTAGTCTCAATTACTGTACAGTCCGTAATAATTCCCAGCAGAAAAAATTGCGGCAGGAACTTTATCTTCTTTTTCAGAACATTTTGTAAAATCCACCAAATTTTTATCCAAAAGGCCTTAATATCCTTACAAGTCCACCAAATATGAAAATATGTAGCGTCATCACAATTACATCTCCAACATTTTTCTTGCATATCTGGATACATACACGATAGTTTCTTAGGATCTAAATGCCATCTGTAAAACATTTTATAAAAATTTTCCCTTAAATTCTGTGCCTGCGTGAATTTAAAATTTCTAACCCAATTTTTTGCCCAAGTTTCCAATAATATTGGCTCCTGAAAATTTTGCGCCCACTTTATCATACAGTCCTTTACCAAGTCCCTTTCAGAATCTATTTCAAGTAACACATTATACAATCTCTTTATATGCTCCTGAGACTGATTTCTAATTTGCTTTACCAAATTTTCCTCATTCTGCACTATACCAATTTTCTGATCTTCCTTCCATCTAGCACGTAGTTGCTCATATTGAAACCAAGTATAATTTTTCCCTTCTTCTTTTAATACGTGCAGAGATTTTAATTGCAAATTACCTCTTTCAGTATACAAAAGATCTTTATATGTAATCATTTCCTGATTCTGTTCTATATTTATATTCTCTATTGTATGTCTAGGACTTGCCCACATAGGAACCTTATAATTTAGTTTATAAGAGTATTTTTTCCAAACACGCAAAAGAGCAGTTCTTAATACATGATTTTTAAAAGCCTTATCCACTTTTTTGTCATAAATTAAATATGCATGCCATCCATATAGCAAGTCATAACCTTCTATATTCAGAATTCTTTCCTCCGTTAAATTAAACCAATCACTTATTGCAGAGAGAGCAGCTGCTTCATAGTATAATTTAAAATTGGGCATTTTTAAACCTCCCCTTTCCCAAGAATCTTGAATTATTTTCATTTTAACCCTAGCTTTTTTACCTTCCCATATAAATTTATTAATTCCCGTCTGCCATTCCTCCAGATTCTTATCTTTCTTAATTATTGGTATCATCTGAAAGAGGAATAAAAATCTAGGTAAAACATTCATTTTAATAGCAGCTATTCTCCCCAACAACGATAATTGCAATTTTTTCCAAACAATCAACTCCTTCTGAACTTTTTGCCATAAAACCTCATAATTATTCTTATACAATTTCACATTTGATGATGTAATATAAACCCCTAAATATTTAACCTTTTTTACAATTTCAAATCCTGTTATTTCCTCTAATTTTTCTTTCTGTTGTCTGGCCATATTTTTTATTATCACTTTTGTTTTATTCTGATTTACCTTAAACCCTGAAACCTTCCCGTATTGATCAATTATTTCCAACAGAGATATACTTGAATTTATAGGGTTTGTTAAAGTAATCACCAAGTCATTGGTGCCTCTATTTTTAAAGAAGGTAGACTGGAGCACTCCCAAAAAAAGGCGTTAGTAGACCGGTGCCTCTATTTTTGAAGAACGTAGATCGGTGTGCTCCCAAAAAAAGGCAATTAGTAAACCAGTGCCTCTATTTTTAAAGAAGGTAGACCAGTGTTCTCCCAAGTTTTGTATACTTTATTATTTTTATTATTTATTATTATTGGCCATGCCCATTCAGTCACCTGACCACCAAGCCATGCCTACCAGGTCACCTGACCACCAAGCCATGCCCACCAATTAAGCCACACCCACAGAACCAGTAGGGAAAATTTTTAGATTTCACCCCTGAGACACATTCAATGGTTTTTGGACTCTTGACATGGAATTCAATACAGCACTTTTCACAGATGAAAAGGTGATAAAGAAAACTTATCAATATCTACTGGAATATGAAATAGTGAAGGAAACCATAGTAGTGTGGGCCAAAAACTTTAGTTACAATACTGAACTGGAAAAATGGGAAGACTTATGGGAGAGAAGTCCCATAAATGGCAAAACTTATGGGAGAGAAACAGGAAATTAACATTACCGCGTGACAAAGAAAACTTATATAAAATGTTTTATAGGTGGCATCTTTTGCCTACAAGGCTAAATGAATAAGAATCTATCACCTCAGTGCTGGAAATGTAACTCAGCGCTAGGATTATTTTATTATATGTGGTGGTCATGTACGAAAGCCAAGCAATTTTGGCATCAGATAAAGACATGGTTGGAAGAGTTGTTAGACCAAAATATAGATTTGAAACCAGAACTATTCCTATTAGGAATTATGAAAGAGAAATATAGTGAAGAATTGATATATTTAATGTTGCAAGTTATAACAGCAGCAAGATTGGTGTTTGGGCAAAATTGGAAAAATAAAGATATCACCTCTGAAGAAGAGATAATAAAGAAAATAATAGCCTGTGCAGAAATGGACAGACTAACACTAGAACTTAAAAATACAGGTGAGACAGAATATCACGAAATTTGGAACAAAGTATACCAATGGTTGGAAACGAGGAAAAGGAGTCAGAACAGAAAATGTTGAGAATTCGTAGAACTGAAACTGGACAATACTTAGACAAATATTTAAATGAGGATAAGGGATATGTTTATAATATCAAAGTAACAAAGTACGATGAGTGGGAATTGTATCTGTTGTTACGTTAAAACATGTATGGAAACGCCAGAGCCAGAATGGTCGCACTGTGTCCAATGTTTTAATGTTTATTTAATAAAAATTTGTAAAAAAAAAAAACCCAAAACAACAACAGCACTTTGTTCTCTTTCTTTCTCTCCAACAGGACTATATAGATCAGTCAGGATAATCTATTTATTTCTGGAGTACTCATGACCAGGCTGGCCAAATGAAGATGATTTATCTTTATGCAAGAGTGGTCTCTTTGGGATTTAAGCTAGCCCCCTTGAGGTTTAGTCCAGTGGATCAGTTACCATTTTTTTGGTACCCATCACAGTCCATTAACCTCTTCTGGATCCCTTTAAATGCATGACAAGAAAAGGTAACCCAACTGAAAAGATGACGAACGCATCTCCCCAACATTTGTATCATGCTACCCTTCAATCATCAGTCCTAATACTGACTTCAGGGGGGGTTAAATGCCAACAAGATTACAATCAAAACAGGGCCATGAAACACAGAAGGGAAATGTCAAGGTTTGGAGAAGGACCAATGATAAAAATGAGACCAATTCAATAAGGCAGGACTGATGCACAGTCACCCCAGGGTAGTGAGTGTCAGCCAGGAAAGAAATAATACTTTGGCCAGGAGAGCACTGGTGTCACCTATCCTTCAGTCTACAGCAGCAAAATAAAGGAAGAGGCATAACCTCACAGGTGTTCAGCAGCACTGTCTCTGGCCCATCTCCTACCCTTCGGGCTTCAAACAAGCTTGTTTGGCAGGATGCTGAAAAGACTGCAATAAGAGGAATCAGAGTATTATTTAACATGGGACTTATTTTGTAAATGGATAGAAAACAGAAGCAGAACTTAGTAAATTTATAATTAAGAATGATTAATAGAATAGAGTTGTGTGTGTGTGTGTGTGTGTGTGTACACACACACACACATATATATATATGTTTCCGTAGGTTTTCACAGGTATAGGTATGTAGGTCTTCACATTTTTGGGTCTTCGTAGGTAGGTAGCGTCTTTTTTCGGGTCTTCGAAGGTAGGTCTTCGTGCTTCTCGAGCGCTCGAGAAGCACGAAGCCAAAGACACCAGCCTGAAGATGATGAGTGAGACCACATCAAAACGTCGCCAAGATACTCTCAACCTTACATGGGAAAAGACCCGAAAATGCCAAGACCCACCTACTTACATATATATATATATATATGTTTTCGTAGGTTTTCACAGGTATACGTATGTAGGTCTTGGTGTATTCGGATCTTTTCCCGTGTAAGGTTGAGAGTATCTTGGCAACGTTTCAACGAGGTCTCACTCGTCATCTTCAGGCTGCTGCTTACGGCTTCGTGCATGTGCGAGCAAAGCGTGGTCGGAGCTGCCGTCTCTCTATAAATATTGGTGGGGAGTGTTGGCTTTGTTGCTGTAAGCGGGTTGGTTGGCTGTGTGGTTGCATCTTGATTGGTAGGTGGAGTGGATGTTTGCAGATTAGTGATCCACTCCACCTACCAATCAAGATGCAACCACACAGCCAACCAACCCATTGTACAATATACAATGAAAATAATGGCTATAATTAAGGTATATAATATTATGTGTATTCAAAAGAGATTTGATATGGACAGTACACTGTCGTTGCAAAAATGGAAATGTGATGCATAACAAAAGGAAATGTATAATAAAAAATAATATATATATAAAAAAGAAAAGATTGCAATAAGTAATATGTACATACACATTAAGGATGTGGATTTAAGTATGCAACTGGCTCATGGATGCTTATTTTTAATTTACTAAAGGAGCAGCCATTACAGTTCTACATTGTTCTACACTGAGATAATGAGACGTAATCCAAATGATGCCCTTATTGCCATTATTAGATCTTCACGTATACAGGTAGTCCCCGACTTACAACAGTTCATTTAGTGACCATTCAGAGTTACAACGGCACTGAAAAAAGTGACTTATGACTGGTTTTCACACTTACGACCAGTGGTGGGATTCAGCCAGTTCACACCACCGGTTGTTAACTTTCTGAGCAGTTTGGCAAACTAGTTGTTGGAATAAATCATTAGAGCAGAGAACCGGTTGTTAAATTACTTGAATCCCACCACTGCTTACGACCCTTGCAGCATCTCCATGGTCATGTGTTCAAAATTCAGTTGCTTGGCAATTGACTCACGTTTATGACAGGGGCAGTGTCCCAGGGTCATGTGATCCCCTCTTGCAATCTCCTGACAAGGAAAATCAGATTCACTTAAGAACCGTGTTACTAACTTAACAACTACAGTGATTCACTTAACAACTGTGGCAGGAAAGGTCGTAAAACGAGGCAAAATTCACTTAACAACTGTCTTGCTTAACAACAGAAATTTTGGGCTCAGCTGTGGTCATGAGTCGAGAGCGACCTGTACACCCAAGAAAAAAATAGCAATTTTTTAAGAGTTCAGCTTGCTCTAGATTGGAACCACTCCTTCCCTTTCCATAACCAGCCCCAAACTGAGTTGAGACCAGGGGTGGGTTCTACTTACCTTTACTACCGGTTCACAGCGGGATCGCATGCGCAGGATTGCTTCGCTCGTGCATGCGCGCTTGGTTCTTTGCATGCGCAGAAGCTTCCTGATGACATTGGGGTTGATGGGCGGAGCCTCCCCCGGTTTTACTACCGGTTCGCAAGAACTAGTCCGAACCGAGGGCAACCCACCACTGGTTGAGACCAATTGCATTCATGTCTATTTTGCCTCTCCATGCTTGTTATTCAACCAAATAAGCATTTTCACTCTGCCCATCTCCTCTCCTCTTTTTATTCCATTCTTTTGTTATCTCCTCTGTGTTGAGTTTTAGACTATAAGTTCTCCGGGGCCGAAACCTATGTTATAAGTGCTTTCTATACCACCTATGCACAGGGACAGGGCAAAGAAATAAACACATTTCTAAATTTCAGTAAGACCAGATAGGCTGAATTGTCTTTGCCACACAATGCAGTTATTTTTATGTCAATCTTCTCCCACCCGGTGCCCTCTAGTTGAATAGGGAGCGCAGCTGTCAAGAGTTCCTCTTAGCTGTGGTTGGCCAATCTGGAGTAGACTTCGGAGAACTGAAACGTATCTGAAGGGCACCAGGTTGGGGGACACCAATGGAATATTGATCCACATGGGCATTGCTGCATATTCCAAACCTTTGCCCATTTCTGCCATCACTTCTCACAAAGGAAAAGCTATCAGGTGGGTAACGTGGAGGGAATACAAAATCCATTCCGATTACTATTTCATTTCCATGTATGAACTGGGTGTGCAATTCAGTTGAAAAGAGTCCAGTGCTGTAGGAATAAAGCATATCTGTTATCTGCACTGCAAATAATAATAATAATAATAATAATTGCCATCAGTGTGTGACAACACGCTGTAGATCTTCAGCTCAAAGTTAAATGCTGTCCATGTATCTTGTGCTTAATGAAACTAATAGGCAAAGTTGTGTTAAGCCTCATTAGGATCCTGAAGTACAAAAGGGAACCTTGCCCCGAGTGTTAATAACTGGTCACTGCAAATCACAGTAAGTGCATAAAATGTTTCACGGCATTAATGCTGGGCCTCAAAGAGAAGGGGCAAAGCAATCAACCTATCACTGAAAACCAAAGTTGCCGTGCTGAATCAATTAAACTGTGCATTACACCAAACAAAGCCTTTGCTTTCCCAAAGCAAGAATAGGGAGATGTTAGGGCACACTCTAGGTACTCGGAAATCTATGTGCAAGGTTAATTTTTTTTAAAAAAATGTCTTTTTGCTTTCACTTGACCTGCGTTCAGGTGTACGGTGACTCACCTGAGAGTTTGCAAAGCATCAAGCGTTAATGAGAAGAGTGGTTGAGTGTCTTCCCCTTGCCCCAATCTATTCTCATCAGTGGTGAAATCCAAATTTTTTTACTACCGGTTCTGTGGGCATGGCTTGGGGGGGGCGTGGTGTGGCTTGGGGGGGCGTGGTGTGGCTTGGGGGGGCGTGGTGTGGCTTGGGGGGCATGGCAGGGGAAGGATACTGCAGAATCTCCATTCCCTCCTCACTCCTGGGGGAAGGATATTGCAAAATCTCCATTCCCACCCCACTCTGGGGCCAGCCAGAAGTGGTATTTGCTGGTTCTTCGAACTACTCAGTTCCCACTACCGGTTCTCCAGAACCTGTTAGAACCTGCTGGATTTCACCCCTGATTCTCATATATATAATGGATAGATGGGTCCAGGATAAGCCATGATTCTAGTGTTGGATGTAGCCATGAGGCCTTTTTCCAGACATTATTGTTTTGGTTTAAAAAAAGGGGTAGCCTTTGAACTATCACATTTTAAATTACCGTATTTTTCACTTCGGTGCTGAACCCTGCCTCTTCTGTCTTTGTCATTGCCTGCCTCTTCTGTCTTTTTTCCGCAGTGCAGGAGTCAATAGGCAGAGCTGGCACATGAGAAGACACCTATCTGTGGTCCTCTCAGGCTCCGCCTGATTTTTTTTTTCTTGTTTGCCTCCTCTAAACCTAGGCGTGTCTTATGGAGCGAAAAATACGGTACCTGGTTGATTCCGGTACCTTGCTGCAAACTAATGATTTCAAACTAACTTGGCAGTTACTTGGCACTTACTGCCTCTGTATCATATTACTCTGTTATCAATGTTTATATTCAATAAACATTATCAATACAGGAGGGGAAGGGAGAGGGGAGGGGAGGGGAGGGGAGGAGAGGAGGACTCTATGTGACATAGAGACCGCCCTAACTTATATTTGATAATAAATTCTTGGTTGTTAATCAGCATCTCTTAGTTATTTAGCAACTAATCACCAATGGGCTGGGTATATATAACACAAAAAACTGACACTTCCTTCCTAAAGCTGATAAATTGTGTACTATTTCTTTCTATTTTCTTTATTTTTCCTATTGTGCTCCAGCTGTGGCCTAAGCAAAGACAACAGAATGGCGATAACGTTATAACAAATCAAGTAATTTTTCCCATCTGTTGCACTGAAAACATTCCTTTCTGCTCTTCCTCATGGTTTTTCCTGCCAAAAGGAAAATGAAAAATGTTTTCTGGGAGTAGATAAAACAAGAAATAAGCCCATCAGCGAATGCTGAGAGGAAAAGGGCTGGAAAGGAAACTACAATGAGAAAGAAACAATGAAAATAACCAAGGAAATTGAACAACAAAACTGAGATAGCAAAATAAGGAGTTATGCAAGGAAGGGAGTATCCAATCAATAAGCCGAGAGTAACTTGTGGTCTCTCATAGTCCTAGTAAATTAATACTATTACAATAAAAAAACAGATTTCCTCCAGCCAGCCTGAAGTCAATTATTGGTAAGCCCAAGATTAATTTTAACTAACTGTCAAATAAACAAATAAGCAACGTTATGAAATGATAATTCTCATCACATCCGATGTAGAAATGCACATCTGGATATTAGCAGAATGCCTGACAAAAGTATGTGAATACTGTTTAGCATAAGTGGCTGCACTGTGAGTGTATACCTATGGCCTGACTCCCCAACACTTGGTTTTAACACTGATGACAGAGACTGGGAATTAGCATTTGGTAGTCTTCCAGATGTTGTGGGTTCCAATTTCTATAAACCCCATCCAGAAAGATCAAGGATCAGGGATAGTGAGCTTGTTGAGAACATCTGCAAGATAATACATTGCCCATCCATGACTTTGACTGTTGCATGGATTTCACAGCATGAAATGAGAGTTTGCCACCAAATTCATACCCATTGGGGAACTACACCAAATGTAAGCATCCAATGCATCCTTCTTCCCTGTCTAGATCAATCATTCAACTGCCAGAATGAAGGCACCTTCTTAGCTTTGTTGTTGGCCAAAAATAAGTCATTATCAGTCTATGTTTCTGGTAGTAGCCAACATACCAGCAGATTAGCTGGGCTCTGTGCCTCTCCATATTCACATAGTATGCAGTTATCCGCTAAGAATCTCCACTTGAGGGTTTTTCATTTAGGCACTCCAACTCTCAACCTACTCAGGGTTGTCCAAGTAGTATAAGGGAGGTCAGATCCTTCAGACATATCCTCCTTTAATGTTATTCCTTGCTTGATGATCTCCTTCCTCCATCTTTTAATTCCATTTTGTTCTTGTATACCCTCAAGAATGTTTGTTCTTGCCATAAAGCTATTCCTAATTTTGAGTCGGTGGGCTTAGGGCATATGTCCATTGAGATGTCAAAGATCACCCTCTCGCTTAGTTCTCTCAGCATCTGCTGCTACTTTTCTCATCCAATAACTTATACAGTAATAGCCCAACAATTTATATTTACTGACAAAGAAATAAAGGGAGACTAGTATAGATCTATGTCAAGCTATTTAGCTCTCATCAGCTAGCCATACCCTTTTGGGATTCAAACCTGGGCTTGCTTGCCTATTAGGCAAATGTATTAACCTCTAAGCCACAGATTCTCCTTGTTTTGTCAGCTGTACCAGGGGAAAGATTAAGGGTTTTTTTTCCTATAGAAACAACCTGGTCTACCCAAATATGGGAGGGAGCATACTACTTCTCTTTCACCTTTCAGCCCCAATCCAGGAGCCCTCACAGGCAGTCACTTACAGTTGCTGCCTAATATGCAAGCAAGCCCAGGTTCGAATCCCAGAAGGGTATGGCTAGCTGATGAGAACTAAATAGCTTGAAATAGATCTATACTAGTCTCCCTTTATTTCTTTGTCAATAAATATAAATTTAACACAAAATAGTTTGTCATGTAAGCCACTGCCTGTGAGGGCTCCTGAATTGGGGCTGAAAGGCGAAAGGGAAGCAGTATGCTCCCTCCCATATTTGGGTAGACCAGATTGCTTCAATAGGAAAAAACCCACTTTAGATAGAAAGATAGATAGATAGAGATATAGAGATAGAGATAGAGATATATAAAGGATATACATAAGCAAGAAGAAAGTTTTAAAAGTAAGAAGTCTAATATCAAAAATGTCATGATTAGCTATGGGCTCTTAGATTCATTTTACAAGCTAAAAGCAAGTGGATTTCTTCTAGAGCTGTTTTAATGTCTTCCGTCTGCACAGCTGTTGGGTAAATTTCTCTCCTTGTTCTCAGACTCTTTGTCCTTGTGCCTCCAAGGAGACTCCTGCCCAAATTTTCCTATGGTGTCCTTTTTATGATACCCTAAGACACATTTTGCTCTCCCCAATTATTTTAAAATTCGCAAATAAATTTTATGAACATTGTCTTTTAAGGGACATTAATCCTTTCCTTGTATTCAATTTCCAAAATATTTTTACTGAGCCAGTTTTGTTATAATGTGCTGATTTCTTGGGTAACAGATTTTCTGTAGCAATTAATTTTTTTTTAAAAAAATATCTGTGATCTGGATCATGAGAAATTTAACAAATAGTAAGGAAATAAGTAAGGAAAATCATACTAAGAACTCAGCTGGGCATAAACCTGCAAGGAGAATTCTTGCTCTTTGTTGGGTTATCAAGAAGTTGGCAGAAGCAAAACCACAAGATGTTATTATTATTATTTAGAAAATTTATATTGCAGCTTGCTCACACATGGCGAGTCAAGATGGCTTACACGCTCTTCCTTTGTGAGTCAAACCACAGTAATTGCATTGGTTGACAGGTCTACTAGATAATTCATCATTTTTAAGATGGAAACCAGGCGTGTCCAACCCATGGCCCAGGGATCATGTGATGCCCCACAAGATCATAAAGTTTTTAACATTTGAATGCTCACTAAATGAACTGTTAAGAGCCATGGTGGCGCAGTGGTGAGAATGCAGTACTGCAGGCTAATTCTGCTGATTGCCAACTGCCAGCAGTTCAGCTCTTCAAATCTCACCAGATCAAGGTTGACTCAGCCTTCCATCCTTCCAAGGTCGGTAAAATAAGGAGCCAGATTGTTGGGGGCAATAGGCTGACTGTGAAAATTGCTTGGGATGGGCTGTAAAGCACTGTCAAGCAGTATATAAGTCTAAGTGCTATTGCTATTGTTTTAAGTCAAGGTGTTCTGTTTCCCTCTCCCCAATACTCCCAGCAAAGAGTCGTCAGAGGCCTCCTTTTCTAATTTATTTACATAGATAAATGTCCTGGCCACGTCTACCCACGGGCCTGCCAAGTTTCTGGAGATAACGAGGAAATTATAGATAAGGCCAGAATTACTCACGAATATATTCTTCCCTCCATTGATACAGTTTGCCCGCGCAAATTCATTGCTTTGTCCAAGACAAAAAACCAGGAAGTTCCGCCTCCTATTTATAGTCTCTGCAGATGTCCATCATTCCTTGGCCTTATCCCAACGCTGTTTCTGCTGCGCGCGCCGGTCACGTCTGCACAGTCTTGCATCACTCCAAAACTGTTCTTGGGGCGTTGCCAAATCAGAAGAAGGCTCCAGAGAATCAGGCCTTGCCGGCCCCTCCTCCTCCCTTTGAGTGGGTGCCAGGGAGGGAGAGGGCCCAAGAGAAGAAGGGCTTGCCAGGTCTTCTCCCTCACTTTCTGAATCATCCGAGTCCAGAAGTCCAGGTCCAGGAACCTGGGTCACAACACAAGGATTGCCTGTATAAAACTGTATTATATATTTTATACAGAATGTGGCCCAAAGCAGTTCCTGTGGCTCAGGCAAGACAAAAGGTTGGAGCATGGGTATTCAACCTTATGGCTTGCCTTGGCCACACTTAGTGAACAGGAATTGCTTTGGGCCACATATAAAATATATAATGTAATATATACATTCTATAGAATGTATAGAATAATGTTAAACTGTTGTGGTCCGTCAGCAGCCTACAGAACTGGCAACAGAGTCGAACAGCGATGAGACTGAGGTGAGGCCAGGGCCATCGGGAAGTGAGGTGCAGACTCCAGAGCCTCCAGAGACTGATAGTAGTGAGGCAGAGGAACAGGAGGAGCCTGTTCCTAATGCACGCATCAAAAGAGCTGCCAGAAGACAAGGGCAGCTCAAGCAAAAAGGACAACTCGGGAGTAGGGCCAAGAGATGATTGGCCCCTCCCATAAGGTTTAAAACAGACCAGCACTGGCATTTGAGCTTTGCTGGAAAACAATGTTGGTAGCTTCGTCTTCTGCTTCGTCTATGTCTTGCCTTTCTTTTTGTGACTTGTGAACGTTTGCCAAGAAAGGCCTTTAGCAGTTTGCCTAATTGGACCAAGAACTGAGGAATTTGTGTTGGGAGGCATTTGTTTTAATTTGAATTGAACGACGCTGGGAATGAAGTAATTCTCAGCTGTTTGAATAAAATGTGTTTGTTTTTTCATGGACTGAATTTCTTACTACCTACTTGGGCCTGGGTCACAACATAAACATTTACAATCTTGTGGCTGCATTATTAGCTGTCCAGGGCCTCATGCAACCTGCGGCCACCTAATCTGAATAGGCTACCAACCGTTAGAGACCTGAAAAAAATTATAAAGGCTTTCAGGTCAACTTGAGCTTTGCATGAGAAACAACAGCGTCTACTCTAATTTTAGTGTCTGTTTCTTAACATTAATTCCAGGTTACTTCTGGGTTCTTCCTTCACATCTACCTCCAGCCCAGGACTACCATGCATAAATTATGTATTGTTTTTATCATGAATATTAGGGCCAATAATTGCTTGCCACGAATATCCTTCTGGAAAAAAAAGTATTTCCAGCTGGTCACAAAGAGGGTTGTGTCTATCCCATTACTCTACAGATTAACAGTGCAAGAAATTAACACTCGATGCAGAATTTATGAATCAGAAAACCCTAGTGTTTTCATATCAGGCATGAAGGTGGCCTTGAATGGAGAAGAATCAAAGTGTGTGTCTGTTTTTAGTAACAGCTAAGAAAAATAAGATCATTCCTGTTTTCAAGCAGTGACATTAGATCCAGGTGATGTGAGAAATAGAGTTCAGGGTTGAATGGTGGGGGTACTTGGTGCTTTCTGAGCTTTTGCTGTGACCTAGGCTCACTTAGGCATAAAAGACACATTTAAATAAACCTATTTTATTATAAGAGCTTGGAATTACTTCATTCCCAGATTAGTCCAAATAAATTCCAAAACAAGTCCTTCAGAAAAAGTCCTTCAGCCTTATCACAAACCTTTATCTTCTTTGGCACCCTGCCAAAGGCTTTTCTTGGCAAAGCCCCACGAACTTCAGAAACAAGAGGCGACAAATGGAAACAGATGTAGCAACATTGCTTTCCTACAAAGAGCCCAAGAGCTGTTGCTGTTCTTTTAAGCCTCATGGGAGGAGCCAATCATCTCCTGGCCTTACTCCTGAGTCATCCTTTTTGCTTTAGCTGTTTTTGCCTTCTGGCAGCTCTTTGCATGCGTAAACTAGGAACAGGCTCCTCCTGGTCCATTGCCTCTTTGCTGTCCATCTCTGGAGGCTCCTGAGTCCGCGCATCATTCCCAGATGGCCCTGGCCCCATCTCTGCCTCCGACACAAAACCCTTCCCCTGACTCCAGGACTGCCCCATTGTCCTCCCCAGCTTCCTCACTGTCCGACTCCACTGCTAGCTCCACGGGCTGCTGGCAGATCACAAGAGCTTTGTTGTTTGCTTGCTGAGGTTTCACTACCCAACTAGGTAACTGCTATCCATGCAAGTGAGTATGGGGTTTGTTCCCTGTTTATATGCAGTAGCTTGCCCTACCAGTTTTGATGGGAATGTGGTTTTCTCCATAGTTCTTTGATGGGGGTATTGTCCCAAAGGCGCTTTTTCAAGGAGGCAACTGGACTTTCTTGGGGTTTTTTTTTCTTTTAAAGATGTTTCGCTTCTCATCCAAGAAGCTTCTTCAGCTCTGACAGGATAGTAAGGAATGGAAAGAGCTGAAGAAGCTTCTTGGATGAGAAGCAAAACATCTTCAAAAGAAAAAAAAACAAGAAAGACCAGTTGCCTCCTGAAAAAGCACCTTTGGGACCAACCATGACCTGGGTGATTGAGAATCTCTACAGACTGATGGGGGTATTGTTTTTTAATTGAGCGCCTTAGAAGAGACAATTAAAAAAAGTTAAGAAGGAAACAGAGTACATCTTTTCCAGCAGATGACACCCAGATAAACAGGGATTAACACTAGGCAAATAATCAAGAGTATCTACAGCATACAGTATAGGCACTCTGTCAGCCATTATGTAAGATGGATAGGAGGAAGATTAGCAAAGAGCATCCATGAACAACAACTAGTCAGAAGACACAACATGTGGACAGACTCAACCAGAGTTTCAGCTGGGAAACTGAAAACATTCTAGACCAAGCTAAATCCAAAAATGCTAGGGAATTCCCGGAAGTGTGGCATTCAGACAAACCAGCCATCAACAGACACGTAGAAATAAACCATATTTGAACACCATTCAAAAGAGACAAAAGCTAAGACAGAAACCAAAAAGACTAGAACACATCCTCTCCAGCAGGCAGCACCTAGATAAGCAGGGATTAACACCAAGCAAACAATGATGCAGAACACAATACCCTAATAAAAGAACTATACCAAGGAGAAAATAGTGCAACACTGGCAGGCAAGCTACCATATACAGTATAAACAGGGAGCAAATCTCACACTCACTAGCACCAATGACATTACAAGTAGTCCTCGACTTACGCCCACAACTGAGCCCAACATTTATGTTGTTAAGTGAAATATTTGTTAAGTGAGTTTTGCCCTATTTTACGATTTTTCTTGCCGCCGTTGTTAAGTGGATCACTGACGTTATTAAGCTACTAACACAGTCATTAAGTGAAGCTGGCTTCCTCATTGACTTTGCTTGTCAGAAATCACAGAAGGTGATCACACTGACCCCAGGACACTGCAACCATCATAAATATGAGTCAAGTTGCCAAGCATCTGAATTTTGATCATGCGATCATGAGGATGCAGCAACGGTCATAAGTGTGGTCCTAAACGGTCCTAAATCACTTTTTTCGATCCCAGGATAACTTTGAACGGTCACTAAATGAGCTGTTGTAAGTCAAGGACTACCTGTTCCTAGTCAGGTAATGAAGCGTCTGCAAGCAAACAAGCAAGCTCAAGAGCTCTAAGGACTCTATACTCAGAATATGCCCACTGAAATTAAATTAAATAAATTTATACCCAATTCATTGTATTTATACTCTAGGAAAAGTGAGCATTTATGTATTCCAGCTAACAGAATAACTTAGTTGGCCCTTGATTAGAGAAAAGAGACCCTTCTGTGCTCTACCTTAGATTCTCAAGTATTCTGTGCTTACCTTAGACTCCCAAGTATTCCGTGCTCTACCTTAGACTCCCAAGTATTCTGTGCTCTACCTTAGACCCCCCAAGTATTCTGTGCTCTACCTTAGACCCCCAAGTATTCTGTGCTCTATCTTACACTCCCAAGTATTCCGTGCTCTACCTTAGACTCCGAAGTATTCTTTTTTTTTTTTTTGTTTACATTTATACCCCGCCCTTCTCCGAAGACTCAGGGCGGCTTACAGTGTATAAGGCAATAGTCTCATTCTATTTGTATATTTTTACAAAGTCAACTTATTGCCCCCCCAACAATCTGGGTCCTCATTTTACCTACCTTATAAAGGATGGAAGGCTGAGTCAACCTTGGGCCGGGCTCGAACCTGCAATAATTGCAGGCTTCGGTGTTCTTAATAACAGGCTATTACCAGCTTGAGCTATCCGGCCCTCTGTGCTCTACCTTAGACTACCAAGTATTCCATGCTCTACCTTAGACTCCCAAGTATTCCGTGCTCTACCTTAGACGCCCAAGTATTCTGTGCTCTACCTTAGACCCCCCAAGTATTCTGTGCTCTACCTTAGACCCCCAAGTATTCTGTGCTCTACCTTACACTCCCAAGTATTCCGTGCTCTACCTTAGACTCCGAAGTATTCTGTGCTCTACCTTAGACTCCCAAGTATTCTGTACTCTACCTTAGACTCCCAAGTATTCCGTGCTCTACCTTAGACTCCCAAGTATTGGTTCACAAGGCAAATTTGGGATTGGCCCTGTGCATCAATACTTCATTTAATTCCTTGTCCCTCTCCAAGCCTAACCAAACAAAACAGAAAAGCAAAAATGAGTACAAAAACATAAATCTGCATTATTTCAATGTATTAGCTACACTAATTATGCTTATATTAGCTTCCAAAGGGCAATAATTTGCACTCTGAATGCAGACAGTCACATATTCAAAAAACCCCATCTCAATGATGGGAAAGATATCATTATCAGCATTAAAAATAACAAAGTGTCCAAACACAGTGGAAGGATTAATTAAGTAATAATCTCTCCAGGTGAAGTGTCATATTCTCTTAATGTATGAATATGTTATATTTGAATAACCTGTGATTTGTGCAGACCTCAGATGTCTCTCATGTAGCGGGGTGCAAATTCATCCAGCTGCCATATTCACACATACATACTCAGTCTTGTTCTACTGGTAGGAAACCACTTTTATTGTGGATAATAACATACTAGAACATTGTTTTTCAGCCTTAGCAACTTTAAACTGTGTGGATGTCAACTACCCAGAATATGGAATTCTGAGAGTGGAAGGCCTCTGGTGGCGCAACAGGCTAATGCAGCCTATTATTAACAGCAACTGCTTGCAATATTGCAGGTTCAAGTCCCACCAGGCCCAAGGTTGACTCAGCCTTCCATCCTTTATAAGGTAGGTAAAATGAGGACCCAGATTGTTGGGGGGCAATAAGTTGACTTTGTATATAGTATACAAATGGATGAAGACTATTGCTTGACATAGTGTAAGCCGCCCTGAGTCTTTTTTTTGTTTTTGTTTTTTTGTTTACATTTATACCCCGCCCTTCTCCGAAGACTCAGGGCGGCTTACAATGTATAAGGCAATAGTCTCATTCTATTTGTATATTTTTTTACAAAGTCAACTTATTGCCCCCCCCAACAATCTGGGTCCTCATTTTACCTACCTTATAAAGGGTGGAAGGCTGAGTCAACCTTGGGCCGGGCTCGAACCTGCAGTAATTGCAGGCTTTGTGTTCTAATAACAGGCTTCTCTATTGCCTGAGCTATCCCGGCCTTCGGAGAAGGGCGGGATATAAATGCAAAAAAAAAAAAAAAGTTGCTACGGTTGAGAAACACTGCACTAGAATGTGGGAGAAATTGTCCCCAAATAGAAAAGTAACATACAGCATGGAGGTAGTTCAAATCTCACCAGGCTCAAGGTTGACTCAGCCTTCCATCCTTCTGAGGTTGGTAAAATGAGGACCCAGATTTTGTGGGGGGCAATATGCTGATTCTGTAAACCACTTAGAGACTGCAAAACAGTATATAAGTCTAAATGCTATTGCTATTGCTAGTTGAGCTAATAACCTTGGCTTATTCTAACCCTATATTCCTCTCAAGAAGTGGTCAACATCTTAATGTAAAATTTGCTATACTACAGTTCTCTATACTACTATAGTATCCTGCCTCTTCTTTGGAGTACAGTATATGCACAAACCAGATAGAAGATTATTAGCAGAACGATGGGGATTATGATTCAAAGTAGTAAGCATTGATACTAAGATCAGCCTGATAATTCTACAAGGTCCTGTTGGCCTCAGAAGTAGAACATTGAGTACATTAGCAAAGTCCTTATGTTTGCTTTATTAGAGCAATATTTCTCAGCAATGTCAGATAACACAACTGCCTGCATAAGATGCAGTGTCTTTGCCTATGATTTCAGGTCTCCTGCTGTCCAGTCCTCCCTTCTCAGTTAGAGTTTCACAGCAAGATCATTCTTTGGCCTGTGATTCATTGTTTTAGTGACTGGTTTTTCTCATGCTGTGGGCTACTCATCTCTCTTCACCAAAGCATATTTCTCAGGCTCCGACACCATTGCATGAGGCACAAGCTCAGCTATTTCCATGTATCTTTTTGTTTTCACTATAACAATCCGGAACTGAACACACTCAAAACCGTAGAAATGGTGGTAGACTTTAGGAGAAACCCTTCCATACTTCCACCTCTCACAATACTAGACAACGCAGTATCAACAGTAGAAACCTTTAAATTTCTAGGTTCTATCGTATCGCAAGATCTAAAAGGGACAGCTAACATCAAAAACATCATTAAAAAAGGACAACATAGAATGTTCTTTCTGTGCCAACTCAGAAAGCTCAAACTGTCCAAGGAGCTGCTGATTCAGTTCTATAGAGGAATTATTGAGTCTGTCATTTGCACCTCTATAACTGTCTGGTTCAGTTCTGCAACCCAACAAGAAAGACACAGACTTCAGAGGATAATTAGAACTGCAGAAAAAAAAATTGCTACCAACCTGCCTTCCATTGAGGACCTGTATACTGCACAAATCAATAAGAGGGCCGTGAAATATTTACAGATCCCTCATATCCAGGACATAAACTGTTTCAACTCTTACCCTCAAAACGACACTATAGAGCACTTCACAACAGAACAACTAGACACAAGAACAGTTTTTCCCCGAAGGCCATCACTCTGCTAAACAAATAATTCCCTCAACACTGTCAAACTATTTACTAAATCTGCCCTACTATTAATCTTCTCATAGTTCCCGTCACCAATCTCTTTCCACTTATGACTGTATGACTGTAACTTTGTTGCTGGCAATCCTTATGATTTATATTGATATATTGACCATCAATTGTGTTGTAAATGTTGTACCTTGATGAACGTATCTTTTCTTTTATGTACACTGAGAGCATATGCACCAAGACAAATTCCTTGTGTGTCCAATCACACTTGGCCAATAAAAATTCTATTCTATTCTAATGTTAGTTAAGAGTATTGTGTATTTACTACATTTATAAATCCCATGCCTCCTGCAAGGAACTTTAACTGTCTGATTCAGTCTATGAATAACTTATCCTCACAACGGATCTCTGTGAGACAAGTTAGAACAACTTCTATATATGTTGACAGCAGCAAGACTACTATACGCCCCAAAATGGAAGGATATTTTGATCCCCACTATGGATGAAAGGGCACAGAAACTGATGGAGTTAGCAGAGATGACAGTTTTGATCAAAGAAACGAATATAAGTACTTTTGTTGCTACATGGAAATCGCTTCTGGACTATGTGCTTGAGGTGGAAAAAAAATGAAACTTTGATTTTGGGTTTTACTGATTAGATTGATTTGTTGTTATAGAAATGGCTAGTTTATATTATTATGGAAAAGTAAAAAGTTGAGGTTTGATGTTAATGCTTTATTCTACTGCAGTAGACTGAGTTGGAAGTCAATGCTTTTTTCCCCCTCCCTCCTCTCTTTTCTTTCCCTTTCTCCTCCCTACTGTGTCCTCCTATTTGCTTTTGTATTTTTGTATTTTATTCTATAATCCAATAAAATGTTTAAAGATAAAAAAGAACAACTTCTCTCAATGTTCTTTCTTTTTCCAACCGACTCTTCCTAACGATTTGCCTCCAGAAGTTGGTGGTCCAACACTGGAGGTTTTTAAGAAGAGACTGGAAAACTATCTGCTGAAATGGTATATGGGGCTTCCTGGTTTTACAGCTAGTTGGACTAAAAGACCTCCAAGGTCCCTTCCATCTCTATTATTCTGTTATGCCATTCTTGACACCAGATGGGGATTATAACCATTCAAGCCCAATATTTCTGCAGGGTACTAGGTTGGGGAAGTCTCTGTTGGGTTGAGAAACAATCTAACGCAGGAGTCTCCAACCTTGGTCCCTTTAAGACTTGTGGACTTCAACTCCCAGAGTTCCTCAGCCAGCTTTGCTGGTTGAGGGACTCTGGGAGTTGAAGTCCACAAGTCTTAAAGAGACCAAGGTTGGAGACCCCTGATCTAACGTAATGAAATACCTAGCTGTCAGTCCTATTCTGACAAGCCAATTCACGCCATAGCTGCTATATTTATCCAGATAACTAACTGATTCAATTATGGAATGAATGCAAACATAGGCATTATATGTTGCACACATACGGCAATTTCACATTCTCAGTATTTTGATAGATAGATAGATAGATAGATAGATAGATAGATAGATAGATAGATAGATAGATAGATAGACAGACAGACAGACAGACAGATAGATAGACACACACACACACACACAAAGACACATTAAATGCCAATTAAAAGTCAAGTATATAAAAAGTTGGTATTGTTAAATAAAATAAATTTGATCATGGCTATCAAAATGAATTCTTAATTCTTTCCAGTGCAAATTTAAAACATGAGGCCCTGATATTGAATAATATTTTACTTCAATATTTGGTAATGACAAGTCTCATTTAATGATTCATATGTAACAGTAATTTATAATTTATTTAATATGTATGTCATAGTAATATTTAATAAGATTTGTAGGATGATTGATTAGTATTTGACAGGGTATATTACTTGAGATTTTATATTTTATCTCCTGCAAAAATTATTAGAGGATGATGAAAACTGAAGGACTTCAATTTCACTTCTTCTTTTAAATTAAATTCAGAATTTAGAATTTCTCATTCATAAAGTATGGAAGGAGAATGGAAATATTGTTCAACATTTGCCAGGTTTCAAGTTTTTATTTCAGATCTATAGGTGTATTACAGTAGTAGTCGAAAATTACAGTAGTGGCTGAGTTGTCTTGTATGGTTGGAGTAACGTTTAAAACAGGGGTGTCAGATTGGTGGCCCGTGGGCTAAATGCATCACGCACAAGCCACACCCACCCCAGTTCTGTGAAGGGGAAAAAACATCATGATATGTCACATGACTGTAACATGACACTACAAGTTTGACACCCGTGCTTTAAAACGTTAGTGTTATAAACACTGTGGTCTCTTCCCAAAAACCCCAAAGCTTTAACCAAAAATTGTCTACTATTGACCTCACCCCATTCCTAAGAGGTCTGCAAGGGGCGTGGATAAGAGCACAAGCGTGCCTGCCGTTCCTGTCCTAATGTTTCCTTTCATTATATCCAATTAATATAGTTATTACATACTTATGCGTATATATATGCTTATATATTGTATAGTTATTTCATGCTTATGCTTATATATACTGTTGTGACAAATAAATAAAATAAAATAGAAAATAGAAAAAAGAGACCATGTGGCAAAGCAACCACACCCAGTTTCTGTCAGCAACTGGATCTTTGCTGCTGTCCATGGTACTGAAACAATGTTTTGCCAACTACTGTATCCTGTTCCAGAATTAAATTTCCACTGTACCACTATTTGAAAATTTTCATCTGGAAAGAAAGACATGTTTCTACCACCACATAGGCAAATAAAGGAAGATATCAGTGTGATAAATTATATTTATTGTATAACTGGTGTTACTTTCTTTTCAGGTAAGTATTATTGAGTGAAGCCGAACAACAAATTCCCAAGAATCCTGACTAATTCTAAGAAAGAAAGGTTCTGACTGAAGAAATTCAGTTCTGCTTTCTTTTTTCCTCACATACTCATTTCTGTCCCTCTTTCACTCAAACCATCAGCATGATGAGACTACAAGGATCACAGTCTATTTGTATTTTGCTGGTGCAATGGGCAACTACAGTACAGCAAATATTATTTTTGTTGACTAATAACCCATAATATTTATTCTTAGTGCCTACAGAAACTAGTGGCATAGGGTTGTATAATGATTTTATCTCAGACAAAAAAATCCATTCTGGTAAGAACAGATGCAAGGAGTTGATGTAGGAAAACAAAACCTCCTGCAATGCAATCTTTTGATCTGAAACTTACATAATTGGTTTACTGAACAAAACTAAGATATAATAGCCTCAACCCTTAGCAAAAGACCACATGGTCCACACATCTAGTTTTGGCACTGACATCCTAAATATATGCAAGTCATAAATAAGGATGCAGCAACCTCAACAGCTGAGGGGCAAACAGCATGCTATGCACAAATGAATTAAAATGGGAATCATTTTGACCCAAGAAAGCAATGTTTAATCTTTTCCCCAGTAGGTTTTTTCTTCTCCAGCACTGCTATCTTTCAATCTGTTCCTTTATTCCAAATCTTCCAAATGGGTATTTGTAAAAGCATTTGGGTTTATAAGAGCTACTTTCAAAATTTGACTTAGACACAAGTTATGAGAAGGGTTGTTGGCTTTTCCCATCTTAATACCCACAAATATTGCACAGTGAGATGACAACTAAGTCTCACTGATCTGCTTTAGTATTGGTGTAGTAACATTGCCATTTATGTTTTACTAGATAACAGTCTGTATTATTTTTCCTTATTCATTATTTGAATCTAACGGGGACTTTAAATAATTCAGACTTACAATCTCTATTCCCACAAACCACAATAGGCTATTCACAAGCAAAACAATTATATTATTGTTATATTTTATGCCTCAAACTCAGAGTCATCCCAAGCTATCTATGAATGATTGCATCCTATAAATTTTGGATTTTGCAAATAATTCAATAATCTGTCTGAATATGCAGGAAACCAGAGTGGTGCTGATTTAGATCCGGTCATAGGGTTATTCCACTCTAGTTACAATTCTGTATCTCCCATATAACTCCCATCATATGTGATCCAGAAATCTGGAGGGTTATAGCCCATCAAGTCTGTGACACACCAAATTGCGGGACACAACACTTAATTCCTTCTTTGTTGCAATTCTATCATAAAGGAGGCCTTGAGTGCCTATAATGGAGCAACCCCTGAGAGAAATAAGTGTAATACACTATAAAGGTACCAATGGTAACTGCACATATTATAGGGTACCTTCAATGTAGGGATATGAACCTATATATTACTACTGTATCTGTTTTATAGTTTGTAACCTTCAATTGGATGAAACGGTGTACTATACAGCAACAGTTTTTGAATCAACATACCTCAAAGAGGCTATCCAAAATCCAGGATCCATGACTCCATCAGTCTGAAATTTGGCAAAGTTGTTGCCACTTCATTGCAGCTGCACTACCAAGCCATGTGATCATGTCCTCAGCATTTCCAATGCTTCCTGCCAGCTTCCTGCAAGGGAAGCCAATCAGGAAACTGGCAGGAAACAGGAAATTGCTCCCACTCCCATGTATTTTTGGCTGCCTATGGTCATTCTGTTTCTCTGTTTAGATAAGGAAGTATGTCTGAATCAATGACCCAGTGTGTCACATGTTGTCTAATTTAAAGGTAAACCAGATGTTTAGTGGGAAATATTTATTTTATTTATTTATTTATTGAGTATGTATTAGATAATATACATAAGTATAAGCATGAATTGAATACATAAAATGAATACAAATAAAGGGAACATTAGGACAGGGATGGTAGGCACGCTGGTGCTCTTATGCACGCTTAGGTGAGGTCAACAGTAGCCAGTCTAAGGTTAAAATTTGGGGGGGGTTGGGATGAGACCACAGAGTCTGGTAGTGCATTCCAGGCATTAACAACTCTGTTGCTGAAGTCAAATTTTCTGCAATTGAGTTTGGAGCGGTTCACTTTAAGTTTGTATCTATTGTTTGCTTATGTATTGTTGTGGTTGCAGCTGAAGTAGTCATTGACAGGAAGGACATTGTAGCAGATGATTTTATGAACTATGCTTAGGTCATACTGAAGGCAACATAGTTCTAAATTTTCTAAGGCCAAAATTTCAAGTCTGGTGGCATAAGGTATTTTGTTGTGAGCAGAAGAATGGAGGACTAGAGTATTTACAATATAAATACTGAGATACTTCATATTTATTTCTCTTACCCAGGGCTCATATTCAATCTTGGCATCTCCAAAATAAACTAAGTGATAATCCCCTGGGATTGATTTGTCTCTCCTGGAAAAAACCTTTTTTAAAGGAGCCTGGTCAGCAGCCATGGATTTGGTCTTTTCAGCCAATTAAGAGCCCAGAAGTTATGGAGATGCAGATTTAGTTATCTGTTTTGGAATGTGAATTCATACTTCCCCAGGTTGAGAGTGCAATTACCTGGAGTTGAGGAACAGAAGCATTGCATGCAACTAAGGAGCGATCTACTCATAAGTAGGAACCTACACCACAAGAAGGGATCTCTTTCAGAAAATCCCAATGATGTCCTGAACGCAACAATACACTTGGATCTTCCCAAAACTGTTTGTCTTATCTAGTTTTGTTTTATTTATTTTTTTAGATTAATTTAAATAAAAAAGGAATGAGATGCTACCATGCTACAAACCAATGCATAACCTCAACAGTAACACGTAGTCTAACAAAACGTCTGGACCACATGCATGTCTCAGAAATATTCTTAGAAAGTAAAATGATGGAGAGCTGAAGCCCAGAGCTTGATTTGCCTTCTGGAAAATAGGAATTTTGTGTCCATCCATGCTATAATTGCAGCCATTTCTGAAACTGCTTATGACAAATACTCAACATTCAGATGTACTCACTATACGCCAGAGATTGGGAAATCTTTGCTAATGAAGAAACATAGATGGGGATTTCCAATTATTTCCTTTAATTACTTCTTCAAACCACAACAATCTGTCTGTCTGTCTGTCTATCATCTCTCTGTCTGTCTGTCTATCTATCTATCTATCTATCTATCTATCTATCTACCTACCTACCTACTTACCTACCTACCTACCTATCATCTATCTGGCTATAATCTATTTATCTTTTATGAATACAAGGGGCTTGCTTATCTAGTCATTAAAACCTATGACTAGCTTGCTCTTCTATTTTCTACATCATCAAAAAAGGACAACAAAGAATGTTCTTTCTGCACCAACTCAGGAAGCTCAAACTGCCCAAAGGAGCTGCTGATCCAGTTCTACAGAGGAATTATTGAGTCTGTTATCTGCACCTCTATAACTGTCGGGTTTGGTTCTGCGACAGACACAGACTTCAGAGAATAATTAGAACTGCAGAAAAAACAATTGCTACCAACCTGCCTTCCACTGAGGACCTGTATACTGCACCTCAAAAAGAGGGCTTTGAAAATACCCCTCACATCCTGGACATAAACTGTTTCAACTCTTACCCTCAAAACGACACTACAGAGAACTGCACACCAGAACAACTAGACACAAGAACAGTTTCTTCCTAAATGCCATCACTCTGCTAAATAAATAATTCCCTCAACACTGTCAAACTATCGACTAAATCTGCACTACTATTAATCTTCTCATCATTCCCATCAACCATCTCCTTCCACTTATGACTGTATGACTGTAACTTTGTTGCCTGTATCCTTACGGATGATATTGATTGTTTCCTGATTGCTTATTTGTAGCCTATGACTATCATTAAGTGTTGTATCATTAAGTGTTAAATTTGTACCCTATGACTATCATTAAGTGTTGTAAGTGTTGTACCTTGATGAAAGTATCTTTTCTTTTATGTACACTGAGAGCGTATGCACCAAGACAAATTCCTTGTGTGTCCAATCACACTTGGCCAATAAAAAATTCTATTCTATTCTATTCTATTTTTAAAAGCATACCATGTGCTTTTTAAAAAATGTTTCTCTAGCCTTGTGTTATCGTTATGTGTTTATCTAGCCAATGTGAAAAGAAGATACTGATGTAATGAAGTCTTGACAGTATTCCCTTGTTACAAATGCTCTTCAGATGTTAGGCACTTCCTGGAGAAACTGAATGGAGACTGTATTTCTCAGAATGTGATTTTTGACTCAGTAAGCGTGCTGCTAGAACTACTGCTAAAGATTTATCTGGGAGAGTGACTTGACATTGTTAAGCATGTTGAGGAAAAAAGCCACGGTTTTTAGATCAGTCAAGTTAATGCTCTCCTTGGAAAACAATATCAAAGGCCATCTTTTACCATCTTTAGAAAGCATGCAGGTGGCAAAGGAGGATTGCTTGCTAATTTAAGCATGAATCCGTTACATCATAGAACCGGCACAGAGAAACTACTGTCTGTTTAGGCTGATAATGTCTTTCAGTATATTTGGCTATTATATACTCTGCTCTTTTTGTATGTGAAAATACCAGTTTCAAAAAGAATTTTTTTTAAAAAAATAACTCCAGTTTAACTACTTTCTCTACAGAAAGAAGAATGCTCAGTTTCTAAAAGTTTGATAAAATATGAAGTGGATAGTATGTAGGATGTCAAGAATAACACCGGGTCACCTTTATCAAACACCATATTGCCACCATATACACACAGTGCAACGCATAAAAGGGATTTTGTAATCCCTCATCCTAAACCTTCTGATAGGGAACAAACCCATTTGAAATTAGTGTTCTCATCTGATCTATTCAAAATAATAAATTCAAGTGTTTTAGAGAGTACAGCCCAAGATACAAACTACCGGGACTTTCTCCTGTACAACCACATAATGCTACAGGATTCTTTGGTTAATTGCATACAAAGTTACTGAACACCTTTCTATAAGGTTTCCAGGTCTGGAAAAAATGCTTAATCTTCACACAGCTTTTGCCAAAAAGTACAAATTTCCCTGATCTTTACCAGATGAAACAAGATACCCAGAGATTAACCACGGCAGATTTAATCCAGCTCTTCCAAGGTGCAACACTGCATCTTCTGAGCTTTGTGCATCAACTGCTCTCATAAGTACCCGCATATTTTGAGTGATTTTGAGTTGGGAATTCATGTGTATACATTGCAAAAATTAACCGTCTCCTGCTTCTGCTCTTTGGTTTCCATTTGCAAAGCCACACAATTCACACTTAGCCTCTTGAAAGGAAGGGCACTTCAAACCTCTTCCAATTTCAAATGGCAGCTCACATGATTGCGGTTTGAAAATGGTAGATTTCTCTCTTGATTATCACTCCAATCAAGCAGAGTTTGGGATCAGTTCTATAAAAAAAATTTGTAAGTCACCAAAACAGCATTTGGAGGTTCCAATATGATGGACTTATTTTAAAGAGATTAAGATGATAGAGAGACAGCCCGTTGGTTCTAAAACATACTTAGTCTTTCCCAAAAATTACTATGCAAAATATTATGTTGCAGCTCCAACATATCTACAGAAACGTCATATTATGGAGAGCTGACCTACTAGGCACGTTGTATATAGTACTGCATTTTTAGCTTAAAAAATTGCTTTGGCAAGCCTTCAGAATAAAACAGGAGGTTAATTTAACCTTGCTGAGGAGATAGAGCTTTATGCTGTCCTCGGGACAACACATGTCATAATCTTAACATATCCCTTGAGCGTACATTTGGATGAGGACTACTCCATTCCTTTTTTCCCCACTTCGGTGTTTGAAAAAAATTAATGGATCCAAATGTCGGTAACAGGAATCAGATTTTCAGTTTAATGCCTTTAAAGCATATGCATGCCCAATCTTGCAACATATGTGAGAAATGAGAATGAGATGGGGGGAAAAATCTTGGCGATACTATTTTTGTAACACTTTTTTTCCCCTATTATAAATAAATTAAGATTTGTTTTTGTTGTTTTAACAGACTTCTAAATTTCCTGTTTAGCTTTTACACCGATAGAAGCACCAATGAATGCCATTTTCAGACTTTGAATGTACAACAACTGAATACAGAAGAGCTTCTACAGCATTTTTGGGAGGATAAATGGGCCCAATACACCAATAATCGTTACCCAAAAAGCATTTATTACTATGAGTTCAATATGCAAAACTTTAAAAATTCTGATTATATGCTGCTAGGAAAACATACATTTTATATTCAGGAAAAGAAAGCCACCCACCATGTGTTATATTGTCTGATTCAGGGAGAAAAGGGGCTACCTCCCCAAATTGCACAATGCCTAATTCTGTGGTAGCCAACTAAAAATATAGCCCTTCTTTCAAGAGACCATCTGCTTTTTAAACAAAAAGCAAGTGACAAATTCTTATCATAAGTGATAGTAGCTTTATGTTTCAACTGTACTATTAAAAATCAAAACCGAAGGCTAGATTCCAAATTTTGAACTTTACTTGTACACTATGAAGTACCCACACCTAAGGTTTATTTTTTATCTTTCTCTGTCAGTGTAGTTATTTTAATTTTCTGGGCAAGCACACACAGACACACACAAAATATTGTAATATCACTTCCTGAAAACATCTTGAAGAAATGTGTAGATAACATTAGCTTGATCCATTGACTAAGTAGTTGGCTAATTTAAATACAGTTTGTGTCCACCCTGAAAAATAACTATTACTATTTTAGAGCATTCCTTGCAATAGAGTGATGCTTCCCCAGATCACACTACAGAAAACCACACTTTCTCTGCCAAAGGGCAACCTTTAAAAGGATTGTTTGAGTCTTTAGCAGCTGGAAGTCATCATTGCATAGCATAAAATCTGCAGACGAAGCAAACCTGCATCTTCACAAAAATATAAAAATAAGGTTCATCCAAATAGCACTAAGCATCTGTAATATGTCCATACCACCTTAATGGAAGGGAAACCCTAGTTGTGTAATAAGAGATTTTACATTACACACAGAGAGACGTACAAAACAAGGCGCACCGCGCAGCTCATTCTCTCCTTCATTCAGATCTGTCTTTGCTTCTGGGTTTCCATCACAAACCTACAACCTACAAAATAGCAGGGACGGTGAAAAACCCATCACCACAACCACCGCATGCTTTCACAAGAAGACTTCGCAAGTGAGTGGGTGGCGAATTTGATAACAGTGTACCCTCCAGCCACGGGGCAGCAATGAGAAAGCCAGTTTGGAATCAGCCAGATGATACCCCTGTGGCTGGGCAGCTTTAGCCCCTCGGTGATCCTACGGAAAACTGTACAATTCAGTTGGGAAGGGATTCCCCACCCGCCCACTCGATTCGATTGCAGCGCGGGGGGGGGGTGGAAGGACCAATCTTTGCTCCCCAGAGAAGGATACTTTGGATCCGTTTTACTTATATACTTATGTGGGGGGTCTGGGCATCCCAGCCCCCTCCTCCCGCTCTCCCCCATCGCCCCCGCCCCCATCGACTTACTCTAGCCTTCTGACTAAGACGCCTTTGCCGAGGGCTGGGGGGCTTTTGTGCGGAAGGAGGGCAGGGCAACAGCTCTTTTCCCGGCTGTCTTCGTGGTGGTGCTGGTGGGGCTGGAGGGAAGGGTGCTGGTGTGAGATCGACGTCCGGGTGCCGCTGGGGCCGGCCTGAGCTTGCTTGCTACTGCTGGGAGGTGGCGGCGGCTGCTGCTGCCGCGGCGGCGGCTGCTGGAGCGCCGGGAGCTGTTGGTGGTGCTGAAACTCCTTCTGCTCAGCCGCCGCCGCCGCCGCCGCCGGCTGCTGCTGGCCCTGAGGCGGAGCTCGGCAAGGCAAGGAGGCAGCAGGGGGAACCCTCGGCTGCAGCGGCGGCGGCGGCGGGGCTTCCGCCGGGAGCGCGTACTGCTCGCGGAGGCTGCGGTTCTCGGTGCTGAGCTCGTCCAGGCGCTTCTCCAGCTCGTCGATGCGCTGGCGCTGGGTGTGGATGAGGCTCTGCTGGTTCTGGACGATGGCGGTGAGCTCTTTCAGGTAGAGCACGGCGCGCACCGGATTCTCCAGCAGGCTCTCCATGCCCCGCGGCCGGACCCCGGCACCCGCCTGCTGCGCTGGGCTTCGGCGAGCCTCGCGGGAGACTCCTCCGCACGCGCGCGCTTCCTTCGCCTCTCGCTCCCTCGCTTGCATGTACACACACGCAAAGCCTACACACGCAGGAAAGGCGGCTGGCGCCAGCCTCGTTTCCTCACGTCACGCACAAGCGGGGGCGGGGACAAACAGGCTCCGCCCTTTTGCCTGAGAAAGACCGCCCCTCCGTCCCCTTCCCAAGGGCCCGCGCTGTGCCGAACCGGGGGAACTAGAAGCGCTTGAGAAAAGAAAGGGGGGGAAAAACCGGGCGAGTAAAGGCAGAGCGTTTAAAATGAAAGGAAAGAATGATGGCGAGGCGCCGATCCTTGTTGCCTGGGGAGGCTAAAGCGAGACTTGGCGTGATACCACGGTAGAAGGTTGCGATCTTGGGGAGAACTCAAGCCTTCCGCTCAATAGAGGGAGCAGGGCTTCTTCTCTGGACGCTGCGTGCCTTGTCTCTTTGCCGCTTAGGAAGAAGGATCGCTGGGCCTGGGAAACGTGGCATTCTGACGAAGTGTAACAGAAAGAGGAATTGGGCAACTGGAGTGGGTAGCAAGGAAAGAAACACAAGAGAATTTGATACTTCTCCAAGCAAATGTTGTAGGAAGAAAGCTATGATTGGCCAAAATCAAGAGAAATCTGGTGGCAGGTTTTGTTGTTTCTTTTGACGCTTTGTTTTGTTTGGTGCCCTAGTCCCTTGACAAGATTTCAGAAGTGGTTTGCCATTGCTTCCCTCCTAGGGGCTGAAAGAGAGGGACTGGCACAAGGTCACCCAGGTGGCTTTGTGCCTGAGGAAGGACTAGAAACTCACTGTCTCCTCATTTCTAGAGCTTGTGCTTTAAGCTCTACACCAAACTGGCTTCCAACGCATACATTTTGTGAACTACTGTTTATTTCATCAGATGCATGGAAAGGCTAAATGTTAGCCTTTCTGATGCAAAGGTAAACTGGGATGAGGCAAAGTACAAACAAGAGGGGAAATTGGGGTGGATATGCAAATGCAGGAAAATGTGAAACAGATTAAGAGCACCATTTTTATCATCCAACTCTATCACCTGTCCTCACCTGTGACTACTTAATTTTGGCAACAACATGTACTTGCAGATCAGTAGCAAAGCATAGGACATTCACATGGCTCAACAAAATGCCAACATTGTGGCTAACCTAGAACAATGTTTCCTCAACAATGCTTACCTCCTGAAACCCCTTCCTTTAATTGAGATTCACTGATGACAATGAATTATCTGGACCGGTGAAAAAATATCTCTTAACAAACTTCACCAAGACTTCAACAACTTCCATCTGACCATCAGCTTTAACCTCAATGTAGTTGCAGAACAAGTCCACTTCCTTGATGTCAGAGTAAAAATGCATAACAGACACATACATACCACACTGCACACAAAAAACCTACAGTCCTCATGCGTACCAAAATGTTTCCAAATTCCACCCAGAACACATCACCAAATTTTCATCTATAAACAGGATCCACACTACAACTGCATTTGATCTGATTCATTTGACAGTGGTGCTAAATTGATGGAATTAAATCAGGCATTCAGAAGACTGAACTACCCACTCAGCAAAATCAACAGACAAATCAAGTGTGCCAGATTGGTTCCCAGAGAAGACATAAAAGATCACAAAAACAGCCCAACACTGGTCACCTACAACTCATAGCTCAAGTCACTCAAACGCATATTAATAAGCTACAACCCCTATAGACAGTGACCCTGCACTTTCTCAGGCATTAGGTTGCAGGTCCATACTTGTATATAAAGCACCCAATCTAAAGTTAGTTCTCAAGCAAATGTTGTAGGAAGAAAGCTATGATTGGCCAAAATCAAGAGAAATCTGGTGGCAGGTTTTGTTGTTTCTTTTGACGCTTTGTTTTGTTTGGTGCCCTAGTCCCTTGACAAGATTTCAGAAGTGGTTTGCCATTGCTTCCCTCCTAGGGGCTGAAAGAGAGGGACTGGCACAAGGTCACCCAGGTGGCTTTGTGCCTGAGGAAGGACTAGAAACTCACTGTCTCCTCATTTCTAGAGCTTGTGCTTTAAGCTCTACACCAAACTGGCTTCCAACGCATACATTTTGTGAACTACTGTTTATTTCATCAGATGCATGGAAAGGCTAAATGTTAGCCTTTCTGATGCAAAGGTAAACTGGGATGAGGCAAAGTACAAACAAGAGGGGAAATTGGGGTGGATATGCAAATGCAGGAAAATGTGAAACAGATTAAGAGCACCATTTTTATCATCCAACTCTTATCACCTGTCCTCACCTGTGACTACTTAATTTTGGCAACAACATGTACTTGCAGATCAGTAGCAAAGCATAGGACATTCACATGGCTCAACAAAATGCCAACATTGTGGCTAACCTAGAACAATGTTTCCTCAACAATGCTTACCTCCTGAAACCCTTCCTTTAATTGAGATTCACTGATGACAATCTGGACCGGTGGAAAAATATCTCTTAACAAACTTCACCAAGACTTCAACAACTTCCATCTGACCATCAGCTTTAACCTCAATGTAGTTGCAGAACAAGTCCACTTCCCTGATGTCAGAGTAAAAATGCATAACAGACACATACATACCACACTGCACACAAAAAACCTACAGTCCTCATGCGTACCAAAATGTTTCCAAATTCCACCCAGAACACATCACCAAATTTTCATCTATAAACAGGATCCACACTACAACTGCATTTGATCTGATTCATTTGACAGTGGTGCTAAATTGATGGAATTAAATCAGGCATTCAGAAGACTGAACTACCCACTCAGCAAAATCAACAGACAAATCAAGTGTGCCAGATTGGTTCCCAGAGAAGACATAAAAGATCACAAAAACAGCCCAACACTGGTCACCTACAACTCATAGCTCAAGTCACTCAAACGCATATTAATAAGCTACAACCTCTATAGACAGTGACCCTGCACTTTCTCAGGCATTAGGTGGCAGGTCCATACTTGTATATAAAGCACCCAATCTAAAGTTAGTTCTCACAAGCAACCAGAAACTGATGCTAAAATGGGAACTAGATCTTGCAAAAAGATCTAGATATCTATTCTCCCCCTCCTTACTCTAAAAGCATTTAAATCAATAGCATTGTCATCTGCTCCAGCAACTTCACATAGAAGATTAGAGGCATCTTCATATGCTCTTTCTCCAAGGTGATCTATGCCATCATCTTCCAGCCATGCCCCTATGAATTTTGCATAAGACAAACAGGCCAGACTCTGTGCAAAAGAATTAATGGACACATTTGACATCAGAATCCCAATCAATAAAGTAATACAGAGGCTGAGCATTCTAACATCCCAGGACACTCCTTTTCAGATTTCAAAGTAGCTGTTGAACAAAGAAATTTCACCAAGACAGTTGAACAATAAATTGTCAAACTCACATGTCTATGGAGATTCTCAGTCATGCTTGTCCCAAAGGTGCTTTTTTAAAAGGCAGCTGGACTTTTCTTGTTTTTTTTCCTTGAAAACATTTTGCTTCTCATCCAAGACCTCAGAACTGAAGAAGTTCCTTGGATGAGAAGTGAAATGTTTTCAAGGGGAAACAAACAAGAAAAGCCCAGTTGCCTTTTGAACAAAAGCTCCTTTGTTGAACTCACATACTTGAAAAGATTTGAGGCTACCTCAGAAGGTCTTAACAAACACACTGGGTTTTAATACAATTATAATTTAATACAGTCACAATATATCACAGGCATAACTTGGGTCTGCATAATCATGTCTCTCCCCCACACCGTGTTGTTGTCCAGTTGCTAAATTGTGTCCGACCCCATTGATCATAGCACACCAGGCTTCCCTGTCTTCCATTGTCTCCTAGAGTATGCACAAATTCATGTTCGATGACACTATCTAGCCCTCTCATTCTCTGCTGTCCCTTTCTGCCTTCAATCTTTCCCAACATCTGGGTCTTTTCCAAAGAGTCCTCTCTTCTCATTTGGTGGCCAAAATATTTGAGCCTCAGCTTCAGTATCTGTCCTTCCAAACTCTCTCCCTTACCCCAGTCTGATGTCCCATTTCAGATTAGTCACTCCATGCTTCTGATGAAATAGAATAGAATGAATAGAATAGAATTTTTTATTGGCCAAGTGTGATTGGACACACAAGGAATTTGTCTTGGTGCCTATGCTCTCAGTGTATATAAAAGAAAAGATCATCAAGAATTCTAAGGTACAACAATGATAGTCATAGGGTATAAATAAACAATCAATATCAATATAAATCGTAAGGATAAAGCAACAAAGTTACAGTCATGCAGTCGTAAGTGGAAGAAGATGGGTGATGGGAACGATGAGAAGATTAATAGTAGTGCAGATTTAGTAAATAATTTGACAGTGTTGAGGGAATTATTTATTTAGCAGAGTGATGGCGTTCGGGAAGAAACTGTTCTTGTGTCTAGTTGTTCTGGTGTGCAGTGCTCTATAGTGTAGTTTTGAGGTAGGAGTTGAAACAGTTTATGTCCAGGTTGTAAGGGGTCTGTAAATATTTTCACAGCCCTCTTTTTGACTGGTGCAGTATACAAGTCCGCAGTGGAAGGCAGGTTGGTAGCCATTGTTTTTTCTGCAGTTCTAATTATTGTCTGAAGTCTGTGTCTGTCTTGTTGGGTTGCAGAACCAAACCAGACAGTTATGGAGGTGCAGATGACAGACTCAGTAATTTCTCTGTAGAACTGGATCAGCAGCTCCTTGGGCAGTTTGAGCTTCCTGAGCATATTCTTTGCTGTGCTTTTTTGATGATGTTTTTGATGGATTTTGTCTAAAGAACAGACGTTTTTTTCTAAATATTGAGGGAAATATTGATAATGAGATAGGAAGGGATTGAGCCAATGTGATGTAGAGGGTAAAGTACTGGGTTGGAACTGGAGATATCCAAGCTCAAGTCAAGCTGCACAAGATCACTAGATTACTTTGAGACACTTGTTCTGTCTCCCTCCCTCCCTCCCTCTCCAATTATCCTAACTCATGGAATTGCTGTAGAGAAAAATTGGAGGAAGGAATATTATGTATGTTGCTGTAAGGTCTTGTCATGGAATTGCACGGCAGCTGTCCCTATGAAGTCAGAGAGGGTGACATGAACTTGTAGTTTTATATAAATTAAAATATTTTTCATATATATGTACAGCTGACAAGATAGTCAGAAATACAGGAACATCATGCGGTAAATCAGACCGCACACAGAACACCCAGAGGAAAAAGGCGGGAAAAAGGGAAACTCCCCCTCCACAAACACAGCAACCAATCATAACATAGATTGCCTCATGAATGAGCCAGCACTCTTCAATCAATCAACTACAACAGTGTGTGTTCTGGCCCATTTACTACTAAATTCAATATCCTAGCACAGGGGTCTGCAAACTTGGCTCTTTTAAGACTTGTGGACTTCAACTCCCAGAGTTCCTCAGCCAGCAGAGGAACTCTGGGAGTTGAAGTCCACAAGTCTTAAAAGAGCCAAGTTTGCAGACCCCTGTCCTAGCAGATCTTGACTGAAAGATAGATGTGTCTAATAAAGAAATAAAAGGAAGATTCAGGAAAAAGCTCAGGAAGGCAAAGAGTGGAAGTGGAGAAATGAAGCAGAAAGGTCCAGTCAGGAAAAAAAGTGGGAATTATAAAGCAAGGAAGAAAGGTAAAGGAAAGAATAGATTAAAGTGGATGGTAAGAGGAAGCTGCAAAAAAAAAATGGAGCAAACAAAAGGAACCAAGAAAAATATATTCATGTAAGAATAATTGTTGCTGATTTCCTTACAACTTCAGGCTGTTGCTCTAAGAGATGTTTTTAAGGCTTGCCTACCTGCCAGTAAATTCTCTGTGCTGGTGGGGGGACAGGTGAAGAGGAAGAGGAGCCTCTTTCCATCTGGCCTCTAGAAAATGCCTCCACTTCTTCCAGAAAGGAGCTTTCCTTGCCTTAAGAAGGGATTTCCCAGGGAAGTTTAAAACAGAAGTTAATTGAAGTTAATGTCATCAAAAAAGCACAACAAAGAATGTTCTTTCTGCACCAACTCAAGAAGTTCAACTGCCCAAGAAGCTGCTGATACAGTTCTACAGAGAATTATTGAGTCTGTCATCTGCACCTCTATAATTGTCTGGTTTGGTTCTTCAACCCAACAAGACAGACACAGACTTCAGAGGATAATTAGAACTGCAGAAAAAACAATTGCTACCAACAAGCCTTCCATTGAGAACCTGTATACTGCACCAGTCAAAAAGGGGGCTGTGAAAATATTTACAGACCCCTCACATCCTGGACATAAACTGTTTCAGCTCCTACCCTCAAAACGATGCTATAGAGCACTGCACACCAGAACAACTAGACACAAGAACAGTTTTTTCCCGGACGCCATCACTCTGCTAAACAAATAATTCCCTCAACACTGTCAAACTATTTACTGAATCTGCACTACTATTAATCTTCACATCGTTCCCATCACCCATCTCCTTCCATTTATGACTGTATGACTGTAATTTTGTTGCTTTTATCTTTACGATTTATATTGATATTGATTGTTTCCTGATTGCTTATTTGTACCCTATGACTATCATTAGGTATTATACCTTAGAATTCTTGATGAGCGTATCTTTTCTTTTATGTATGCTGAGAGCAGATGCACCAAAGACAAATTCCTTGTGTGTCCAATCACACTTGGCTAATAAAAAATTCTATCCTATCCTATTCAGAAGTTAATTGCTTAACTTGATGCACTTAAGAGGACTTCCCTCTCTCTTCTTTTTTATTTCAAATAAGCCTCCTTTTATCTGGTGCTATCTTGTTTGCTATTGTGGGTATTTTATTTATTTGCTATTGATTTTGTTTTAGTTTTGTTAGTTTGGATTCCTTGAGAAAGCAGAATGCCATTTTAAGCCTTCCCCCCCACTCCACCAGAGGTTTAGAACATGTACCCTGCTTATATAATACCACCTAATCAATTGCTAGAGAGATTTTTCACGTCTTTTCTCCTTCCTTGCCTATCCTTAGAGACACTGTGCCTGTTTTCCCCGCTGCTTTTGCAAAGGCAAAAGTTCAGAAGTTCTGACTTATAAACTGTTCGTGAGAGAAGCTGTTACATCATAGAAACAAACCCAGAAGCTATCTGATCAGTCGGATTTATTTTTATATAATTACACACACAGAGAGAGAGAGAGAGAGAGAGTCTATTCTCCTTATTTTTCTGATCTCAAGAATTAATTTGCTCAATTCTCTCCTTATCTTCCCAAGACTGGTATTTTAAACCACCTGCACCGAATAATTTTGACAAGGGGTTTTGCTCCTGAAACTATCTGTTTTGATAAAGCCCTAATTTCTTTCCTCTTTCAATCTTCTGTTCTCAAGATTCAACTGACCCAGTCATTCCATTCTCCATCATCTGCCTTATCTCTGAGCCCAGAGACAGAAAATCCAGGATAACAAAGTCACTTCTACGCCAGGTATCTTTTAGTCTTCCCAACCATCGCAAAAAGAGATGAGGAGCCCTGATGAGGTCAATGTTACTTTAGCCAAAGTTGGACAGTCTTAATTATCAATATGTTTTTCCTTTTTCCTCCTTTTTCTTTTTGATTCTTGTTTCTTTGCTTTTTTTTGTATTTTACATTCTCTTCTTTCTATGTACCAATGACTGTACCTCAAGGGAACCCTCTGCTAAAGTTCTGAAGTTTGCAGATGATACAACAATCATTCGCCTTATTCAAGAATGTGATCAGTCTGCATATAGGTGGGAGGTTGAGCAACTTACTCTGTGGTGCAGCCTTAACAGCTAAACATGCTTAAAACTGTAGCGATGAGAGTGGATTTTAGGAGCAGCCCTTCTATTTTACTCCCTCTGACTATATTTGACAGCACGGTATCAGCAGTAGAGTCCTTCACATTTTGGGGTTCTATAATCTCCCAGGCCTTGAAATGGGTGCTTAACATTACATCCATCATTAAAAAGGCACAACAAAGAATGTTCTTACTGCATCAACTCAGGAAGTTCAGACTGCCCCAGAAGCTGTTAATACAGTTTTACAGAGGAATTATTGAGTTTGTTATTTGTACTTCTGGAACTGTCTGGTTTGGTTTGACTCAAGACTGCAGAAAGAATAATTGCAATCAGCCTGCCTTCCATAGAAGACCTGTATATTGTGCAGATCGGAAGGAGGGCTGAGAACATATCTGCAGACCCCAACCCCCCTCCACCTGGACATACTGTTTCATCTCCTTCACTCGGTAGATCAAGACAATGAATGATGTAACCCAGGTATACCATATTGAACTTTGTAAGGTATTATCAGCATTTTGAATTTGGCTTGAAAGCCTATTATGGGCATTTTCACGGGATCTCTCTGAATTTTGTCTTGTGTTGCCTTCTATTTTAATTGAAAGGAAAGAGTCAATTAAATTCCCTTACATCATTCAGATTACATCATGGGCCGGAATAGCTCAGGCTGTAAGGAGCCTGTTATTAGAACACAATAGCCTGCAATTACTGCAGGTTCAAGCCCGGCCCAAGGTTGACTCAGCCTTCCATCCTTTATAAGGTAGGTAAAATGAGGACCCAGATTGTTGAGGGGGCAATAAGTTGACTTTGTAAATATACAAATAGAATGAGACTATTGCCTTATACACTGTAAGCCGCCCTGAGTCTTCGGAGAAGGGCGGAATATAAATGTAAAAAAAAAAAAAAAAAAGATGACCCAGCTGTGTGACCCTTATGCGTCCTCCCCATGATTCAATCAATTATACAGGTAACCCTCATTTAGTGATTGCCTTGTTTAATGACCATTCACAGTCACGCTGGTGGCGAAAAAATAACTTTATGACAAATCCTCGCATTTATGACTTTTGCAGGTCTTAAAGCAAAAGAAAGCTGAAGAAAGATTGTAAGCATGGTTGGGGTTTGATTTGAAGTGATTTAGCCACTTCACTTAATTGCCGGTTGCAGTTGTGGTTCCTAAATGCAGACTACCTGTATTGTACAAGCAGACCTATAATGCACTAAAAGTGAAGGTATTCAGGGGGGGAGATCAGGATCTATTTTGTCCAGAGATAAATAGGTCTACTGTGTCACAAATTCCTCTGATTGCAGAAACTTTCAAATTCTGCAGGCAGAGAATATGAAACAAAACTGCTTGAGGTTCAGTGCTTGCTCTCTGAACCGTTACCCATCATGGTTTGAATTTGCAGACAGCCAGAATCAGTTGGGTATTTGGAACTCAGAAATAATTAATGGCATGTTTCGTTTGAAGCATAAAAGGGGTGAGGCAATTTTTAAAGAAATCCAAGGGATTAATATTTTAGGCAAGGTTAAGAAGCATGGGCACCACTACTTTCAGGCAGCGATGAGCAATGGGGATTATTTTGATATATTCCAACTAGATTTCAGAATAGGTTTTGTGAGAAAAGTAGCCCTCTAGTACCCTAGCAGATTGTTAATCCTGTGTTATAAATAAGAATGGAAATCTTTTCCTGATCCTCTCAGTGACCTTTGGTGGAATCAATCGCTGATCATTTGTCTCTATATTTCTAGTTCATCCTAAATGAAAAGTTTCTGAAGATGGTATTGCATGACTTTCATTTAACCTTTTGGATTGTCAGCCTTGAGGGATAATCCAGACAAGAAGCATACCCAGAAGTGCTAACCTCTACTTAATTGTATTACATTAACATGATCTTACAATTCTGAAGGTACATCTCTCTCCCCACGCCTTTACAGTACAAGAAACTAGGGAGAGTCATTTCTGAGACATTTACCATTCCTATATTCCTTCTGTACACTCAGTTGCAGAGTTTGACCATTGTCTAGTCTGTGTCTCTTCCATCTATCTCCCAAGATCTTTCCCACATACTATTAAAGTTATTCAGAGGATGAGCTAAATTAGAATTTTGGTGAAATTGAAGTCGATCACTCATTTCCACATTCTGAACTTCAGAAAGCTATCAAACATGAGCAAGAATGCAAGTAAGATAGAGGTACTACTGTAGGAAGTTAGCACCCACCCCTCTCCTAGAATAATGAAATATTTTAGAAAATTTTAAAAAGGGCAGAATATGATATTTCCCTGGATGAGAAATGGAGAAACATGTTTTAAGGACAAAGCAGCTCCCTGCAGCTTCCTGCCTCCACCCATCTTTGTCAATGGGCCAGAGGCAGAAACTCATTCTCCCCACCTTTGTCAATGGACCATCATCTGCAACACAATAGGACCCATCTAGCAATAGAAGCTCACTACATGGCACCTGGGAAGATTACATCAGCCAGCAAGGCTAGCTAAAAACCCCACCCCCTGGGGGTCTGACAACCAATCAGGATATTCTTCCTGTGCCCCAGAAAGCTCAAAGCTCAGGGAGGGCATAAAACCAAGATGTGCTCAGCATCTCAGCCCTTTTCTGTTCAGGAACTCAAACCATGTGATCCTGTCCACCATTAAACCATCTTTCCAAGCAGTCTCCATGTTTCCAGTGTCTTTTTCCCACTTGGAACTGAACCCAGATGGACGTTTCTTCCAACACTGCAAAGGAAAAATGATCTGTTCACCTGGATAGAGAATGACGTCTCATGTAGCTATAACTACCCATACTAAAGGAACAAACACATCATTTAGGAAAATAGCTAAACTAGTACAGTGTATCCTGAGGGTAACTGCCTTTAAAGATTGTTCAAAATCTTCAGCTGATGCAGAATATGGGTGCACATGATGGGGATAAGGAAGTTCACTCAAGTTCAGGGCACCAGTTGTTAGGACACAGAAGTTATTGGAAATGCTACCTTCATATGTATCAGCAAAAAAAAGCTTTCTCGTTTGTTTAAAACTGAGAGCAATTAAGGCAGCAAATGAAGACAGTCATTTCTCCAGCCTGGTGTCTTTAAAATGGGTTGTCATCTAGAAAGCTCCAATGGTTTATTTATTTCCTTTGGATTTCTCTTGAGTGGTATGTTATATTGCTGAATTAGTCTTAATTAGCATTTTCTAGAGAGGATTCTTGTCTTTATGATTGTTAATTGTATTCAATTGTGCTATATAATTGTATTAGGTTTTTAATTGTAGTTGCTTTGAGAGAGCTGAACCTTTAAATGCTGTCTAGAAATTTTTAGAAGAAATTAATTTAAATGAAATACTACTAGATCATTGGATGATGTCCAACAGATTCATAAAGGTTTCCAATTTCTGCTTGCTTAGTATGAGTTACAACGAAAATGTTCTTACTACCACTAAACTCAGTTAAATATGCAGATTATCTTTTTTGTAACTGGCACCATCCCTTTCATTATTTTAAATATAGTTTGGTTGATGCCCATTGGTCTTTTACATATCACACAGGATCTGCAATAGAATACAAATTTCTGTTGAAAAAAGTCAGTGCTTTTAATTAGTTTTTAAAAAAAATAAATCTGCAACTAACCATTATTTCCATTATTTTCCTTCCCTACTTATGAATCAGCCCTCTCTGTCCTTTACTTTGTCTTCATGTACTGCTCGATTTCCAAAAGAGAAATAACATAGTTCACGTTACATGTTTTGCATAGAAATGTTTATATATAGTCTCAGTGGTATATGAAATTTTGTGTTACTGCTTGTTACCAGAGTAGAAAAAATAGTTTATATACAGCGAATAGACATAGTGGCTCAGTGGCTAAGACGCTGAGCTAGTCAATCGAAAGGTTGGCAGTTCAGCGATTCGAATCCCTAGTGCTGCGTAACGGGGTGAGCTCCCGTTACTTGTCCCAGCTTCTGCCAACCTAACAGTTCAAAAGCATGTAAAAAATGCTAGTAGAAAAATAAGGACCACCTTTGGTGGGAAGGTGGCGTTTAGTCATGCCGGATATGACCACGGAGATGTCTTCGGACAGCGTTGGCTCTTCAGCTTTGAAACGGAGATGAGCACCGCCCCCTAGAGTTGGGAACGGCTAGAACATATGTGCGAGGGGAACCTTACCTTTACCTATGTGACATCAAATTGTTGTTGACTCAACAACCACACATATAGATTTTTCCAGTGGTGAAATCCAAATTTTTTTACTACCAGTTCTGTGGGCGTGGTTTGGTGGGCATGGTGTGGCTTGGTGGGCGTGGCTTGGTGGGTGTGGCAGGGGAAGGATACTGCAAAATCTTCATTCCCACCCCACTCTGGGACCAGCCAGAGATGATATTTGCCGGTTCTCCGAACTGCTCAAAATTTCCACTATCGGTTCTCCAGAACCTGCTGGATTTCACCCCTGGATTTTTCTCCATGGTGATCTCTCCCAAACCTTCCTTTCAGGTTTTTCAAAGGTGCACTCATCACCACTGTAACTGAGGCCATCCGCCTGCTGCTGGTTGTCCTCTTCTTCTCTTTTCTTCCACCTTTCCCAAACCCTTCTACAGAAAATTTGGTCTTTCATAGTGAAGACAGGTTTTTGAACTCATGGCCTCCCATGGGGCATATTCCTGATGCCTTAACCACTAGACCAAGCTTTATTCTCAGAAGTCTCATCCAACATTAAAGTTCAAATGTGTCAGACAGGTATCAAAAGATATAAATATAGATAATTACTATTTTATCTACTCAAGATATCATATCATACTGATTTGGGGTAATGTGGCTTTAAAGAGAGATTAAAACAAATAATTCATGTTGGAGTAAATTGAAAAGGAAATGGAACCTCCATTTATGCATTGAATACCTGATCTTAGCAAGGAAAAGAATCTGTGCCCTAAATATTCCCTTATTTGCAAATAAGCCTCCATATTGTGGCTTTTTTTAGGGTTGCACCATTAAGCCAATTGATCAGGCAGAAGGAAACTTCATTCACAATATGTTATTTTGTTCTATGACAAAAAAGGATATTGATTGGTATTATAATTGTACCACAATGTACCATGATGTGCAAGGAAGCAATATTTCTACTTACAGGTTTACACTCTTCCTGCAATATCTAATAAAATAAGCCTTTGGGTATGATCAATAATTCTCCAGGGTTCATATGAAAATCTCTGTGTGTTTTAAGAAGAAAGATAAACGTTATTTGGTATCCAACTGGCAATCGTCTAATGTGAGAAAGGCAATTTATAAATGATATGGCTGAGGGAATTAAGGAAATACTTACCAAGCAGATGGTGCAAAACTAGGAGGGGTGGCTAATACTTGGGAAAAGAGAGAAAATATGCAGAAAGACTCAGCACAAGCTAGAACAGTAGGCAGAAACAAATAGAATCAAATTCCACAGAGAAAGATAAAATTCCAAACAGAAATGATTTGTGCCAGAATTTGGGTAGAAAGTTCATTGTTCCTCACTGTCCTATTGCTGACTCCTTTCTCTGGAACAAAGTAGCTGCAGACATTTCAAATGGCTTATAACAGTGGCCTCCAACCTTTTGGGCACCAGGGACCGGTTCCATGGAGAGGTTTTTCCGCGGACTGAAGGGGATGTGGTTTCACATACTGCCTGCATCCCATGAACGGAACTTCGCTTGTTTGCACAGCCCAGTTTCTGGCATGCCGCAGACTGGTGCCAGTCCATGGAGTAGGGGTCGGGAACCTCTGGCTTAAATGGTTGGACATCAGGAGAGAGAGGGGGGTAATGTTGTGGTCCGCCAGCAGCCTGTGGAGCTGGCAATGGAGTCGGACAGCGATGAGGCTGAGGAAGAGCGTGGGCCAGTCCTGGAGGCTGGGGAGGGTCCGGATGAGGGCTCTGTGTTGGAGGCTGAGGTGAGGCTAGGGCCATCGGGGAGTGAGGTGTAGATTCCAGAGCCTCCAGAAGCTGACAGTAGTGAGGCAGAGGAACAGGAGGAGCCTGTTCCTAATGCACGCATGAGAAGAGCTACCAGAAGGCAAGAGCAGCTCAAGTAAAGAGGATGACTTGGGAGTAGGGCCAAGAGATGATTGGCCCCTCCTATAAGGCTTAAAAAAACTAGCAAAGGCGTTTGGGCTTTGCTGGAAAACAACGTTGATAGCTTCATCTACTTGCATTTATCTTGGTGTCTTCTGAACTTTTACCAAGAAAAGCCTTTGGCAGTTTGCCTAATTGGACCAAGGTTGCTGATAGGACTGAGGAATTTGTGTAGGGAAGAATTTGCTTTAATTTAGTTGAACTACGCTGAGAATGAAGTAATTCTCAGCTGTTCAAATAAAGTTTGTTTGTTTTACATTGAGTTTCCTACTACCTACTGGGGCCTGGGTCACAACAGTTAAGCTACAAGCTTTTCTAAAGCCCAACAATTGTGTTTGTATCTTGCAGGCCAAACAGCACAATAATAGGACAGATAGTCAACACAACAAGAACAAAAATGTTCTCTCACCTTGGAAGATAAACTGTAATAATTTATTTTATTAAATTTATATGCCACTTATCTCTCTCTGAAAAGCAATTCTGGGTGGCTTATGATTAAAATCATACATATAGAGAATATTAAATACATTAGATAAAAAAGGCAAGAGGCAGAAAAGGCAAGATCAGTACAAGGGCTACCTCTTCTCAGTTACTCCACCAACCACCTCCAACGTCTCAGGTTAGCAGGCAAAGTCAAGTTCTGATAATCTTCCAGAAGGCCAACAGGATGGGAGCAGATTTCACATCAGGCAGGGAGTCATTCCAAAGACTGGGGGTCACAGCAGAATTTCAGTTTGTATGACTGAATATTCCTTCATATATTATTATTCCCTTTAGGCTGAAAATTAAACTTCAAAAGCAAGGTTTTTTCTGGACTAGTATTTCCCTAACATATTTGTTAGGAGTTCAAGTCACCACAGTTGTTGGCTTATCACAGTACCATGTAAATGAAGAGTGGAGAGCTTCATAAAACCCATCAAGAGCAGAGTCTAACATTACCCGTATGGAACTCAAATATTTCCTTTCCACCCAACTGAGAAATCTGGAGGACAGCTTTTTCCAAGTTACTGGCCTACAGATGTGTCTATGAAGGTTCTCAATCATCCAGGTCATGGTTGTCCCAAAGGTGCTTTTCCAAAAGGCAACTGGGCTTTCTTGGTTATTTTTTCTTTGAAAACCTTTTGCTTCTCATCCAAGAAGCTTCTTCAGTTCTAACTGACTGGGAAAGTGGGGGGGAGTGGAAAGATTTATATACTTTGCAGTTGTCTGAATGACTGCAGAGATAACCCGATTTTCTCATCAAGTTGGTATGAAATTGTTGCTAAGCTAGACAGTTTCACACAAAGTCATATTAAGGCCCTTCCAGGTGACAGAAAAGTGTTCCTCTTAAGCCAGAATGTCAACTCTATGCAGTACATACTTCCCAAATTTCAAACTATTGAAAACTGATTCTACAGTATGTATCTGTAGATTTTTGCTCACGAAGGATATACCGGGGGAGGGCAGTTTGTGAGGATGATTGAGATGAAATATTTAACGTTTCCTCCCTGTGCAGAGAAAATATTGTATAAATAAAACCTTAACCAAGGTCAGCCATGTATTTGCATCACTTGGGACAGATTTACATATGGTTCTCAATTTTAGTGCAATATTTAAACTCCAACTGAATGCTCAAGTTTTTGGATGAATGGTTGCCTGCTTTTATTTTATCATTTTAGTGATATATGTTTGTTTTCTTATGTTTACATGCATTCCGTTCTTATTAACTTGTGTTTCATATTTTCTATTGTGGTGTTGCAATAGATTAGGGAGATTTATTTATGTCTGATCGCCATAATTGTTTTTGCAGAAAGCTAAGGTAAAACTTTTTTCCCCAGCCGTAACCCTGCCTATGTGATGCATTATCTTCTGGATCAGCAATATTTACATTTTATAAACCTTCCTAAATGAAGGGTAAAATTGATCTGAGTCTATGTGGCATAGCACCCTCTAGTGATCTATGTCCTGGCAACAAACAAAATTATTTCCAGTGGAATAACTGTGAAATCTGTTGCATCTAAAACAATAATCTTATAGGCTTTCAAAGAGTAAAAACATTTTTATTATTTGCTTATTTTATAGTATTTATAGCATCTACTAAGCCAAATGGATTTGGCTGGGGTTCAATAAAAGAAAAAGAAAAACAAGACAATAAAAATACAATTAGTAAACATTTGCCCCCCCAAAAAACCCACCCACCTTATGCATCATAGAACCAACTAATTTAAACTACTCCACTTTACTCAAATAAAATCTAAGGAGAGCTAATTTGGGGTAGTGGTTAAAGGCACCAGACTGAAACTGGGAGATTGTTTTGTTAAGCACAAACCTAGCTGAGTGACTCTGGGCCGATCACTCTCTTCCAGCCCAAGGACAAGCAACTTTGAAAAACCTGCAGGAATCTTGCAAGAAAGGTTCAATGGCTATTTTTACATGTATCATACAGATTGAATAAAATACAAATGGCTTATAGCTGGGTTTTCTTAAGGACTGCTTCTTCCCCTTCCTGAGACTAGCATATAGGGGTCCATTTACCAATCTATTTTTAGAAAAGATCAAAGAGTAAATATCAGTGAAGTCTAGGCAGAAAAATGCAGGGGGAAAAGAATATCCATAAGCACCCCAGTTGCAGAATTTTCTCCCTAGGAAAATCTGCCAAGCGCTCTCTCTTCCAGTTTTTATATACATGCTGAAATTGTTTTTATTTCTGCTACCAGTATTTCTGTACCCAGGTTAGCATACAGTAACCTGCAAGGTTAACCTCAAACCAACAGTGACCAGAGCCCACTGTAACAACATTGCCAAAAAGGCACTAAGAGTTGTTAACCTAATCTTGCGTAGCTTCTTCTCTGGTAATATTGTACTACTAACTAGATCATACAAAACATTTGCTAGACCATGCAGCTCATCTGTCTGGAACCGGCACTGCATATCAGACTTAAATACAATTGAGAGAATCCAGAGATATTTCACAAGAAGAGTCCTCCACTAATCTGCTCGTAATAAAATACCTTATGCCACCAGACTCCAAATTTAGGGCTTAGACAACTTAGAACTATGCTGACTTCAGTCTGACCTAAGCATAGTACATAAAATTATCTACCACAATATCCTACCTGTCAATGACTGCTTCAGCTTCAACCACAACAATACACGAGCAAATAATAGATACAAACTCAAGGTAAACCGCTCCAGACTCGATTGCAGAAAACATGAATTCAGTAACCGAGTGGTCAATGCCTGGAATGTACTACCTGACTCTACAGTTTCTTCCCCAACCCCCCCAAAACTTTAAGCTTAAACTGTCTACTGTGGACCTCACCCCATTCCTAAGAGGTCTGTAAAGGGCGTGCATAAGTGCACCTGTGTGCCTATTGTCCCTGTCCTAATATTCCTTTTTACTTACTCTTTTCATGTCTCCAAATTATGGTTATACTTTTACCTGTTATCTTATATACGATTGACAAATAAAATAAAAATAAATAAAATCAAGTAAACAATACTGCTCTCTACATGGGGCTCCCCTTGAAAAGTACCCGGAGGCTTCAACTGGTCCAGAATGCGGCTGCGCGGGTGATAGAGGGAGCACCTCGTGGCTCCCGTATGACACCTCTCCTGCGCAGTCTGCACTGGCTCCCAGTGATCTTCCGGGTCCAATTCAAGGTGCTTGTTATCACCTTCAAAGCACTCCATGGCTTAGGACCGGGGTATCTACAGGACCGCCTACTGCCACCAGTAGCCTCGCACCGACCAGTGCGCTCTCACAGAGAGGGCCTCCTTCAGATACCGTCAGCCAAACAATGTTGGCTGGCGACCTTCAGGGGGAGGGCCTTCTCTGTAGGGGCTCCCGCCCTCTGGAACGAGCTGCCTCCGGGGCTTCGGCAACTCCCCGACCTCCGGACCTTCTGCCGCGAGCTGAAGATGCTGTTGTTTCGACGTGCAGGACTAGCTTGAACATAGTTTTATTTTAGGGTTTTAATCAGGGTTTTAAACGGGGTTTTAAACTGTATTTAAAAATTTTAGGCCATTATTGAATCAGTTTTTTATATAGTTTTTAATTTGTATTGTATGTATTGTGTTTTTTACTGGCTGTGAACCGCCCTGAGTCCTTCGGGAGAAGGGCGGTATACAAATAATAATAATAATAATAATAATAATAATAATAATAATAATAATAATAATAATAATAATAATAATAATAATAATACCCCAATCAAGGGTATAGCCAACAGTAAATAGCCCGTCCAACGAATCTCTAAGACCAACCCCACCAACACTGACAGGGCAAGGCACCAAAATATAAACTGGCAGTAAACCGCACTCCTCATTAGCACTGATGATATCTAGTTTGGGTAATGAAACATCTGCAAGAAAACAAGCAAGCTCAGAGAGCACCAAGGACCCTTCATATCATCCCTGAGCTACAAACATTCTCCTTTATTGGTGCTACCAGTCTGTGTGCATCCACATGCATATACTTAAGCCTCCTTTGGATTTCAGTACAGGTAGTCCTTGACTTACAACAATTCATTTAGTGATAATTCAAAGTTACAATGGCACTGAAAAAAGTGATTTTTCACACTTACGACCTTTGTAGCATCCCCAAGGTCACGTGATCAAAATTCAGATGCTTGGCAACTGACTCACACTCATGACCATTGCTGTGTCCCAAGATCATGTGATCATGATCTTCAATGACTTGGACGAGGGGATAGATGGGGAACTCATCAAATTTGCAGATGACACCAAGCTGGCAGGAATAGCCAACACTCCAGAAGATAGGCTCAAGTTACAGAAAGATCTTGACAGACTTGAACATTGGGCGCTATCTAACAAAATGAAATTCAACAGTGAAAAAAGTAAGGTTCTACATTTAGGCAAAAAAAACAAAATGCACAGGTACCGTATATGTGGTACCTTGCTCAATAGTAGTACCTGTGAGAGGGATCTTGGAGTCCTAGTGGATAACCATTTAGATATGAGCCACCAGTGTGCAGCAGCTGTTAAAAAAGCCAACACAGTTCTGGGCTGCATAAACAGAGGGATAGAATCAAGATCACGTGAAGTGTTAGTGCCACTTTATAATGCCTTGGTAAGGCCACACTTGGAATATTGCATCCAGTTTTGGTCGCCACGATGTAAAAAAGATGTTGAGACTCTAGAAAGAGTGCAGAGAAGAGCAACAAAGATGATTAGGGGACTGGAGGATAAAACATATGAAGAACGGTTGCAGGAACTGGGTATGTCTAGTTTAACAAAAAGAAGGACTAGGGGAGACATGATAGCTGTGTTCCAATATCTTAGGGGCTGCCACAAAGAAGAGGGAGTCGGGCTGTTCTCCAAAGCACCTGAGGGCAGAACAAGAAGCAATGGGTGGAAACTGGTCAAAGAAAGAAGCAACTTAGAACTAAGGAGAAATTTCCTGACAGTTAGAACAATTAATAAGTGGAACGACTTGCCTTCAGAAGTTGTGAATGCTCCAACACTGGAAATTTTTTTTTTTTGATCATCTTTTGCAACCTACTGACCAGCGAAATCAACAGGGAAGCCCGATTCACCTGTGTTACTAACTTATCAACTGCAGTGATTCACTTAACAACTGTGACAGGAAAGGTTGTAAAACGGGGCAAGACTCACTTAACAAATATCTCACTTAGCAACAGAAATTTTGGGCTCAACTGTGATCTGAAGTCGAGGATTACCTGTCTTTGAAATGTGCTATGTCTGTATGTTGTGTTGGGTTTTCTTACAATCAGCTTTGGAAAACAGCTTTTTTAAAATCACAGTCATTAGCCCAAAATATCAATATCAGCATGCTCGTTCTTATGGGAATAACAGAATCATTGACAGAATAGAATTCGCCCTTTATGTAAGGAAGCTAGATCAGTGGTAGTCAACCTGGTCCCTACCGCCCACTAGTGGGCGTTCCAGCTTTCATGGTGGGCGGTCGGGGTTTTGTCCGATAGTGAAACACTTTCCTTTTTTTTATTTAATTGACTCTTTAAAAAATTTTCATAGCATTATTTAAAAACATTTTCATTAGGTTTTCATAAAATTCCCCGTGACAATTTAAATTTCTGAAAATATACTATTTGTATCGCCCGCACATAAGTTTAGTTCACGTTACGTAAGTGAAACTAAATGGCGCTATAGTGCGACCGCAAACAAAAAAGCCTCGTCCCAGAATAGCTCGCGCATCTCCCCCCACACCACCCAGCTGTAACAGACAAGCAGAGCTGGTAGCTGGCGCCCCCCCCAACCCAATCCACGATGCGCGAGAGGCATGTGCAGACGACGATACACGGAGCATTACTGTGGAACCGGTGGGCAGTTAGAAAATTTTACTACTAACAGAGATACAAAACTGGGCAGTAGGTATAAAAAGGTTGACTACCTCTGAGCTAAATGGAAGTACTATGGGGTTAACAGAGAAAGCAGAGGTGTCTACTTGTCCTCATGTTCTCCATCTGACAGGCATCACCTCAAAATCTGATATTATCTGGCTTTTTGAGTGTCTTTTTTTAAAAAAACAATTTAGGCTGTTTTCACAACAGTAGTCATTGAAACTTCCATCTATTGAGACTTGTAGGTTGTCTGCTTTGTTTTTTCCCTCATCCATCAACAGCCTAGATTTATGTTATTTATTTCCTGATTCCAGCAATTGCCTTCAGTCCAGCCACTTCACATCTATGATCACCATAGTCTGTGGCTTACGTGATTTGTCATACATTCCTATGGTGAAATTGGAAGTGTCATCGTCAGTTCTATATTATTTCTAGCATATGTTCTTGAAAGTAAAAATTTGGTGGAAAAAAATGTTTGCAGCCTTGAGTGATTTCTAAAAATAATAAAAGGAGGAGGGAGTCCCTGCGGATTTTATTCCATTAGTCATTGCTGACTTTAGGGGGTAATGCTCATCTCCGTTTCAAGGTCATGGAGATATCGGTGTCCAGAGATATTTCCACAATCATGTGGTCAGCATGATGTCATGGCGCCTTAAAGTCCTTTCCTCCAGTAGTAGTACCTATTTACTCACATTTGCATGCTTCCAACTGCTAGGTTGGCAGGAGCTGGGGGGAGGACGGGCGCCTGTCCCGTCGCATGGTACTCTGTTCTCGAACCTGGGCTGCTGGTTTTCCAGCCAACAAGCCCAGCGTCTTAACCAGTGAGCCACCGCACTACCCTTCTATAACAATAATAAAAGCAGGATGCACATAAATAAATAAATAAATAAATACTTTGATTGAGGAATCAGTCTTTCTGATGCTGGGAAAAGTAATTTCACGTACATGTAGATCTAAGGTTAGGGCAAGTGTTTGTGGTTTTCCCCCCCCAATCTTTCCACTGTCATTTTTGTCATGGACACCACGAAAAATTAAACCGTGTGTCCTCCTTTCACTCTCCGCAGCCCACTTGTCCTCCTTTCCAATTTTCAGGGTCCTCCTTTGTCTGTTCAGATATCTGATAATCTCAGGTGAAAGCAAGTTTCTCCCACAGCATGAGACTGACTAAATGCAAGAATTCACTGATGTAATGGAATGCATGGATAACCTTGAAGGACAAAGAAAGAGAAGCTGCTTAGGTAACAATCAGATGAGAGAGGCAGGAGCCCCTCGGTGGCTTCACAGTCTGTGGAAGAAACTTAGGAAGGAGCTGCGGCAGTTGATCCAGCAGTTAAAAGTGTAGGTGGGAGTTCTGAACTTCAGAGTGGTAAAATTCTGGTAATGTAGTTTTACAATAAGTAGAATTATCTTATCTAATCATGTTTCCTGTCTGGTATACACAGGAGGCTAACCGTGACTACTAACCACATGAAAACAGGTTATTATTGATGACCTAAGAGGTGTTTTCAGGTTTTTTTTTCTATAACTAATTGTCTCATTTCTCTGTGAGACTATTCTATCTAGATTGTTGGCACCTTTTCCTGAACCTTGATTTCCTTGAACAAAATGCATTTTAAAATGAGCCTCATGCTTGCATGAAAACAACCATGACTTCATTTCGTGCTATTTCTAGAGAAGTGTGTAGTTTTTTTAAAAAATGTGGTTTACTTTGTATTTTCATACTGTGATCCTGCATTATGAATGAATGAACTTTGATTTTTATTCTGTTAATCCCATGTTGTATGTTTATTTTTTATATCCTCCCTTTATTATTTTTACAAATTTATTTATTTATTTATTTATTATTTAAATTTTTATACCGCCCTTCTCCCGAAGGACTCAGGGCGGTTCACAGCCAGATAAAAAATACACAATAATACAATATAAATACGATTAAAATACAATTAAAAAACTTATTAAATTGGCCAAGATTAAAAATTTAGAATAAAAACCCATTTAAAACCCATAAATTTAAAAACTAACCCAGATGGGTAGGGCTGAGAAAGTATGATTGGCCCAAAGACATCCCACTGGCTTTCATGACTAAGGCGGAGCTTGAACTCACAGTTTATATACTTTCGACACCGAAGTTCCAATTCATATCTTATTAAAAATCTACCATTTAATTTTCCCTTTGATAGTGGAAGAGAAACAGACAACCAAAGAGTAATAGTTTGGGGCTGCCTAAATCTGGAAAATCACTAGGTGGTAGAGAATTAGAAATGACTATCTCTTTGGGGCTATCTAGTGGTCATCAGAGTTTTTGCAACCCAAATCTGTTTAACAGAATAACCGAGTAGGAAGGGACCTTGGAGGTCTTCTAGTCTGACCCCCTACTCAACCAGGAAATCCTATACCATTTCAGATAAATGGTTGTCCAGTCTCTTCTTAAAAACTTCAAGTTTTGGAGCACCCACAAGTTCTGGAAGCAAGTTTTTCCACTGATTAATTGTTCTGTCAGAAAATTTCTCCTAAATTCTAAGTTGCTTCTCTCCTTGATTAGCTTCTTGTCCTGCCTTCAGATGCTTTGGAGAATAAGTTGACTCAGGCGTGAAATGCTCCCGGTTTGGACCAGATTGGCCAATCCGGTAGCGATGGCGGTGGGTGCTTTGGAGAAGGGTAGCAAAAATCCCTCCCCCCCCAATGCCCACCCAATGCCCGGTCACCCGCTTCCCCGCTTCTTTTAAAAAATGCTTTTAAAAGGTAAAAAAAAAGCTCTGATGATCCCATCTGAGCCGCACGATCGTCAGAGCCTTTTTTCACTTTTAAAAGCATTTTTTACAACCTATTCGGCCGAATAGGTTGTAAAAAAATGCTTTTAAAAGTAAGAAAAAAAGGTTGTGTGCCACCTTTGTTCACCTCCGCCCACGTGTGCCATTCTACTTACTCCATGCCTCCTTTTGGTGCTCACTGCGTGCAAACACACTTTGCATTTGGTGCGTGGTGCATAGTGTGCACTGCGCATGCACTCACACAGTGCGCAGCCAGGGAATCGATAGTAAACTGGTTCAGATTTCACCACTGGGTTGACCCCTCTCCTTTGTGGCAGCCCCTTAAATATTGGAACATTGCTATCATGGCATCTCTAGTCCTTCTTTTCATTAAACTAGACGTACCCAATTCCAGCAACCATTCTTTATGTTTCAGTCTCCAGGCTGGTAAATGTAGTAAACTTAGATTTAATAGCTTCCACTGGAGGAGGAAACCATTTCAACAATAATAATTACATTATTCTGCCTGTTGCCTTGAATTCTAATAAAATAAAAACAACTGCTAAAGTTATTATGTAGCATCAAGTTGTTGACACTTCGTGCTCATGGAAATAGAATTTTTCCCTTGACGATCTCTCCCTAACTTGTTCTTTCAAATCTTCCAAAGTTGCATTCACTGCTGCTGTAACTGAGTCCATTCACATTGCTATGGTCAACCTCACATTAGAATAGAATAGAATAGAATAGAATAGAATAGAATAGAAGAGAAGAGAAGAGAAGAGAAGAGAAGAGAAGAGAAGAGAAGAGAAGAGAAGAGAAGAGAATTTTTTATTGGCCAACTATGATTGGACACACAAGGAATTTGTCTTGGTGCATATGCTCTCAGTGTACATAAAAGAAAAGATACTTTCATCAAGGTACAACACTTACAATACTTAATGATAGTCATAGGGTACAAATTTAACACTTAATGATAAAACTTTTAATGATAGTCATAGGCTACAATTAAGCAATCAGGAAACAATCAATATCAGTATAAATCATAAGGATACAAGCAACAAAGTTACAGTCATAAGTGGAAGGAGATGGGAACGATGAGAAGATTAATAGTAGTGCAGATTTAATAAATAGTTTGACAGTGTTGTGGGAATTATTTGTTTAGCAGAGTGATGGTGTTCGAGCCTTCTGCAGAGAACGTGGTCTTTGCACAATGTATCCGGAGGAGTAGGATAACTTGAGCCAGGTCATTTGTGCCTCAAGGGAGAACTCGGTGTTGATTTAATTAATGATTCATTTGTTTTATTGGCTGTGCCTGTTATTCTCAGGAATCTTCTGCAACATCAAAATTCAAAAGCATCAATATTCTTCCTATTCCACTTCTTCAACATCTATCTTTCACTTCCAGAGAGTGTCACAAAGAATTTGGTAGCTTTCATGATCCTGATCTTTGTGCATATAGACATATGACAGCATTTGAACCCATTTTCCAAGACTTCATGGCTGTTCTACTAAGCGTTGGTCTGTCGTATTATTTCTTAACTGCTAGTTCCTTTACTGTTGATATTTGATCGTAAAAGGCAGAACATATCAAACATTTTGATATCTTCATTGTCAGTTCCAAGGCAGACTGTTCTATCAATTGAATTTGTTTGATCTTCTTTACATTTCATTGTAGGCCCATTTTTCCACTGTGATCTTTGACTTTCATTAATAGAACTTACAGATCTTTTGCATTTTTGGCTATCGCCGCAGTGCCATCAGCATAGCACACATTATTGATGCTTCTTCCTCCAGTTTTAAATCCATGCTCATCTTCCAGTCAAGCTTTTTAAACAGCTATTCAGCATATAGATTGGCTGAATTAAATAAAGGGAGAATATATAGCCCCGTTGCACTCATTTCCCAACTCGGAGCTATCTTTTTCTCCATGTTCTACTCACATGGAGTCCTGATCTGTATATACTTTTCTCATGAGAACAATGAGATGTTCTGGGATTCCCATTTTAATGAGCACATTCCACAGCTTGATGTGATTGACATAATCAAAGGCTTGTGTGTAATCAATGAAGCACATACTGACTGACTGTTAAAAGTACAAGCTTTGAAATGCAGTGCAAAGATTTTACATGACCAGATAATCTCCTGCTGTTTTATAAATTGCAAACAACTGTATAATACAGGAGAAGCCTCAGGTCTTAGCATATAGAGCAATTACCTTACAGCTATCGAGATTAGAGCTCCTAATGTTTTATTCCTCTTTGTGGAATCTCTTGCTTTGCAGGACACCTATATTTCTAGAATCTGTGTAGGTATACATAACTATTCTAAGTACTTTTTTTCCTGTACATCTTTGGCTTGTTTCATTGAACTTGTCTTGTCCTTCTTGGTTTCTTGATCCCTGCCTCTAACAAAAAGCTTTCCTATGTTTATAGGACCTTGCATTTTGTTATTTTTCTGCTAAACACTTCATCACAGTTGTTGTAATTGTCAGCTTCAGTCTCTGAAATGAGGCAATTGTTTCTCTTAACAGGTAATGTCAAAACATTGCATAAATGGTCTTGCAGACGTGTCTAAAAGAAGCATCATTATTCCAAGCATGCTTTATAAATAGAGATGACATCAGTCATTTCTGATACTTCACTGCAAGCTTGGTTCGGTAGGAACGTCATGAAACTCTTAAGTGCATTATTCATTTTATAGTCATTAGCATCAAAAGAGAACTCACAATCTTAATTTGTAACACATGAGAGAGCACTCAGCAGAATCAGAAGGAAAACAATTTTCTTTTAACTTTGGTAAGATTCTTCTAAGGTCAAGATCTCCATTTATTGTTGGTTATAATTAAAAGGTTTAATGTTATCTCTTAGATCTTTTTTTTTTTTTCAACTGGCTCATTAATAATTTGACAAATAAAACCACAGGCCAACCAATTCAAGGTCAGTCTATTTAACAAGAGCTAGTATTCTCAATGGCTATGTTCATATATCACATCAAATCATTTTTATTTAACCAAGGTCTATTGAAATTATAATACCCTGATTTACACATTATGATAAACTATATTTTGAACTTAGATAGAAATTAATGCAAAAAAATTCTATAACAAAAATTTGGCAAACCATAATATGGTTTAATATAATGTATGAACCAGGCCTTTGTAGAGACTAGCAAACTAGTTTGATATGAGGAGAAAGACAGACATATCTGCCTGTTTTGTCCCATCCAGATTCTAAGTCAGAGGGGGCATCTCCACATTCAAGGAGATATAGTAGGGGGTCACAGCTGCATTACTACAGTTGGCTGTGTTAGCATATACTTAGTTAAAACCCATAGTTTATAAACCAAACCAGTTTATACAAAAAGCCAAAACAAAGAAGAAAAACTGTATTATTAATTAACCACATTTATATCTTCTTCTTCTTGTTGTGCCATATCCATCATCGGACCTTGGCGATCATGTTGGCAATCCTATTTTTGTCAACAGCCACATGAAAAAGTGCTGCTGAGTTTTGTCCAAACTGGTCCCTTAGGTTTTGAAGCCATGACGTTCTTCTTCTGCCTGGACCTCATTTGCCTTCACTCTTTCCCTGGAGGATTAAGTGAAGGATGCCGTATTTTTCTGGGTGTCGCTTCACATGTCCAAAATATTCTAACTTTTGCTTTTTAACGGCTTTGATGATTTCCCTTGGCTTTCCCAGGCGGCTTATCACCTCCTCGTTTCTGATTTTGTCAGCCCAGCTTATACGCAACAGCCGTCTGTAAATCCACCTTTCAAATGCTTCTAGTTTCTTCAAGTGGTTTTCTGTCAGAGACCAACTCTTTACTCCGTGCTTATATAGCTGCCCATTTCTCTAGGCAGCATACAATAGTCAGTAAAAAGGAAAATGTCTGTATAAAAAGAAACATTTAAAAATAGAAAAATCAGCATTAAAATGGAGAGGATTAAAACTAAGAGTATATACAGACCCCAAGCAGAGAAAAGAGAAGGTACATCCACCTCAATAGTGAGCTTTCTAAACAAGTCTTTAGTTCCTTGGGACCCGCAAACTTGATTGCATGATCTGACAAGTGCAAGGCAGACAGCAAAATTTCTCCAAGTTTAGATCACATAACCATTGCTCCAATAGGATTACTAGATCGGGAATGTGATCACTGGCCTGTGCTGGGCTCTGGATGGCCTGGAATAGACTTACGGCTATCATGGTGACCATGAACTCCTGAACCCTCTTCAGATTCTATTCCTAGCGAAGGGAGATTAAAGTCCCGCAGAACCATAAATCTGGGGAACTCTATTGTCAGCCCAGAAATGGGATTAAGAAACTGAGGCATGGACGTTATGTATCAGGAAAGGTGGCACAACAGCAGCAGTGCTAACTGATTCTTAGAGCCCAGCGTGATGAACAAGGTGTCACATCCAGAAACCTGGATATATTCTGAGCTGAGAGAAATGTAATCCTACATTTGGAGTCGGTTGGCCTTTGAGTTCTGCACATGACATAGGGTGGGATTCACTCTTTCAAGAAAATTGTAAACCAATTTTTATTGATCCCCCCCACACACACACACATTGTTTATGAACAGAGTATTGGCCATACCATATCTTATACACCTTAACTTAACATATCCAAATGCACCAAGACAAATTCCTTGTGTGTCCAATCACACTTGGCCAATAAAATTCTATTCTATTCTATTCTACATTTTACTCAATTACAATTTCTGCCAAAATATTCTTTTACCATATTTTAATCTCAGTTTTAATGTTTCTATGCTCATTTATATAAACCACATCTTCTTTCGCCCTCAAGTTCAAATTTCTGCATTTTTACTAACATATATTCTCTTTTATTGTTTTTTTTTAGCTAATTCAGTTTTTATCCTGATGTATTCAAACGTGTTCGGGGTTGTCTTTCTTCCATTTCATCTTTTCCATTTTACAGCAATCTTCCTTCCCTTTCTTATCCTCTCCCTTCCTTCTTTCTTCTCTCCTCTCCTACTGTAGTGACTTGCACAACACACTTCTCAACTGTATGGGAGAAGTAAGGAAGAGCTGTGACTGAGGAATTAAAACATACAACTACAACAAAATATATATCTACTCTAATGATAAAACACATAATTTGTCTCTTAAACTGGTTGCCTTCAATAGAATTTTAAAATATACATGTAGACAAATAAGTTAAAAAGATATATGACAGAAAACAAATTCATTCTGCCACATGTGCTTCACATTTATCTAATATATAAAGTGATACATCTCCCATTTGCCTTGAAATGTTTTTTTTTTGAACAGAATGAATTAACAATGAAACAGCCCCATTGAGCCTATCTCCAGTTTATTATGAGCTCTGCGGAAATATTTCAAAAAACATTGCAGAGAAAAATGGTGACAGTGAGTTAGGGATGAAGTATACAGGCAGACAAAGAACTTGATAGAATGAGATGTCAATTAGATAAAAAAACAAATTAAAAGTTATACCATTGGTATAACTTTTACTCTCTACAGAATACTTTATTCATAGTTCATATATCGCATTAAACTATGGTTTTTTTTCAATACGGTCAGAGTTTGCATAATGTTGTTGTTGTTAGTTGCGAAGTCGTGTCCGACCCATTACGACCCCATGGACAACGTTCCTCCAGGCCTTCCTATCCTCTACCATCCTCTAGAGTCATTTACGTTCACGCCTATTGCTTCAGTGACTCCATCCAGTCACCTCATTCTCTGTCGTCCCCTTCTTCTTTTGCCCTCAATCATTCCCAGCATTAGGCTCTTCTCCAGCGAGTCCTTTCTTCTCATTAGGTGGCCAGTTTCATCTTCAGGGTCTGGCCTTCTAAAGAGCAGTCAGAACTGATCTCCTCTAGGACTGACTTGTTTGTTCGCCTTGCAGTCCAAGGGACTTGCAGGAGTCTTTTCCAGCACCAGAGTTCAAAGGCCTCAATTCTTTGGCCTCTGCATAATACACTAAGCCAAAAACTAAATATACTGCAATATGTCTTTGGGTGTAGGAGTCCTCGGGTGCGACCACTTGCTCCATAATTGGTCAAAGTTACAATGGTGCTGATGATGGGGACTTACAACCAAAGCTGTGATCATCGCAGGGTTGTCACAATCATATGGCAATCAACTTCCATTATAATGGTTACAGCTTCCAATGATCATGTGATCACCATTTGCACCTTTCCCTGCCTGCTTCCCACAAGCAAAGTCAACTGCGAAATTGCTCCTGCCACTTTTTCACCCACCAACCCAGGCTTCAAAGTGCCTGTCTCCAGCATCCGGATACTGTTGTGGCCCACCTGTGGCACTTGCTCGACTCCTAACTCTGTGGCACCCATCCACAGCACCAAATACTAGTCTGCAGAATATTTCGCAGAACCAGTCAGCTTTAGCCTCTTCGGCATCAGTGGTTGTGACATAGACTTGGATTACTGTGATGTTGAATGGTTTGTCTTGTATTTGAACCGAAATCATTCTGTCATTTTTGAGACTGTAATCCCAGTACAAGTGGTCCTTGACTAATGACCACAACTGAGCCCAAAATTTCTATTGCGAACTGAAACATTTGCTAAGTGAGCTTTGCCCCATTTTACAATCTTTCTTGCTATAGTCATTAAGTGAATCACTGCAGTTTTTAAGTTAGTAACATGGTTGTTAAGTGAATCTGGTTACCTTTGCTTGTCAGGTAACAAATGATGATCACGTGACCTCAGAATATGGCAATCATCATAAATATGAGTCAGTTGCCAAGCATCTGAATTTTGATCAAATGACCATGGGGATGCTAGAATGGTCATACGTGTGAAAAACGGTCATAAGGCACTTTTTTCAGTGCTGTTTTAACTTTGAACAATCACTAAATAAACTGTTGTAAGTCAAGGACTATCCTGTACCGCTTTTCCCATTCTTTGATTGACTATGAAGGCTACTTCATTTCCCCTAAGGCAGGGGTGTCAAACTCAATTTCATTGAGGGTAGCATTAGGCTTGTGTTTGACCTTGGGGGGAGGAGGGGGCGTGGCCAACTCAATATCACTCATGTCAGGGGCACCTGTGGTGGCCCGAGTGCTCTGCCAGCAAAAACGGGCTCCCGAGATCTGTTTTCCCTTGCAACGGCCTCCTGCAACCCTCTGCCAGCAAAAATAGAGCTCGGGAGGGCTGTCTGTGACCCTCGCAAGCTCCATTTTTGGTGACTGAGGCACCGTGGGCCAGTCCTTCTCTGTTTCCAGGGTGACCCTGCAGAGCCAGAACTAAGCACCCCGTAGTTTGACACCCCTGCTGTAAGGGATTCATGCCCACAGTAATTACTGGTAAATATAATGGTCATCTAAATTAAATTCATCCATTCCCATCCACTTTAGTTCACTGATTCCCAAGATGTTGACGTTCAATCTTGTCATCTCATCTTTGACCACATCCAGCTTACCTTGATTCATAGATCTTACATGCCAGGTTCTTATGCAATATTGTTCTTTACCTTATCAGACTTTCCTTTCACCACCAGACATGTCCACTGCTGAGCGTCCTTTCGGCTTTGGACCAGCCGCTTCACTCTTTCTGGAGCTACTTGTAAATGCCCTGCAGTCTCCCCCAGTAGCACGTTGGAGACCTTCCATCCTGAGGGGCTCATCTTCTGACATCATATCTTTTAGCCTTTTGATACTTACCATAGACTTTTCTTAGCAAGGATACTGGAATGGATTGCCATTTCCTTCTTCAGTGCACCATTTTTTGTTAGAACTCTCTACCATGACCTTTCCATCCCGAGTGGCCCTACACCACGTAACTCATGGCTTCACTGAGCTGCACAAGCCCCTTTGTCACCACAAGTCAGTGATCCATGAAAACAATACGGTTGATGGTTGATCCTAAAAGGCAGAAGTATCTACTATTTCAATGTATTCTTTGTTAAAGAGTGGGGCAGTGGTTAGAGTCCAGTACTGCAAGCTGTTTCTGCTCTATTACCGGCTACCAGCAGTTTGGCAGATCGAATCTCACCAGGCTCAAAGTTGATTCATCCTTCGGAGGTCAGTAAAATGAGGACCCAGATTGTTGGAGGCAATAGGCTGACTCTGTAAACCGCTTAGAGAGGGCTGCAAAGCACTGTAAAGCAGTATATAAGTCTAAGTGCTAACTGCTAACTGCTTTAAGATTGGTTGCTGTAGCTGTTGTTACTTTGGTTTCCTTTATTTTTAATTTTAGTCCCACGTTGTCTTCGCCAGCTACAGTCATCCAAAACTTATCTTCTCCTTCAAATGTCTCTTCTCCTTGCCTGCTTGTCAACCACTATAAGGATTAGCACCAAGTACCCTTGATTATTTGGCATTAGGCTTGGAAATCCGAAGAGCTCCAAAATAACACTTTAATAAAATGACATTTTATATATTGGTATTTGAGTAGATTGTACTCGAGGATATTCAATGTACTTAAAATACTTAGAAACTACCTTTCTGAGTAATTCGTTTTTTAAAAGTCATGGGTGGTACTGGTAGTCTTACAACCATAACTGACCCTAAAATTTCTGTTGCTAAGCGAGGCATTTAAGTAAATTGTGCTCCATTTTATGACCACATCAAAAACATCAAGAATAGACTCTAGAAAGCTCATGCTGTTGTAAAATGTCCACGCTGTACAGTACTCATTTATCTGAGAATAAATACAGTTGAAATCCCGGGGGAGGGGGCTATTTCGAAATGGAAGCGCGCACAGGATTGCCTAATAAGCCTGTTAGCTTTTAATGGTACTGCCTGATTCTCTAGTTGTCTAATGAAGAAAGTAAGCCTCCTCCTCCTTCTCGCTTTTCCTAGAATTTCCGAAGAAGGCAGACACCAAACACGCCTAGAACTAACGGGGGGCGGGGGGTGGTTTCTTTTGTTTGTTTGTTTTTTTAAAACCGCCTGTTTGAAATTGCCAAGAATCCGTTGTCATTTCATCTAAGGGCGGAAGCGGGACCCTTTTGAACCGGGAAAGCTCTCTGACGCTGGCGGAAGTGCGTAAAGCTCCGGGCGGATATAAAGATGCTCAGAGGGCTTTCGTGTCTCGTGCCTTCTCGGTTGGTAGGAAGGGGGCCTGGCTCCAGCTTCTCAGTATTGAGCAGATGAGGACCACGAAGGGCGAAGGGTGCGTGGTCTTTTCCTTTCTTTCTTTCTTTCTTTCTTTCTTTCTTTCTTTCTTTCTTTCTTTCTTTCTTTCTTTCTTTCTTTCTTTCTTTCTGCCTAGCAAAGACGTAGGCGCAACCTCCTGGAGAGAGGGGGTGTTGTTTACAGTATTTGTTTCCCACGGGGGATGTCAGGGCCAATACGGGGGAGAGAATTGCTCGGGTAGAAGCCTCAGGATTTTTTTTTTTTTTAAGGAAGGCTGTAGAAATCCTGGGAATTGTAGTCCTCACAATGCTGGAAGGCATCATCTGGGGCAGGGGTCTCCAACCTTGGCAACTTTAAGACTTGTGGACTTCAACTTCCAGAATTCCCCAGACAGCTTTGCTGGCTGAGGAATTCTGGGAGTTGAAGTCCACAAGTCTTAAAGTTGGTAAGTGCTGGCTGAGGAATTCTGGGAGTTGAAGTCTTAAAGTTGCCACGGTTGGAGACCCCTGATCTGGGGTATATCTGGGGAAGTTCTGAATGCTGTGGGAAAGGGGCAACCTCATTTATTTGTGGTTAAGCCTCCACCTATTTTTATTTTACAATGCCTTAAGAGGCACAGAAGGTCAGTCCTATCGGTGGTCTATTGAACTACCAGCAGTACTCCAAGGAGTAAATCTTGAGTTTCTTAAATTAAGGAGTAGGAAAACTTAGCATTTTGTTGTGGACAGTGTCACCTTGGGGAGAGGGCTGGTTGTGCTGTGGTTATCATCAAATCACTATGCTGATGAACTGGGTTTTTCTTGTATCAGTTTTCACTGCCAATTGTCTATGAACCGTGGAATGGATTTCCAAATAATGCTTTTGACCCATTATCACCTACTATTTTTACTTTCTAAGATGTGAGGCCAAAGGCAGTTTTATAAATTATATATTATAAAATGTTGGAAGAGTGTGCTTCTGGAAAGTGGTAGCCCACTTCCTTTTTTATATTACAGATGAACAGAATTGGAAGGGACCTTATAGGTCATCTAGTCCAATCCCCTGCTCAAGCAGGAGACCCTACACCTTTTCTGACAAATGGGAGTCCAATCTTTTCTTGAAAGTCTCAAATAATAAGCTCTCACAACTTCCGAATTCAAACTGTTCCATTAGTTGGTTGTTCTCACTGTCAGAAAGTTCTTCCTCATTTCTAGGTTAAATCTCTCCTTGGTCAGTTTCCATCCATTATTCCTTGTCTGGCCTTCAGGTGCTTTGGAAAACAGTTTGACCCCTCCTCTCTGTGGCAGCCCCTGAAGTATTGGAAGATGGCTATCATGTCTCCCCTGGCCTTCTCTTCACTAAACTAGCCATGCCCAGTTCATGTAACCGTTCTTCATATTTTTTATTCTCCAGTCCCCTAATCATCCTGGTTGCTCTCCTCTGCACTTTTTCTAGAGTCTCAACACTTTTTTATAGTGTGGTGACCAAAACTGGATGCAGTATTCTAGGTGTGGTCTTACTAGGGCTTTATAGAGTAGTATTAGTACATCACTTGATCTTGATTGTATCCCTCTTTTAATGCAATTTAGGATTGTGTTGGTTTTTTTAGCTGCTGCTGCACATTGCTGGCTCATATTTAGCTGATTGTCCACTAAGACTCCAAGATCCCTCTCACAGTCACTGCTATTAAACCTGGTTTCCCCCAGTTTATATGTTTGCTTTTGGTTTTTCTTGTCTAAGTGTAAGACTTTACTTTTCTCTACATTGAATTTCATTTTGTTAGATAGGGCCCAGTGTTCAAGTCTGTCAAGATTCATCTGGATTTTGAGCCTAACTTCTAAGGTGTTAGATATTCCTGCCAGCTTAGCATCATCTGCAAATTTGGTGAGTTCCCTTTCTATTCCCTCATCTAACTACGGTTTGTCAGCCAGTTGCAAATCCATCTGGTGGTAAAGCTATCCCACTTTTTTCTAGCTTATGAAGAAGTAAGTTGTGGTCTACTTTGTCGAATGCCTTGCTGAAGTCTAAGTATATTATGTCCACAGTATTTCGCTGGTCTACTAATTTAGTCACTATGTTGAAGAATGAGATAAGATTGGTTTGGCATGATCTGTTTTTAACAAAGCTGTGCTGACTGCTAGTTATTACTTTACTCATTTATAGGTGTTGGCAGATCTGTTTTTTAATTATCTTTTCCAGTATCTTCCCGGGTATTGATGTTAGGCGGATTGATCTGTAGTTTCCTGGGTCTGGTTTTTTTCCCTTTTTTGAAGATGGGAACCACATCAGCTCTTTTCCAGTCCTCTGGTAGTTTCCCAATGTTTCAGGATTTTTGAAAGATGTGATGCAATGGTTCTGAGATGACATCTACCAGCTCCTTTAGAACTCTGGGATGTAATCTTGTCACGTCCTGGTGGTTTGTATTCATCAAGATCAGACTGTTGTTCTCTCACTATTTTTTTTGCTTATTTTAACTTTTATTTCCAGTCTGTTTTTTACAGTTATGTTTCTGGTAGGCTGGGCTATAGTTTCTTTTTGCGTGACGACCAGTGCAAAGAATGAGTTAAGCAGCTCTGCTTTCTGTTGCCTGTTACTTCCTTGCCGTCTTTTGTTGTATCTTTTGTTGTCTCTTTTGTTGTATCTTTAATATATCTTAACATATCTTTAATAAGATATGTGTTTAAAAAGTTGGAGTAGGACAACTGTGTGTGTTTCCTGATTTCTTAAATTCAAGGTAGCTGAAAATAGGAATGCTGTGATATAGTTACACAAGGGCTAGCCGTTAGAGAGACCAACATTCAAGGTCATTTTTATCCATGGCATCTTACAGAGTAACTGTGGGCCACGCACTTTCTCTTGGCCCAGCCTACTTCACAAGGCTGTTGTTGGAATAAAATGAAGGGGGATCTCTATGGAAACTGCCTTCAGCTTTTTGAAGAAAAGATGTTAATCTAATAAATCATGATTTTAAAAAAAAACTATATCTGGAATAGTTTTAATGCCACTTAGCTCAGAAGAGCTTGCTTCTAATAGTAGGAATGCATTATAAAGAAAACAGATATTCCCTTTTAAAATTTAATGTTCTGTCTTATTTTTACTAGCTTAGTGCATCAGATGTGTTGGGTTACAGTTCTACAGCCATTTTATACCCATTCTGGCTTATTTTATCAATTTGTTTAACCAGAATTGGACCTGTTTTCAATTGTTATTCTTTTAACATTTAATTTCAGTTCATAGTGTAGAGCTCCAGAATCTTTTCTCTGAAATCCTATATGCACTAAAGTCACCACTATGCATTCAGGGAAAAGAGATCAAACCTAGAGAAGCTTATGAAGGCATAATAAGGTTAGTGTTTAAGACAATGTTTCTCAACACTTTTAAAGTGGAAATCCTAGGTAAGTGTTTTTAACCTCTTGAGCTTCATTGATACTGTCTCCATCATTCAATCCAAACTCTTTTTCTTGGCAAATGGAGAAAAGCATTAGCTCTTAGATTACAAGGCAACTGTAGAAGAGCCTTGAAGCAAATATGAGGTGACCATTAGTAAAACATGAACTTATTTCAGAAGAAAGAAAAGTGCTGTGACCCAGGCCCAAGTAGGTAGTAGTACATGCACTCAGTTCAAAAAACAGACTTCATTAGAACAGCGGAGAATTAACTCATTCTCAGCCTAGTCCAAACTAAATCAAAACAAATTCTTCATAACACAAGTCTTCAGTCTTATCACCAACCTTGGTCTAATTAGGCAAACTGCCAAAGGCTTTTCTTGGCAAAAGTTCAAAAGCAGAAGATGCCGACAAGAAATAAATGCAGCAAGACAAAGAGCAATTCTATCAACGTTGTTTTCCGACAAAGAGCCCAAACGCTGTTGCTGGTCTTTTAAGCCTTATGGGAGGGGCCAATCATCTCTTGGCCCTACTCCCGAGTCGTCCTCTTTGCTTGAGCTGCTCTTGCCTGCTGGCAGCTCTTCTCATGCGTGCATTAGGAACAGGCTTCTGTTCCTCTGCCTCACTACTGTCAGCCTCTGGAGGCTTTAAAGTCCGCACATCACTCCCCGATGGCCCTGGCCCCATCTCTGCCTCCGACACAGAGTCCTCATCTGGGCCTTCTACAGCCTCCAAGACTGGCCCATGTTCTTCCTCAGCCTCATCGCTGTCCGACTCCGCTGGCAGCTCCGCAGGCTGCTGGCGGACCACAACAAAAAGTTTGAGAAATTCAAGGTAGCTCTGACTTTATGTGGTCTAAGAGAGAGAGAGCGAAACTGGATCTTAATTATCAAATCAATATATCCTGGCCTCACTGCCTGGGGAAAAGCCAGTCTTCACCTCCTTCCTAAAGGCTAATAGAGTCAGGCTCAGCCGTATCTTTTGAGGGAGGCTGTTTCTTAAGGAAGGCACCATAGCAGAAAAGGTACGCGTCTTTAGGCCTTATCAGGTGACCTGTTTCACCATAAGGACCTGGAGCAATACTAATTTGCCAACCACTGTGGATACATAATCGTACAGGTAGTCCTTGACTTATGTCCACAACTGAGCCCACAATTTCTGTTGCTAAATGAATTTTGCCCCCATTGGCAACCTTTCTTGCCACAGTAAAGTGAATCAGTGCAGTTAAGGGTAAGTAACAAGATTAAGTGAATCTGGATTCCCCATTGACTTTGCTTGTAAGAATGTCACAAAGTGTGATCACATGACTCCAGGACACTGCAAGTATCATAAATATAAATCAATTGCCAAGCATCCAAATTTTGATCACGTGACCATGGGAATGCTGCAAAAGTCATAAGCATGGAAACAGGCATAAGTCACTTTTTTCAGGACTGTTGTAACTTTCAATGGTCACTAAATGAACTGTTGTAAATTGACCTGTAACATGAAGGCTTAATTAAATCCCTCTAATCAGCTGATTCCCCCAAATCTGTTGTAAATTAGTTGCCTGGGAATTGATCCTTCTTTCTCCAACGCTGCTCTGTTTTCTCAATAGCACCCTCCCAAGCACTGGGAGGAATTAGAAATGGCTGCCCTTTGACCAAGCCACAGTTGTGACACACAAAGTCTTTTAATGTAAATGGCCATGGATAAGACTTTGCAAAGTGAGCGTGTATGTGGAGACAGCCAGGAGAAGCTTTTGAATAGAGGAGTCTTGCAGAAGACATGATTGCATTATTAAAAATTTGATGAGGCGCGCTTTGCAAATTGCAAAGCGTTCCAGGTATGCAAAATATATTCATTCTGAATACTTTTTGTAGCCCTAATGGCCGAGTCCTTCATGAAATGGGAATTAAAGCTTGCTTTTTTTTTTACATCTTCATTTTCCAGTACTGGACATCAAATGCTATTCTCATTTTTGAATATTGAATTACAATTTACTTCTCAAAATGCTTCAGTGTATTACATTGCTGAGATACCGCATTTGTCAAACTATAAGAAGCACCTAGATTTAGAGGAGAAAAACAAGGGAAAAAATAGTTTTTGGCCCCCACACATCCTGTTTTCGCCCTCCCCGGCCCCCAGAAGCACTTTGCAGGCGAAAAATGGGGCCAAACCCTCGACCCATGTTTGGCCTTCAGAGTGCTTCTGTGGGCTGGCGAGAGCAAAAATAGGACACACGGAGGGTTCAGGAGGCCAAAAACAGGCCTGTATTCGGTTTATAAGACGCACAGAAATTTCCACCCACTTTTTTTTGGTGTGGGGGGGTACGTCTTATAGTCTGAAAAATACAGTAATTCTTTTAAGAGCAATAAATAAAATAGTCTCCAGATATTGTACCTAGACAGTAGCTGGCTAAAGGCCAGCCAGTAAGCCTAGATTTGAATAAGTTTTGCTGGATCTGGTCGGAGCTCTTTGATTTACTCTTATCTTCTAGTCCCACTGTTTCCTTAATTCTGCTCAGCTTTCAAAAAGAGTATAAAGTTGATGTGTTTATATTTGACTTTTATTCTTACAAAGTTCCCAGCATCATGCATGGCTTTCTAGGAGAACTCTTATTGAGTCATCTTATTAGAACCAGAATTGGGTTCAATATCTATACCAGGTGTCCTCAAATTACCGGTATACTGTGTACCAGTTACCATCTCTTCAAGTAAGATCTCTTCCTGGATTTTACCTCAACTGCTTTGCTTTTCTAGATGGTCCTCAACTTATAATCAGTTAATTAGCAACCACTCAAAGTTACGAGGGACCTCGAAAAAGCCATTTCTAACCCAGATTTGAAGTTACAATTTCACCCTCCCCATCACGAGACCACATTTTGAGCACTCGGCAATCAGCTTGGCTCATGTTTATGGCCATTTGCAGCGCCCTACGGTCACATGACTGCGATTTGTGACATTTTTGATGGATTTCTGCAAAAAACATGCCATAGTGAACAATGGACTTGCTTTATGACTGCCACAAAAAAAGTCATAAAATTGGGCTGGTCGTGTGGTAACCTTAACAACCGTCATAACTTACAAGCAAAATTGCAGGATCAATTGCCATTTTAAGTCGAGAACTACCTGTAATCCAGAGAAATCATAGCCCAAGATTTGTGGCTTTTTTCCCCCCAATGGAAATTGGCCATCTTCTGTTCAAATTCTGCTTCCCATTCTTTCCTTGCTAATTTTTCTAAAGCAGAAACAGCTTTTGTGATGTTTGTTGTGGTAGAAAATTCTCGTCTGCTCAAAAATTAACACATACAAAAAAGTCTGCAAACTGTTAGTGATAACTTTTGTAGTGATGTTAAAATTTAGTGCAGTATTTAGAAGGGGATGGCTGGAAGGAAGAGGTTCTGTGGAAGGAAAGTATTATTAGACAGTCCACATCAGCAAAAGTGGGCTCAGTTAACATTTTAGTGCTGACCCAAACACCTGTGTTGATGAGATTTTTATAATATATGGGAAAGGCTGAGCTGCTGAATAATGCCCCAAAGAGGCCAGTTTAATAGTACAGTATAAATGTCCTTGAAACGAGTAAATGCTATTAGTGGTAAATATTTTTTGAAAGGACCCATCAGATCTATTTACCTGCTCCTTTACGCCTTCTAAAAATGACCCATTTCCATTTGCATGAGTAATTTTATATTATAAACTGTATTTCTGAAATATGGGAAGATTTCCGCAATGGCCTTGTAGTTGCAGGATCCAACCTGGGTCGGCCACGGGGACCAGAGGTTTTGTCTTCCGAGCTTTTGGACTTGTGCTGGAGCCCATCTTCATCTTCCCAGGCTAGAGAGACGTTCCCTGAGGATGGGCTCCAGCATGAGTCCGAAAGCTCAGAAGACAAAACCTCTGGTCCTGGTGACCAACCCAGATTGGATCCTGCAACACTATCCTGGGACATGCATATTCATCTTCATTAGTGACTTTGTAGTTTCTCTGCCAAACTAACTGCTTCTCTGCTATGTTCTATTATTTTAAGGGTGGGCTCAGATGACCCACTGCAACTAGCTAGGGCTTACTTGTGAACTTATCCAGCATTTTTCCCTCGCTCCAAGGGGAAATTATAATTTATATCTGTGCTACTTTTGTTTTTATTTGTAAAAACAAAATTATAAATCTGCCAAGCGTCTGGATTTTGATTACGTGACCATGGGGATGAGAGGTGGGTTTCAGCAGGTTCTGGAGAACCGGTAGCAGAAATTTTGAGTAGTTCGGAGAACCGGTAGTAAAAATTCTGACTGGCCCCGCCTCTATCCTCTGCCTCCCAAGTCCCAGCTGATTGGGAGGAAATGGGGATTTTGCAGTATCCTTCCCCTGCCACGCCCACCAAGCCACACCCACCAAGCCACACCCACAGAACCGGTAGCAAAAAAATTTGAAACCCATCACTGATGGGGATGCCGCAACAGTTGTAGATATGAAAAGGGGTCATAAGTCACTTTTTTTAGTGCTGTTGTAACTTCAGACTTGTCACTAAACAAGCTGTTGTAAATCAAGGACCACCTATATACTATTTGTACTTATAATTTACTCTTCCCTTCTTATTGTCACACTTTTGAGGCAGTGTCACATGCGGAACATGGGTTCCTTTACAATCCCCTGTTGCCATTTTTCTAGCAGTAACTAGCTGTTACTCCTTCCTAGTGAGGATGCAGTGGGTAAAATTGCCCCCAGATTGTTGGGGGCAATAAAAGTTGACTTGCTTAACACAATGTAAGCCGCCCTGAGTCTTCGGAGAAGGGCGGGATATAAATTTAAAAAAAAAAAAGAGCACACAGAATTTGCTGTGCATTTCTTGTCACCTGTGGCCTCCTAGCGTGAATGGTTCGCTAGGGCTACCCCAATTATCAAGGAACTGGGAAATCACTCAGCAGTTATGAAGATAGAAAGGATCTCTTCTCCAAGTTGCTTGCCTTCTAGTATTACCTACTATCCTCCTCACCCCTGCAGTGAAGTCTAAAGGCTAAGGAATCTTTCTCCCATTGAGTTCTATAGCGGTGTTTTTCAACGTCACAACTTTAAGATGTGTGGACTTCAACACCCAGAATTTGGCTTTGCTGGCTAGGGAATTCTGGGACTTGAAGTCCACACATCTTAAAAATTGCCAGAGTTGAAAAACACGGTTGCTAGGGTTGATTGCAATAAAATTTGACACCAACACTTTCTTTGGCCTTTCTCCCTCTTTGCTTGCTTCTAACTCTTGGTGTCCCTGAGTGTAAACTCCTGCTCCCGAGCTCTGTTTGTCTGTTCGTATTTGTTTCTTGTGCTTTACTTATTCTGATGACTTTGGCTCCTTGGGGTTACTTTATACTTGTCAGCCAATTTCCCAGGTTACGTCAAATCTGTTTTGCTTTACTGCCATTGTATAGCCTTTGGCAAGCTGGCAATCCTAACTGGTTCTCTTGCTGCCACGTATAATTTTTTTTGGGGGGTAGGGTGGACTGGTATGTCATCACTAGGTATAAAAAGGGCCTTTCCTCTCTCAATTTGTGGTTCTTAATCTCTCTTATTGCTACTGCTTGAATTCTTCCTTTGCTATTATATCTGCAAAAAAACCCCTCTCGTTATTTAATGATAATTGCAGTAAGCACATGAGTCATATTCTGTGGGATAATCATATCTGAAGAATTGTGATATGTAACTATGGATAGTCCTCGATTTACGACCACAATTGAGCCCAAAATTTATGTTGCTGAGTAAGACGTTTGTTAAATGAATTTTGCCCTATTTTACAACCTTTCTTGTCACAATTGTTAAGTGAATCATTGCACTTGTTAAGATAGTAACATGGTTGTTACATGAATCTGGCTTCCCCATTGACTTTGCTTGTCGGAAGGTCACAAAAGGCAATCTTGGAAAATTCAGTCTAGGAGAATCACAGCATACTGTGTCCCCCAGGGGTAAAATTCGGCAGGTTCTGACAGGTTCTGGAGAACTGGTAGCAGAAATTTTGAGTAGCGTATTTTTGGGAGTATAAAATGCACCTTTTTTCCTCCAAAAAGAGGGTGAAAATCTGGGTGCGTCTTATACTCCGAATGTAACCCCACCCAGCTTCTCAAACGGAGGTTTCAGAGGCTGAAAAAAGCATGAGAAACGAAGCTTCAGAAAAGAAGCCCTCAAACAGAGCTTCAGAAAAGAAGCCCCCAAACAGAGCTTCAGAGGCTTTTTTCTGAAGCTCTGTTTTGGAGGCTTTCAGAGGCAGAAAAAAATGTTTTTTTCTGAAACAAAGTTTCAGAAGCAAAAAAAAAAAAAAAAGCAAGGCACAATGCTCACAACCAAGGAACTTGTTGCTAAAATTCACCTCTGGAAACAGCTGATTGGGGGGGGGGTATTCCGGGAGGAAAATCCACCTTCCAATCAGTTTTTTTCTTATTTTCCTCCCCAAAAACTAATGTGCGTCTTATACGCTGAAAAATACAGTAGTTCGGAGACCCGGCAAATACCACCTCTGACTGGCCCCAGAGTAGGGTGGGAATGGAGATTTTGCAGTATCCTTCCCCAGCCACGCCCACCAAGCCACACCACACCCACCAAGCCATGCCCACAGAACCAGTAGTACAAAAATTTGAATTCCACCACTGGTGTCCCCCCCTTCCCGTCCCCAATCATCCCATTTCTCTTTGCTTTCATTTTTCTCCATTTTATGATTTTAATAAGTTACCAGATTTTGTTTATTTTTTTCTTCGATTACTTTATGGAAAAATCCTGTGTAAATGGCTCTCAATTGTTTTCCAAGTCCTGTGAAGCGCTACAAGGGGGAGATAGTTCTCCAACGAGCTAATTCAGAAAGACAAAGACTCCATTAGGGTTAGGCCCTGAGTTTACATCTTCTCTAACCACCACAACAAATTTTGCAACTCTCTATGTGATGAACAAATCACAGCCTGCAGGGACCATCCGGTTCTTGCAAAATCAGCTATCAGCAAAAAGTGCAAGAAAGAAGCACAGCCTAATACATAATGCCATTCTCTTCAGATTTGGCCTACAAATACTGAGTCAAGGATCAATCCTTGAATCTTCCATTAAATAAATCAGTGACCATACGCTAAGTATCGAGCAAAGTAACCTTTGTTAAGGAAGGGCCATCTGTCTCTTGGTTAATTTACTGGGGACTACACAGCAACCGAGAGGGTGCTGAAGCAAGAGAAGAATAAGTAAAAAAGTAAAGATCCTCGTGTTTTTATCTATCCTCGGTAGGAAGCCAGCAGAGATTAGAGACTGGCAGAATTTAACACAGTGGTTCTCAACCTTTATAGTGCTGCGACCCCTTTAATACAATTCCCCACGATGTGGCAACCCCTTTAATACAATTCCCCACAATGTGGCGACCCCAACCATAAAATTATTTTCGTTTTGAATTTATCGTGCCTGAAGCCGTATTGGCTAGCGATCTGAACTGCTTGCGATTGCCTTGAGGACGGAGGCATTAAAGCGGAGACTCCTCCCCTATTAAGTTTATCGTGCCTGAAGCCAGATTAGGCTAGCGATTGGGAGTGATTGCAGCTGGCTTGAGAGGGAGACATCAGAGCAAAGATTTCTCTCTTTTTTAATTCATCGCACCTGAAGCCGAATTCGGCTAGCGATTTGAAGAGCCTGCAGCTGGCTTGTGGAGTCAACCATTGGAGCATGATTCTTCAACTCGCAAGTATACTTCCCATATTTCCGATGGTCTTAGGTGACCCCTGGCAAATCATCATTCGACCCCCCAACGGGGTCCCGACCCACAGGTTTAGAATCGCTGACTTAACAGATGTCTGAATTCATCACTTGCAGAGGAGTTTTGAAATTAGACCAAAGCCTGCATGAAATTAGTCTGAAGGGCATAATTGCCTTGAAATCATAAGTTGCTTAATAATGTTGTAAGGAATGGGATGGTGAATTACAAGATGTTACGTCTGGAGAATTGAACCACAGAAACATTGAAAATGAGTCTCAGCCCCATGAACCATGGGTTAATAGTGAGTAATGTTGGGAATTGTAGTTTGGCTACATTTGAAGTTCCACAGATTGTCTGTCCAAAGTGTTAAAAAATTAAATTGTCTTTCTTTTAAGTAATCTTTTATTTTACCTGGGAGCAAAATGTAAGTAAACCATAAATGTCCTAACTGCTGATATATCTAGTTACATTTTAAAATGTGATGGCACTAAGTTTTTGTTTGATGTATCCGTCTTATTTTCTTTCTTGAATTATTTCCTGAGACTGTCTACAGTAAATCATAGTGCTTTCTTTCTTCTCACTATAGTACAACATGAATGGCCAAACCAAATTTTTTACTGACTTCACATTTCACATTTCGTTCTTTCAGGAATGTGCAACCACTAGTCCTCCAGATGTTGATGACATAGAGCTCCCATTTCCCCTCACCATTGGCCAATCTGACTAGATATTATGTGATTTGGAGCTCAGTAGCATCCAAAGGGCTGTTTGGTCTTACCTTGTTATTACATGAACCTCTGTTCAAATTGAACAGAATAAGCACCGGAGGAACTATTTGACATCCAGGCTTTCTTCTCAGATACAATATTTCTGGAGAGAAGAGCTATATCAGAGTACCTTAGCTGAGAGGATACTTCTGCTAGACAACTGCCGCCGCCTAGTTAATTGCCTGTCACTGCTGCATTTACATTTCCTAAATTAGAGGAATTAATAAAAACTTCAAAAGCTTTGACACTTCATTTCATGCATCAACATGATTTTTTAAAAACTACTCAGCTGCAGCAAAAATATTTAACACTTGTCAAGTATATTTGTTGAAACTTAACTCTCTCCTCCTCAGTTGAATTTGAATCAGTTCTGAGGAGAAGTGCCATTGCTTGGCAGATGGAACTGGGCCTTCAGAGTCATCACTTGAATATGGTTGAACCTTTCATATACAGACAATATTACAATATTGAAATATTCACAAACTGTACCTCAGGATGGAGTATGTTTTTGATTTATAAATGATGCTTGTTCCTGAATCTTGGGTGGGGAGATCTAGGTAAAGATAGAAAATTATATTCAAGCTAAAATCCTTCTAAAATTGAGAGAATTTATAATCCAGTACAGATGCTGATAACAGCATAAATCACAGGGTTTTCTCATATCTCAATTCCTACATCAGTCATTGTTGGGTTCTCATGTCAACCAAAAAGTTAGATTACTTTGAAATAGTGTTTCTGAAACTCGGCAATTTAAAAATGTTGGACTTCAACACTCATTTCCATTGGCTGGGGAATTCTGGTAATTGAAAAAGTTGCCAAGTTTGAAAAACGTTGCATTAAAAGGTGCTATAAATCATTAGAATAGAATAGAATAGAATAGAATAGAATAGAATAGAATAGAATAGAATAGAATAGAATAGAATAGAATAGAATAGAATAGAATTTATTGGCCAAGTGTGATTGGACACACAAGGAATTTGTCTTGGTGCATATGCTCTCAGTGTACATAAAAGGTGCTATAAATCATTAATAGACGCACTTATGCAAATCTTTGGTCAGGTTATGTTAATTGATAATTGTCATGGGATTAAAACTATTACCGTATATACTCGAGTATAAGCCGAGTTTTTCAGCACGTTTTTTGTGCTGAAAAACGTCCCCTCGGCTTATACTCGGGTCTATACGGCTTATACTCGAGTTTTGTTTTTTTTTAAGCCCCTCGGCTTATACTCGAGTATATACGGCTTATACTCGAGTTTTTTTTTTCTTTTTTTCACATTTTACCGGACGGAAGCCCTGCCGGTGCAGTGAGAGGGCGGGGCAGGGGAGCCGCCAGCCTTCTCAGCTGAGGGAGGGAGGCTTTCCCCAACCGGTAGGTGCCTCATTTCCCACCCTCGGCTTATACTCGAGTCCCCAGTTTACCCCAGTTTTTGGGGTAAAATTGGGGACCTCGGCTTATACTCGGATCGGCTTATATTCGAGTATATACGGTACTTTTAAGCTATTATGGATGAAACTGAATGGTCTAGCTCAAGTGTTGTTCAATAATTTCATGTTGGCAACTAAGATCTAGATAAGACATATTCCATAGATGTCTGCTAGAATAGGATGGGTACACAAATATCTGTTCAAATAACTATAAAAATATTTTGCAACTAATAAAATTAAGTCCTAAATTGCAGGTCTGCTCACCTTTCAGTTCATTCATATGGATCAAGAATTGGTCTGGCAAAAGTTTTATATGCCCTTGTTTGCAGTTCAATATTACCGGAGAAGAAGCTACGCAAGATTAGATTAACAACTCTTTATGGTTTTCTAGCAATGCTGTTACAGTGAGCTCTGGCACTTAGATCATTTTTTTTTTGTTTACATTTATACCCCGCCCTTCTCCTTCTCTTCTCAGGGCGGCTTACAATGTATAAGGCAATAGTCTCATTCTATTTGTATATTTTTTACAAAGTCAACTTATTGCCCCCCCAACAATCTGGGTCCTCATTTTTTGAGATGAGTACTCCAAGGTCTTTGACAGAGTGAGAGGGTCGTCTGCTAGTAATTGTGGACTGTCAAAGACGTCTGTTGCATAACAAAATCAGACCAATATTTTCAGGTTCTTTTACACATGGTCTAACAATAGCTAACATCCTTATCAGTTTAGTCACCTGATTGAGAATTTATGGATTTAGGATGATTTACAGCAATTAAAAGCTAATGTGTTTATTAGCCCTTTTGGCAAAAAGAGTCTTAATTGTAAGTGCTACAACCATTAGAATATATCTTGGATTTCTTTGGGGAAGGTGAGGGAAGTTTTCTGTCCTCATTTCTAGCTTGTTTTATATTATATTAAAACAACATTCAACAATTGTTTTAAACTCTACAAATTATACAGAGTCATTGATGATAACTGAAGTAATCCATCCGTCTTCCTTTTTTTCAGAGAGTAAATTATGATTCTAATATACTTTGTTGATATTCTGACTTGGCAATGACCAAACTGCTTAGTTTGTACAACATGCTGGGCAGATAGAAGACCCTATTAGGCAGGTTGTGTTAACAGCTTCATCAAATTTGTCTGAAAAAACACAACCTACCACAAATCCTATTGCGCCTTAATATGAAGTATGCTCCTAGTGTAGAACTTGCATCAGTGAATATGTTTAATGTCATGTTCATGCAACATAGGTCATAGTTTGCATAACTGATTTGCTCAAAATAGTCAAATTTATTGACTTTGCCAAGCCAAAAAATCCCTTTTTGGGGATTGATTTAAAGTGCTATATGGATGAGGCTTGTAGTTGTACGTATTTACAAATTAAATCAAGATTCAGGGAGTGACTTTACCACAGTAGCCAAATTAAGACAGTTAATTCAGGTCCCGGCCAAGCGAGGGCTGTCTACGGCACTGCCTGATGGGCCCGTGACCTCGGTGCTGCCTGTCCGCCATGGAGAAAGGCTCTGGTTCTTTCTAACCAAGCGCTTCACGTTAGTCTTTCCTTGCTTCTTTTCCTTTTCACTCTCCACTTCTGCAGCTCCATCTCCATCAGGCTCTTCTCCCACCCCATCACTTTCTGCCAGGGCGAGGACTCTGCCCCCTAGGCTGCCCCACAAGACACTTGATACCACCGGGGCTGCCCCAATTGATGAACTCTGGCGAACTCTGTGCTGGGGCGATGGTTGCATGCCTAAAGAGAGGTCTCTGAGTGCCCCCTCTGGCATGCGTGCCATAGGTTCGTCACCACTGGTATAGGGTCTCCTGCTCAAGTGGGGGGAGTGGGTTGATTAGAAGACCTCCAAGGTCTCTTCCAACCCAGTTCTTCTGTGTTCTACTAGGGATCAGTATAGTAATATTTCTCAAGTTGTTCTCCAAATATGCTAGGCATTAGGTCATAGCTAATCCTACAGCTAGGATTGCCTAACCATGGTTTAGTTTATTGAATAAAACCTACTTGACTGGGACACTACAACATACCATACATAATTCATGATTTATAAACCACAGAGGCTGGGTTTATTTTATACCATATTTGAACCTCTGTAATCCGTAACCAGCAGGATAGAGATAAGGTAGTGGAATTATCCCCATGATGGACATAATAGCGTATCTAAAGAATAATTGTCAGATCATAACTGAAGGGTAATTGGACCGGGAGGCTCTCTAGCTCTCCTTAGAGTATTTTCAAAATGTGATAAAATGGAACTTGGCATTCATTTTCTGCACTTGGCTTTTTTCTACTAGGTAGCACAGGTGTGGCTAGCATTCTAGGTATACCAGCCTAATTTATTTCCATTCATACATTTGGAAAAGAGACAGGGTATTGTACGTATAAGGCAGGGGTCTCCAACCATGGCAACTTTAAGACCTGTGGACTTCAACTCCCAGAATTCCTCGCCAGCTTTGCTTTGCTGGCTGAGGAATTCTGGGAGTTGAAGTCCACAGGTCTTAAAGTTGCCATGGTTGGAGACCCCTGATATAAGGGATTCACGAATCTTTCCCTTGTGTTTGTGTACCTGGATAGGGATTTACAGCTTGGTTTTGCGTTTTGGTAGGAATCTTTGACAGAAATGATGAGAGAAGGCATATTTGAAGAGATGCCCCTTTAAAAAAAAGGAAAAATTTTGTAAGTTTATTATTTTCTGTTGGGATTTGTTAAACTAGAAAGCACACGCTTCCAGTTGATTAAAGATGATGAGTAAGTCTATAAGTGCTCCCGAAAGCAGTTGTTAAGTCTGTAGAGCAAAGTTGTGTTCTGTGACTTGGAGACTTTGGAGCAGGCTCTTTTTATTGCAGAAAAGCAATCTTGTCTCTTAATAACCTCTATGCTGACCCTTCACGGAATAATTTATGGCCAAGTGCAACCCGGTTTGCTGTTTTTTTTCCAGTTTATTGATTTCTTACTGGGCCTAAAGAAATAGGACACTTCTCTTCCCCCCCCCCCCAGTTCCTCCTTTTGATCACAGGGTGCGTTTGAATATTACTTTTTTTGCTGCTTTTGTGGATGTATTTGTGCATTACGGTAATTCCTGGAACATCTGTTATTTTTAAGAGTCACAATTACTCTTTCTGCTGCCAAATGCTTAGTGCAGTAGCTTTGGGTTGCCTCTGTAGAATTTATACTGCTTCTTGCATTGCACGAAACATAAATCATGGCTTACCAAATGTGCTGGCTTCATATATTATGCTAACCCACAAGCAAGCAACCCATATCATGGTTTAATGCAATATATGGCTAAGACTACAAGTATTGCTGGGAAGTTAAGCTAGTAGGAGTTAGCATTCATTTTATGTTTTTTAATTTCTTAGAATATTGAGAACAGCAACTGCAGTGAGGTGCAATGAAGTATTCCAAGGGGCTGCTAGTTATCCCTGATTATGGATGATCTGCATCCATAATTCAACATTTGGACATTGATTCTAGTTTACAACTAAAAGAAACCTGTTCAGAATTGAAGAGCCTTGTTTATTTTTCACAAATTAACAGAGATTCATCGTTACCGTAGCTCCCTTCTCTCTGCATAAAATATGAAATGCCAACCTAAGCTATCACACTAGAAATCCAAAGACAATTTGAATATCTTGTCATATATGTGTAGGCATGTCTTTTTGTGCTTATCAGCGCTTTGTGGATCAAATAATTTTTTTCACCTCAATCCCTAGTGAATGTATGAAAGGGTTTATTTAACTTTTTTGAACTCCTGGTGTAGTTGAATTCCCTGTGGTTAGAAAGCATTCTCTGCAAATCTGAAATCAATTAATGACATGTTTAAAGAGTTGAAAATAGTGTACTCCAAAGTACCTTTTGGAAATCAAATGAGATGCATTGCCCAGTCTTACAGATAGTCTTTGCTTAATGACTGGACTTTAAAAAAAAGTCATTTCATTCTAGAAGAATGAAATATTTTGAGAAATATTTAAAAAGGCAGAATATTATATTTCCCTAAAGGAGAAATGTGTTTTTAAAGACAGAAAGCAGCTCCCTGCCCCCAGCAGATATTTGGTGCCCATTGAGAAGAACTGGGCCAGCCTATCTACAAAACAAAAGACCTTCAGCTCCAGGGTGATGGGATTAAGACATGACCCTCCAGGACATAATCTAGTAGGAGAGCTCACCACATTGCAAAATCACCTGGGGATACCCTCCAGGCTTCAACCAAACTTCTCAGACAACCTACAGGGTTACCCCTATAATAGCCAGTGGGATACATGTTCTTGAACAGGAACGGGAAGCTCAAGGCCCAAGAGAAAGTATAAATAACCCCCTCTCAACTCCGTGTAGTCAGCTGCCCAGAACCATGTGCTTGGTGGTTCTGCTTCACCATTAAACCCTCTTTCCAATCAGCCTCCATGTTTCCAGTGTTTTTCTCCCGGCTTGGAACTGAACCAGATGGATATTTCTTCCAAGACCATTCTTGAAGTACATGCTGCACATACCTGCGGTCACATGATAGCATTTTGGGCTCTCGGCAACTGGTTTGCATTTACGACTGTCACGGTCATGTGACTTCAATTTGTGACATTTTTTGCCATTTTCCAGCAGAAAAAGCAAAACATGTCAACAGAATATGCTGGATTCGCTTAACACCTTGGTTACTTTATTAAATGGATACAGTACTCCTCAAAATTTTGGGAAGAATCTGGTTTTTTTTAAAAAAAAACTTGGTTGTATAAATATTAACAGATGGCTTACATACCACACCACCTTTGGGATTTGAACAATTATTTCTGACTTTTAATAGATTTATATGAGGGAGAATACAATATAGAGGTTTAAGAGCAGTAGTCCACTGTTTTTAGTGTGTGGAATAGGCAATGCTTACCTGAATCTGTCAATGAAGAAGTTGAGGGGTATTTGAGGCAAAGTCCCAAGACAGAAGGTGAGGCATTGGCGTGAAGATAAAAGATCAGTGGTTTGTTTTTGAGATCTATGTGCTTAGGCTGCCCTATTCCACATGATCAGCATGCAGCCTTCTTCATTTAGTTTAATTATGTGTGCTGTCATCATGTGAACCTAGAAAAAAAATCAAGTTAGATGAGGGCTTTGTTCAATACTAATTGGTTCACAGGTTTTGATATTGTTATTTCACTTGTGAGCGGGGATTGTATGCATTGGTTCAGAAAATTCATCGTTCTGCTTGTTCATTGATACATGAGAAATAGGTTGGAACAGGACAAATCATTTCCTTTTAAAGGTAAATACCATCTTGCAAGACTGACCCACAACACTCTACAAATGGTTTTGTACAGGACCACCGGCTCCCCAGTTTAATTGTCTCACTTTAAGACTGGCCAAAGAATACCCAGCTCTGTTGGGGCATTTTCTCATTTCTGATCTTGGGAGACTGAACTTCACCTTGGCCTCCCTTATCCCCGAGCGATGCATTTTGACTGTGAATGTGGTCAAAGGCTCTTTGGATTAAGACTGGTGTGCTTAAGCTTTTTCTCCGGCCTCAACTCATCAGCATTGAGAAGCTGCGTTTAGACAAGTGCCAAGTAATGAAAACAGCCATGAAGTGCAGGTTGCTGGAGGGTCTAATTACACCTCGAGTTATGCTGCTTTTTTCCCCTCACTTCCTTTTCTCCCATCAAGATGATGATTAGCCCTATTTATAGGGGCACTGGTTTTTACTATTCAGTGCAGTGCACCTTGTGCCAATCAAATCAATATCATCTGCATTTTTGATTACTTCTTAATAACACCACTGAACATAGTTTAATTAAAGGAGGATAAAAATAGGTTTTATCTCTCCCTTCTTCATCTGACATACCTGAGTATCTGCTGCTGCCTCGCTTACACAAAATAAATACAACTTGCTTGCTTGCTTGCCTGCCTTGGAGACTGGTGCATCCTGACCATGGAGATCTGCTAAATCAGAGCTTATTCTGCTCTTTTGCAAGATAGTCTGATTTCTGTTCCAAAGCCCAATGCATAATGCTGTTGTCAGCGGACATAATATATATGAAGGATGTGTCTATGGAGATTCTCAATCATCCAGGTCATGGTTGTCTCAAAAGGCGCTTTCCAAAATGCTTGGCTTCTTCTTTTTCCTTGAAAACATTTTGCTTGAGATGAGATACAATGCAGGTAGTCCTCAACCTATGACCACAATTGAGCTCAAAATTTCTGTTGCCAAGTGGCGCATTTGTTAAGTGAGTTTTGTTCCATTTTACGACCTTGCCAAAGTTGCTAAGTGAATCACTGCAGTTATTAAATTAGTAACACAATTGCTAAGTGAATCTGGCTTCCCCGCTGACTTTGCCTGCCGGAATAATTTCAGCGAAGAGAATAAGAATTGTGTGATTCACGACTGGGCAATAATCTGGAAAATTTTCAAATGTGCAGAAATGGACAAGCTTACTTTAGAATTAAATAATAAGGAAGACTCAGAAAACTATTTAACTTGGGAAAATTGGTATCAATGGATAGAAATTAAAAATAAGGAATGTATAGAATAAAATAAGATACAAAATGTGTTTAAATATGTTGATTAAGTAGGAATAGATGGGAATAGATGTACAAAGTTAAGAATTGTGTACTGTCAGAATGACGTTGAATTGTATAATTATTACGGAAGTATTTTTGTTATAGATGTATTTTAACTTGTATTTTAGGATTTTAAATGTTAATAAAGGTTTTTTTTAAAAAAGAACTATGTGATTCTGACGTAGTACCAACATTGTTATATTTTATTTGATGCAACGAAGAATAAAGAAAGTCACATAGGCAAATCAGATTTTTAAGTGCAACAAAACAAAAATAGGTCTTCTAGTCTTTGATGTTGACATGGGTAGTCATTACTAATAATAGGAGAAATTGCCTGTGGACAATAAGGAACTATCCCAGGTGTCCAGTGTGCGGCCTTCACATTGAATTATATAATATTAATGGGGGTTGTTCAACATCTGGAGAAGCCAATAAAGGAGAATATTTGTAGCTCAGGGTTGAAATGAGGGGTCCCTGGTGCTCTCTAAGCTGGGTTGTTTTCTTGCAGATGTTCCATTACCCCAACTAAATAACATCTCCAGTGCTAGTCACTACCACTGCTGATGTTACCTAATGAAACATCTGCAAGAAAACAACCCAGCTCAGAGAGCACCAGGGACCCCTCAGCTGGAGAAGCACACGTCGTCCCTGTTCTAGAGATACCTGTTTTAAAGGTTTTCTTGCTGCAAATACCTGGTTAAAACAATCTGAGTTCCCGTCTAATTTAAAAATGAAAGAAATGTGAGTTCCTGGAATCAAATGGACTGTTGGTTTCTTTGCAGGTGAAGATGTCCACTATGACCCAGAAGTATTTCCTGGAAGGTCAGACATACTCTGTTCCCCTCATCCAGCCTGACCTCCGCAGGGAAGAAGCTATTCATCAGATAGCAGACACCCTTCAATATCTGCAAAAAATCTCAGGTGACATCTTCAACAGGTAAGGGTCGCTTATATTAGAACCCCAGAAGGAGAAAACTGATATATGTGTGTGTTATTCTTCAGGACGTGAAGAAAACTGCATAGTCAGTTGGTCTGGTTTTTTTCTGTCTCCAGTAGTGGATCAGTGCTTTGAAAGTAGCTCTGTGAGTTCTCATTTGTCTAAGTACCAGAATCTTGAAGGAATTCTCATCGGTGTAGTTGGTAAGAGTGCAATTTTCCAAATATAGCTGACTTTGGAAAGAGGGATGTAATTTAGATTTGATATATGCTTTGTTAGTACTGGGGGCAGGTTTAACCACTAGATTGGGGCTATGATATATTACTGTTGCACCAGGAGCTACTGGGTGGTTTATTGTCATATTGTGTCTACGGCTGCATGCAAACCACAGTTGCAACCTTGGAGCTACAGAGAGGCTGAAAATATTCAGAAAGCGGCAGCCAGCATGACTAGGAAGCTAGGTACCCAAGGAGAGATTCCAGTACAGTATTCAGGGCTTTTGAACTTGGAGCCAAGGTAGAATAAGCAGAGATAAAAATATGTGTGGCTTTGAAACTATGAACAAAGACGTGTTTCTTTCCCCTCTTTGTTGCTGAACATTGTCTAGTGAAACTAAATGAGAGGAACATCGGGAACCAATCTTCCAATGGGATTTATATAAATAAACATTAACAACCCCCAATTCTCCCAAAGATATTTACTCATGAAAAGTTATTTCATCTCTGACTTCTGCAGGGTCACAAATGTAATTATTTTTCAAAAGGGCATCCCTCAGTTACCAAAAGGTAGCTTGCTTCTAATCTGGGACCAGGAATTTTTCCTGTTGGTCCGTGTGGACCCAGATGTATACTTATTTTCTTTATGGATCAGTATAGATTACAAAAAGGAAGCTTCAAACTCCTGTTAATGACTGAAACATCCTATCAGATCAGGGGTCCCCAACCTTTTGGACCTCAGGGACCACCAAATTCATAATTTTAAATCCCGCGGACCACTAATATGATGTGCCTAATGACCAACTGGGTGGGTGTAACTAGGTAGTCATGGGACTGGGTGGGTGTGGCCAACTCAATGTCACTCATGTCAAGGGGCACCTCGCCAGCCTCTACTCGCCCCTCCTCTCCCAGTCCCTCCTCGCCTCCCTGCCCAGGCTACTTAGGGCCCAAATAGGAAGCAGTTGTTGGAGCTAAGCAGCCACCACGAGAAAGAGTTGGCAAAACAGCTCAGTTCAAATTGGATCTGGCCGAGAAGGAGGCTCAGCATTAGCATTTCACTGAGGACTACGAGCATAGGCTTTCCAAGCAGAGGGAAGACCTGCAGGAGGGCAAGGCCAGGTACCGGTGCCTGGAGGCTCAGTGGGCTGAGATGATCAGCCAGTTCCAGGCCATGATGCAGTCCCACTGGAACAAGGCCCTCCAGCTCTTCACCACCAGTGGTGCTTTCCTCCAGCCTTCGTCCAAAGCCCCACACCAGGAGGCTGAAGCAGACCCCAAGTTGGAATTTCTGCCTCCCTCCAACCCACACAAAAAGACCCTGAAGGGGGAGACTCTCTGCAGCAACACAAATGTTCATTGCACATATCTGGCCCAGGGACCATAGTTTGAGGACCCCTGATTTAGTGCAATATAAAAAATGCAAATAATTTCTCTGCGGACCACCAGAATTTTCTTGCGGACCACCAGTGGTCCACGGACCACCAGTTGGTGACCGCTGTATCAGATTGTTCTAAAGCAGGGGTGTCAAATTCAAGGCCCGCAGGCCAGATCTGGGCTGCGGGGTGCTTAAATCTGGCCCACGGGGCCAGCCTGGAAATACCAAATGACCGGCCCACGGTGCCTCTGCTGGCCCGTTTCTGGCCGGCAGAGTGCTGCAAGAGGACTGGATTACAATTATGTGGCTTCAAGTAAGTGCCTGATCTGGATAGAAAACAGGCAACATCCCATGTTAATACTACAGTTTAATGCCAGATTTTACATACTGTAGGTCCATTTAATCTACAATCAACAATCTGTAATTGACAGCCATTTCTATTTACTATCCTGGAAATTCACCTCTGCTGTTAGATCTTGTATTATCATGTAACTTATGCTATGTATTTATGTATTTTTATTATTAGTTGACTAATGAAAATGCAACAGTATAAATAGCTTTTCTGCCTGGAAAAGCAATTTACTTTTAAACAATGGGGTATAAATTTATAAATAAAAAGTTTAGTGGAGTATGAAGAATAAGTAATAAATGTTTGCCAGTAATATCTGGTAGAAGAGATAGGAAAATGGTTATAGTAAAGTATTGTGGAAAGAAAGAAGAGAAGGGGGAAAAATGCATCTTGAGCCTGTGTCAAATGCCCACCATGGCCACGCCCACCCCAGCCACCCACACCCCGGCCCTCCGAGGTCAAACATAACCCTGATGCAGCCCTCAATGAAATCGAGTTTGACACCCCTGTTCTGAAGGATCTTCTGCTACACCACAAGTCTTGATTCTCTTTCCTACTTACTGTATTTTTCAGAATATAAGACGCTCCGGACTATAAGATGCTCTGGACTTTTTTGGTGAGGAAAACAAGAAAAAGAAATCTGCCTCCCAGTAATTTTGCGTCATTGCAGCAAACAGCAAATAGCCTGCTTTACTTTCACTTTCATTTTCCGTATAGCTTGATTAGCACAAGAAAAAAAATCTGCTCCCAGCAATTTACCTCCTTGCAGCAAGCAGCAGAGTCCCCCCAGGAATAGACAATGGCAATCCCTTCAGCCTGAAACAGCTGACAGTCGGGGACAATCAACTTGTGCTAATCAGGCTGTGCTGAAGCTGAAATGGGCTGTTTCTTCTTGCTGCTTGCTACAAGGAGGTAAATTGCTGGGAGGCAGAGGCCAAAGGGTAGGGGCCAGTGGGTGGGAGGGGCTACATTCGGTGTATAAGACACACCTACATTTTCACCCCCTTTTACGGGGGAAAAAGGTGCGTCTTAAATTTCCAAAAATACGTTAATATCCACATAAAACCATTGGTGCCAGGTCCAAAACCAAGAACGACACATGGTGATTCTTTCAAGCTGAGTTATTTATTGTTTTCATACCTACAGACAAAATCCTGCCAGACCAAGCAGTTTCCTGTCTGCATCTCCAATGTACTCTGAACTATTAGGGAAGGTCCGTCTTCACCCTCTTTCTTTCAAACATAACATCAGGATGAGTTACCTCTTCTGGAATGTACCCCCTTCTCTTGGGAATCCAGCTCCTTACTACATTCCATCACAATTGGGGGAGTAGAGTGTTACATGTCATTAGTATGTCTGTACTATGTCGTATCGACATAGGGGGTCACGCGTTCGATGTCTGCAGGCGATCGCGTGCCCCGATCCCCCTGACTTCTCCCGTTCCCCGGATGGTCAAGACCCTCAGAGCCTGGGCCTTCGTCTGATGTTATGCAACGCACGGTCCGTGGCCAATAAGGCCCCCCTAATACATGATCTGATTCAGGGGGGTGCCGCGGATATTATAGGCGTTACGGAGACCTGGTTGGGCACTGAAGGGGGTGTGCCCCTGGTCGAGATGTGCCCACCGGGTTTCCGTGCATTCCATCAGCCGAAGGCCCAGGGTAGGGGTGGAGGGGTGGCGGTTGCTATTAAAGAGAGTCTAGAGCCGAGGAGACCACTGTACCTCAGATTGCGGTGTGAATCCCTCTTTGTGAGGTGGGGTCATAGATGTCAGATGGGCTTGCTGGTGGCGTACCTGGCTCCTTGCTGCGTGACAGCTGCCCTGCCCGAGCTCCTGGAGGTGCTTGCGGGGTGGCAGTGGAGACCCCAGACTTTTAGTCATGGGGACTTTAACTTGCCATCTGCCGGCTCGTCATCGACAGTAGCTCGGGAGTTCTTGGCCTCCATGACGGCCTTGGACCTGACTCAAGTAGTGGATGGCCCCACTCACATCGGGGAGGCACACTGGACCTGATTTTGTCTCTGGTCAGTGGTTGAGAGATCTGGACTTAAAGGAAATAGTCATTGAACCTTTGTCATGGTCAGATCACTCTCTCCTTCGCCTGGACTTTCTGACCGCTACCCAACACCGCAGGAGGCGGAACCATTACGGTGGTACCGTCCCAGGCGCCTGATGGACCCAGAGAGGTTTCGGACGGAGCTTGGGCCACTTCCTGAGGTCTGGCTCACGGCACGGCAGAGGAACTAGCTGCAGCCTGGGAGCGGGCTGCGGCTGGGGCTTTAGACCGTGTCGTGCCTTTGCGGCCTCTGACCCGGCGCAGATCCCAACCGGCTCCTTGGTTCTCCGAGGAGCTGAGAGATGCGCGGAGAAGGCGCCTAGAGAGTTCCTGGAGGTCCAGCCGTTCAGAGGCTGATCGGACACTAGTTAGATCCTATACTAGGACCTACCTAGTGGCACTGAGGGAAGCGGCGTTCTCGCCTCCTCCCTCATTGCGTCGACAGATAACCGCCCAGCTGCCCTGTTTGGGTGACCCGCTCCCTCCTTCACCAGGGGAGCGGGATGACCCGATGCGAGGGGCGTGCTGAGGAGTTTAACGGTTATCTATACGATAAAATCGTTCAGCTTAGGGACGGTCTGGACCAAAATTGTGGCGATTCAGGCGGGGTATCTGAGGCGGTCTTGGTGATGTTGTTTGGGATGAGTTTGACCCTGTGACTCCGAGGACATGGACAGGTTGCTGGGTAGATTGAATGCCACCACGTGTTTACTGGACCCGTGCCCCTCCTGGCTGGTGCTGGCCACTCAGGAGGTGACACGAGGCTGGCTCAGGGGATTCTGAGTGCTTCCTTGTTGGAGGAGTCTTTCCGGCCGCCTTGAAAGAGGCGGTGGTGAAACCCCTCCTCAAGAAGCCTTCCTGGACCCGGCTGTTTTAGGTAATTATCGTCCGGTCTCAACCTTCGCTTGGCGAAGGTTGTAGAAATATGGTGGCATATCAGTTTCCCCTGCACCTGGAGGAAACTGTCTATCTGGACCCGTTCCAGTCCGGCTTCCGACCGGTTACAGCACTGAGGCGGCTTTGGTCGCGTTGGTGGATGATCTCTGGAGGGCCAGGGATAGGGTTATTCCTCTGCCCTGGTCCTATTAGACCTCTCAGCGGCTTTTGATACCATCGACCATGGTATCCTGCTGCGCCGGTTGGAGGATTGGGAGTGGGAGGCACCGTTTATCGGTGGTTCTCCTCCTATCTCTCCGACCGGTCGCAGACGGTGTTGACGGGCAGAGGTCACCCGGCGCCTCACTTGTGGGTGCCGCGGGGTCGATTCTCTCGCCTTCTGTTCAACATCTATATGAAGCCGCTGGGTGAGATCATCAGTGGCTTGGTGTGAGGTACCAGCTGTCGCTGATGACACCCAGCTGTACTTTTCACACGGGCCACCCCAATGAAGCTATCGAAGTGCTGTCCCGGTGTTTGGAAGCCGTACGGGTCTGGATGGGGAGAAACAGGCTCAAGCTCAATCCCTCCAAGACGGAGTGGCTGTGGATGCCGGCATCCCGGTACAGTCAGCTGAGTCCGCGGCTGACTGTCGGGAGCGAGTCATTGGCCCCGATGGAGAGGGTGCGCAATTTGGGCGTTCTCCTGGATGCACGGCTGTCTTTTGAAGATCATTTGACGGCCGTCTCCAGGAGAGCTTTCCACCAGGTTCGCCTGGTGCGCCAGTTGCGCCCCTTTCTAGACCGGGATGCCTTGTGCACAGTCACTCACGCCCTTGTGACGTCTCGTCTGGACTACTGCAATGCTCTCTACATGGGGCTCCCCTTGAAGGGCATCCGGAGGCTGGAGTTGGTCAGAATGCAGCTCTTGTGGTGATAGAGGAGCCTCGTGGCTCCCGAGTGACCCCTATCCTGCGCAGGCTGCACTGGCTACCTGTGGCCTTCCGGGTGCGCTTCAAGGTGTTGGTGAACGTCTTTAAAGCGCTCCATGGCATAGGGCCGGGTTACTTACGGGACCGCCTGCTGCTACCGAATACCTCTCACCGACCCGTGCGCTCTCACAGAGAGGGACTCCTCAGGGTGCCGTCGGTGCGACAGTGTCGTCTGGCGACACCCAGGGGCAGGGCCTTCTCTGTGGGGCTCCGCCCTCTGGAACGAACTCCCCCCAGGACTTCGTCAACTTCCGGACCTCCGAACCTTTCGCCGCGAGCTCAAAACTTACTTATTTATCTGCGCTGGACTGGGTTAGTTTTTTAAGTTATGGGTTTTTAATGGGTTTTATCTCCAAATTTTAATTGTGGCCAATTTAAATAAGTTTTTTACTAGTATTTTAATTGTATTTATAATGTATTGTGCATTTTTTTACTTGGCTGTGAACCGCCCTGAGTCCTTCGGGAGAAGGGCGGTATACAAATTTAAATAATAAATAAATAAATAAATAAGTACTAAGCTTGACTTCAGGTTGAACAAAGTCAAGGTACTGTTAGGGTCTAGAACAGATTTAGGTTCAGCCATAGCATGATGGAAAGGCAGTAGGGTTCAGAAGCGATACAAAACCAGTAATATTCCATCTTGGATATTCATGCCAAACTGGTTTGTAATCTGGGAGTCCCATGGATTTACAACTACTGTTCAAGGAGCAGCTGCCAACTATGACAGTGAGAACCTTTGCACAGCTCCATCTTGTGTTTTGGCTGCATTATATTTTGTATTCAAGAGGCTCGCTCTTCAAGTCTGTCATGCCATGGCCACCTCTTAGATGGATTGTTGCAGTACACAGGGCTCCCTTTGAAAACCCTTTAGAAGCTATATCTGGTTCAGAATATAGTGGGCTTACTTATTAAAGATCTCCTCATTTCATCTGCAGAACAGTGTTGGTTCAAAAGCTGGACTAGAGTTACTTGGCAACTTCAAGAGTTAAGTTTTCACCTTTAAAGTCCTTATGACCTAGGTTTCTGTGGAACTGCCTATACCCAGTATCATCATCTGATAAGATCCAAATAGGAAGGACCAATGGAGTGGCCCTTCTCTTTCATTGCCCCCTTTACCGTAGAACAATTCTGCTAAGGTTTCAGAAAGCCATTAAAACCTATCTAACTCAAAGGGTCTTGGGTTAGTGGCATGAGCATCGTTCCTTCCTGCATTGGTTCTCTTGTTTGGTTGTAGTTGGTTTTGCTGTCCCTTGGAGTGGTATTTGGTAAGATTGGGTTATTTTGTTACATCCACTACTTTTAATCCTCTTACCATAGTGGAAGTCCATTTACATGCCAACTCATATACAGTTGAAATGGCATGTGACCTTTAGCACCACTCAGTTATAAAACTTAGTTTTCTAGGTGGCCTTTACATTTTAAAAAATATTGTCCCCTTTTTTTCTCCTTAAAAACACTCAATGGGCTTAATGTCAGATGTAAATAAACCATATAGATATGTTTCTGTAACATTTAGGAAAGAGCGAATGTTTTAGAATGTTCTCCTTACTTGGGCAAGTTGACTTATAAAACACCAAAATGCAAAAAAGTTAAAAATCACAGGAAATAATGACTATGATATCCCAGATAAGATCATCCTTCTGGTTAATACCCCCCTAAGAACAAATAGCAATTAATTTTGTGACTGAGAGGTAAATGTAAGCACAAATTTAAATCCTGTTCTAGTCTGTGCAACAAAAATAAAAGTCTTATTAAATAATATCCTCCCAAATATTAATAATTCTAACTCTTGTTGCAATCCAGAGGGCGTCACTCTTCTCTTGGGTCACCGTTCTTTAGAAACCTCCGAGAAGGTTGCAAAACTCTTTATCAGTAGCTATAAGCTGTTAGACATGGTCTGGTTTCTCCAACAGGCTATTAACTTCCATAAAATTTTCATATACTTTATCCATATAAAGATAACCAGGTTGGAGCGCTTTAATTTCTTGGCATTTTAGCAATCTTCCATTCTTGTATTTCTCTTAACATGCCTGTCACAATCAAACCTTGGAACACTAGCTCGGTTCTGCTCTCACTCTTGAGTACACTTATGACTGTAATTATTAATTCTCTTCAACAATAGAAGAGACTCCATCAGGTCTTTTGTTTCCTTTGCCTTGCCTTGGAGCTCTGTGATATAATTAATAATGATTTGGTAATTATGCAGGCCTCTGCTTTAAAAGTTTCGCAACCGTGCCAATCACAGGGGGAAACTTTCAAGGTGAGAGACTCGCCATTTAGTAGAGAATGACCTTTTCTTCCTGTTTTCTTGAGATAAGGTGTCTAGATCTCACATAATTTTTTTTGTTTTTGTAAAAAAAAAAATTCAGCTTATCAGAGGAAAACATTCCGTTTGAGGTATTAGCGTGAGAATTTGCTTCCTGGGATCATGGATCGGGAGTTGCCTGTGGTGAAACATGTGCACTGAATATGCCAAAAGAACTTGGGCCTAATATCAAGCTGACACAACAGCTCTTTGGAACAAATGTGCAGTGAGAAGAGTTTCCCCCACCCCCCACCCCGTGTTCTAAAATTTCCTTAATGTAGAAGCTTGTTCTTGTGAGTGCAAGCAGCGAGTATCCCAAGGGTTTCTGCTTTCATTTTAAAAACAAAATTTCTCTGTCCCAGATCTCCAACATGGTGCCTGTGGGCACCAACGTGACTCATAGACAACAACCTTCCCTGTAGGCTCTTCCTACATCTGCTGAGATTCCTACCACCCCCCCAGTATGTGGAGGACTCAACCTCAATTATTTCCAGAACATCAATACCAACATACATTTCCAATTGTAATTATTTTTAAAACCTTGCTTTGCATTGCTTATCTTGAGTTTTGGCCTCTTTTTCCTTGGTCCTTTAATCCTCCAGGGGTCTCCAACCTTGGCAAATTTAAGTCTTGTGGACTTCAACTCCCAAAATTCTGGGAGTTGAAGTCCACAAGTCTAAAAGTTGCCAAGGTTGGAGACCCCTGCTTTAAATCCATTCTGATTTCATATCTTGTTTAGGACAGAGCTCTTTTCAACATTGAGAAATTAAATTTATCCTCCTTTTTGGAGGGAGGAGACGCAATGTGTCAATCAGTGATGGACAACCCCCTTCCCCAGTGATGTGATAAACAAAGTACTTCTGACCCTAACCGCAAAAACAATATTTAATTTTAGTTGGGCATTCATTTTAATTGTAAACTAATTCATGACAATTGGCAACAGAAAGGGTATTGGAAACCTCAGGGGGGAAAAATATGATGGGTTGAACTTCCGAGATGATAGTGTCTTGTGTCTCTAAAACCCTTACATGTGGCCTCCAGACTTGTCCCAAATTTTCACCAGTTGTAACTTTTCTTATAGGAAATGACTGAATATATGGCAAGTGATCCTATTTGCTATACGTAGTTTATTTGAATTTCATGAACTTAAAATGAAATAACTGACCACACTTCTTTGGTCTGTCATCATCCTATTGTCATGAGTTTCATTTGATGTAATCTGTGATATTGTGGAATCTTCCTTGCCTATGAAATCAGGTAAAAAGTCTCTTAACATTTTAAAAAGTAACAAATTTAGTATTATCACCTAAATATTTGTGGATCATAGTTCATTTCTTCAGATGCAAGGAAGTAATAAAACGTATACATAGATAGTAAATATGTAAGATTGTTAAGTATGTAAGGTGTGGCCTTAGTGAGGCCACACCTGGAATACTGCATGTATCTTTGGTCACCACATTACAAAAAAAGACGTTGAGACTTTGGAAAAAGTACAGAGAAGAGCAACTAAGACTATTAAAGGCCTGGAGACTAAAACGTATGAAGAACAGTTTCAGGATTTGCGTTTAGCTAGTCTAGGGAAAAGAAAGACTAGCGGGGACATGATAGCAGTATTCCAATATTGGAGACGCTGTCACATAGAGGAGGGGGTCAATTTATCTTCCAAAGCACCAGAGGGCAGAACAAGAACTAATGGATGGAAACTAATCAGGGAGAGAAGCAATCTGGGATTAAGGAGAAACTTCCTAACAGTGAGGACAATTAACCAGTAAAACAGCTTGCCTTCAGACATTGTGGGTACTTCATCACTGGAAGTTTATAAAAAAAGACTGGCTAGTCACTTGTCTGAAACGATATAGGGTCTCCTGCTTGAGCAGGGGTTGGACTAGAAGACCTCCAAGGTCCCTTCCAGCTCTATTCTTATTGGATTGAAACTGCTGTTAGGAAAGGGGGGGGGGAAATGAAGAAAATTACAAGAGATTGTAACTTTCATCAGAAGTCATTGTATGGCAGACTACCAGCCTCTTGGTACTTTTGTCATCTGTCACGTCCTTCAAAAAAAGTTCCACTTGCAGGCTGCTATGGCAGATTTTTTTTTTTAAAAAAAGTAAATAAATAAATAAAGGACTGTTTGCCTATTTATACTGCAACAACAACTGGGCTTCCCCACCATAGTTAATCTTACGCTCTGTTAGTATGGTTTAGTATTTATTATTTTGCCATTCATTCAGCCCTGAAGGAAGAGATTCAGAGAAGTCACTTCACTTTACAAGCATGATTTCAGTCAGAGATTTAGTGGTGTGTGAACTGTCTTGAGATATCACACTCCATGGCTTGAAATATCTATTGCTGAGAACTGCTAGCAATAAAGTGGAAGAGAGAAAGATCTGCTCTTCACACTTGGCTGGTAGATTACAACTTCTCTCTGCAGTCTTCTCTTTCTTGGACTAAATTTACTTTAGTTAATTAGTTTTGCTTGAAGTTAGAAAGTCTTGAGAGAGATGGTAGTGGTGAAAAGTCTTTTGTTGGCTAAGTAATTGGAAAAAAAAAAGCAAAAACTCAGTACTTTGAGGTAAATAAAATCTGTCATGTGTCTGAAGAGAAATGGATTAGCTCTACTTTTTCCTAGCTGGCTTGTAAAATATGAAGACAGTTCAGTTTTAAGAATATGTCAATGAAAACCAAAATATTATGCTAAACTATGGTCTATGTGTTCCTAATAAACTATAGTTATCTGGGTTTACCCAATATTCTAAGCCATAAAGCAAGGTTTGCAAACTCCAGTGGTTGGTTTCAGATAACAAAACCTCCAAAACAAAAGTTCCCTTGCCCACATGCTGGTTTTTTTTAATAATGTTAAATTATAGAGTGCCATGTAGACCAGTATTACATCCTTTTAAGTTTTAGAATGAATTAAAAAAGTGGGAACGTGCAAAGAATAAGGAAGCTACTTAAAATGCAGAAAGCAAAACACGTAGGCAAGTCAGCAGGCAGAAAGGACGTCAAACAGCAAAATAAGAACCTGGAGGATTAGAGGGAGACAAATCATGAAAAAAGAACATTGCAGTACAGGTAGTCCTCAAAGTACGACCACAACTGAGCCCTAAATTTCTGATGCTAAGTGAAACAGTTGTTAAGTGAGCTTTGCCCCATTTTACGACCTTTCTTGCCACAGTTGTTAAGTGAATCATTGCAGTTCTTAAAGTTAGCAACATGGCTGTTAAATAAATCTGGCTTCCCCATTGACTTTGCTTGTCAGAAGGTTGCAAAAGGTGATCACATCACCCTAGGACAGGGGTCAGCAACCTGCAGCTCTGGAGCCGCATGTGGCTCTTTCACCCCTCTGCTGTGGCTCCCTATCACTCAAAATATGTGTCACAACTGCCGAGGTACGACACCCACTGGCACGCGATTTATTGAACTTTTCAACCCCTGGTAGACAACCATGGATAAATCCAAGAAAAGAAAGTTTCAGAAGAAAACAGAACATTTAATTCAACTACATATGCTAGTTTTGTGGCCGCTCAAGAAATAGTGAGGCACGGGAAGGGTTTTGTGGCTCCCAGTGTTTTCTTTTCTGTGGTAAACAGGTCCAAATGGCTCTTTGAGTGTTTAAGGTTGCAGACCCCTGCCCTAGGACAATGCAACTGTCATAAATTCAAATCAAGTTGCCAAGCCTCTGAATTTTGATCTTGTGATCATGGGAATGCTGCAACATGTTGCAAGTGTGAAAAAAAGATTATAAGTCACTTCTTTCAGTGCCATTGTAATATTGAAGGGTCACTAAAGGAAGTGTTGTAAATTGAGGACTACCTGTAATCTAGAAGGGTTGTAGACTTCAAGAAGGAAAAGACTGGTTGCAAAAACTTGCACATGAGGACAAGGCCAGTTTGGGGAAGGATAAACAAAGAGGACTCAAGCATTCCAGCAGTTATAATTGCAGAATTTCATCATTTGTATACTGCTGTGGCAGGATTGGATTCCAAAGAAGAGTGGGTAGGATCTAGTTAACAGTTAAAATTAATTTCATTTACCTTTAATTAAAATTGAATACAATTACTTTCCAGTCGTGTATTTAGCCATTTTTCCCCTTCTGTCACTTCAAAAATTGCAATTTTGATTACACTCAAAAGCATTTGGGGATTGCGCACCACAAGCTCGCTTGGACTTATAATGACAATCTAAATGTTCTGTTAACTTTTTCCATACAAGTGCAGAATATGTGAAAAGTTAAAGTTCCCTTAACTCAGTCGTAGTGTTACAATCACATGCTACTAAATGTGCTTATAATAAAAGATGAGTAAACATTTGTGGGGTTTTTTAAATCACATTGTTCATGAAATGCTATATTGAGATACTAGGCGTGCACCTTTCATGGTAGATCTATAGCAGCGTGAGATCATTTTTTCCCCCCCAGAATGATAGATTTTGTGCATTTATATAACTACCTGCTCGATATTTCCAAGTCAATTTTATGGGCTTTAATTCGTCAAACAGTCAGATGGGATCTTTCCTTGTTTTGCCGCACTGGTTGCATCAATACAGAAGTGACACTCAAGGTTATAAGCTGAATTGCTAACAGCAGTGAGAAACCTCTTCAGTTTCTCTCCCAGATCAACTCCGGCTCTTATCATGATCTTAGCTACATCTTAGAAATTTATTTTTGGCACAGAGATTTACATGTGGAAAGGGCTGTGCAGCCTCAGATGGCATAACATTTTCTAACTTAACTGTGTTACTAGAATTGCCCACGACTAGGGCTAGCTGGTTCTGGGTACCATGTTGAAGAAAACTGCAAACACCTACTCAGTGACATTCTTGGAATATATTACAAATAGTCTTCAGTTAACTGGCTCATAATTGGACAGTATTGGATCATTCAACTGGATGTTTTATATCAGCTTTTATGTTTAGCATTCTCTTTTTTTAATGCCAGCTGCTGAACTCAGAAAATCATTAATCCGATCCTAGTCTGCTGATGGCTGTCTTCGTGGTGCTATAAGTTGTCTCATCTTAATCATCCCCATCAGTCATTTTCCTCTGAAGTCCTTCCAGTGACTTGCAAGCCAGTTTTAATATGTATTCTGCATTTCTCAGAATTGAAACATGATTGACAGACAGCTTTTAAAGGAGCTTGGAAGTATTAATGGGCTTTCATTGTAGCATCTGCGGCTCCAAACGATAACTAACCTGTCAACTCTGTTCTGCGTTACTTAGAAATGTCAGAATGAAGCCCTGAGTCATATGGAAAGACTCTGTGACGCGTCTGCCCTCCACCATAGCATTTGAAGGGCTCTTTGTCGTATTCTGTGTAGACTTCCCAATGCAGCTTGTATTCACTTCCAGATAAGGAGCTTGAGAGTAGGGATTAGCTTGGTTAATTTAGGAAAGCTTTCGTAGGAAAACGGAAGGGAGGAGCTGCAAGTGTGCCGGTATCAAATGCCACAGTGGCATTAGAGTAAAATCAAAACAGAGAGGATTCTGGGAAATACAAGACTGGAGAAAACAGGCCCCTCGCATCCTGGACATAAATTGTTCCAATTCCTACCCTCAAAACAACGCTATAGAGCATTGTACACCAAGACAACTAAGTACAAGAACATTTTTTTCCCAAACGCCATCACACTGCTAAACAAATAACTCCCCCAACACTGTCAAACTATTCACTAAGTCTGCATTACTATTACTATTACTATTAGTCTTCTCACCATTCCTATCACCCATCTCCTCCCATTTTTGACTGCATGACTGTAACCTTGTTGCTTGTATCCTTACGATTTATATTGATTGTTTCCTAGTATGATTTGATTGCTTATTTGTACCCTATGACTATCATTAAGTGTTGTACCTTATGATTCTTGATGCATGTATCTTGTCTTTTTATGTACACTGAGAGCACATGCACCAAAGACAAATTCCTTGTGTGTCCAATCACACTTGGCCAATAAAGAATTCTGTTCTGTTCTGTTCTGTTCTAGTCTAGTCTAGTCTGTTCTGTTCTGTTCTGTTCTGTTCTATTCTATGTGTGGAGTTGCTCAATCATCCAAGTCACAGTTGTCCCAAGGTTCTTGTTCCAAGAAGCTTCTTTAGTTCTCACTGACTGGTGGGGTTTGGAAACCCCACTAGGGGTTATAATGGATGAGAAATGAAATGTTTTCAAAGGAAAAACTAAGAAATCCCTGAATTTCCTTTTGGAAAAAGCACCTTTGGGACAAGCCTGGAAACGAGAAGTTTGAAAATTAAATGGCAGCAAATCAGTTAAATTAGCTAATGAAGACTTATAGAGTTTTATTGGTTATTGAAAAGGGACTGCTAACTGAGAAAGAATGGCTGGTGATTCCCAAGTGGATTAGGTGGGTTTTGGTACTTCCGGTGGTTCATTTGATCCTAAATGGGGGGAAATTGGGAAAAAACTCTGTGAAGAGGAAAAGCACTTTAAGACCAACCAGTAACCAAAGCAAAGGGCATATTAGATGCCAGAAGACAGGCGGCAGATAAGATCTTAAGATCAAGATCTTCTTGATCTTAAGAAGATCAAGATTTCCCAATCAGAGGGTCACCAGTGGGATCCAGGCCAACTGCCAGAATAGCAATTGAGAGAGATGGAAAATTGCTAATTGTCTTAATTCAGATAGAAATAGCTCTACTATTTAGCAACATTGACTGGTGCAGGCACACTTGATACCCACATATCTTAAATGCATATTCTAATAAGTGATTCATGTTTAGAATAGCTTTCAGCTAAATGTTAGAGCAGCTTAGAAAAGAAACGATTGTCGCCCACACTTTGGAACGAGAGGGGGAGAATTATTCACCAAAGAATGCAAAACATTAGCTGGGGAACTAAAACTGTTTGACGGTTCTGGTAAAGCTTAGCTGAACTTGCTCATTACTATGTCTGTTAAGCAAATGAGATGAGGAAAAAAAAATACACTAGAAAGCTGTGGCCCTGCTTCTTTCAGGCAAATCCCTTGAACCCTTAAACATATTCAGGACAGCCAGTATTATGAGGGAATCCCTCTATGCTGCCTTCAGAAACTGAAAAAGGATTTTTGTGGGGGAGATCATACAAAGAGTTCATTTTAAGTAGCTTTGGGCTTTTGGTGTTTCTTTATAAGAAGGAGCTGTTTTGCAAGCAGCACTTGTATTTCGAAGCTGACTGGGAAAATGGTCGGGGAAAGATGTCCTTAGAACGGAATGAAACTTCCATTCCGTGGCACAGTGTTTCTCAACTGTGGCAACTTGAAGATGTGCAGATTTCAATTCCCAGAATTCCCCAGCCAGCATGAGTTGACGTCTATGCATCTTCCAACAGACAAGCTTGAGAGACACTATCCTACAGAATGGATATTGCATTCAGTTGAAGGGCACCATTCCCTGACTACTTTCCCGGTTAGCTTAAAGATACAAAGTGCCTCTGGCAAAGCAGCTCCTCCTTATAAAGAAATTTTATAGGGCAAGAACATGTGATACATGCTCTATGAGGTCTGTGCATAAGAGATTTTGTTCTGTGCATAGGCCTACCCACGTAGAACCTGATAGCTTTGATCTTTACTTTTCCTGCAAGGCAATTTTGCACCTCCCAAAGTGGGACTGTCTACTAGCAATTCAGCACCTGGAAATCAGGCTCAAGGAGTAATCAAAATGTGATAAACATTAATTAGTATAATAACCAATTGCTTAATGGAAGGAAAGAAGGAATCTTGATTATGTTTTCTCAGGGGATTTTTAACCATCAACTTTTTGATTGCACTTACTCAGACTTCAAAGAGGAGGTGAAGAAGCTGTTTTTAAATCTGAAAATGAAAAGAGTAGAAGGCCAACAGTGGGAGGTGGATGTTCTATCCTTCTGACAGATTGCTTGAACTTATTTGTCTGTGGGGCAAAAGCACACAATGCAATTTGCTCCTGTTAAAACTTTTGAGATGAAGGTGGGACTGATAGCAGACTTTTATCTGCTCCCCTAAGCAGTTATAAACTGTGACTTGGATGATTGAGCAACTCCACACATAGAATAGCTCAGGCTGTTAGAAGCCTGTTATTAGAACACAGTAGCCTGCAATTACTGCAGGTTCAAGCCTGGCCCGAGGTTGACTCAGCCTTCCATCCTTTATAAGGTAGGTAAAATGAGGACCCAGATTGTTGGGGGGGCAATAAGTTGACTTTGTAAATATACAAATAGGATGAGACTATTGCCTTACACAATGTAAGCCGCCCTGAGTCTTCGGAGAAGGGCGGGATATAAATGTAAATAAAAAAAAAAAAAGAAAGCATCTATTTTTTTCATGTTAATAAGAGTTTAGAGATGTGGTTTACAGGATTACTTTATCTTTGGGCCTGTGCTTTATAGGATTGCTTTATCTTTGAGGGGAAAGGAGAGTGATATTCCTGGCCCTTTCCCTGGGGACTAGGACAACTTGCTGAGGCCAACTTATCATGGCCATTTCGCCGTAGCCAACTCGCCGCTATCTCGCCATGGCCAACTCACCGCAGGACAACTCGCCACGGCCAATTCATCACGGGTACAACCCCCCATGCAACAAACAAACATTTATCAATGTGATAAATGTTATCCACCACTGTTTCTTCAACATCATTTTCATTTTTGTCCATTTCCACAAAAACGGAAATAATTTTAAAGAAATGGTGGTGGATAACAGTTACCACATGGAATTTGTCCCACGTGGAATTGTCCTGCGGTGAATTGGCCGCAGTGATTTGTCCCATGGTGAGTTAGCAGTGTCAAGATGACTACAACGAGTTGGCCATGGCAAGTTGTCTCATTCTATCCCCTTCAACTGGGATAGTCTTTACGGTCTTCTTTCTTCCAAAATGGGGAAGCGGTGCCCAGGTTACCACGAGTAAAAGGCTATGTATTTGCATTCATTTTCCTCCACAAGGAGTTACTACATTCAACATTGGATTCCATTCTCTTTATTCAGAAATGGTAGAGGCCATTTCCCCCACCCCATCTTAATAGTCGCACTATCCACATAGAATCCAGCTAAACCACTTCATGTCATCGTCATTAAAATAATAAACTTGGGTAGGAAAAGGAATGATACCTCGTTGGTTTGTTAGTCTCATTTCTCCATCCCACTATGAAACTTAGATTGTGTTACCTCATATTTTTGTTAGAAAAATGCAGGATAAGAATTCAAGGTGGAATGGGAAAAGTTCATATTTCAGAAGCCAGCAAATAACCCTGTCCTGATGATTGAGCTTCTGCATTTGTAGTCAGAATAGTTGCAAAATGAAGTATTGTATTATGCACACTGTATATACTTCTGAAGTATGTACATTCCCAAAGGTACTTATGAAAAATAATTCTTGCGTTGTGTGACTGATGAGTTCAAGACAATCTCAAAATTATCTTGAACAGCAGGTGCCATCAGAGCCAGAAAGACATTTGTGCAAATTCATGCACCACTCATACCTTTTCCAGGATCAGAATGACCTACTCAGGGTCACTCATGATGTAGTCACTTTGCATCTGGACTCCTGTAATGCATTTTACATGGAGCTGCTCTCAAAGGCCAGTTGGAAGCTTCACCTGTTACAGAATGAAGTTGCCCAAGAAGTTGATTTTTCCAGGTAATATTTCTGCTTCACAAGCTCCACAAATTCCCAGAATGTTTTTGAGAGCAATTCAAGATGCTGAAACCCCTTCATGGCTCAGGACCTGGATTTCTGCAGGATTACTTCTTATCTTCATTTATGTCTGCCCGTCCTATTTGGATATAGTAAATCTGACATACTCCAGGTCCATCAGTAAAGCATATCTTGGAGATGTAGTTTTTCTACGGCCAGTTCTGGTTTTGGAGCATTGTCCAAAATACCACGCAGTCCGGGCCCTGCTGTTATTTAGGAAAGGCCTAAAATATAGATTTTTTTTTGCAGGACCTACACCATACTGATTTGTTATTTTGTGCTGGTATTGGGATATTAAACTCTCAGTATTTATATCTCTTTTCCTTCCCTGATGTGGTTTTTGTTTGGGTTTATTGTTTTTCTAATTTTAATATCTTAACGTGCTTTAAATTGCTTGGACTCACTTCGGCAACAGAGGCAGCTTGTGCACTGAATAAATAAATCACAAAATAATGAGTGTGTGTGTTATTAAATTGGACTCACTGGGTATTCTAAGGTAATCACCTTCTGTATTTGTTTCTAATGTTGAACAGTAATTCCCTAATCATTTCCCACCCTTTCTCCCCCTCCCCCCCCATTCTCCTTTACTTGGAAAGAGTTTACTGTGGGAAGATTGACCAGAACTAGATTGCAAATGACCCCTTGCATGAAATCTCTTCAAGGCAAGTTGTGCTGGCTGGCCTGCTCATAAAGTGTTGCCAAGCAAATATGGTACATAGAGGTAGTCCTCAAATTAAGACCGTAATTGAGTCTGGCATTTATGATCCCAAGTTCTGATAATCATAAAGGGGTCATCAGGTTTTATGACCTTTTCAGCAATGGTCATAAAGCAAACACAGTGTTTGTAAATGAACCCATTGTTCACTGTGTGTCATTTTTTTTTGCCCAAAACCAGAAATAAACAATGTCATAAATCATGGTTATTTGGCTCCCAGGGCTTTGCAAACAGCCATAAGCAGGGATGGGATTCAGCCAGTTCTGACCGGTTCAGGCAAACCGGATATTAATTTTAATCTGGTTCGCTGAACCGGTAGTTACAAGGACTGGCTGACCCCGCCCACTGCACCCCTCTCCTTCCAGGAGTTTCCACGTGGCCCCTTTTGGATGCCAGGTAAGTGCAGCACCCATGCTGAGGCTCTGGGAGGGTGAAAAACAGGCCTTCCGGAAATCTGGAAACGGGCCCGTTCCCAGCCTCTTGGGGGGGCCTCTGGAGCCCAGGGGAGCCCGTTCTCGCCCTCCCAGAGGCTCAAAGAAAGCCTCCAGAGCCTGAGAAAGACCAAAAATGGGACTACTGGAAGTCCAGAAATGGGCCTCTTTACGGCCTCCAGACGGTCACCGGAGCCCGAGGGAGGCCTGGAGACTTGAGGAAAGCCTCTGGAGCCTGGGAAAGGCTGCTAAAAAATTTTAATCCCACCCTTGGCTGTAAGTGTGGGTCAGTTACCTAGTGCCCAAAATATGATCATATGACTGCAGGGTGGAGCAATGTTGGAACTTCAAAAATGGGTCGTAAGTAATTTTTGAGAGGTCCAGTATAACCGTATATGATCACTAAGCAACTGATCATAAATTGAGGACTACCTGCATTTATTAATAGCAATAGCACTTATATGCCACATCACAGTGCTTAACAGCCCTCTCTAAGCAGTTTTACAGAGGCAGCATATTTCCCCTAACAATCTGGGTCCTCATTTTACTGACCTCAGAAGGATGGAAGGGTGAGTCAACCTTGAGCTAGTGAGAATCCAAGGAATTGAACTCCTGGCAGTGAGAACAGAGTTAGCCTGCAATACTACATTCTAACCACTGCACCGCCTTGGCCAATAAAAATTTAATTCTGATCTCCTTCCAATTGTCTGCTTCCCTATGAATCCAAATGTCTTGAAAACAAACAGAATTTCACTGCCTTTTTCATTTTGTGCTATGAATTCCCTGGGCACCAGCTGTTTTCAGCATGTTATCCCATCCAAGAGGCCTCCTTGCACAATTAATTAAAGAACAGTAATTCTCCAAACTATTCTGTTGGTTATGCACTGACAGAGTTGTAACAGAGCATGAAGCTATAATACAGCCATTTCTCTGCATGCACAACAGAAAAATGAGAGAAGGGGAACATTCCCAGGGTGACTGATATTGAATCCAGAGACTTGATTCCATGTAAGACATGCTTACCTTATGGATGATTTTATATTGAATACAGTATCTCATTCATTCATGCTTTTATAGGCTTTTTTCTTAATTGCTTGCTTGCCTTCCTTGAGTCTATTACCTTTATCCATGAATAAAGTTGTAAGAAGTCCAATTTCTAAGGATATCCCTTTTACAATTCTCGTTGTTAATCATTAACAGTTTGGTATGGTATCATACCAGGGGTAAAATGCTCCCGGTTCGGACTGGCTCGCCCGATACATTAGCGATGGCGGCTGCTGGTTCGGAGGACCGGTAGCAAAAATCCCTGGCCCCGCCCCCTGCCTCTGCTGAGCTGCACCATCAGCAGAGGGTTGTTTTGTTTTGTTTTTACTTTTAAAAGCAGTTTTTCTTCAGCCGAAAACATGCCTTTAAAAGTAAAAAAAAACCCTCTGATGATGGCGGGGCTGAGCAGAGATCATCAGAACCCTTTAAAAGTTTTTTTTTTAAAAACCCTCTTCAGCCGAAGGGGGGGAAAAAAGAAAAAAAAGAGGTTTTAAAAGCCTCCTCTGGCAATCCCTGAGGAGTTTCCTGATCCTCACAGGTTTTTAAACTCACTTTTTAACAGCCCCCACTTACAAGAGCCCCCCACCCATGCCCACCCAATTCCCCCTCCTCACTTACCTATAATTACTGCTCCATTCGTGCTGGCAACGCCATGCTTTTCTTCAGCTACTGATTACAGCTTGCTTTGACTTCCTGCTTTGCTGAATGAGGAACTCTGGGAGTTGAAGTCCACAAACCTTAAAGTTACTAGGGTTGGAGACCCCTAATCTAAAAAAATAAATAAAAATAATAAAATAAAATATTTGTGCAGCTTTCTAAGATTTGGTGTGTTTCTGTAGTGTTTCACTCTAACTACACAAACACACAAAAGCTCACAAAGCTATATGTGACATTGTGTGTGTGTGTGAGTCAGTTGTGTTGTGTGTGTATAAAGTGTGAGGTTCCTGCTTGTTGCAGGGGCCATTTTGGGTAAAGTGCAGCTGCTTTTACATTGTGTGTGAGTCAGTTTTGTTGTATTGTGTGTGTGTAAAGTGTGAAAGTTGGTTTTTGGTACCACTTATTGTTTTCTATACCTTGTTTATTATTTTTATTATTTATTGTTATTGGCCATGCCCACCCAGTCATCTGACCACCAAGCCACGCCCACCAATTAAGCCACGCCCACAGAACCAGTAGGGAAAATTTTTAGATTTCACCCCTGTATCATACCATATATCAGGGATGTCAAACTCTATAAAATAAAATAGATGCTTTCAGTTTATAACTGCTTAGGGGAGCATGTCAAACTCAAGGCCCAAGGGCCAGATATGCATACATTATATATATATAATATATATATAAGCACGAAGCTGAAGCCTGAAGATGACGAATGAGACTTCGTCGAAACGTTGCCAAGACATTTCCAATTTTACACGGGAGAAAACCCGAGCAACCAAAGACCTACATACAAACACCCGTGAAAACCTCAGAAAATATATATATATATATATATATATATATATATTTGTTTCTGAGGTTTTTGCACATTGCTCCCAGAAGCACGAAGCTAAAGCCTGAAGATGCCGAATGAGACTTCGTCGAAACGTCGCCAAGACACTTCCAATTTTACGCGGGAGAAAACCCGAATAACCAAAGACCTACATATATATATATATATAATTCATTCAAAATACTGGAACTAACCTTCAAGAGTTTTCGGAAACTCCAGCTGGTCCAGAATGTAATTGGCATGTGCAGTATGAGGTATCACATGGTACATCCATAACACGACCACATGAGTTACACTGTCTCCCAGCACAATTCAAGGTGCTGTTTGTCACTTAAAAGACCACAGGACAGGGCACCAGGTTGCTTGAGGGACATCTTTCCCCGTGGCTTCCACCCATCCTACCAGTTCTGGCAGAGAGGACATGTTCCAGGTTCTGTCAGTAAAACAATGCCACTTGGTTGGCCCTAGGAAGTGAGTCTTCTCTGTCATGGCACCTGCCCTATGTATCAGGTTCTTCCCCAAAGTATATGCAGCCCCTATTCTGTTGGCCGTTTGGAAGGCTGTGAAGATCTGGTTCTTCCTCCCATCCCAAGGCTGGGTCAGGATGTTAGTAGTGGGCTCTGGCATGGGTAGGTATATCTGGTTTTGCTGAGGCCTTGATGTTGTTTTATTTGAATTCTTTAGGAATCCCTTGTTTTTATTTACTTCAGCGTGATTGATGGGCAACCATGTAAATTGGATTAATATATAAATAAAATACTGACAGTTCTGTAAATTACTCTCCAAGTTGTAACAGCAGTTGTTGTTTTTTTTCCACGTTCAACCTAAAATCCTTGAAGTTGGAAAAATAATGAATCAGGACTGCCTGATCTAAATGCTGGTTTTCTGCAACAGAGGATGAATTCACTGTGTCAGTGAATATGATTGGTGTTCCCCTTCATCTGCGCATTGTTTCTGTCCTTTAATCTCAATATATTTATTTTGCAAAATTGGGGAAAGGGAGGACATTAATCTGTCTACTGCAAATATCAATCACTCCTTCACTGGCTTAGTGTGAAGGATTATAACGGTTCTTTGTTTCCAACTTCAGCTTTAATAACTTAGGAAAAGTTGACATGGTTTCATTTGTACGGCTAGTACTTTAGGCTGGATTTTATTTGAAGAGAAGATGGTTTCATATGTTCTAGCTGGCTTAACAAGGAAAACTTCTCTTGTTAAAAAGAGGATGTTAAATTATTCACAGGTATTACATACAAACATGCTCAGATATATAAATGAGTGCTTTTAAGGTTTCTTTTTGGGACATTTCATGTGTGTGATGACTATTCTGGGTTATTGTTTGATTGACTGTGCCTCTGAGTCGAAGTTGACTCCTGACAACTGCCTGGATTTATCCCTGCAGATTTCTTGGCAAGATTTTGGAAGCAGTTTGCCCTTACCTCCTTCCTAGAGCTGGGAGAGAATGACTGGCCCAAGGTCACCAAGCAGATTTGGTGCCTGAAATGGAAGTAAAACACAATCTTCTGATTTCTGGCCCAGACTGGCTCTCTCTTCTAGATATAATAATTATTTACTTTTTGAAAGACTTTCCTTGGCCAGTCACATCTGTATTAGTCACTTGACAATCATACCTAGTATATTACCTCATATTTTATTTATCTATTCTTTTATACAGATGTTTATATACTGCTGTACTTTTAAGACCTGAAGTATTTTACAATAGAATAACAGTAAAACCAGAATAACACAATTGGAAGGGAACTTGGTGGTCTTCTAGTTCAGGGGTCTCCAACCTTGGCAACTTTAAGCCTGTCGGACTTCAATTCCCAGAATTTCCCAGCCAGCTGGCTGGGGAATTTTGAGAATTGAAGTCCGACAGGCTTAAAGTTGCCAAGGTTGGAGACCCTTGTTCTAGTTCAACCCCCTGCCCAGGCAGGAAACTCCATGCCATTTCAGACAAATAGTTGTCCAGTCTCTCCTTAAAACAACCAGTGTTGGAACAAACAATCATCCAACAGTACCAAAAACGTTTTTGTGGTACCGGGATCCAGCTTTATACCAAAGACTCACTAGAACATCGTGGTTTTAACCATATTATAAAAGGAAAATAAGTGGACAAGGCTTTCTACTGAGTAGCACTGATACCCCTGCTTCATGAGGAATGGAAACTTGCTGCAATTCCTCTTGAGATGAGCCCATAGGGAAGACTAAATTAGAGCTTTCCTTACCTTACCTAGAAGAAATATCTAATTAAAGTTTTGAAAAATTCAAATTAAAACTAATTAAAATTTAAAACCCATAAAATACACAAGAGATTAGATCAGCAAGGGAATGCCTGAAGATTTCAATGTTGGTACAGTGATTAAAACCAATACCTTAAATTGGACCCAGAGTTCTGGCAGCAACCAGAACACTGGCATGATGTTACTCAACCAACTCTTCCCTGCTTCAAGCCAGGTTGCTACATTTACTGCGGCTTCTGAAGCATTATTACGAATAGCACCTAGAAACCTATTTCTAGAAACATATTTTCTTTCCTCTCAAACCTGAACGCTCATTCCTGAAGGTCTGTGGAGATTCTCAGTCATCCAGAGATCATGGGTGTCCCAAAGGTGCTTTTTTCAAGCGGCAACTGGACTTTGGTTTTTCTTTGAAGACGTTTTGCTTCTCATCCAAGAAGCTTCTTCATCTCTCCAGAACCTTGTCGTCTTTCAGAGCTGAAGAAGCCTCTTGGATGAGAAGCGAAACGTCTTCAAAGAAAAACCAGGAAGTCCAGTTGGCTCTTGAAAAAAACATCTTTGGGTCATTCCTAAAGGGTGTTGTTGTTGTTATTGTTGTTTTGCCTCACTGTGTTAACTGTCTATGAAACATGAAATAATGTGGGAGTCCAAACAGGTTGAGAGTGCTTAAGGTCCAAATTGACCCTATGTGGCAAACAGATGTAGAATAATAACATAACGTATCTTATCCTAATAGGGTATCCTCAAGATATGTAGGGCTTCATAGATTCCTTTTGTTATTACTACTGTCTTACCATTACTGTGGTTTTCCAGCGCTGGTGGCACAAATTAAAGTGCAGTATTGCAGGCTAACTCTGCTCACTGCCTGGAGTTCGATCCTGACGGGCCTTAAGGTTGACTTCCATCCTTCCAAGGTCGGTAAAATGAGCACCCAGATTGTTGGGGGCGGTATGCAAATAATGCTTCTATGTTATAAACCGCCCAGAGAGTGCTGTAAAAGTGCTATGAGGTGGTATGTAATCTCAAATGCTACTGCTATTTGGTGGGCTTGTTGAATAAATTATGACAACCTTTATCTTGATTGCTCTTATTAAGAGGAAGAAGGGAATTGATGGTGTTTAAATGATAGCTGTTTTATTGGAAATAGATTGTTTTACTTAATCTATATACCAACCAGTGAACTCTTTCTCATTGCCCATTTGTTAAATGCTGTTGCAAACTGACTGAATGACTGATTGATTGATTCTTAGGATCTCCCAACAAGTGGAAACCAGCCGGGCACAGCTGCGAGCAATCAATGAGAGGGTCACCCTTGCCCAAGCCAAAATTGAGAAGATAAAAGGCAGCAAGAAGGCTATTAAGGTATGGATACCAATTGCAATGGTTCTTTCGAATGGCATTGCTTCCATTAACCATAAAAGGCCAAGCTGCTTGTAAGAGCAGTCAACACAGTCCACAATTGCATGAGTGAGTGGTTTTTTTAAAAAAAAATGCAAAATACAAAGTAGTTGTGGTAATAATCAGTATCTTAATTATTAAGGAAAGAAAGTGATCTAATCCAGAGGTCTCCAATCTTGGCAACTTTAAGATTTGTGGACTTCAAGTCCCAGAATTCCTCAGCCAGCAAGGCTGGCTGAGGAATTCTGGGACTTGAAGTCCACAAATCTTAAAGTTACCAAGGTTGGAGACCTCTGGTCTAATCTATTGCCTTCTGTAACAGCCAGGATCTAGTTTGGGGATCAGGTAGTAAGCCTGTTTATTGCCACTGTTTTTTGTATATTCCAGAGCCTCTTTGTCTTTCAGCAGTATTTTTTAAACATTCTTATCAGCATCCAGAATGCAAATTTCTGGAATGTTAAGCCAGAGTATAGCTTTTGCTCAGCGCAGTTAACAAACTGGTAATAACTTGAGACAGAACTTGGAACTGAATCCTAGCACTCTAGCTAGCATCATAGTTTCCCCCAGTTGTAACTCATCCATATTAATACTTAAGTTTGTGGGTTTGCACTTGCCATAAACAGGAAGTCCTCAACTTACAACTACTTGTTTAGTGACCGTTTGAAGTTACAGCACTGAAAAAGTAACTTATGACTGTTTTTCACTGCCAACTGTTGCAGCATACCCCATGGTCACATGATCAAAATTCGGGCATTTGGCAACTGGTGTGCATTTATGACAACTGCCCTGTCCAGGATCATATGATCTCCATTTGTAATCTTCCCAGCCGGTTTCCGACATGCAAAGTCAATGGGGGAAGCCAGATTCGCTTCACTTAACAACCGCAGTGAGTCACTTAACTGTGGCAAAAAGGTCATTCAATGAGGCAAAGAACTCCCTTAAAAACTGTCTTATGTAGCAGTGGAAGTTTTGGGCTCAATTGTGGTCTTAAGTCAAGGACTACCTGTATCAGAGTCTTGTAGTTTATTTTGTAGGTGAGGAATTAAATTCCAAAATAGTTCGTTCATACTTACAAACTCAACCAACAAATGCTCTGTCTTGCACATTGGCAAAAAAAATCAAAACATAAAATACAAATTAGATGGACATGACCTTGTAGATGACCCTCACTCTGTCAAGAACCTTGGAGTACTCATTTCTAAAGATCTAAATGCCAGAGCCCACTGTAACAACATTGCCAAAAAGGCACTAAGAGTTGTTAACCTAATCTTGCATAGCTTGTTCTCTGGTGATATTGTACTACTAAGTAGAGCATACAAAACATTTGCTAGACCAATCCTTGAATACAGCTCATCTGTCTGGAACCCGCACTGCATATCAGACATAAATACAATTGAAAGAGTCCAGAGATATTTTACGAGAAGAGTCTTCCACTCCTCTGCTCGCAATAAAATACCTTATGCCACCAGACTTCAAATTTTGGGCTTAGACAACTTAGAACTACACCGACTTCAGTCTGACCTAAGCATAGTACATAAAATTATCTACCACAATGTCCTGCCTGTCAATGACTACTTCAGCTTTAACCACAACAATACACGAGCAAATAATAGATACAAACTCAAGGTAAATTGCTTTAAACTTGATTGCAGAAAATATGACTTCAGAGTGGTCAATGCCTGGAATGCACTACCTGACTCTGTAGTTTCTATCCCAAACCCCCCAAAACTTTAAACTTAAACTGTCTACTGTTGACCTCACCCCATTCCTAAGAGGTCCGTAAGGGGCGTGTAGAAGTGCACCTGCGTGCCTACCGTCCCTATCCTAACATTCCTTTTTTTTTACTTATTCTTTTCATGTATCCAAATTATGTTTATACTTTTACCTGTTATCTTATATATAATTGACAAATAAATAAATGAAATAAAAATAAATAAATAAAAAATAGCTCCTACGTCTGTATTAGCACGTTAATGATGTATGTTTCTTTTTCTGCTAATAACCACCCGGCTGTCTGGATTATGTTCTGGCAACCTACTTTCTATGCTTCAATTCTCTCTCCTTACATTTCTCCCCACCCCCCGCCCTCCTAGGTGTTTTCCAGTTCCAAATACCCTGCCCCAGAACGGCTGCAAGAATATGCTTCCATCTTCACTGGCGCTCAGGATTCAGAGGCACAGAAACAACCGAGGCACAAGATTCAGAGCAAGCACAGGCCCTTGGATGAGAAGTCCTTACAGGTGAGGATGGTCAGATGAGAGCCAGAGGAGACATAATTAAATTTCTTTATTCAAGAGGCTTCTCTTTGCTTTGGGTTTTTGAGAGCATCAGACAGTGTAGTCCTGAATCAGAACAGGAATTGCCTGAGGAGGTCCCAAGCAGCAAAAATATAGCGTGGATTGGGGGCGGGGGAAAGAACCTTCTTTACATAAGAATCTGTTTGATCTATTCTGTAGCCCCAAAAGGATTCTATAGAACGATTTTAAAAATGGCTCCCTAGCAGTGAGCTTGCATTTTTATGCTTGTGCAGTGTTCAATCGCATGCATAAATAAGTAAATAATAGCAAGAGCACTTAGACTTATATAGTGCTTTACAGCACTCTCTGCACTGTTTAGAGTCAGCCTATTGCCCCCAACAGTCTGGGTCCTCATTTTACCGACCTCGGAAGGATGGAAGGTTGAGTTCATTTTGAGCTGATCAGGATCGAACTCCAGACTGTGGGCAGAGTCAGCCTGCAATACTGTATTCTAACCACTTCGCCCCCAGGGCTCTTATAAATAAACTTTTGTTTTTATATTGCACACACAACCAATCTCTCTGTGTTCTCGGATTGTGTTGTTGGGAGATGTAGGATAAATTGCATCCCCAAATTGTGTTTTCTGATCTAGTCAATGTCTATATGAGTAGAGAATGTTAAATTTGTTAACATATCTAATATAATGTTAGAGTTGTTAACCCAATCTTGCATAGCTTTTTCTCTGGTAATATTGTACTACTGACTAGAGCATACAAAACATTTGCTAGACCAATCCTTCAATGCAGCTCATCTGTTTGGAACCCACACTGCATATCAGACATAAATACAATTGAGAGAGTCCAGAGATATTTTACGAGAAGAGTCCTCCACTCCTCTGCTCGCAATAAAATACCTTATGCCACCAGACTCCAAATTTTGGGCTAAGACAACTTAGAACTACGCCGACTTCAGTCTGACCTAAGCATAGTACATAAAATTATCTACCACAATGTCCTACCTGTCAATGACTACTTCAGCTTCAACCACAACAATACACGAGCAAATAATAAATACAAACTCAAGGTAAACCGCTCCAAACTCGATTGCAGAAAATATGACTTCAGTAACAGAGTGGTCAATGCCTGGAATGCACTACCTGACTTGGTGGTTTCTTCCCCAAACCCTTAAAACTTTAATCTTAAACTGTCTACTGTTGACCTCACCCCATTCCTAAGAGATACGTAAGGGGTGTGCATAAGTGAACCTGCATGCCTACTGTCCCTGTCCTAATATTCCTTTTTACTTATTCTTTTCAAGTATCCAAATCATGTTTATACTTTTACCTGTTATCTTATATATGATTAACAAATATAAATAAATAAATGAAAGAAAAGAAAAGGGAGGGAGGGAGGAAAGAAAGAAAGAAAAAGAAAGAAAGAAAGGAGAGAGAGAGAGAGAGAATGAAAGAAAGAAAGAAAGAAAGAGAGAGAGAGAGAGACAAAAAGAAAGAAAGAAAGAAAGAAAGAAAGAAAGAAAGAAAGAAAGAAAGAAAGAAAGGTAGGTGATGGAGAAGTTTGCATTTCCTTTGGCTATTGCCTGCTCTTTCCTGCCTGTAGTCAAGGGTCTTTTCAGGCTGCATTTTTAGAAAACGTAAGATTCCTTCGATATTTATTAATGAGTATGTAAAATTTGGGGGGAAATTTTGGAACATTCCATTTTTCCTCCTGACCTTGCTTACCTAGTCAATCTTAGGATGATCAAGCTGTTTTCCAGAAATAAATCTTCCACAGGAGGAAGTTGTTTGCGGTTTTGTCTTGTGCATCTCTAGTTATTGGCGGCTCTGAATTAGTGCTTCGTTTTTGTACAGTCTTTGTTCCAGTCACTGAACTGCCACAAATAAAATTGTAGTTCCTGATGTGGACTCCATGGGCATAAGCCCTGAGTGCATTCTTCTGAGCAGATGAGTTAAAATTAAGTTGGCAGTTTTTCCAATATTTAGGAGTCTCCCATGGCTGCATAGGATAGCCAACAACGAAGAAAAGCAACTAATACTGTAGAGATTTTTGTTTTCTTTTAAAGCAACTCTCCTAGCCATGAACATGCTCCATCCCCCAGAGAATTTATTTTATGACGTTAATTTCTTGGGATACCACTGATATATACATCCAGATCCTAATGCAGAAGGAAAAGCTGTCCTACCAGACAAGGGCCAATGAAGCTGCTTCAGGCTCAAACTCTTGTTTCCTTTCTCAACACCCCCCCCCCTAAAATAAGCTGCTTTTGAATAATTCAGTGCTTTGCATTTTTCTGTAGTTTAATGGAAGTAAAATCAGTCACGGTGAAAGTAGCATGAATATTTCACCCTAGCCTCAGAACTCCGTGCACTAATGTACAGGATATGCAGAGAACTTTAGAGTCCACCAAAAATAGCTTTTTCCTCCTTTTTCTACTTGAAACTTGACCCACACGTTGATCAAACATACTGTCCTTTTGTCTACAGTAGTGTTTCTCAGCCATGATAACTTGAAGACATGTGGATTTCAAGTCCCAGAATTCCCAGCACTATTGCTGGGGAATTCTGAAAGTTGAAGTCCACCCATCTTAAAACGGCTAAAGTTGGAAAGTGTTCCCTAGAAGCAGATTTGGGCATTCTCCCCCCCCCTCCCCCCTCCATCTGACTTTGCAGTGGAGAAAAATCAGCTAAGATTAATCTTCCTTCCTTGGAAAATCTGCTGAAGCTACACATATGGAAATAAAGTTGGCTACTGAAAGTTGTATGCTGTACAGTGCAGCAGTTAATTATGTCTAAAAGGAGAGCTTACATCAGAAAAAAAGTGCATTTTTAAGGCCCACATCAGAAAAATATAACTCGAAGAATTAATGCTGGGCAATTTGCAGTTTTTTTACTGTTGGCATTTTCCCCCCCTGCATCTTAGGAGAAAATAAGTAAAAGCATCCTCTGTATGCTACAAGCTGTTACATGCAGTTACTATATTTTTTGTGATTTTTTTTAACCCATCAGAAAGTATCTGTCGAGATCACTCCTATTAACATAAGAAGAGTTCTAAAGATTCACATGTTCCCAGACCACAAAACCCTTTGAAAATACTTAAACCTCTTGCAACTGCCTTAAGATTTGTTTTATTTTGATATTAATCTATTCATCTCAATATTGTTTACATTTGATAGTGACTCTCTAGGACAGGGGTCTCCAACCTTCGCAATTTTAAGACTTGTGGACTCCAACTCACAGCTTTGCTGGCTTAGGAACTCTGGGAGTTGAAGTCCACAAGTCTTAAAGTTGCCAAGGTTGAAGACCTCTGCTCTAGGACATGGGTGTCATACTCACATTCTACGGGCCGGATGCATCACACGCTAGCCACGCCTACCCGCGGTTTAGCAAAGGGGGGAAAAGTCCCAGTACATCACGTGACGACAACGTGACGCCACGAATTTGACACCCCTGCTCTAGGACTTCAGGCTTTCTAAAATACCCAGTTCAAGCTAGATGGCGAATGTATGGGCCAAAGCAGTCAGTTTGGAAAAGGGAATACAGCGATTGGATAGTTTGTAATAAGGGGCCAAAGTTGGATTTCAGTGAACTGATTTCCAGTAACTAATGGAAACCAGAAGCACAACGGCAGGAATTAGTTGCCTGAATTCTAACCTACGGTTCAGGTTTGCCTGCTGTATGTCCTGCTTTTTGTACCCCAGTCAATCTCACGGGTTTGACATGGGTGAAATGCTCCCAGTTCGGACCAGATCGCCTGATCCGGTAGCGATGGCGGCGGGTAGTTCGGAGAACTGGTAGCAAAAATCCCTCCCCCACTCCCAGGCCCATGTCAGCTGAGCTGCACAATCATCAGAGGTTTTTTTTTTTACTTTTAAAAGCATTTTTTCTTCGGCCAAAAAAATGCTTTTAAAAGTAAAAAAAAAAGCCTCTGATGATCGCGTGGTTCAGCTGGGATCGTCAGAACCTTTTAAAAGCATTTTTTACAACCTCTTCAGCTGAATAGGTTGTAAAAAATGCTTTTAAAAGCTTCTGGCGATCAGGCAACTCAGCTGGGCTCGTCAGAACCCTTTAAAAGCTTTTAAAAGGCTCCTCTGGCAATCCCAGCTAAGTTGCCTGATCATCAGAGGCTTTTAAAAGCAATTTTTACAACCTCTTCAGCCAAAGAGGTTGTAGAAAAAATGCTTTTATAAGTAAAAAAAAAGTTGGACATGCCCACCCAGTCACATTACCCCCACCACCACCACCAAGCCACGCCGGTAGTAACAAATTTTACATTTTACCCCTGGTTTGACATTACAGCAAAGCCAGGAGATGTCATTACACAGACCTTTTCCCGTCCTACAGGTAAGAACCGACAGCAGGAAAGAGAAGCAGGAAAACTGAAGGGCATTGAAAGAAACAGGGCTGTGGAGTCCGAGGGCCATTGGTAGCTTTAGGTTTTTCTAAATGCCTAATTTAAAGAATAAAGTAAAAGATGGCTGGGATACCGACAGCTATATGTTGCTTGAATTTTGTAGGAGAAGTTGAAGTACTTCCCGGTTTCAGTTACCACCAGAGTCCATCATGAAGACGATGCAGAAGAAGGCCTGGGCAGTCTTCCCAGAAACATTAGCTCCATCAGCTCCCTGTTACTCTTCAACACTACCGAGAACCTGTAAGTCTTCCCTATAGTTGCTTCTCTGGGCCACGTTTCCTTCCTGGGGACCCAAAAACTGTCACTGGCCTTCCTCTTTCCTTAACAAGGAAAAGATTTTTAGGGGGCTGGGAATCCATAGGTTGAATGTGACTGCCACCTCCGTTTGTAACAGTAACAGAGTTGGAAGGGATCTTGGAGGTCATCTAGTCCAGGGGTCTCCAACCTTAGCAACTTTAAGACTTGTGGACTTCAACTCCCAGAGTTCCTCAGCCAGCTTTGTCTGTCGAGATCACCCCTATTAACATAACAAGAGTTTAAGAGATTCACATGTTCCCAGACCACAAAACCCTTTGAAAATATTTAAACCTCTTGCAACTACCTTAAGATTTGTTTTATTTTGATATTAATCTATTCATCTCAATATTGTTTACATTTGATAGTGACTCTCTAGGACAGGGGTCTCCAACCTTGGCTACTTTAAGACTTGTGGACTTCAACTCCCAGCTTTGCTGGCTGAGGAACTCTGGGAGTTGAAGTCCACAAATCTTAAAGTTGCCAAGGTTGGAGACCCCTGATCTAATCCACCCCCCCTGCCCACTCAGGAGACGTGTACTAGGGATTCGAACCGCCAACATTTCTGATCGACACGCTCAGTGTCTTGATTGCCACTGAGCCACCTAGTCAGGCTTGTTCCCCAAGGTTCCCTGAACTGCACCACCCAAAGGTTTCTGTAAAAACTTAAACAAATACAGATCGTCCTCAATGTACAACAGCTCATTTAGTGACCATTCGAAGTTACAACTGGACTGAAAAAAAAGTGACTTGTGACCGGTTTTCACACTTACGACCGACGCTGCATCCCCCCCATGGGATCAACATTTGGACGCTTGGCAACTGGTTCATATTTATGACAGTTGCAGTGCCCCAGGGTCCTGTGATCCGCTTTTGCGACCTTCTGACGAACAAAGTCAATGGGGAGGCCAGGTTCACTTAACAACCCCATTACTAACTTAGCAACTGCAGTGATTCACTTAACAACTGTGGCAAGAAAGGTTGTAAAATGGGGCCAAGCTCACTTAACAACCGGCTCACTTAGCAACAGAATATTTTGGGCTCAATGGTGGTCATAAGATGAGGACTACCTGCCTTAAGCCTTCACATAGGATTAGTGGGCCTAAAATAAGAAATCTCCTCAAAAACACCCCTCAACTGATAAAAGGGTAAGGTGGTCCTAGGAATGCGGTCCTGAACCCATTTTTGATGCCACTGCTTGTTTCTATTATAGCCTTAAGTGACCGAATAGGTTTGGTGGTATTGTTTTAAAGCAGGGGTATCAAACTACCAGCTCGTGGGCCAGATGTGTCACGTGCTGGCCACACCCACACGTTGTGGTCCGTCAGCAGCCTACGAAGTTGGCAACTGAGTCAGACAGCGATGAGGCTGAGGTGAGGCCAGGGCCATTGGGAAATGAGGTGCAGACTCCAGAGCCTCCAGAGATTGATAGTAGTGAGGCATTAGGAACAGGAGGAGCCTGTTCCTAATGCACGCATGAGAAGAGCTGCCAGAAGACAAGAGCAGCTCAAGCAGAGTGGACAACTTGGGAGTAGGGCCAAGAGATGATTGGCCCCTCCCATAAGGCTTAAAACAGACCAGCACCGGCATTTGGCCTTTGCCGAAAAACAACGTTGTAGCTGTGTCTTCTGCTTCGTCTTCTGCTTCATCTACATCTTTGTTTTTTTGGCTTCTGGACGTTTGCCAGGAAGGGCCTTTGGCAGTTTGCCTAATTGGACTAAGGTTTGTGAGATAACTGAGGAATTTGTGTTGGGAGGCATTTGTTTTATTTTGAGTTGAACGATGCTGGGAATGAAGTAGTTCCCAGCTGTTTGAATAAAGTTTGTTTTTTCACAGACTGAGTTTATTACTACCTATGTGGGCCTGGGTCACAACACCACGTCTTGTTTAGCAAAGGGTGAAAAAGTCCTGATATGTCCCATGATGCTGCTGTGACAATGTGAGCTTGACACCTGTGTTTTAAAGCATCTCCCAATCTTTCTCTGCGTTAATTTCTCTGCATTTTGAAGCCAAGTTTCCAGTCCTCATCCCTACTTCTCAGCACAAGTCTTAAATCCTGTTGATGCTTCTCGGCTTTGTCCATCTTTTTCTCCCGCCCTGTTCCTCCTTTTTATTGCACTTTCCTGTGACTTTTTTGGTTATGACTAAACAAAAGTCATCTTTATAAAATAATAGATGCACAGGAAGAAGTGATACAATCTTAGGTTGCAGAAAAGGAGACAAGTCAGAGCTGATGCAGGACTGATTACATTAAGCGGAGGGAGACTGACAGGTTGATAAGTTTATTTCCTCTCTTGCAAATCCCTCTTTAATTTTGTAGTGTTCTCAAAATATTGCTTTTTGCCCCCTTCTCTACGAACCCCGGTGATATAACTAATTAAATGTGAACTAGATTTTAGGCTTGTGCTTCTGCCTTGGTCCCTTGGATAAACTGTCAACTTCAGTTTTTCTTTATTAAAGTGCGTATGACAGTCTCAAAACACGAGCAAAATAAATGTAAAAAAAAACCCCTCGCAGAACAAGCATTGAGCATTGAGAATTCTGCTTCTGCAGGGGTGTTTTTTTTTTAATTCTTTGGATTCCTCTCATGTTTTTATGGTTTAAAAAACAACCCAGTGATCGATTGGAGATGCGGCAGACTTGGATTGGGACGGCCTCTGTTTGTTGCATGGAAATCTCAGTGGGCAGAAAGTTATCCCAGCGTTGTATTTCACTGGAGTGCCTGTAAAAAAGGACGGTAAACCCTGATAATGGAGGAAAATACATTTTCGCTGCCTAAGCGTCTTTGCTTGGTTCTCTTTTTAGTAAATAAATGAAATTGTCTTTTCCTTCTTTTGTTCTTCCCCAGGTATAAGAAATACGTCTTTCTCGATCCTTTGGCTGGCGCAGTAACCAAGACCCATGTGGCTCTGGAGACAGAGAGAGAAGAAAAGCTTTTCGATGCCCCCCTCTCTATCACCAAGAGGGGGCAAATAGATCAGCTGGTGAGCTACTTAAATAGGATGGGAGGCAGGGGTGAAATCCAGCAGGTTCTGACAGGTTCTGGAGAACCGGTAGCGGAAATTTTGAGTAGTTCAAAGAACCAGCAAATACTACCTCTGGCTGGCTCCAGAGTGGTGAGGGAATGGGGATTTTGCAGTATCCTTCCCCTGGAGTGGGGTGGGAATGGGGATTTTGCAGTCTCCTTCCCCTGCCATGCCCACCAGCCACGCCCACCAAGCCACACCACACCCACCAAGCCACACCCACAGAACCAGTAGTAAAAAAATTTGGATTTCACCATTGATGGGAGGAGAAAAAAAAATCCCATGCTTCTCTCTTGCTAAATCCCCAATTTATCTTGGCAAGACACTCACTCAAAAGCCCATATGATTTGCAATAAGCCTACTTTTGATTTCGAAGTAGGCGTATCCTCTGAGCATACTGGGATTACAGGTACAGTAGTGGGGAGTCCTTGGTGCTGTCAGAGCTTGGTTGTTTTCTTGCAGATGTTTCATTAGCCAAACTAGGTAATGTCATCAGTGCTGAGGGTAGTGAAATAACTTCAAGAAAACAACCAAACTCATAAGGCACCAAGGGCCTCTCATTCCAATCCTGAGGTACAAGTTTATTTATTTATTTATTTATTTATTGTTTCAATTTCTATACCGCCCTTCTCCCAAAGGACTCAGGGCGATTTACAGCCAAAGTAAAGACAGTTAGTACAATTTTTAGGACCAGTTTAAAAGGAAAATTTAGAGTTGGTTGAAGAACTTAAAACCAATAAAACCCCTTATTAAAACCCCACTAGGCCAGTCCTGCACGGTGAAACAAAAATGTTTTCAGCTCGCGTCGAAAGGTCCGAAGATCAGGGAGTTGACGGATACCTGGTGGTAACTTGTTTCAGAGGGTTGGTGCCCCCACAGAGAAGGCCCTCCCCCTGGGCGCCGCCAGCCGACATTGACTGGCTGACGGCACCCTGAGTAGAACCTCCCTATGGGAGCGCACTGGTCAATGGGAGGTCGCCGGTAGCAGCAGGCGGTCCCGTAAGTAACCCAGTCCTATGCCATGGTAACTAACACCTTGAATTGCACCCGAAAGACCACCGGAAGCCAGTGCAGCCTGCGCAGGAGAGGTGTTATATGGGAGCAACGAGTCGCTCCCTCTATCACCCGCGCGGCCGCATTCTGAACTAATTGGAGTCTTCAGGTGCTCTTCAAGGGAAGCCCCATAGGGCTTATAGGTATGGTCGTCTTCAACCTACTAGCACAATTGGGACCAAAATTTCCATTGCTAAGCAAGATGGTTATTAAGTGAGTCGTGCCTGATTTTACAACCTTTTTGCTATGGTTGTTAAGGGAATCAGGGCAGTAGTTAAGTGAACCACATGGAAATTAAACGGATTTGGCTTCCCCCATTGACCTTGCTTGTCAGAAGCTAGTTAGGAAGGTCGCAAATGATGATCACATGAACCCAGGATGCTGCAATCATTATAAAGACATGCTGGTTACCAACCTCTCAAATTTTAATCACCTGACCATGGGGATGCTGCAGTAGTCATAAGTGCAAGGATTGGTTGTCAATCACTTTTTTCCATGCCGTTGTAGTTTTGAACGGTGGTAACTTGAGGACTACCTGTACAATAAGGGTTCTAGCTAGCATACACATTTAAAACTTTTACAGAGTTTGTCATACTGTAAAAGCAGAAGAGTTCAGAAAGTGTCTTCTGGGTGTTTCTAATTTTGTGCCTATTTTTCAGGTGGCTGAAAATTACTTCTATGTACCAGACCTAGGGCAGGTACCCGAGATAGATGTGCCATCCTATCTGCCTGACTTGCCTGGCATTGCCGCAGATCTCATGTATAGTGCTGACCTTGGCCCTGGCATCGCGCCATCTGCTCCTGGGGTTGCTCTACCTGAGCTGCCCACCTTCAGCACAGAACCTGCAGAGGTCTACCGACAAGGTACTAAGTCCTCCTGAAGGGCACAATAGAAAATAAGCAGAGCTGGGTGGGAGCAAATAGAATTTTTTTTTTATTGGCCAAATGTGATTGGACACAAAAGGAATTTGTCTTGGTGCATATGCTCTCAGTGTACATAAAAGAAAGGATACGTTCATCAAGGTACAACATTTACAACACAATTGATGGTCAATATATCAATATAAATCATAAGGATTGCCAGCAACAAAGTTACAGTCATACAGTCATAAGTGGAAAGAGATTGGTGATGGGAACTATGAGAAGATTAATAGTAGTGCAGATTCAGTAAATAGTTTGACAGTGTTGATGGAATTATTTGTTTAGCAGAGTGATGGCCTTCGGGGAAAAAACTGTTAAATGGACACATAAGGCAGTTCTGCCCAGTTGCGCAGAGGTTACACCTGCCCTGACTCTTTGCCTTCATCCCACCTGGATGGTCTACTCAAGGAAGTTCTATAAGTCTCCAGGAAACAAGCGCTTGTTATGTGCATTTGCACCTAAAAACAACCTTCATATAATCAGTAAGAGTCAAGAAATCCTTGGGGCTCTTTGAGCTTGCTTGTTTTCTTGCAGACATTTCATTACCCAAACTAGGTAACATCATCAGTGTTAATAAAGAGTGAGGTTTGCCCTCAGTTTATATTCTAGTGGCTTGGCCTAGGATAGTCTTAGAGCTTCTTTGGTTTTACTGTTGGCTTATAATAATAATAACAACAACAACAAACAAACAAATAACAGTAACAACAATAACAACAACAGAGTTATTATTAAGGGACCTTGGAGGTCTTCTAGTCCAATCCTCTGCCCAGGCAGGAAACCCTACACCACTTCAGACAAATGGTTATCCAACATCTTCTTAAAAACTTCCAGTGTTGAAGCATTCACAACTTCTGGATGCAAGTTGTTCCACTTATTCATTGTTCTAACTATCAGGAAATTTCTCCTTAGTTCTAAGTTACTTCTCTCCTTGATTAGTTTCCACCCATTGCTTCTTGTCCTGCCCTCAGGTGCTTTGGAGAACAACCCGACTCCCTCTTCTTTGTGGCAACCCCTGAGATATTGGAAGACTGCTATCATGTCTCCCCTAGTCCTTCTTTTCATTAAACTAGACATACTCAATTCCTGCAACCGTTCTTCATATGTTTTAGCCTCCAGTCCCCTAATCATCTTTGTTGCTCTTCTCTACACTCTTTCTAGAGTCTCAACATCTTTTTTACATCGTGGCGACCAAAACTGAATGCAATATTCCAAGTGTGGCCTTATCAAGGCATTATAAAGTGGTATTAACACTTCACATGATCGTGATTCTATCCCTCTGTTTATGCAGCCTAGAACTGTGTTGGCTTTTTTGGCAGCTGCTGCACACTGCAGGCTCATATCTAAATGGTTGTCCACTAGGACTCCAAGATCCCTCTCACAGTTACTACTATTGAGCAAAGTACCACATATACGGTACCTGTTTTGCATGTTTGGCAGTTCCTTGATTGGAATATTGCTTACTTGATAAAATACCTCCCATGTCAGAAAATATTCAGTATCTTCTCTGCCCTTAAGAATAAGCATTAATCTGTCCATTTCTGCGCCTTTATTACTTGTGGACTTCAACTACGGGGTGGGATTCTACTGGTTTAGACAGGTTCGAGTGAACCGGAAGCTCTGACAATCAGCTGGGAGCAAACCGGTTTGCTCCGATGATTAGGTAACCCCCCCGCCCCGCCCCTGTGCTTTACTTACCTTTATCCTCTCAGCTGAGTGGCACGGCAGAGTAGATTGCCGCACCTCAACTGTGTTACTCCCAGAACTGTGTTATCACAGAAGGTTAGTATTTGTAAAACTGCATGCACGCGCAATCACCGAACCAGTTGTTAAACCGGCAGCATCCCACCACTGTTCAACTCCTAGCTGGCTCAGGAATTCTGGGAGTTGAGATCCACAAGTCATAAAGGGGTCATAATTCCCCACATCTGATCTAGGATATTGGCAGACTATTAATCTGTTTTAAGTCTATGTTTTGTGGCTTTCTTGACACTAGCTTAGAGAATAAGACCCTAGGTATCTCTCTCCTTCTTTTATGCTCCCTGTGAACATCAGCAAATAGTAGTCTGGAGATGACAGTAATCCTTCTTGTTTTAAATGAAGCTTAGGAAGCAGTGAGATTCATCTAGCTGGCAGACAATAAACCATCTATAAAACTTATTTGCTTATGGAAGAGCCAAGTCGTTTCCTTGATTTGTATCAGTGTGTCTAGTTTGATGTTGCTGCCAAAAAAAAAAAGGAAGAAAGAAAGAAAGAAAAGAAAACATAGTTATTGGTTTTATTAATAGTAGTTCACTCACCAAATCAAAGAAAGTAATAGTTCTACTCCGGTATGCTTTGGTCATCTGGTACTTTGAATGCTGCCTCAAGTTCAGAGCTCCAGTCATTCAGGATTCAAACTTTTCCCCAAGCTGACAAAGCAACAGGTTTTAACACTGAAAACTCAGCCTCCCCAAAAGATTGAGATTGATTGTTTAGCTCCAAATAGAGACAACTGAGTATCTGAAGGGGGTGTTGCAGAGAAAAATAGTCACTATCTATCATCCTACAAGACAGAAAATAATAATCTTAAAATGACAGGAAGGCAATTTTAGCTGAATGCTTGGAAAAAGCTACCTAATCATAAGAAGTAAGTTTGACAGCGGAACCAGTTATTGAGGGAGACGGTTAACCGAACGTGTTGAAGCAGAAGCTGGTCAGCCATCTAGTACAAATGCTTTAATCTGGATTTCTGTACCGAGCATGGGGTTGAACTCAACAGCCTCAAAGGCCCCCCGGCTGTGTTGTGTCGCTTCTTAGTTAGTTGATTTTCTGCTCTTTCAAGGGTGTCGGTGTATTGCAGCAGTTCTGGCCTACAAATTCACTTAGGCAATAAACTGATTTATAGTCCAGGCTGCCTAGAGTTGCGCTTCACGTTCAGGCAAAGCAAACTCGTGGTGGTTTGGCACAATGTGTAAACTTCCTCAGGAGAATGCCAATACCGTCCAGTGGTGTTTAACCAACCGGTGCTGCTACTCTTCATTTTTTGATGTTCAAAAGAGTACGTCCCCTCCGAAAGCATGAAGATATAAATCTGAAATGATGCAGTTTTGAAACTCGAGAAACCGAAACTTTAAAACGGTTGAACAGATAGCTAGAGATCAGCAAAGCATTTCCATGGTATTTGCGAATACTAATTGGTGTCCCTTCTCTATTGTTTTAGATCTTCAAGAGGGGGGACCTCCCCCTCCACCACCTCCCCCTCCTCCCCCTCCCCCTGAAATTCCTGTTCATATCCCACCTCCCCCTCCTCTTCCACAAGCGCCACCCCCTTCCAAATCTCAAACGAGAGAAGACAGAAGCAATGCCGTGCCATCTGGTAAGACTGGAGGATTAAAGCTGGGAAGCCACTCACCTAATGTTACTATTGAGATAGCAGCCAGCTATCATATGCAATCTATTTATCCCAAGTGAAGACGACATGCCCTGGAAAATAGAAGAACTGGCTGTGTGATTTTGTTCAATAGCTTTGAAGGAATTATCGGTAACTGCAGTAGAGTTCAAAATGCTGCAAATGTTCAAAATGCTGCAGATACATGATTGATCTAGTTCAGGGGTCTCCAACCATGGCAACTTTAAGGCTTGTGGAAAGCTGGCTGAGGAATTCTGGGAGTTGAAGTCCACAAGCCTTAAAGTTGCCAAGGTTGGAAACCCCTGATCTAGTTGACTATATTGACAATCATTGTATAAGAGAAATCGCTGATACTCCTTTCCTATTATATTATGAATGGGAAAAAAGTGGAGATGCACGAAAGACCGAGATTCAAACCAATAACTTTTTGATTCCTGGCTAACCCCTAATTAGCCAGCGCATTGTATCAGATTTTGTTAGTGGAAGTGAAAGTCGGGTGACATCACTTTCCTGGAAACAGCACTAAAAAGGTAGAAATATCTGCAACAGATCAGGTTCCCTCTAAAGTAGCTTCTCTTTCTGAAGAGCCAGCTGAGGCTAGCTTAAAAAAACCCACAAGGTATATAAGCATCTCCTTGTGTTTCCATCTGATACTTGATAGGCTGGAGACACATAAGGCATAAGAATATGCAAGTTCCACGTTTTCTGCTATCAGAGCTAATAAGCATTAGTTTAGCCTTCTAAGAACTTTTACGACTTCCAAATGTTGTTTATCAGATCCTACATCCCCAGGAACAATTGCTAATAATTATGTTGGCTGTTAATTATGAAAAGCTGAAGGTCCCACAAAGGACACTAACATGGAGAACATAGCATTAAGAGAATTATCCTGTCTCAGTAGTGAACATTAGATTGTCAGCTGGGCTGACAATCAGCAAGCTTGCGTTCAAGACCTGTTACTGCTGCAGGACAGGGTGAGCTCCCCTCATACATTCCAGCTCCTGCTAACCCAGGAGATTGAAAGTGGGCGATAACTTGGGTACCACTTCAGTGGGCAACCTCATGTGGACATGACAGGAGCCCCCAAACAGGTGTCCCCCGGGCGACAGTGTCACCAGCAAATCCTTTCACCATGGAAGTATTTTGGTGCTTCCAACATAGGAGCATTAGTATTAGTGAACTTTATATTTTGTGTGGAAAATCCCATTTTTCCAAAGCATCCGTTAGAAACCAACTAAAATACTCAAGAAAAAAAATTCTTGAGAAAATCGACAATGGCTTGATAAAAAGATGAGTCTCACAGAATCAAACTATAAAGCTCTTAATGCAAAACAACAGATTTTTTGGGGGGGTGAGTTGGGGAGAGAGATCTTCTGCTTGTAGCCATCAGCACCGAAGGGCATTTCAATGGATTTACTTTTCCACAGCTGCTGTTCAAGGAGCACCAAAGGAAGTTGTGAACCCATCAAGTGGCCGGGCCACCCTTCTGGAATCCATCCGCCAAGCTGGTGGCATTGGGAAAGCCAAGCTCCGTAGTGTCAAAGAGAGGAAACTAGAAAAGAAAAAGCAGAAGGAGAAGGAGCAAGGTACCTCTATCCTTCCACCCTAAGCCACTTCCTGTACTTAGATCTGACTTCATGCTTTACGGCGTCAGGGTGAATCAAACATTGAAGTATCTATCAGATATCTAAATGGTAGTTAATATTATGCGTTACATCATGTGTTTTTTGACTGTTGGAATACATTACTGTATGGCAGAGAAACTTGTGGCCTTCAAGGGGTTATTGGACCCTAATTCCCTTCAGTTCCTTCCTCAATCAGACAAGATGGATGCCAGAGTGTGGACAATAGCTTGAGGATTGTGGTTCTACACCAGTGGTGGGTTTCAAAATTTTTTACTACCGGTTCTGTGGGCGTAGCTTGGTGGGCATGGCAGAGGAAGGATACTGTGAAATCTCCATTCCCTCCCCACTCCAGGGGAAGGTTACTGCAAAATCCCCATTTCCTCCCAATCAGCTGGGACTTGGGAGGCAGAGAATAGATGTGGGCAGGGCCAGTCAGAATTTTTAATACCGGTTCTTCAAACTACTCAAAATTTCCGCTACCGGTTCTCCAGAACTGGTCAGAACCTGCTGAAACCCACTCCTATTCCACACCCCCGATCACTACACCAAATATGGTTTATTCTGAGAAACAACAAATACTTTCGGTCAGTCTAGACCAGGGGTGTCAAACTCAGCCACCCATTTCAGTAAGTGACAAATGATTCTGAGTAACAAACATTCTCAATAAAAATAAAAACAATTACAATCAAAAATGTGTAATTAAAATGCATAGGGAATAACACAATCAACAAACTGAGGCAGGAGATTGGTCCCTTCACATACTCAGGGCCTTAGGCTCAGGTTTTTAGGGCCTTATTAAAAAGTCAGCAGGATAGGGGCCAACCTACTCTCCAGAGAGAGAATGTTCCTAAGGCAGGCACTATGGTAGAAAAGACAGGTTAGGACTTAGCCAATGGGACTCTGGCAAGCTCATCCTGACAGGCCAAATCAGATAGGTAAAAACTTCTGTGCCAAAGGTTCAAGTCTAGCTAGTACAAATTGTGAAATTTATGCCCATTTGGTACCTTTTATATCCTGGGTAACTATTGTGATAGTTAGCACATCACTGTTACACTATTTGCAGCCAGGTTCCTTGCATCAGCTGAAAAGATGTAGGATGCCTTCTCTGGTTTCATAGACCATCCAGTCTGATAATCCTTCTGTATGTTAGTCTCCAGTTTTCTCTGCACATTCTACCAAACCATTAGAGAATAATCTAACAGCACGAGGGTAATGATGGCTGTGATATTGTGTACTACCTGGACACCCATGTTTTGCTACGAAACTATGTGATTGGGTGTGATAAATGGACACTTAAAGCCTGAAACTTAATGTAGAATGTGTAACTCTGTAACATCAGAGCGCGTTACGATAAGGCAACTGGCAGTTGGAACAGAGGGGGAGGGGGAGTAGAATGTCCCAGCCTGCAGGCGGATGAGTCATGTGCTGGCCAAGCCCAGTTTAGTGAAGGGGTAGCATCAGAGTGTATTAATATAAGACAACTGGCTGTTGGAACAGAGTTCTTTTCAGTGGGGAGGGGGAGTAGAATGTCTAGCTGCTTAACATCAGAGCGTGTTAATATAAGGCAACTGGCAGTTGGGACAGAGTTCCTTTCAGGTGGGGAGGGGGAGTAGAACATCTATTTCCTTAGCATCAGAGTGTGTTAATATAATATTGTATATGAAACTCTAATGATCTTATGGTCATTTCAAAAAATTCTTTCTTAGCGAGCACCTAGAAGCCAAGAGGAACATATGTGCCAAATTTCAAGTTTGTAGGCTTTACCGTTCTGAGATTTCGTGATGAATGAGTGGTATTTGGCTTTTATATATATAGATTAAGCTCTTTTAAAACTTGGACATTATGATGAAACCAATAGCATAAGCACCACATCCAGCTCAACATGTACATTCTCTTTTGCAGTTTGTTTTTGTAACCTTGGGTAAGGTGATTAAATCAAATACAATGATCCTTGGTCTAGAAGAGATGGTGGGGAACATCCACCAGGAAACTATTTTACAAGAATGCCTATGATAGTTTCTCCCCTGCCTGAATAGATTGGGATAACAATCTTATGTGAAGACTTCATCCAATACAACACCGGATTTACCGGTAGATTCCTGATTTTCTCCTATTTGCTGTCTTCAGTGTTTGATTTCTCTTTTTGTGTTTCCTCCAGTGGGAGCGACTGGGCAAGGCGGAGATCTGATGTCAGATCTTTTTAACAAACTGGTCCTCCGGCGCAAAGGTAAAGAAGCTTGTTGTGGTTTCTCCCCAGTAGTGCAGCGAACAAAGCTTAAGGTTTCCTATTAGCAGAAAACAAAGTTTTCTTTTCACTGTAACAAGGATTAAAAGCTAAGTTATGAATTTCTTATGGTTGCTTCTAAAATTAAAAACCATCAGTGTTTGAGGCAGAGAGGCAAGAACAGGATCAAGATAGAACAACCAAAACCATTCTGAGCTCCACTCAGAAAAAAGGTTAGTAAATCCCATTCAGACAACTGTTGTGACCCAGGTCCAAGTAGGTAGTAGGAAACTCAGTCAGTATAAAAACAAACAAACTTTATTAGAACGGCTGAGAATTAACTCATTCTCAACGTAGTCCAAACTAAAAGCAAATTCTTCCCAACCCAATTCCTCAGTCTTATCATCAACCTTGGTCTAATTAGGCAAACTGCCAAAGGCCTTTCTTGGCAAAAGTTCAGAAGATGCCGATAAGAAACAAATGCAGCAAGACAAAAGCTATCAACGTTGTTTTCTGGCAAAGAGCCCAAACACCATTGCTGGTCTTTTAAACCTTATGGGAGGGGCCAGTCATCTCTTGGCCCTACTCCCGAGTCATCCTCTTTGCTTGAGCTGCTCTTGCCTGCTGGCAGCTCTTCTCATGCGTGCATTAGGAACAAGATCCTCCTGTTCCTCTGCCTCACTACTGTCTGCTTCTGGAGACTCTGGAGTCCACACCTCACTCCCTGATGGCCCTGGCCCCATCTCTGCCTCTGACACAGAGCCCTCATCCAGGCCTTCCCCAGCCTCCAGGACTGGCTCATGTTCTTCCTCAGCCTCATCGCTGCCTGACTCTGTTGCCAGCTCCACAGGCTGCTGGCGGACCACAGCAACAACATATTTAACTTCTTACTGAATCAACCCATTTTCTGGCTCTGCCATTTAAGCCATTAATTAAATAAGTGGGCTGAATTAACCTACCGTTTGACATATATAACGAAACACAAACCAAAAGCTAACATTAAAACAGTTAATCATGTTGTATGGCTGTATCTCTAGCTGTTTACCTGATCTGGTTCTTCTGGTTATGGGAACAATGCCATCAAGAAGAAATAGCAGAGACAGATCAATTCTGCACAGGGAAAGCTGAAAAGTTTGATTTGTAAAGAGCATGGATGTCAAACTCGCCACGTCACGTTGCTGTCACATGACATTTCATGACGTTTTTCCCATTCGCGGAGCTGGAGTCTTGCGTGGCCTGTGTGTGACACGATTCAGCCCACGGGCCGTCAGTTTGATACCCCTGCCATAGAGCATCAAGTCCATCACCTTCATTTTTGCTAAGATCAAGCCATCATGCAAAATAACAGCGCTGGCTCTTTGACTTTGAAACGGAGATGAGCACCGCCCCCTAGAGTCAGCAACGACTAGCACGTATGTGCGAGGGGAACCTTTACTTTTACCTTATGGTACATTGTTGGCACTTTTTAAAATTCCAACCAATTTTCCATATACCTATCATACTAACTCGGGAGAGGAGGGGAGAGAAAATGCAGCTTCTTTAAAGAAGCATTGATAAATGGGGTATGTGTACTCAAACTAACTCTGGAAAACTTTTTGTGTTTTGGATTCAAAGCACTGCACTTAAGCTTCCATGTGTGTTCTAGGGAGGAGTCTCCTCCTTAGCAGCTTTTCACATCTTAAAGGTAAAGGTTCCCCTCACACATACATGCTAGTCGTTCCTGACTCTACGGGGCGGTGCTCATCTCCGTTACAAAGCCGAAGAGCCAACGCTGTCCGAAGACGTCTCTTTGGTCATGTGGCTGGCATGTTTAAATGCCAAAGGCGCACAGAATGCTGTTACCTTCCCACTAAAGGTGGTCCCTATTTTTCTACTTGCATTTTTTACATGCTTTTGAACTGTTAGGTTGGCAAAAGCTGGGACAAGTAACGGGAGCTCACCCTGTTACGCGGCACTAGGCATTCAATCGACAAGCTCAGAGTCTTAACTAACTGAGCCACCGCGTCCCTCTTTTACATCTTACTTCCAGGTTTTTTTTGCAATTTGCCTCTCTTGGTGCAAAATTCTGAGTAAATTAAGAAATGTGTTTCTGTTTGTCTCGGTTTTCCTTGCCGGGCCAGCCCTTCCCCATCTTTGTCATTTAGACGTCAGGCCTGCACTTTTGAGGAAGTGTCGATCTCCTAGTGCCATGTTTCCATTTTGTCTTCTCTCCCGCAGGCATCTCAGGCAAAGGACCAGCAGCTGGCGGAGACAGCAATGCGCCCAATGTGCCAGCTGGTGCCTTTGGCCGCATCTCAGACACCATTCCTCCCCTGCCACCTCCACAACAGCCGGCTGGGGAAGAGGACGAAGATGACTGGGCTTCCTAGAAGAACATATGGAGGCTTAACAGAGGCGCGCATCTTGTTGTTTGGCATGTCCATCTTTTTTTAGAATAACTCACTACAGTGGATAATTGCCATCTTGCCATCCAATCCAGAATAGCAACATGAATATAATTACGCATACAGAATCTGCCGCCGTGCAATTTGTCTACAAGGACGAGAGCTAGTTTCCATCTTAGAAGAAGCCTCTGTGATCGAAACATGGCACATTTGGCATCTGAATCAAGACTCAGCTTGCTGGGGACTGGGAGGTTTCAGAGGGTACCCAGCTACTGCCAAGAACAGCTTCTGTTTTCTTTCAACACTCATATCCTTTTCAGCTCTGTAAAGAAGGGTATTTGCCTATTCAGAGCAATTATTACATATAAATAAGCATTTTACTCTACTTTGAATGCCCTAAATGAAAACCTGAAAGTAACCTGTTTTCACGTCCGTATGCAATAAGAACCCGTTTCTGGGGACAAACCTGGAATCGAGGGTGGTGCATTGTTAGCTTGCATATAGGAAAATGTATTAACCTCTTTGAAAAAAAAGGCACTTTGCTTTCCCTTCCTTGTCCTGTCTTCTTCCTTTCAATTTCTTGTTGTGGAAGGTAGTATTTGTTTGCAGCATCAGGATGGAAACTCGATGTGTGAAGACAATGCAAGTAGTCCTCGACTTAACGACCACAATCGAGCCTAAAAAGCGATGTTCCTAAGTGATACATCTGTGAAGTGGATTTTGCTCCATTTTACGACCGACCTTGCCACAGTTGTTACGCGAATCCCTGCAATTGTTAAGTTGGTAACACGGTTGTAAAGTGACTCTGGTTTCCCGGTTGACTTTGCTTGTCAGGTCGCAAAAGGGGATCACGTGACCCCTGAACACGGCAACCGTCCTAACTACAAGTCAGTTGCCTAGCATATGAATTTTGGTCACGTGATCTTGGGGATGCTGCAACGGTGTGAAAGTGTGAAAAGCAGTCCCAAGTCACTTTTTTCAGAGCCGTTGTAACTTTGAATGGTCACTAAATGAACCGTTGTAAGCAGAGGACTACCTGGACTAAGCAGTTCGGTTGTTCTGGGTATCTTTGCACGTCGGCGGAAATGTTTCTCAGGATATTCACCTAAGCGAGTCTTCTGGGCCACCCTCACTGAACCATGTTATATAAACTTCTCTGGTTTGCAAACGCTGCTAGTAAACTGTGTGCCCCTTCTATCTCTGGCAAGAAAACTAAAAAAAAAAAAAAGATACAAAAGCAAGTACTTAAAAAAGGAAAGGATTGGATAATGTAGCTGTGCAGCAATTCAGAGGTTTAAAAAAAGAGTTTGAAGCTCTCCTGCGGCACCTGCCTGGAGGTTTTTCCTAAAGCCACGCAAGCTGCCTTTGGTTTAAAGCAGCATTTCTCAACCTCAGGAAGTTCAACTCACAGAATTCCCCCACTCCATACATCTTAAAACTTACTGGGAAATGAGAAACACTGCTTTAAAGTGTTGTAGACGTCTATCTACCCTACAGTTTTTCAATCCCCTTTTGCCAGCCCTTTTAGATGATTTTTTAAAAAAATCAGCATTTGCCTACAAAGCGCATTTTAAAAAGTGCATTTTAAAAAGTGCTTTTTAGCTGCTCCTTTCCATCAACCCTCCCAAAGCTAACTCTTGACCAATTGCAGTAAACCTATGTAAACAGCTTTTGCTTAAGGGTGGATAGCAAACAGAAGCCAAGAATTCCTTGGGCTGAAGGGATTAAAGAAAGTGTAGCGCTTCAAAAGTGATCCCTGCACCACTAGCCTTCTTGACTAATACACCACATAGCAGTGCGTTTCAACTTTGGCCATTGTAAAATGCATGGACTTCCAACTCCTGCACGTGTGTTCCTTTTAACCTTGTAGTGAGCCTTGTTTTGATGCTGGCAGAAAGAAAGAGAAAACTGAAATGTCTCACAGTTCAATAGAAATGAGAACCTGAAGTCTATAACCGATTATATCCCACACGCAGATTTTAGCAATAATGACTGCTGGTGGCATAGAAAACATTTTGAAATTGAAATAGCTGTTTCCGAGTGTGAAATGCATTCAGAATGGTTGGAACAAGCTAATTTAAGCTTGAAATAACCACTTCAAGCTTCGGTTCCATGTCAAAATGTTTGCACACCCTTATTAAGCACCTGCCTTGAACTTTGAATAGCATATATTATATCCTCAAAATAAAGTCCAAGAGGCCCCGGTGTGCAAAATGAAATGGAGGGAAAACAATCTTTTTGTCCAAATCTTTTCAGCGGAGAACTCAATTTCCACTATCAACAGAAGAAAGCACCCCCTTTTCCAACCTTAATTTAGTTTAGCATGGTGAGTTCAGAAAACTATTTTAGTGACTGGAAGAAAAAAAAAACCACATTCAAAATTAAGATCACATAATACAAGTTTAATGCATTTAAATACACAGGAGACATTCTGCACAGGCAGAGGTAGCTGTTTCGAGTACATTGTTTATTCCTCACAAAGAGACAGGCTTGGAATTGGATTTCTTTTCCCAATGGAACTGCAAGACAGAAATTAGGAATTACATGAGGCACGTAGTGACGAATGTCAATAAGAGATGATAATGTGCACATTTCACCGGCAGGAAAATAAATCTTAAGAGTCTAGCTTTGATTGATTGATGCTTCGATTCTTTAGGATTGTGATGGCGAATGTATGGCAGGTGTGCCACAGGTGGCAGGCAGAGCCCTCTCTGCGGGCACACCAGCCGTCGCCCCAACCCAGCTCCACCACGCACGCCTCCTGCCAGCCAGCTGGTCTTCAGGTCTCTGCCGCACATGCATGGGGGGGGCACATGTGGGGGGGACACTCGTGTATGCGTGGGACAGGGTACATGCATGGGGGTGGGACATGCGCATTGGGTGCCTGCATTGCATTTTGGGGGTTTGCACACATGCGCCCCCAGCAGCCCATTTGGGCCTGGATAGCCGCCTGCACCAATCTGGAAGCCAAACTGGGGCATGGGGGGGAGGGTGCATGTGTGGGAGGCCACTCAGATTGCATTTTGGGGGTTCACACACACGCACTTGCGCGCACTTGCGCTTTGGCCACTTGGCAGCAAAAAAGTTAACCATCACTGCTCTAGGATGATAACATTTCATAGGAATTTGCAAATGGAGCCTGGTTTGGGACTTACTTTTCTTAGCGCTGCAAAAGCTGGTCCAAACCTATCCTTGATTTGGGTTCTGCTTTTAATCCATCGAGGAAGTTTGTTGAGAACAGTTGGACGTGTGTATCTGTGATCTAAAAGCACAATACTGGCAAAGTCCCGTTGATGGCGAATTGCCCTTCCTGTAAAAAAGCAAACCATCTTATTTATTTAATCCATTTATATGCCCCCCCCTCAACCTGTCCTTGTCACATGAATGGCTAACAGGATTAAATTCAATTCGAAGTGAGAAGCCACTGGGCAAACTGTTTAAAGCAGTGTTTCTCAACTGTGCCAACTTGAAGATGCATGAATTTCAGCTCTCAGAATTCCCCAGCTAGCACAAGATTGACATACAAATATTTCCTCCCTCAAGATGACTAGGGCAAAGAAGGACAGATACAACCTTTCAGACCTGTGAACTTCAGCTCTCAGAAATTTTCACTGCTGAGAATTCTGCAAGTTGAAATTTACATATCTGGAAGGCATTCAGCTTGCAGAAGGCTGTCACGTTGAAACTGCTGTGTGAGTGGCTAATAAAACAAATTTTGCTCTTAAGAATATTTTATACTGAGAAACCTACTGATATTTCGGTGCCCAAACATAGCAAGACAGGAACCTAGATTATGAATGTATGAAACGAGATGGGAGAAAGTGGCAGAGATTCTTCATGCTATTTTTTACCAAATTGTTCTCTCTCTTAGCATTTTTAGCAGGTTGGTTGCACACACAAAAGTGCCTCCCCCCCAGCTCAATTCCATAGGATGCTGTTTCATGTTCAATCTATCTTGCCCATAGATCCATCTTGCCCATAGCAGTTGTCCATAATCGGAAGCAGAGGTTTTGCTGCTCTTATGTTACTCAAGCATTGCATAGGAATGAATCCAGGATCCTCTTACATACAAACTCTGACCTAAACGATCATTTGCCCATTATACTTCATTACTTTGATGGCGGTGAGCCAACTTTGCACAAAAGCTTGTATGAAAAATGTACATAAAGTATTACTGCATGATAAACACGTAACAGAAAAGATCACCTATTCCCAATTTCTCTGCTACCTGATCAAAACTTCCCTGATCTGTTACTTGGGAGTGTTCCCATGTTTAAAACTGACTATGAGGTAACCAGGTTCCATCTGACCAACCACAAAAGTCCGATTGCGAGAGCTCTCTGTATTTTAGAACCAACAGCATACTTTACCTATTGACTGGTTGACTGCTTTCATGCATAGATTTTCAATGAGCAAGTTTCCTGAAGATTGGCCTGCAGACTTTGGCTAGAGAAAACCAAGACAGGTGGGATACATAAATGGGGTTAGAAGCTAATATTTTATTTATTTATAATCTGTCATTATTTTTACAAATAACTCAAGGCAATAAAACATATCCAACATGCCTTCTTCCAATTTTCCCCACAACCACCACCTTATTCTCCAAGATGGCGCCGACAAAGGCTGCCTCGGTGAAATGCTCTCTAATTGTTTCTTTATTTCTAATTGTTCTTTGTGACTCACTACGGATTTCCTACTCACGAGACCATCTGCTAAAAATTAAGGAACATTTCTTTAAGGAGCAGCTTTCTTTGATCTCACCCCGTCCTGTCTTTACAAACACGGAGGAGATTCTAACACAGGAGGGGGCAATGGATTACTAAAAAAACCAAACGACGGAAGAGAAAGAAGAGAGGTAAGCGATCTGGGATCTTAAACAGACTAAGAAATCGCATTAAAACCCCTCTGCCTTCAATTTTCCTAACAAATATACGCTCACTTTCAAATAAGATGGATGAAATACTCCTCTTAAACAAATACTATTCTGATTTTCGCAATTCAGCAGTCCTATGCTTCTCTGAAACCTGGTTAAATGAATCAATTGAAAATAGCAGCCTGAACATTCCAGGGTTTCAGATTGAACGATCAGACAGGATTCCTGAAACATCTGGTAAAAAGAAAGGAGGAGGCTTATGCCTATATATTAACAGCAACTGGTGTCAAAATTTTAAAATAATTTACAAATTCTGTGACAACAATTTAGAGACTTTAATTATCAACTGCAAACCATACTATTCGCCTCGTGAATTTTCCTCATTTCTTCTAATTGCTGTTTATGTCCCACCACAAGCCTGTGTAAACAAGGCATTACGAACTCTAGCTGACCAAATCATGGAGGCTGAAGCCAAACACCCTGATTCACTGGCCATTGTTTTGGGAGATCTAAACAAGGCAAACTTAAGAAAAGAGCTACCAAAATACTTTCAGCATGTCAATTGTCCCACCAGAGGCAAGAATACTCTAGACCATTGCTACACAACACTAAAAGATGCTTATCGGTCTTTACCACGTGCAGCTGTAGGACACTCTGATCATTGCATGATTCACCTTGTACCTGCTTACAGGCAAAGACTTAAAACCATAAAACCAATAATTAAATCAGTGAAGACCTGGACGGAGGAGGCAAAATTAAAGCTGCAGGCATGTTTTGACTGCACTGATTGGAATATTTTTGAAGATATCTCTGCAGACCTGGATGAACTCACAGATACTGTAACATCATATGTCAGCTTCTGTGAAGACCTATGTGTACCTACAAGGAACTTGCGAATATACAGTAACAACAAACCTTGGTTCACACCTAAACTTAAGCAGCTACGACATTCCAAAGAGGAAGCCTACAGAAAAGGTGATAAAATGCTGTACAATCAGGCCAGAAATGCACTAACAAGGGAGATAAGAGCAGCAAAAAGAAACTACTCTGAAAAGCTAAAGAATCAGTTTTCAGCAAATGAACCAGCAAACATGTGGAAAACTCTTAAAAATATCACCGGCTATGGCAAACCTCCTTCCCAGGCTGAAGGTAATCAACAACTGGCAGATGACCTGAATGAGTTTTACTGCAGGTTTGAAAGGAAACTACAGCCACCTATCTCCACACCCGCGAGCTCAGACACACCAACACCAGCCAAGCCTCCTACAACTGACCCCATTTCATTGGGTTCACAACCCCTAGTGATCACAGAAAAGGAAGTGCAGGGCCTATTTCACAGACAAAAGCCAGGAAAAGCTCCAGGCCCAGACAAGATAACTCCTTCTTGCTTAAAAGTCTGTGCTGACCAATTGGCCCCATCTTCACCCATATTTTCAATAAATCACTAGAGATGTGCTATGTTCCTTCTTGCTTCAAACGCCTACCATCATCCCAGTGCCGAAGAAGCCCACCATCAAGGAACTGAATGATTACAGACCAGTTGCTCTAACATCTGTAGTCATGAAAACCTTTGAAAGGCTAGTGCTTTCCTACCTGAAAACCATCACGGATCCGCTGTTAGACCCTTGCAATTTGCATACCGAGCAAATAGATCAACAGATGATGCTGTTAATATGGCTCTGCACTACATCCTACAACATCTTGAGTCTCCAAAGACCTATGCAAGGATCCTTTTTGTAGACTTTAGTTCAGCATTCAATACCATCATTCCAGACATTCTTCTAACTAAGCTAAACCAGCTACAGGTACCGGAACAGACTTGTAAGTGGATCACAAGCTTCCTAACAAACAGGAAGCAGCAGGTGAAGCTAAGCAAGATCACATCAAATACCTGTACAATTAGCACAGGGGCCCCCCAAGGCTGTGTGTTCTCCCCACTTCTCTCTGTATACCAATGACTGCATCTCCAATGATCCATCTGTTAAGCTACTGAAGTTCGCAGATGACACAACAGTGATTGGTCTCATTCGAGACAATGACGAATCCGCATATAGACGAGAGGTCGAACGACTAGCCTTGTGGTGCAACCAAAACAATCTGGAACTGAACACACTCAAAACCGTAGAAATGGTGGTAGACTTTAGGAAAAACCCTTCCATACTTCCACCTCTCACAATACTTGACAACACAGTATCAACAGTAGAAACCTTCAAATTTCTGGGTTCTATCATATCGCAAGATCTCAAATGGACAGCTAACATCAAAACATCATTAAAAAGGACAACAAAGAATGTTCTTTCTGCGCCAACTCAGTAAGCTCAAACTGCCCAAGGAGCTGCTGATCCAGTTCTACAGAGGAATTATTGAGTCTGTCATTTGCACCTCTATAACTGTCTGGTTCGGTTCTGCAACCCAACAAGAAAACCACAGACTTCAGAGGATAATTAGAACTGCAGAAAAAATAATTGCTACCAACCTGCCTTCCATTGAGGACCTGTATACTGCACGAATCAAGAAGAGGGCCGTGAAAATATTTACAGACCCCTCGCATCCTGGACATAAACTGTTTCAACTCCTACCCTCAAAACGACGCTATAGAGCACTGCACACCAGAACAACTAGACACAAGAACAGTTTTTTCCCGAAGGCCATCACTCTGCTAAACAAATAATTCCATCAACACTGTCAAATTATTTACTGAATCTGCACTAGTATTAATCTTCTCATAGTTCCCATCACCAATCTCTTTCCACTTATGACTGTATGACTGTAACTTGTTGCTGGCAATCCTTATGATTTATATTGATATACTGACCATCAATTGTGTTGTAAATGTTGTACCTTGATGAACGTATCTTTTCTTTTATGTACACTGAGAGCATATGCACCAAGACAAATTCCTTGTGTGTCCAATCACACTTGGCCAATAAAAATTCTATTCTATTCTATTCTATTCTATTCTTCTAAGCTGCGTTGGGCTGAGAGAGAGAGACTGATGCAAAGTCACCCAGTTGGCTAACACAGGAATTGAACTCACAGTCCCCTACTTTCTCGTCTGATGCCTTAAGCAGTAGACCAAACTGACTCTCAAGAATACTCATCTCAAGTCACCCAACAATCCAGCCTTCCCCTACAATTGATGCCACTACTGTTATTTATTGATTTCTATCCAAATATTGAAGTAGTCCTACATATGTTACATAGAATTTCCTTAATTCTATTCAAGGATAAGTGTGACACAGCATATTTAGAGTAAATAAACCCAGTCTGGGTAATTTCTAGCCCAAGGAAGTACAGGTAGTCCTCCACTTACGACTGTAATTGACCCCTAAATTTCTGTTGCTAAGCAAGTCAGTTAATAAGTTTTGCCCTATTTTTAACCTTTCTTGCCACACTTAAGTGAATCACTGAAGTTAGTAACATGGTTGTTAAGCGAATTTCGCTTCCCCATTGACTTTGCTTGTCAGGTCACAAAACCTGATCATATGTCCCTGGAACCCTGCAACTATCATAAATACGGGTCAGTTGTCAAGCATCTGCATTTTGATCATGTGACCATGGGGATGCTACAACAGTCATAAGTGTGAAAAACAGCCATAAGTCACTTTTTTCAGTGCCATTGTAACTTCAAACGGTCACTAAACGAACTGTTGTAAGTTCTGAGGTCACTAAACTAACACTAAACTGTTGTAAGTTCTGAGGTCATTAAAAGAACTGTTGTAACTGTTGAGGACTATCTGTAGCTGTGTTGGAGACAATCATCTGGTGCAATTATGTGGTCAAGTTACTTTCCCAGTTCCAATGGCTACATAGCCAGGCATGGCAGTCTACAACTCTACCTTTGTCTATAGCAGAGGTGTCAAACTGGTGGCCCGTGGGCTGGATGTATCACGCGTAGGCCACGTCTACCCCAGCTCCGCAAAGGGAAAAAACATTGCGGTACGTCACTTGACACAATCGACTTTGACACCCGTGGTCTATGGAGATTCTCAGTCATCCGCGTCACAGTTGTCTCAAAAGTGCTTTTTTCAAGAGGCAGCTGGACTTTCTGGTTTTTCTTTGAAGAGGTTTTCCTTCTCATCCAAGAAGCTTCTTCAGCTGAAGAAGCCTCTTGGGTGAGAAGCGAAACGTCTTCAAAGAAAAAACAGGAAGTCCAGCTGCCTCTTGAAAAAGTACCTTTGGGACAAGTCTACCTTTGCTGGTTTGCAAGCCGTGCATAATTTTTTTAAAAATAATTTTTATTAAGCTTTTCACCCTTAAAAACAAAATGAAAAACACACACACAAAAAACAACAACATTAAAAACACATAACAAACATTGTGTTACATATTTTACAACTTGTTCTATCGGCAATGGTATCTATTCTCTGTTCTTTTTCACTCAATCCTATACATACTTATATTTACATTAGTTTCTATTTGCCAAGCCAATAATTTACATTTCCTAATTTTAACTTAGTTAGATTAACAATCCAATTTATAATTTTGATTTCTTTTTTACAACCAATCATAAAATTTATGCCACACTTCGTAATATTCTGACTCTTCCCTTTCCTTAATTTCTAACGTCATCCTGTCTATTTCTGCACACTGTAAAATTTTTCGGATTATTATTTCCTCTCCTGGAACATTATTTTGTTTCCATACATATGCTACAGCAATCCTTGCTGCTGTTAATAAATGAAGTATTAGGTATTGCAAAGATTTATCCATTTTTGAACTAATTATTCCCAATAGATAAAATTCCGGTTTGAAGCAAGCCATGCATAATTTATGGCAATGGGAAATACCAAGGAAAGTAAATGAAGACTCTGACGCATGTTTATAGTCTCCCATCCCAAAACAGAAATGCCTTGGAGGACAGGGAAGCAGCGCCAGTCTTTTTCCAAAGAAATGAACAGTCAGCCTTCCCATTAAGGACAAGTTCATCCGTCTATAACAGTGGTGAAATGTAAAATTTGTTACTACCGGTTCTGTGGGCGTGGCTTGTGGGCGTGGCTAATGTGACTGGGTAGGCATGGCCAACTTTTTTTTTTTTACTTTTAAAAGCATTTTTTTTACAACTTCTTTGGCCAAAGAGGTTGGAAAAAAATGCTTTTAAAGGGCTCTGGCAATCAGGCTACTCAGCTGGACTTTCTGGTTTTTCTTTGAAGATGTTTTTTGAGCGATCCGGTCCGAACCGGGAGCATTTCACCCCTGATCTATAACGAAGGATGTCTCTTAACCTCATTCAGTGACAAATTAGCCACCTCTAATTTATCATTAAGGTGAGAGGCATTAAGGTGAGAGGAGGGCTGTGCACAGCTGTCCCCACTCCAGCAGTTTCAGCCAAGGTAAGCAACAAGAGTTGCACGCAAAGCCCGATACTGAGCCTCTCTTACGACTCACTTTCCTGGCAGTTGCAATACAACTAGTCCTCGACTTAATGACCACAATGAGTCCAAGATTTCCACTGCTAAGCAAGACTGTTGTTAAATGAGTTGTGCCCCATCTTAATGATTGTTAAGCAAATCTTTACACTTAAGTGAATTATATGGTTGCTAAGCAAATCTGGCTCTCCTCCCCCCCCCCCCCCGGTTGACTTTTTGTTTATCGGAAGCCACCTGGGAAGGTTACAAATGGTGATCACACAACCCCAGGACAGGGAAACCATCATAACTACATGCCAGCCGCCAAGACAAATTTTGGTCGTTAAATGTGAAAACCAGTCAACTTTTTCAGTGCCGTTTTAACTTCAGTCACTAAATGAATGGTTGTAAGTCAAGGATTCCCTGTGGTTAAATGTCACCTCAGTTAACCTAAGAATGAGACCTAATCGCGGCTTCTCTCACTGATGAAAATGAAGTATTTGTAAACAGAACAATGCAGACGTTCTAAGTTGCATGATGACTGAGAGAGAGAAAAAAGCTGAGAGAACCACTAGGTAGAAATTGTGTACTTTGGCCAAAAAAAAAATAAGAATACTGAAAGATCAGTGTTTCTCAACCTTGATGTTTTTAAGATGAGTGGACTTCCAACTCCCAGAATTCCCCAGCCAGCTATGAGCTGGGGAATTCTGGGAGTTGAAGTCTACATATCTTAAAAGTTGCCAAGGTTGACAAACATTGCTTGGGGCACTTCAGAAACTCCAGTGATCAGAGAATGTAAAGTTACACTCCCTCACCAGGGCAGGTTGGACTGGGGAATGCTGGCAGTTGAAGTCCACTCATCTTAAAGTGGTCAAGATTTGGAAGCATTGTCATAGGTCAGGGCTGTCAAACTCCCGGCCCATGGGCTGGATGCGTCACACGCTGGCCACGCCCACACCCGGTTTAGCGAAGGGGGAAAAAACTCCCAATACGTCATGTGACGCTGCCATGACAACATGACTTTGACACCCCTGCCGTAGATCAAGCTAAGTGGAAAACAGAGGGCCTTTTACCATTGTTTTATCCAGGTAAGCCATTTTCTCCTGAAGTTCTGGAGATTTTATGTTGGGGTAGGGCATGCCCACCATAATTACACACCTGGGAAAAGAGAAAAAGAAAGAAACACATAAATCACCCAGCATCATCTCTTCAACTTGCATAATAATCCTGCAATTGCCAAATAGACCCTTTCAATCTAAAGAGTTCTTTTTTCTCTCCCATGTTATTTTATTTTATTATACGTTTTACAAAAAGATACACCAAAATAGGAAGAAAAGAAACTCAAAAACACAATCAGAGTAATTTACAATCCAAGCATGTAACATACAAAGCAATGTCCAGTGTATATAAAGCTTTCTTTAAGCTCAAGAAAAGAAACAACAATAAATAAATAAATACACACACTACTTTGGCCAAGTAAGGTGAAACACGCTGCACCATTTTTGATTAGTGGGTAAAATTGTCTTTTTCAAAAACAGATTACAATTTCAATCGAAGGCGCCTGCAGTGGATGGGCCGGTATATCAAGTGCATTCCAGATAGCCTCCTACTTTTACCCTTGGAATCTTAAACAGCAATTTGAGGGAGCTTTAAGTAAAAATGTGGGAAAAGAAGCAATTTGGGAATAATATTCTGCATACAAATTGGCCTCTGACAGGTAGGGTTTCTGCTACAAAGCCCATACCTCTTTCTGGATAACTATTGGTTTACTCGACCGAGAAGAGGCTTGCTTCATTTCGGATTCATTTGTAAGGAGAAATGGCTTTGTCTCTGAAAGCGGGGTTAGGCATTGCAATTTACCAAACCCTCCCACCTAATTGCCTTTGCAACTTGCTTGTGACAACAGGGGGCAGTTAATATGCAGCAACAGCTTTCTGTCATCCTGCATGTCAAGCTTAGCTGTCCCACTAAGGCAGGTGCAGAGAGCAGGGTGGGAGGAATAACACTGGAATTAAAAATGGAAAGTGGAACAACAGCTTTGCCCACTTGCCATACAATTTTTTTCCTCTCTCTTTCTCTCTCTGTCTTTCACTCTCTCTCTTCTTCCGTCTCTCTCATCCTAATACCTTCTATGTTTATTTATTTATTTATTTGTTTGTTTATATTTCTATACCGCCTTTCTCCCGAAGGACTCAGGGCGGTTTACAGCCATATTAAAACAATTTTTACAAACACTAAAATGATTTAAAATGAAATATTTAAATTTAGGCTGATTCCTTAAAACCCATTTAAAATTCCCAATTAAAACTATCAGGCCAGTCCTGCACGATGAAACAGCCATGTTTTCAGCTCGCGTTGGAAAGTCCGGAGATCAGGGAGTTGGCGAATACCAGGTGGTAATTCGTTCCAGAGGGTTGGGGCCCCCACAGAGAAGGCCCTCCCCCTGGGGGTCGGCAGCCGACATTGTCTAGCCGACGGCACCCCGAGGAGGCCCACTCTGTGGGAGCGCACTGGTCGCTGGGAGGCCGTCGGTCGCAGTAGGCGGTCCCGTAAATAGCCAGGTCCCATGCCATGAAGCGCTTTAAAGGTGGTAACCAGTACCTTGAATTGCACCCGGAAGATCACCGGAAGCCAGTGCAGCCTACGCAGGAGTGGTGTTATATGGGAGCCTCAATTTGCTCCCTCTATCACCCGCACGGCTGCATTCTGGACCAGCTGAAGCCTCCGGGTGCTCTTCAAGGGGAGCCCCATGTAGAGAGCGTTACCGTAGTCCAGACGGGAAGTAACAAGGGCATGGGTGACCGTGCATAGGGCATCCTGGTCTAAGAAGGGACACAACTGGCGAATCAGGCGGACCTGATAGAAAGCTCCTCTGGCGACGGCCGTCGTTTGATCTTCCAATGACAGCCGAGCATCCAGAAGAATGCCCAGATTGCGGACCTTTGCCGTGGGGGCCAATGACTCGCCTCCCACAGTCAGCGATGGAGTCAGCTAATTATACCGGGATGCCGGCATCCACAGCCACTCGGTCTTGGAAGGGTTGAGCCGGAGCCTGTTTCTCCCCATCCAGACCCGCACGGCCTCCAGACTCCAGGACATCACTTTGACGGCTTTGTTGGGGTGGTTTGGGGTGAAAATGTACAGCTGCGTATCATCAGCGTACAGATGACACTGCACCCGAAAACCACAGATGATCTCGCCCAGCGACATCATATAAATGTTGAACAAGAGGGGTGAGAGGACCGACCCCTGTGGCACCTCACATAGGAGATGCCTCGCGGTCGACCTCTGCCCCCCCGCCAACACCGTCTGCGACCGGCCCGAGAGGAAGGAGGAGAACCACCGAAAAACGGTGCCTCCGACCCCTAACCCCTCAAGCTGCTGTAGCAGGATACCATGGTCAATGGTATCGAAAGCCGCCGAGAGAGCTAATAGGACCAGGGCAGAGGAACAACCCCTGTCCCGGGCCCTCCAGAGATCATCCACCAACGCGACCAAAGCTGTCTCTGTGCTATACCCAGGTCGGAAACCGGACTGGAACGGGTCCAGATAGACAGTTTCATCCAGTACAGAGGGAGCTGGTATGCAACCACACTCTCAACAACCTTCGCCACAAAACAAAGGTTGGAGACCGGACGGTAGTTCACTAAAACAGCCAGGTCCAGGGAAGGCTTCTTGAGGAGGGGTCTCACCACTGCCTCTTTCAAGGCAGCCAGAAAGACACCCTCTCTCAGAGAAGCGTTAATAATTCCCTGGAGCCAGCCTCGTGTAACCTCCTGTGTGGCCAGTACCAGCCAGGAGGGACACGGTCCAGTAAACATGTGGTCGCTCTCAACCTCCTCAGTATCCTGTCCATGTCCGCGGGAGCCACAGGATCAAACTCCTCCCAGCTGACAACCTCAAGACCTCCCCCCGTCTGAATCTACCCAGTCTGTGTCCAGCCCCTCCCGAATCTGAGCGATTTTATCGTGCAGATACTGTCCAAAATCCTCAGCACGACCTTGCAAGGGGTCCTCCCTAGCCCCCTGAGAGAGAAGGGAGCGGGTCACCCTAAACAAGGCGGCTGGGCGATTATCTGCCGATGCAATGAGAGCGGCAAAATATTCCCGTTTCGCCGCCCTTATCGCCACTAGATAGGTCTGAATATGAGACCTTACTAGTGTTCGATCAGAGTCGGAACGTCTGGCTCTCCAGTCACTCTCCAGACGTCTTCAGTCTGTTGCACAATGGGGAATATGCAGGGGTGAAATGCTCCAGGTTTGGACTGGATCACTTGATCCGGTAGGGATAGCAGCGGATGGTTCGGAGAACCGGTAACAAAAATCCCTACCCACCCCCCACCATGCCCAGCTGAGCCGCGCAATCATCAGAGGTTTATTTTACTTTTTTTACTTTTACTTTAGCCAAAAAAATGCTTTTAAAAGTAAAAAAAAAAGCCTCTGACGATCGGGCGGCTCAGCTGGGATCGTCAGAGGCTTTTATAAGCATTTTTTGTATAACCTCTTCTGTCAAAGAGGTTGTAAAAAAATGCTTTTAAAAGGCTCCTCTGACGATCCCAGCTGAGTTGCCTGATCGTCAGAGGCGTTTTTTCTTTTAAAGGCAAAAAAATATATGCTTTTTTAAAAAAAGAAAAGCCTCTGACGATCAGGCAACTCAGCTGAGATCATCAGAGGAGCCTTTTAAAAGCATTTTTTACAACTTCTTTGGCCAAAGACATTGTAGAAAAAATGCTTTTAAAAGTAAAAAAAAAAAAAAGTTGGCCACACCCACCCAGTCACATTACCACCACCACCACCAAGCCACGCCCATAGAACCGGTAGTAACAAATTTTACATTTCACCCCTGGGAATATGTCTAATTAAAGTCAATCGCCCTGTGCTAAAAGCTAAACCCCGAAATTAGCATTTGAATGGCCCTTCCCAAAATTAAAGACTTCAGTTTGTATTAGCTGAAACCTAAGTGTGATGCCCTTGCCCCATCGATATTTCATAACTCTCTAAATTCTAAATGGAAAATATTCCAGTGAACAATTCCACCACCACTACCCTGAGCACAAGCCATCGTTTTTACCTTCCCAGGTCATCCGAAAAATTGATTCCTTCGCTCATTTTCCCACCGACTACAGAAAACAACAGTGCTCCTGTCATGGGGCCATCTGTTAGGTTGCAGCGCTGTGTCAAAGGAAGTCCACAAAGCAATGGTTAAAAGCTGGAGAACCTCTACAGTCAACTTACTACCTCTTCCCAACTGCTCAACAATCTTCCAATCTTCTATTTCGTACCTTGATACACTTGGCATATTCTGACAAGACCTGCTCCACTTGGTTAGCCTTCTTGGGTTCCTGAAATATCTGTAAATGGCATCGTGCATTAATTATAGGAGAACATCACTCATGCCATATGAATAGTAAGTTATCAGGAGTTAAAAGTATGTAGAGCTTCTCAGTCATCCAGGTCATGGTTGTCCCAAAGGTGCTTTTTCAGGAGGCAACTGGACTTTCTGGTTTTGGGGGTTTTTTTTAAGATGTTTTGCTTCTCATCCAAGAAGCTTCTTCAGCTCTGTCCCCACTATCCTGTCAGAGTTGAAGAAGCTTCTTGGATGAGAAGCGAAATGTCTTCAAAGAAAAAACAAGAAAGTCCAGTTGCCTCCTGAAAAAGCACCTTTGGGACATCTACAGGAGTTGTAAAATTTTGTGGCTTTTGTACAGTGACCGAACTGAAAAACAATGATGTTGGCTTCAACCTCCAGTAAAACGTTGATTTAAGTTAGTTTCTCAAATCTGACAACTTTAAGGTATGTGGACTTGGACTGCCTCAGAATTCCTCAACATGCTAGTTGGAGAATTCGGGGATGTGTCGACTCATCTTAAAAGCTGTCAAATCTGCAGCCGCGGCTGACTGTTGGGGGCGAGTCATTGGTCCCGATGGAAAGGGTGCGCAACTTGGGCGTTCTCCTGGATGGGCGATTGTCGTTTGAAGATCACCTGACGACCGTCTCCAGGAGAGCTTTTTATCAGGTTCGCCTGATTCGCCAGTTGCGCCCCTTCCTGGACTGGGATGCCCTATGCACAGTCACTCATGCTCTTGTTACTTCTCACTTGGATTACTGCAATGCTCTCTACGTGGGGCTCCCCTTGAAGAGCACTCGGAGGCTCCAGTTAGTCCAGAATGCAGCTGCGCGGGTGATAGAGGGAGCGGTTCGGAGCTCCCATGTAACACCCATCCTGCGCAGACTGCATTGGCTGCCTGTTGTCTTCCGGGTGCGCTTCAAGGTATTGGTTACCACCTTTAAAGCGCTCCATGGCTTAGGACCGGGATATTTACGGGACCGCCTACTGCCATCTTGTATCTCCCAGCGACCTGTGCGTTCTCACAGAGAGGGGCTCCTTAGGGTGCCGTCAGCCAAGCAATGTTGACTGGCGGCCCCCAGGGGAAGAGCCTTCTCTGTGGGGGCTCCCACCCTGTGGAACGAGCTTCCCCCTGGACTTTGACAAATACCTGACCTTCGGACCTTTCGCCGTGAACTTAAGACTTATTTGTTTCGTCTTGCTGGACTGGCTTGAATTTTAATTTCAATTTTTAGCTGATTTTAAGGGGTTTTTTAATTTTATATTAACTTTTAGTGTTACTTGTATTTTAATATTAGGCCAAATTTAATAAGTTTTTTCATGTTTGTTTTTAATATTGTATGTACTGCTGTATTTTTATTCTGGCTGTAAACCGCCCTGAGTCCTTCGGGAGAAGGGTGGTATACAAATTAAAATATTATTATTATTATTATTATTATTATTATTATTATTATTATTATTATTATTATTATTATTATTGTTGTTGTTGTTGTTGTTGTTGTTGTTATTATTATTATTATTATTATTATTAAATCTAAAGAACACCGACTGAAAGGATCCCCATTTAGCAAACTTTGGATACAACGGACAGAATTTCCATCCAAACATCCTTCTGAAATAACAGAACTGTCTCCTGCATCTGAAGTAATCTAGTCTTAAAGTTAAATATACAGATGTTATTATAACAAATGAACTTACTTGATATAAATGACAAGATGCAGGTTATGTGTGTCATGGGAATGTCATACTTTGGGTCTTAATGGACACTGAGGGGTAATGGCTGATGTATTCTCCTCCACCTCTCTATATTTACTATGGCTAAGTAATGGGCAGCGTGCCTTCAACACAGGTGGCTGGGAAACCACATTGGAAAAGGATGATTGCCCTGCTGTGCGTGCTTGTGAGCTTCCTAAATCTAACAGGCCACAAGAGGACATAAGATGCTCCTTGAGGAACCATTGGCCAGATGTAACTAGGTTCATATTACTACTTTAACTCTATTCTCACAGATGAGCCAATGTTGCAAGATCATTAAGGGCCTAAAAAGATACTCGGGCTCCTGGTTGTTATAGTATTTGCCACAACCGGTGTGCCTACAAAGAGAAATGGACATGCTGGATTTAATTTTCCAATTTACAGCATGCTATTTTTCAATTTGTAAAGAATAACCGTGATGACCAAAGATAAAGATTCTCTTAAGTCAACCTTGCTTGCTGATGGTGCTGAAGTTCATTAGAATTTCTTAGAAATCTGTAAAAGTAGTAACCTCCTTGAATATTTTTCAACCTCCCAATCTAGCCTACAGCTAATTATATCTGACCCTTCTTTCCTTTTTCTGAACAATCCAAGGCTGGCTTGGTGATGCCCGCAGCCAAATTTCAGGTTGGCTTGTACAGCTTTTCCTGTCGCCTACACAAATACGCCATAGTCTCTTGGCTTTGGGAAATGAGGAAGCGATATATCAAGTATAACGATCAGCTACCCAGCAAGTATCGTGGCTAGGTCAACAGGTAAGAATTGGGCCTCTCCACTTCACTGTGCAGGCAGCAGAACCAGTAGGAGGCATTACTGCCTCGGTGGTGCAGTGGTTAGAGTGCAGCATTGCAGGCTGCTTCTGTTGACTGCTGGCTGCCTGCAATTTGGCAATTCAAATCTCACCAGGCTCAGGGTTGACTCAGCCTTCCATCTTTCCGAGGTGGGTAAAATGAGGACCGAGATTATTGGGGGCAATATGCTGACTCTGTAAACTGATTAGAGGGCTGTAAAGCACTGTAAAGCAGTATATAAGTCTAAGTACTATTGCTATTGCTACAACAAAAGTAGAGGAAAGGAATCAACCAATAATTGCCATATGTTTGATATAGAACAGACTAGACTAGACTAGACTAGACTAGACTAGAATTTTTCATTGGCCAAGTGTGATTCGACACACGAGGAATTTGTCTTGGAATTTCACCAGCAGCATTGGGCTACCCAATTACCTTTTTCTTAGTAGCCAGCCGGGCAAGCAATCCAGTCTTTTCCCAGTGTGTGTATACCTGTTTTTCATAGTCATAGGAAGGGAAGAAACACACCACACCTCCTGGGACAACGTTGCACAAGTTAGAAAGAATCCGCCCCGTCTCCTCCATCTGAAAAATGGAGAAAAACCATTGAAGAAATGAAGAAAATCTTTCTTCTATCAAAGGCTGTGCGTTCTCTTTGAGAACAAAATTTCCTTCCCGGGGTGGAATGGGCTGGGCTGGAAGAGAGTTCATGAACCCAAACGCTGTACATTTATGCTTAGAGAGAATCAGTTGGGGAATGCAGGTGTTGTGTCTCGTCCGATCTCACCACCACAGCCAGGGTCTGCTTATCTGCTTCCGAACGCTGAAGAATGTCCTAGCAGGCCTCCCGGCCCCAGCCCTGGCTCCATGCCCAGACAGGCTGAGGAGGGGGCATCTCCCGGCCCCAGCCCTGGCTCCATGCCCAGACAGGCTGAAGAAGAGCAAGTATCTCCAGCCCCCAGCTCTGGCTCCATGCCCAGGCAAACGGAGCAACTAGACCCCTCCCCCTCCTCCACAGCATGTGAGCCTGAGGAGGGTCTATTACCAACAGCTGCCGGTTGGAGTGACCCTCGCTTCAGAAGGATTGATAGGCGGCGGCGTCAGAAGGAAGGGAGGGGCAGGCCTGGATAAGTGCTGAGTCATGGAGCCACACCCCATGGCCTATATAAAGGATCTGCTTTCTGGCAGTCTCTGAATCAGGCAAAGTCGAACATATCTTGCTGAAGTCACTTTCTGGTCTCCTGCCTGCCTTGAGGACTTTGCTAGGACTTTGGCAGAGCTGCAGAGGCACACCTGATTCGGATTTCCCTGACCCGGCCGTCGGCGGAGGAGTGGGACACGACAGCAGGATAGATAAATTTGAAGCAAGCAGGCAGGTCCAGAATCTAGTGTCAAAGGATAGCCCAGGGGTCTGCAAACTTGGCTCTTTTAAGACTTGTGGACTTCAGCTCCCAGAGTTCCTCAGCCAGCTTTGCTGGGAGTTGAAGTTCACAAGTCTTAAAAGAGCCAAGTTTGCAGACCCCTGGGATAGCCGATTCTTTCTGACACCGTCTTTCCTCTCTTTTTCTCCTTGATTCCTTCTTTCCCACAATTACAGGCTGCTAGGAAGGAGCAGACATCTCTGCTCAGAGGTCTGCGCTGATCTCTTTCAGAAAAGGCTTTTGAAATTAATCCTAAGAAAAGGTGGCCTGCCTTGTTTTGAAGCTTCAGGTCCCACTGTCAAAACAAAGATGAACCATCCTACATAGTAGCCCCTTGATGTGTGACTGAAGTTGGGATTGGAATTTCAGTCGCTAAGTGATGCAGTCATAAAGCGAGTCATCACGTGACCATGCTTGCGTTTACAGCCATTTTTACCAGAGTCGTTAAGTGAATCCAACTTTTCCAAATGACTTGGCTTGTGGCAAATAACTGGAAAATACTGCAAAAATGTGAGCCGATTGCCAAACATCTGAATTGCGATCATCTATCCCTCCCTCCCTCCCTCTCTCTCTCTGTCTCTCTTTCTTTTGCTGAGGACATAATTTCTGTCATTAAACAGTTGACCATAAATCAAGGACACCTTGGTATTATCGCTGGCTTCCCAATCCACTCTATACAACACCAGGCTCCCTCTTTTCCCATTTGTGAGTATCTATGCTTCTAGGGATGGTTTCTCCCTTGATATGGAAATACAGTCAATCAGACTGCCACAAGGAGAGCTACTTGTGGGGAGTCCAGCAACGGGTTAACGGCGAGGGAAATCACAAAAAGGATCCGTTTCCTTTGCAACTGTCTAACACAGGTGACAGAAACCAAGCAGGAAGGGCCTAAGCCAGTGATGGCTAACCTTTTTGCCACTGTGTGCCAGGAGCAGGGGGAGTGCAGGGGAAGGGTGTCATGCATGAACTTGCCCACACCCATAACTCTATGCACCCCACCCCCATGCATGCACATGTGACACCTCCCACTCCCCCCGCTCCTGGCACACGATGGCCCAGTAGGCCTGTTTTTCTCTCTCCCCAGGCTCCAGAGCCTTTCTAGGTGGGATCGGAAGTTAGCAAATGGGCTGTTTTCAGCCTGTGGAGGGCCTCCGGGGGGGAGAGGCTGTTTTCAGCCTGTGGAGGGCCTCCGGGGGGGAGAGGCTGTTTTCACCCTCCCCAGACCCCTAGAAAGGCTCTGGAGCCTGGGGAGAAAAAAAAAACGGGCCTTCTGGTCCCACTGGAAGTTGGCAAACAGGCCATTTCTGGCCTCCAGGGGGGTGAGGAAAGCTGTTTCACTCTCCCCAGACTCCTAGAAAGGCTCTGGAGCCTGGGGAGAGAAAAACAGGCCTTCCCCACCCCACCCCACCCCTGAGGCCCTCTGGAGGCAGGAAACAGCCTGTTTCCCTACTTCTGGTGGGCCTAGGCCTGAAAATCAGCTGCCTGGTGCGCATATGCGCGCTGGAGCTGAGCTCGCGTGCTCACCGATATGGCAACGTGTGCCACAGGTGCCATAGGTTCGCCATCGTGGGCCTAAGCAATATGAAAGGGACAATATGGTCACCCAGTGAACTCAAACTATGAAACTCCAATGCCAGAAGAGGAAATGGAAAAAAAAAATACTGACCAACTGAGGCAAGCCTCTTTTCTCATAAGTGAATTCCAGCAGTTGATTGGACGGACCACAGCAGAGGATGACGGGTAAAATGTTGTCAGGGGGAATCACATGACCTAATAATACAAGAATCCAAGGAAGAAATGAACCAGCTGCTGTTCCTGTTAAGATCCTGTTAAGATGCTGAGCTATGTTTTGCCTCCTGCTTATCAAAATCTCTGTTATGTTGCTGTCACTTCCTGGCTCTTGTACAATTAACCAGATACTCAAGTACAGGGCTGTGAAACTCACGGCCTGCGGGCAGGATGCGTCACGTGCTGGCCACACCCACGCCTGGTTTAGCGAAGGGGAAAACAGTCGTGATACATCCCGTGACAACGCCTTGGACGATGCGAGTTTGACACCCCTGCTCAAGTACAATGACTGAACAAATATAGTCCCCTGAGATCCGCTTTTTTCTTCTTCCAAACAACACTCGGTGCAAACTGAAACTGTAGAAGGAAGAGGGGACGACCTTAAATGACAGGAGGAAGACTCAAGACAATGAGTTGAGACTATCAAGACAAGGGTGAAATAGGAAGGACTTGAGCCCAAGCCAAGAATATAACTTGAGAAAACATCTCAGATAAGTCCCTCCCTGGTTCACAATGCCACATCACTCCTTTCGCCACTTGGCTTATATGGCCCGGCTTCCGCGAGCCGGCCTTTTTCCTACCAGGCCATTCCCCAGCACGCCCCCGCAGGCCACGCCCACATGCCTGCCCTTCCCACCTGTAAGGACGCCCTTTTCGGAGCGGGCCATGCCCTCCGCTGGCTCCACCCCTCTCTTTCTCCCCCTCCCCTCCCCGCCTCTGCCATCTGCTTTGTGCATGGCTCCTCCCACTTGGCCGCACGTGCCAACCTTTTAGCCCGCCCTCTCGAGGGCGTGGTTTGGTGCCCCAGCTTGGCTTACAAACTCAGATTTACCATTGAGTCCGAGCTATGTTCTGCCTCCTGCTTATCAAAATCTCTGTTATGTTGCTGTCATTGGTTTTATAGGCCTTGACTTTGATTGCAAATAACAATGGTTAAATTAATACCAGAGCAAATAACTTTTGGTAGACCAATTCAAAGGTCCCCTAAAACATGCACTGTACTTTATTATAAAAGAAAAGCTCAAAGATGGCCACGGTTGATAACTGAAACTTCCGCAAGCCATTCTTTCACGCTTTCTTCTCATTAATAGACTTCTGAGCTCTAGTAAAACAGAAACAGATCTTTCAAACACCGGTACCTGCCTCTCATCATTTAAGTGAAACAAGGAGCAATTACTGTCAGTTGTGACAGCGGGAAGTCACAACTCAAGTGTGAAATGGAAAAATTTGGAGGAAATTTGATCAGATAGATGCTTTGAAGAGAAACCATCTTGGCATTATTCCAGAACACACCATTTTAGCGTCTTCTACGGATTCTACCCTAATTTTTACTCTGAAACATTTGAAGAAAAAAGCCCATTTTCATCATGATCACTTAAGTCTGTAAAATATCCTTTTGAAAAATAAAAAAAAGGTTTTGTAATACTACTAACCTAAACTGTGACTGTTCTAGAATTCATTATAGATACCTTAATAATGGACTTCATTCTCTAACTGCCTATCTGTAATTGAAATTCAATAGAATAGAATAGAATAGAATAGAATAGAATAGAATAGAATAGAATAGAATAGAATAGAATAGAATAGAATAGAATAGAATTTTTATTGGCCAAGTGTGATTGGACACACAAGGAATTTGTCTTGGTGCATATGCTCTCAGTGTACATAAAAGAAAAGATACCTTCATCAAGGTACAACATTTACAACACTAATGATGGTTAATATATCAATATAAATCATACGGATTACCAACAACAAAGTTACAGTCATACGGTCATAAGTGGAAAGAGATTGGTGATGGGAACGATGAGAAGATTAATAGTAGTGCAGATTTAGTAAATAGTTTGACAGTGTTGAGGGAATTATTTGTTTAGCAGAGTGATGGCCTTCAGGAAAAACTGTTCTTGTGTCTAGTTCTAATTATCCTCTGAAGTCTGTGTCTTTCTTGTTGGGTTGCAGAACCGAACCAGACAGTTATAGAGGTGCAAATGACAGACTCAATAATTCCTCTGTAGAACTGAATCAGCAGCTCCTTGGGCAGTTTGAGCTTACTGACTTGGCGCAGAAAGAACATTCTTTGTTGTCCTTTTTTGATGATGTTTTTGATGTTAACTGTCCATTTTAGACCTTGCGATATGATAGAACCTAGAAATTTAAAGGTTTCTACTGTTGATACTGTGTTGTCTAGTATTGTGAGAAGTAGTGAAGTAATGAAGTAGTAGAAGGTGCCAGAGAACATGGAAATTTGCAAAATATAAAAGAAACATTTTTAAATGAGTATGGTTTGATAATAGTAAATAGGCATAGAATCTTTGACCCATGGACCAGGGGTCTCCAATCTTGGCAACTTTAAGACTTGTGGACTTCAAGTCCCAGAATTTTTTGCTCCCAGAAAGATTTGCTGGCTGAGGGATTCTGGGAGTTGAAGTCCACAAGTCTTAAAGTTGCCAGGATTGGAGACCCCTGGACCATGGGAAGAGGAAACCTAGAAAATGGGGAACAGGTTGCAAGAAAAAATGGAGAGGGGGCGACTTGACTGACTTGCTGGCACTAGAGATAGGAACATTCCCTATTGTAGCAATTACAGGTACTGCTTGACTTATGACCGTAACTGGCCCCAACATTTCCATTGCTAAGCAAGACGGCTATTAAGTGAGTTTTGCCCCATTTTATGAGCCCCATTTCGTGCCAGAGTTGTTAAATGAATCATTGTGGTTGTTAAGTTGAACCTGGCTTTTTCGTTGACTTTGCTTGTCAGAAGGTCACAAAAGGAGATCACCTGACACCCCCCCAGGACACCGCAGCCATCATAAATATGGTCCAATTGCCAAGAGTCTGAATTTTGATCATGGGGTTGCTACAATGGCTGGATGAGAAATGGTCATGTGTCACTTTTTTTCAGTGCCACTATAACTTTAAATGGTCACTAAACAGACAATTCTAAGTCAAGGCCTATCTGTACTGTAGATCTGGCTTTTTCATGGAAACACTTCCTGGTTTTCCACATGCAAGTTTATAAGAAAGGAAGCCCTTCTTCAATTCATGGAAACTCATTTTCATGTAAGGGTGCAAAAGTCATTCCCTCGACCCCTGGTTTTAGTAGAATACAGGTGCGGTGGCTGAAGTTGGCCGATTCTGCCCATAAACTGCTCAAGCAAGGGTGAAAGACAACTAGACCAACAACCCTCACCCACCCACCCACCACCAATGGATGTGGCCATTTGGAAGGATACAACTGAGTAGGCAAAACTTTGCCCCAAAGGTCACCCAAGCAAGAATCAAAAGTTCTGGAGCGACCACTGCTCCCCAGAACTCACCACAGGAGAATTCCTCAATCCTGTCAGCATCAACACCAGCACCCAAAAGCAGCTGTTGCCGGAAATCAGCCACCTGCAAGGCACATAGTGAAAATCCATTTTTTTAGAAGACTTACACAGCATGCCGCACGCAAGTGTGTTCAACGTGTTTGAAATGCGATAAATAGTATAAATTTGTATAGAGATAAGGAATTGTATAAGTAAAACTTGATGAAAACGTTTAAACTGGAGACGTCACACCATGTCCAAAGTTTTCAATTTATATTACTAATAAAAAACTTTTTAAAAATAAAAAAAAAGTGTTCAACTCTTGGGGAGGAAAAGACCTAAATTCTGCCCTCGTAGCCCCTTATATGCAGCATGAGAATCAATTTCGCTTTTCTGAGGACCCCTTAACATGCTCACATATGCTATTCCTGACTATTTGGACCTTTAACTCGGCATTACTCATCCTATTTGGTAATAGAAGCTTCTCAAGTAGCAATCTGAATCTCAAAGCTAGACGTGCCAAGTTCAAGTATATATGAGAGGCTCTGCATGTAACAGAACTGCTCTTACTATTGGCTAAGTGTTATGGCTCGTCAGCAGCCAGCAGAGCTGGCAGCAGATTCGGACAGTGAGGAGGTTGGGGAGGAACATGGGCCAGTCCTGGAGTCTAGGGAAGGCTCTGACGAGGGCTCTGCGTCCGAGGCAGAGATGGGGCCAGGGCTGTATGATAGGTATCAGCTGCCTTCCAAGTCAGACATCAGTGAGGCAGACGAACAGCTGGATCCTATTCCCAGTGTGCGCATGCACAGAGTTGCCAGAAAAAGGGAACAGCTAAAGAACAAGGGTCAACTTGGGAGTAAGGCCACAGGTGGACGATGAATGGCCTCTCCCGGAGGGAATAAAAGAGAAGCGAAAGGAGAGGGATATTTGCAGGAGACAATTAGTTCATTCCTGCATTCTTGCCAAGTATTACGGTGTCTGAAAATATCGGCCTGGCCATTCTTCAAGCCTGATAAAGGTCGATATTTGTGAACTATCTTGAAAGACTGTGGGAGAGGAAAGACTTTGCTGGAGAGGAATTCACTGTAAATTAAAGAAAAGGGGTTTATGAGGACTCAGCTTCGTGCTACTGGGGAAGTTTAGGTCAGAACACTTAAGGCCATTCTGAAGCCTAACTCTGTATGTGATGCAGAGAAAGAAAACTAACTCCATCTCTTTATTCACAAAGATAAAATAAGATAAAATAAGGAACTATCAAGGCACTGCTCTACAGGCCGTTCATTCAGCTGCATGAGGCAGTCGGTAGTCCTCACTTACTGTTTCATGCAGCAACTATTCGAAGTTATGATAGTGCTAAAAAGTAAATTTGTGACCAGTCGCTGCATTGACAACCATTGTGGCTTCTCTCCATCACGAGTGCCATTCTCAGCTTTTTACCTTGATTTTGAATTATTTGAGTTTTAGTCCAACACGTCTGGAGCTCACTAGATTAGGAAAGTCTGTTATAAGTAAACATATGTGCTAGTCGTTCCCGACTCTAGGAGGCAGTGCTCATCTCTGTTTCAAAGCCAAAGAGCCAGCGCTGTCCAAAGAGCCAGCGCTCTCCTTGGTCATGTGGTCAGCATGACTAAACACCAAAGGCGCACGAAATGCTGTTAACTTCCCACCAAAGTGGTCCCTATTTTTCTACTTGCATTTTTTACATACTTTTGAACTGCTAGGTTGGCCGAAGCTGGGACAAGTAACGGGAGCTCATCCCGTTACGTGGCACTAGGGATTCGAACTGCTGAACTGCCGACTTTTCGATCGGCAAGCTCAATGTCTTAGCCACTGAGAGATGGTAACATGGGGAAGAGGTATTAAAAAGTATTCAAATTTTGGGTGGGATGGGAGATGGAAAGGAGGAACCATGTTGTGTGGTGTTTCTCAAAGGCCACTTGTCCAGATCCTGCCTCCTGACTTTATTTCTTGATAAACTACCATGATTATAGTCCTGATTAATTTCATGTAGTTAACAAACCAAAGAGAGACTGGGATTTTTGTGAATGGACCAAAGAAAAGACGGGAGATAGACAAGTTGATTTCACCTCCCACCTTACGTCCCTGACAAGAGTTGCTCTACAGAAAGATAATATCTAACTACAGTACCTCTCCCAGCTTCTGTGGAAAAAAGATTGCAAGCTAAAGAATAAACCACCCAAGTTCATGATACAACCTGAATTTTCATGGCCAACAAATCACTAGATCTATATGCTAAGGATTAGTCTTTATAATCTTTCCTCTAGACCAGGGTGTTGTCGCCCGCCAGCAGAGCTGGTGTCAGACTCAGACAGTGAGGAGGTGGGGAGGAACATGGGCCAGTCCTGGAATCTGGGGAAGGCTCTGATGACTGCTCTGCGTCGGAGGCAGAGAGGGGGCCAGGGCCATCCAACAGTTATCAGCTGCCTTTAGAGTCGGATATTAGTGGGGCAGAAGAAGAGCTGGAGCCTGTTCCCAATGTGCGCATGCACAGAGCTGCCAGGAGAAGGGAACAGCTAAGGGAAAAGGGCCGACTTAGGAGTAAAGGCACAGGTGGATGGTGAATGGCCCCTCCCATAGGGAATAAAGAGGAGCGAAGGGGAGGGGAGTTTGCAGGAGACAATTAGTTCAATTCATTAGGGTGAAGATCTGTTCCTGACTTCTTGCCAAGTAATTGCTGCTACAGCATGGAGTTTGGAAGATATCGACCTGACCACTCTCCAAGCCTGATAAAGGTCTGTAGTTGTGAAATCTCATGAAAGACTGCTTGTCCAGACTTTGCTGGAGAGGAATTTCCCTTTAACTTAAACAAAAGAGGTTTTATCGGGATGAGGAATCTGCTTCATGCTCTTGGGAAGCCTAGGTCAGAACACAGGGGTGTCGAACTCGCATCGTCACGTGTCATTACATGACATATCGGGACCTTTTTCCCCTTTGCTAAACGAGGCATGGGCGTGACCAACAGATGATGCATCTGGCCTGTGGGCTGCAAGTTTGACAGCCCTGTTCTAGACCACCATTTAGATGCCACCAGACTCAAGCCTAGGTATCAGTACTCTAAGCGTGATGGAACCTGCCATTATGGTATTACTGAAATCCTGTTACTTTATGGGAAAACTAAATGTTTACTGTTAAATGCAAAGATTTAGGACCTTTCTAGGATTTGGGAAAAACAGCAGGCAGATTGAATAGACCAAGAAGCTAAACATCTAAATCAGTGTTAGTCAACCTGGTCCCTACCGCCCACTAGTGGGCGTTTCAACTTTCATGGTGGGTGGTAGGGGTTTTGTCCAATACTGAAGCACTTTCCTTTTTTTTAATCTAATTGATTTTTTTAAAAATTTCATAGCATTATTTTAAAACATTTTCATTAGGTTTTCATAAAATTCCCCATGACAATTTAAATTTCTGAAAATATACTATTTGTATCAGCCGCGCATAAATTTAGTTCACATTACGTAAGTGAAACTAAATGGCGCTATAGTGCGACCAAAAACAAAACAGCCTCATCCCAGAATAGCTCGTGCATCTCCCCCCACACCACCCAGCTGTAACAGACAAGCAGAGCTGGTAGCCGGCGCCCTCCCCCCCCAAACCTACTTTATAAATCACCATTACTGTGGAACTGGTGGGCAATTAGAAAATTTTATTACTAACAGAGATACAAAAGTGAGCGGTAGGTATAAAAAGGTTGACTACTCAGTGTTTCTTAACTTTGGGGATTTTAAGATGGGTGGACTTCAACTACCAGAATTCTCCAGTCAGGCCTGCTGGCCAGGAATTCTGGGAATTGAAGTCCACCCATCTTAAAGTTGCTGTAAACACTGTGAAAGGCTTGCCAGGTGGGTTAAAAGCAAAATGGTGCCAAGGGCAAGAGGCAGAATGAGCCAAAGATTCAAAGCGACACCTTCATTCCGCTGCTTTTAAACAAGAAAGACCTCCTTCCAGCACATTCTGGAGAACATCTGCTAAGAAGGGAGGCGAGAAATCAGCTCCTTCAATTATTTGCTATTTAAAAGTGGTTGCCAATCACCCAAAGGAAGTACGAAGGTGCCCAATTTGCCACTCACCGGCTGCATGGTGCCTCCAGCGATGATCACAGCTCGACATTCTTTCAGCACCGTGGCAAAATGCACAGCTGGATTGAGCAATAGGAACTTGAGGCTGCTCAGGGCTAAAGTACCTGGAAAAATCAGCACATTCAGAGAGTTGGCAGGTAAACAATTAAAAACATTGAAGGGCAGCCTGAAATGCAAGGGGGCTTCCACCCCACCCACTCCCTGCCCCTCACCCCTGCCAGTCAATTTGCTGGATGCTTCAAATGAAACAATGGAAATACTCTTAGAGAAAGAGGACAACAAAAGCAACTGCGGTTGGCTCCCAAGGGGCTAATATGGGAACAGCACTTGATTAAATTACGACCATACTTATTAAAGTAATTTAGTAAGCAGCAATAAATGCCACAACCTCCTTAATATTGCTATAATCCCAGGATCCAAAATGAATAAGGTGCAGTAATTTAGCAACGCCTGGAGAATAGTATTTCCATGACTCAAACTGCAATCGAATTGTTTAGGTAAGTGCTCCTATGAAAAAGCATCAAGTGTTTACATAAATATGGAATATTATTTTTTTACTTTCAGATGTTTCCTCCAGGAAAGGCATCTGGAGAGATACAGACAGACCTCACTTAATGACTGCCCTGCTGAGCGACTGTTCAAATCACAATGGTCTCGAGAAAGGTACTCTGTGAGATAGACAGGCGGTTTTAAAAATCTAATAAATAAATAAAAGTAAATTAACTTTACAACCAATCCTTACATTGATGACAACTCCAGCATCCCAAGGTTACATAATAGATATCGGTGTACTTCACAACTGGCTTCCAACAAGCAGAATCAGTGGAGAAGCTGGTGGTCAAATCACAAGCCACAGCCCCATGACAGACAGCTGCGGCGGTACAATGATTAGAATGCAGTGCTGCAGGCTACTTGTGCTGACTGCCAGCTGACTGCAATTCAGCAGTTCGATCCTTACCGGCTCAAGGTTGACTCCAGCCTCCCATCCTTCCAAGGTTGGTAAAATGAGGAGCCAGATTGTTGGGGGCAATAGGCCGACTCTGTAAACCGCTTAGAGAGGGCTGTAAAAGCACCGTGAAGCGGTATATAAGTCTAAGTGCTATTTCTATTGCTATCTCTCACTTAACCACGAGCAACTTGCTTAATGACCACATGGGAAATGATGTTGAAAGCCCCTTGCAATCATGCAAAGTTCTGTTTAGCGACCCTGTTTGCGTACTGATGGAGTTGCCAATCCCAGCTGTGATCACTAGATAAGGACTACGTATAATGGAATAACCTTGAAATAATTCAATATATACAGATGTACTTATTTTTAAAGAAATCAAACGTGGATATACAATACCTTGCCTGCTGAGAATGACTCTCCCGTCCTGGTTTGCATTTGTGAGTGCGGCTAGGAAACTTTCAATGTGCATTAGCGGAGATGCCATTTTGGGGTGGTCGTCCTCACCTTCCCCAGGAGAACTTTGCAGAGCCCCTGCAGATCAAAAGTCAACTTCTCATTTGTGAGAACCAAGGACATTCTGACAGGTGGCTGGCCAGAGGAGGAGTGAAGTAACCAAGCAACCGGCCAGCACCTGGATTGGACAGTGTGATCAGTGATTTGGGGGAAGGAGGAAACTTTTAATTAGGTGAAAGCTGTGGGAACTTTTAGAGTTGGCTTTCACCAGTCGTGCCAATATGATGTATTTAATAAAACTGTTCGAGGAATTTGCCTGCCTCAGAGTTCTACTTTCTATGGGTGCATTACTTGGAACCCTGACAGCTATGTCTAAATGCGTGTTAATAGAAAAAAAAGCTTCCGACGAGAGGCTGAATCAACATTCTTGCTAAAATTTTTGCATTCTTGTTCCAGAACAATTTATCAAGACAACAATGACATATGGCTCATATATTTAGGCTTTCAATCTTGCAAAAATTGAATTATTGTAGCAGGAAAAGTCAAACTCTGATTCTTCATTGACTTTCAAGAGACAGATAGAAAAATGACTTTTTCTATGTATTATTTATATTATTATAAATGTTATTTATACCTTCATCATTTTATATATTATTTTCCATTCTTCTAATGGAAAATAATACGTTTGTCCTAGGATACAACTCCGCATGAAATCTAATGTCAACGTCAACACAGGAGCAAAATACATGGATGTGCTACTTACATTAAAATGAAAAGAAAAAACCCCAAAACAGGGAAGCTTCACAGACCCACCTGTTTTCAAACCTACTGAAACATCACTACAGGTAGTCCTCGACTTACGACAACAATTGAGCCCAAAATTTATGTTGTTAAGTGGAACCTTTGTTAAGCGAGTTCTTCCCCATTGTACGACTTTTCTTGCCACGGTTGTTACGTGAACCATTGCAATTGGTAAGTTAGGAACCCGGTTGTTAAGTGAATTTGGCTTCCCCATTGACTTTGCCAGTGAGAAGGTCACAAAAGGGGGAATCACGTGACCTTTGGACGCAGCAGCGGTCATCAATATGAACCAGTTGCCCAGCATCTGAATTTTGATCACATGATCACGAGGAGGCTGCAACGGTCGTAACTGTGAAAAATGCTCATAAGTCACCTTTTTCAGTGCCGCTGTAACTTTGGACGGTCACTAAATGAACTATTGTAAGTCGAGGACTGCCTGTATTTTTATGTCTTGCCTCTTCCAGCTCACCTCCTTCCAATTCTGAAACTTGCCAAAAATTGCTTTGTCGCCAAACTCACCTTCTTTTTCTGGTCTCTTGTTCAAGGTTTGCAAAAAATTCTGCAAACCAGACAACTTTTGGTCGGCTTTGCTGGTTTTGAAAACTCCATATCTTTCCACAAATCCTAAGAGCTGCAAGACAGGAAAAAGACCAGAAAATATTATTTAAATATGGTCTGTAAACTTTTCCCTGTTCATTTTACTCATTCCTGCAAAGGTAGGAAAGAGGAAAACGTTCGGACAATCTGTCTTCCAAGGGAGACTAACATACATACCCCAGAAACCATGAAGAGGTTCAGTCAGTTTATAAATGGCCACACAGGTAGTCCTCAACTTACAACCGCTCATTTAGTGACTATTCAAAGTTACAATGGCACTGAAAAAAGTGACATGACCATTTTTCACTCTTAGGAGAGCCTCGGTGGTAGTGGTTAGAGCAGGGGTGAAATGCTCCCGGTTTGGACCGGATCAAGTGATCCAGTAGGGATGGGGGCGGGTAGTTCGGAGAACCGGTAGCAAAAATCCCTGCCCACCCACCATCCGCCCATGCCCACCTAATCACCCGGTCCCCACTTGCCTACGTGCTGCTTCCTTCGTGCTCGCTGCTGCCTTGCTTCGGCTGCTGCAATCAATTGCATCAGCTAGCAACTGAATCTGCCTGCCTGCAATCCATCCCATCGGTGAGCAACTCAATCTGCCTGCCTCCAATTGGTTAAGTAACGGGGGGGGGGGGAAGCTTTAAAAAAATAGTTAATTGGGTTTTTTTAAAGGAGTTTTATTTTATTTTTTTAGACAGCAATTTAAAGTTAAGGAAGTTTTAAATTTAGCTGCTTTTATCTAAAATATAAATAAAATAAAATAATAAAATAAAATAAAATAAAATAAAATAAAATAATAAAATAAAATAAAATAAAAAAATAAAATAAAATAAAATAATAAAATAAAATAAAATAAAATAAAATAAATAAAAATAAAATGAGGACCCAGATTATTGGGGCAATAGGCTGACTTTGTAAAGCACTTAGAGAGGGCTGTAAAGCACTTAGAGAGGGCTGTAAAGCACTGAAAAGCAGTATATAAGTGTAAGTGCTATTGTTATTACTATTACGTGTATTGAAGCATGCCCTGCTCAAGTGATCAAAATTCAGATGCTTGGCAACTGACTCATATTTATGACAGTTGCAGTGTCTTGGGATCATGCGATCCCCTTTTCTAACCTTCTGACAAGCAAAGCCAATGGGGAAGGCAGATCCCATTAACAACTGTGTTATGGACGTAACAACTTCAGCTGTTGTTCACTTAACAACTGCAGCAAGAAAGCTCATAAAGTGAGCAAAACTTAATCAACGTCTTGCTTAGCAAGATAAATGTTGGGCTCAAATGTGGTTGTAAGTTGAGGACTATCTATACGGTGAAAGCGACATGCCGAGCGCCGCTCCGCTTTCACCGTTCGGCTGGACTGGGACCGGCTTGGCTCGGGTCCACGGGGCGGGGCGGGCACTCACTAAAAGTTACAGTAAGGTAACATCTTTTGACATTTTGGGGAGCCGTATCCCAAATATTGACAAGCCCCACAAGGTTCATTCTTGCATCTCTGCATAGGAAATAGCTAACCAGGTTAATCCAATTGATCTGATTCAATCTAAGGCAATTTATGTTCCCATATCCCATGGAAAATTCCTGAAAACAGACTCCAAAAAGGCACCTAAAGGACACGGAACCAGAATTCTATTCTGCTCTGTTGATGCATTACCTTCTTGCTGATGCAACTTTTCTCACAATAACGTTGAACCTGTTGGAAAAAAGAGAACATGCACATTAAAAGGTTCCCATTGTACGACTTTTCTTGCCACGGTTGTTACGTGAACCATTGCAATTGATAAGTTAGGAACCCGGTTGTTAAGTGGAACCTTTGTTAAGTGAGTTCTTCCCCATTGTACGACTTTTCTTGCCACGGTTGTTACGTGAACCATTGCAATTGATAAGTTAGGAACCCGGTTGTTAAGTGAAACCTTTGTTAAGTGAAACCTTTGTTAAGTGAATTTGGCTTCCCCATTGACTTTGCCAGTGAGAAGGTCACAAAAGGGGGAATCACGTGACCTTTGGACGCAGCAACGGTCATCAATATGAACCAGTTGCCCAGCATCTGAATTTTGATCACATGATCACGGGGAGGCTGCAACGGTCGTAACTGTGAAAAATGCTCATAAGTCACCTTTTTCAGTGCCGCTGTAACTTTGGACGGTCACTAAATGAACTATTGTAAGTCGAGGACTGCCTGTATTTTTATGTCTTGCCTCTTCCAGCTCACCTCCTTCCAATTCTGAAACTTGCCAAAAATTGCTTTGTCGCCAAACTCACCTTCTTTTTCTGGTCTCTTGTTCAAGGTTTGCAAAAAATTCTGCAAACCAGACAACTTTTGGTCGGCTTTGCTGGTTTTGAAAACTCCATATCTTTCCACAAATCCTAAGAGCTGCAAGACAGGAAAAAGACCAGAAAATATTATTTAAATATGGTCTGTAAACTTTTCCCTGTTCATTTTACTCATTCCTGCAAAGGTAGGAAAGAGGAAAACGCTCGGACAATCTGCCTGCCTTCAATTGGGTAAGTAACTGGGGGGGGGGGGAGCTTTAAAAAATAGTTAATTGGGTTTTTTTTAAGTTTTATTTTATTTTTTTAGACATAGCAATTTAAAGTTAAGGAAGTTTTAAATTTAGCTGCTTTTATCTAAAAATATAAATAAAATAAAATAAAATAAAATAAAATAATAAAATAAAATAAAATAAAATAAAATAATAAAATAAAATAAAATATAAATAAAATAAAATAATAAAATAAAATAAAATAAAATAAAATAATAAAATAAAATGAGGACCCAGATTATTGGGGCAATAGGCTGACTTTGTAAAGCACTTAGAGAGGGCTGTAAAGCACTTAGAGAGGGCTGTAAAGCACTGAAAAGCAGTATATAAGTGTAAGTGCTATTGTTATTACTATTACGTGTATTGAAGCATGCCCTGCTCAAGTGATCAAAATTCAGATGCTTGGCAACTGACTCATATTTATGACAGTTGCAGTGTCAGGAAACCATTTAAAAGCCCAGCTTCTGAAGCACGGAGGAGAAGAAAGAAAGCCTGGCGGTGCAGTGAGAGGGCGGGCGGGAGCCGCCAGCCTCGGCCGACGCCGGCATGTCGGGAAACCTCCTCCTCAGCCGAGAAGGCTGGCGGCTCCCCGCCCGCCACTGCTCGCTGGACTGGGACCCAGATTATTGGGGGCAATAGGCTGACTTTGTAAAGCACTTAGAGAGGGCTGTAAAGCACTGAAAAGCAGTATATAAGTGTAAGTGCTATTGTTATTACTATTACGTGTATTGAAGCATGCCCTGCTCAAGTGATCAAAATTCAGATGCTTGGCAACTGACTCATATTTATGACAGTTGCAGTGTCTTGGGATCATGCGATCCCCTTTTCTAACCTTCTGACAAGCAAAGTCAATGGGGAAGGCAGATCCCATTAACAACTGTGTTATGGACGTAACAACTTCAGCTGTTGTTCACTTAACAACTGCAGCAAGAAAGCTCATAAAGTGAGCAAAACTTAATCAACGTCTTGCTTAGCAAGATAAATGTTGGGCTCAAATGTGGTTGTAAGTTGAGGACTATCTATACTCCGCAAGTTTGATTTAATTCAATATATTTGGCTTATCTTTAAATTAAATTATAATTATTTAGCTACCATAGATTTAATAAATATTCCCTTCCACTCACTAAAAGTTACAGTAAGGTAACATCTTTTGACATTTTGGGGAGCCGTATCCCAAATATTGACAAGCCCCACAAGGTTCATTCTTGCATCTCTGCATAGGAAATAGCTAACCAGGTTAATCCAATTGATCTGATTCAATCTAAGGCAATTTATGTTCCCATATCCCATGGAAAATTCCTGAAAACAGACTCCAAAAAGGCACCTAAAGGACACGGAACCAGAATTCTATTCTGCTCTGTTGATGCATTACCTTCTTGCTGATGCAACTTTTCTCACAATAACGTTGAACCTGTTGGAAAAAAGAGAACATGCACATTAAAAGGTTCCCCATTGTCTTAACAGGTTATCTCCAGCTTTTACCTTCTTTGCCAGATTATCACAATTTATCATTCAATCTACACCTTTTAGAATTCAGTCGTCCCAGAACTCCTTCATGATTCCTTAAAGAAACTTCTAAAGATTACTCAAAGGACCATCTTCCTTGCATCCTTTTGCTTAACTTTTCCCTTCCTAGCCAAGCTGTCTGGTTGCGTCTCACCGTAAACTGGCAGCTTTCAAGCCATTGCAATGATTTAAGGCCTGTAGTACAACCAGACTGTGCAGATTATATTTGATAACTTTTTAGTTACTTGGTCAGTCAGTCAACAAATGATACAAAGTTAGGACTGCCCTGGGATTCACCCTGAAACTGTGAAATCAGTATTCCAAAGGTGCTTATTCTAGAGGCAACTGGACTTTTTTGTTTTTCTTTGAAGACATTTCACTTCTCATCCAAGAATCTTCTTCAACTCATCCAAGAAGCTCCTTCCAGAGTTGAAGAAGCTTCTTGGATGAGAAGAGAAACATCCTCAAAGAAAAACAAAGGAAGTCCAGTTGCCTCTTGAAAAAAGTACCTTTGGACAACTATGGCCTGGATGACTGAGAATCTCCATAGGCATTTACGGAATCAGTATATTTCCTAAAGTTTGGCAATTTCCATGGTGTGAGGGGAGGCTAACAATGCCTTGACTAACAAAGATCAGGCCAGATCATCCGACAATTAGAAGTTACACTAAAAGAGCCTTGCTGATTTGATTAGTCAGGTGCAGATAGAAAATAATCATTTGTAAAACTATATTCAAAATTAAGCTGAAATCTGATGTGTAATTAATTTAGTTCTTGCTTAACTATGGACCAGCAGCTTTGTTGCTAAGCGGCACAGGCAAAATGGAACGTCATGTTTGCTCTGACTTAAAGTCGGTAGAACTCAAATCCTTTGGCCACCTAATGAGAAGGAAGGACTCACTGGAGAAGAGCCTAATGCTGGGAACAATTGAGGACAAAAGGAGAAGGGGACGACAGAGAATGAGGCGGCTGGATGGAATCACTGAAGCAGTCGGCATGAGCTTAAATAGACTCCAGGGGATGGTAGAGAAAAGGAAGGTCTGGAGGAACGTTGTCCATGGGGTTGCGATGGGTCGGACACAACTTCGTGACTAACGATAACAAAGTCGGTAGTTGTGGCATTCCCAATCGCTGCTGTTAGGTGAATGTTCTGTAGTTGTAACATCCTGCAGTCACATGATCACTACTTGCGATTTCCAACCAGCTTCCCCATTGACTTGCTTGTTCAAAGCTGACAGTGGCGATCATGTGACTGTGGGGACCCTGCAATGGCCATATTTATGAGGACCTGTTGTAACTGTTTCCTCCAAGCCCAAGTCTCCCTAGTTCAGCCCCATCCTAATTTTGAACAGTCACTGGATGATTGGTCAATGAGACTCCCTATTGGCAGTTTGAATGATCCTAGGTATAGATAATCAGAAGGCATTCATTCCAAACCAGTCCTGGATATTTTGTATTACAACTTCCATAAAGTGTAGATAAAATGACTAATATCTGGCATTACAAGAATCATAATCCCAGAGAACTGAAGTGTTTAAAATAACTTATCTCAGTTCTTGAAGTGTTGGGCTGTCACTTCAAGACAATGAGGATGGAATAGTGCCCTCTTATCTTTATAGATAAGTCACCCAGGTAAAATAAACCCCAGGCAGTTCATGAATGTTCTACATTCATATTATATGCATGATATGTGTGTTTGTGTGTGTGTGCAGAGTAATTCTGCTATTCATTAGCATCGATATTACTCTCTCTTTTCAACCTTATAAACCAGCCTAAAAAAATATTGAGCTTTCTTCAAAAATGAGAGTGAGGTTTTAATGGAAGCAAAAATTTCTCAGGCTCATATTGCAGCCTGAGAAAAAAAGAGACTGTGTTAATCAAGAGTTGTAAGTGTTGGGATTCACACAATAGACAAATTGCTTTTTCCAAATTATTTTCTAGAGATGTCCTTAGTTCCAACACGATGGTTTTTTTGCCTAGACACATAAGTATGCCTTAGCTGTTAATAAAAAATTAATCCAGGCAAAATCTGATCAGGGTGTAAAAAGAAAAAGGGAACACCTCTTTGGGAGCTGTAACCTAAGTTTTGGCTCCCTACCAAATTCTAAACTTTGATGCAAGCCAGGCAGTTCTTTACCTTGAAGAGATTGATGTTGTCAACTTGACACTGGAACAGAAAGTCATTGATGGATTTCAGCTGCACCCCTGAGAGGAAGAGGGGGGGAGGGGGAGAGAGACGGAGGGAGGGAGAAAGAGAGGGAGGGAGGGAGGGAAGGAAGGGGAGGGGAGTGGGAGGGGGAGAGAGGGAGGGAGGGAGGGAGAAAGAGAGGGAGGGAGGGAGAGAGAGGAGAGAGGAGAAAGAGAGGGGAAAGGAGAGGGAGATACAGAGAGAGGGAGGGAGAAAGAGAGGGAGGGAGAAAGAGAGAGGGGGAGGCAGGGGGAGGGAGAGAGAGAGAGAGAGAGAGAGAGAGAGAGAACCTGGTTTGCTTGCAACAGGTAAAGACAAGTTTTTCAGATCCGTATAATCATCTTCTGAAACCCCATGCTGGCCAAACCACGACAATTTACACATTTTCTGGACTCACACCCACAACTTACCTGCTTCTGGTATGCTCTGCGTATTTGGATTCTGATTTACATTTCCTGGAGGACATGAAAAGCAGAGCAAAAGGATTAGGAAATTATTTCCATGTGACAATATAGGCTAAACTACGTATCACTACAGGCTAAGAGGCAATACCAGCGCACAGGTAGTCCTCGGCTTACGGCCACAATTGAGCCCCAAATGTCTGTTGCAAGTGAGATAGTTGTGAAGTAAGTTTTGCCCCATTTTACAACCTTTCTTGCCACAGTTGCTAAGTGAATCACAGCAGGTATTAAGAGAGTAATACGGTTGTTAAATGAATCTGGCTTCCCTGTTTGCTAACCAGAAGGTTGCAAAAGGGGATCACATGATCCCAGGACACATAAATATGAGTCAGTTGCCAAGCGTCTGAATTTTGATCATGTGATCATGGGGCTGCTTCAGGGGTCCTAAGTGTTGGAAACAATCATAAGACCAATTTGGGGAAAAAAATTAAAAAGAACAACATAGTAAAAATGAACCACTACGTCAGTGATAGCTAACCTTTTTGCCATCACGTGCCAGGATGGGGTGGGGGTGGAAGGAAGATTCGCGCACACGCATGCCCACACCCATAATTCTATGCACCCCGCCCTGCGCACGCAACCCCCCTCCCCCTGGCACGAGATGGCCCGGTAGGCCCGTTTTTCTTTCTTACCTGGCTCCAGGTCCTCTCTATGCATCTGGGGAGGGTGAAAACAGCCTTCCCCACCCCCTCGGAGGCCCTCCGTAGGCCCAAAATGGCCCGTTTCCCAACTTCCGGTTGGACAGAAAGTGACTTTTTTACTGTCCCCAGCCTCCAAAGCCACTCTAGGAGTCTCTGGAGGCTGGGGAACAGCAAAAAAGTCACTTCCTGTCCAACCGGAAGTTGGGAAATGGGCCGTTTTGGTCCTCCAGAGGTCCTGGGGAAGACTGTTTTTGCCCTCCCTAGATGCATAGAGAGGATCTGGAGCCAGGTGAAAAAGAACAACGGGTCTTCCCCACCACCCCGCAGGCCCTCCGGAGGCAGGAAACAGCCTGTTTCCCTACTTCAGGTGGGCCCAGAAGATCTGAAAATCAACTGGCTGGTGTGCGCATAGGCACTAGGTGCCTATCAACTGGCTGGCGTGCGCATCACAGCACTAGGTTTTTAACTGACTTAGTTAAGCAAGTTATATGAATCCACTCAAAGAACACATAGCAGAAATCAACTGTAGCTTTTTGGCCGATAAGAAACTATACAACCACGACACTGGCTTTTTACATTTTAGTCTCTTTTGTTGTTTTTAAAATAACATCATCCCCTAAGAGGGAAGTATTCTTTTTCTGCTATGGTAATTCAAACTTACACTTCAAATAGTTTCCAATTTGCTTGTAATTACATTTATTGCATTGGTACATGCAATTTAAAAAAAAAATTAAAACAAGCAATTTAGACTTTGATAACATTAAGCTGGTAGCAAGATCTGTAAATATGCAACACTAATGCAATTATAAAGCATCTATCCAGAGCACAAGTATACACCTGAGGAAAAACAGGCATCAGAAGGCAAGCAGTAATTCCATTACAGCATTGCTTAAAATCAGAATTTCATCCTTCATTTGCTTTGTGCTTGTATCTATTCTGTTTGGGATGAGCAAAAATGGAAGGAGACAAAGAATTGTCGGAGAAGTTAAAGATGGTAATGATCGAAGGGAGATTGGCTTGGGGGAAAGAGACGAAACAGGGTTGCTGTTTTGTTTTTCGAGAATCTATTGCATTTCCTAAAGACAGACTGATATATCCCTGCAGTCCATATTTTTTTTTAGTTTGCATTTATATCCAGCCCTTCTCCGAAGACTCAGGGCGGCTTACACTATGTTAAGCAATATAATGTCAAATTAATTAATGTTACATTCTTTGATGAAGTCGGCCATATAAACAATGGAATTGATCTTGATGGGACATTCTATTCTGGCCTAGGCTTCCCAAAAGCATGAAGCAGACTCCTTCTCCTGACAAAAACCCCTTTTATTAAGTTACTGTGAATTCCTCTCATTCACAGCCAGCAAAGTCTTTCAAGGGAGAATTTATAGTCACAGACCTTACCTGGCTTGGAGAGCTCCCAGGCTAAAATCTTCAAAACTTAATCTTCAAAATTAAGAAAACTAATTGTCTCCTGCAAACATCACTCCCCTTTCGCTCCTCTTTCTTCCCTATGGGAGGGGCCATTCACTGTCCACCTGTGACTTTACTCCTGAGTCGACCCTTGTTCCTTAGCTGTTCCCTTCTCCTGGCAGCTCTGCGCATGCACACACTGGGAACAGGCTCCAGCTGTTCTTCTGCCCCACTGATGTCCGACTCCGAAGGCAGCTGACAACTGTCAAACGGCCCTGGCCCCATCTCTGCCTCCGACGCAGAGCATTGTCAGAGCCTTCCCCAGACTCCAGGACTAGCCCATGTTCCTCCCCAACCTCCTCACCGTCTGCATCTGCCACCAGCTCCACTGGCCGCTGGCGGGCCACAACACATTCCCTTGTAAAAGGTAGCCAGTATCGGAAAGATTATCCTCAGAACTCTGTTCTTACCTCCCAAGACAGCCACAAACTTCTCCAGCAGAAACAAAATCTGTTTAATGTACATCAAATTCTTGGCCTTCAAGCGTTTCCTAAAACAGATCAGATGATATATGAATGCGCAAGGGTGACACAATGCAAGACAGCCAAGCTGAGCTTAAGAATATAACTGGTATAGCCCATGGAGGGAATTATGGTGAAGGACAAAGAACATACGCAGCTATGTACCAAAATGGTTAGCATTTCAGTAGCTTTTCCATAGAGATTCTTCCCCAAAAGGCTCAATAATCCACTTTCTGCTATGAGAGGTCTAAGAAGATAAACTTTGCATCAGAACTTCCTCATTGTCTAGACCAGAGCTACACAACTCAATGGACAGGAATGAGAACACATGGAGAACTTTAACAATGATGATGGGTCACAAAAGAATAACTGGCATGCAAACGGGCTGGTGGTATGGCAGCAGCCCTGGAGCTGATAGTGTTGGTGAGACCTGGAGGCACAGCTTTGCTGCCTGGGGCATTCTGGGAGTTGAAGTCCACCAGGCTTAAAGTTGCCAAGGTTGGAGACCCCTGATCTAGACCATAAAACTGCTTGCTATGTGTGTTTCTCCTCCTGTCCATCTAAGAGTGGAAAGTTAGAAATTGCCAGGTAGTTTGTAGCAAACCTCAATTTGCCATTGTATGAAAATGTGGCCAACTCACATTTCCATAAACCAGAAACCTCAAGTCGCAAATACTCACCTGTATCGTTCCATGTATTGAAGTAGCTGGGAATGGGCACGGCACAGCTAAAACAGATATAAAACAAAAGACAATATTGAGGCCTATCCTGACCAGCATCCTTTTGCCCTAAAGGCTTCTGAGAAGCCCACAAACATGACATAAAAAGGTAACGGTAAAGGGTCCCCTCGCACATACGTGCTAGTCGTTGCCGACTCTAGGGGACGGTGCTCATCTCCGTTTCAAAGCCGAAGAGCCAGCGCTGTCCGAAGACGTCTCTGTGGTCATGGGGCCGGCATGACTCAACGCCAAAGGTGCATGAAACGCTGTTACCTTCCCACCAAAGGTGGTCCCTATTTTTTCTACTTGCATTTTTACGTGCTTTCAAAACTGCTAGGTTGGCAGAAGCTGGGACAAGTAATGGGAGCTCACCCCGTTACACGGCAGCACTAGGGATTCGAACCGCTGAGATGCCGACCTTTCGATCGACAAGCTCAACGTCCTAGCCCCTGAGCCACTGCATCCCTCAAACAAGGCATATAGTGACATAATTCCGTATGTTATGTTAACCAGTAAGGATGGAAATCCCTTCTCCTAGCTTCTGGGTTGGTTTCCAAATGTTTCATTACCAGGCTAGGTAACAACTTCAGTGGAGTTTATAGGGGATATCAATGTCAGTGTTCTTCTGTTTATAAGGGCTTGGTGTGGTCAGTAGGTCTTGTGATGGGGAAGTCACATCAGGTGAGAGTCTTATGATGGGTCAGCTATAGGTTGCACCAAGTGAGAGTCCTTTGATAGGTCTTGTGATGGGGAGGTCACATCAGGTGAGGGTCTTGTGTTGGGTCAGGTACAGGTTGCATCAAGTGAGGGCCTTTTGATAGGTCTTGTGATGGGGAGGTCATATCAGGTGAGTCTTGTGATGGGTCAGGTACAGGTTGCACCAAGTGAGATTCTTGTGGTAGGTCTTGTGATGAGGAGGTCACATAGAGTGAGGGTTATTGGGAAGTGAAGTGTTGATTGGGGGAGGGGGTTATGTGGGTTGGTTGACTGTGCATTTGATTTGAATTCTGAGCCTGGTTGTAGGTCAATGTTTCTTTTAATGGAATTGCTTGTGGAATGCCAGGCTTATGTTAACCAGTATTCAGGGACATCTATCCCAGAGACTGGGAGTAATTTACAGTCTCTTACAAAAGCCTGACCCGGATGGCAGTGGGCAAAGACACTACAACAAGAAAGCTGCAGGTAGTAGCGGAGAGGCCCTCAGGCCTGACTCACCTGAGAGCCGGTCACCTGAGTGCTGTGGATGGAAGCAATGGTATCGATCAGATTGTGAGCTTCATCAATTATCACTATCTGATCCTTCAGCTGGATCCCAGATGCCCTTCGGGTAGCTTCATGCAGAAGCATTTGGTATGGCAGCACCACCAACTGCGGGGCAGACAGAGGCATTCATTCAATGGGGAGTCCATCACTCTGACTTTTATCTGCAGAACAGATTTTTGGAAAATCTGTTTATACACACACACACCAAAAAAAAAATATTTGTTTTCGTAGGTTTTCACAGGTATAGGTATGTAGGTCATGGCATATTAGGGTCTTTTCCTTACACGGGAAAAGACCCGAATACGCCAAGACATACATACCTATATATATATATATATACGTATACATACCTATATATATACATATACACACATACATACATATATATATATATATGTATGTTTTCTGAGGTTTTCGCGGGTGTTTGTATGTAGGTCTTTGATTATTCGGGTTTTCTCCTATGTAAAATTGGAAGTGTCTTGGCGACATTTCTACGAATGAGACTTCGTCGAAACGTCGCCAAGACATGTCCAATTTTACGCGGGAGAAAACCCGAATAATCAAAGACCTACATACATACATACATACATACATACATATATATATATATATATATATATATATATATATATATATATGTGTGTGTGTGTGTATATATATATATATATATATATATATATATATATATATATATATATATATATATATATATATATATATATATATATATAATCCCCTGCAACTCTGAGCACACCCAACCCCTCACCCAAACAGAACACACCCCCAGCCAATCAGAGCACAGCCAACACCCCCCCATCCAATCAAAACACATCCAAGCCCCCAACCAATCAGAACACACCTCCATCCAATCAGAACACAGCCAAGCTCCCACCCAATCAGTTCAAAGCCCCACTAGCAGTTAAAAGGAAGAAACAGCTGCGATCACACATTGCTCCTATAAGCATGAAGCTGAAAACACCAGCCTGAAGATGATGAATGATTCTTCATTGAAACGTCGCCAAGACACTTCCAATTTTATGCGGGAGAAAACACGAATAACCAAAGACCAACATACACACACACACACACACACACACACACACACACACACAGAGATATAGATATAGATATAGATATAGATATAGATATATAGATATATCTTTTCACATGTAGACTATGAGTGAGTTGGGTCATTCAATCTTATTTGTTAGATTTTATATTTCACAATTTTTCTAGGTGTTCAAACAGGCATATATTGCTCCAAGTCTACAAAGTAGACTAACCTGGAAAATAATAATGGGTTCAAAATTTCTTAGCTAACGATCATTTTAAATCTAATCTATCTATCTATCTATCTATCTATCTATCTATCTATCTATCTATCTATCTATCTAACTAACTAACTAACTAACTAACTATCTATCATCTATTAAATATATTTGCAGCCCATCTTGCCAGGGGCTACTCTGGGCAGCTTCTAACAATAAAATGGGAAAAATGATTTTAAAAAACTAGTAAAGGGATAACACCATTAAAAATATAATCATGAACGTACAATATTATAAAATTAAAAGCTGAGGTGATATTCCGATTCATATCATATTTATAGACCACCCATCTCTGTCATGGATAGGCTCTATAATCCACCACTTTCACCACTACACCATGCTGTGCTTACAAATATGAAGTCTGCTCCTTAAAAATTGAGAATCCATTTAAATTCCTACTGTGTGTGACTGCAAAGCAAACCCAGGTGATCCCAAAGAATACGTAAAAGGTCCCAAGGACAGAATATTTACAAAATAAGAGGAAAACTAGGAAAAAACTGAAAAAACACACGGAAAAAAGTTGATCAACCTTTGTTTCTTAAAAAGTTTTACCACAGTTTTAACAATTAATTACCCTCCTCCTCCCTCCACCTCCCCCACTTCACCCAACCCCCCCCCCAACTTCCCAGAGCAAATACAGGGTATAGAATTTACCAATCATAAGCTAAAATATGCTAATTATTCATAAACTCCCATCCCTGCCCTAGAACCATAACTCCCTTATTTCATATAAAAAAAGATTTTAAAAAAAGGAAATACGGTATACAAATAAAATTATTACTTTCTAGTCATTCATATGCTCTTTGATACTTTTTAGCCTGATATTTGTTTGGAATATATTCTATCCATCTTTTCCATTCCACTATATATCTAAAAATCAAAGCATTTTGGATTAAAATTTGGTGGATTATGCAAAATATTTTGAAGAAGAAGATAAAATTTACCCCACAATTGTTTTTATTGGGTATAACTACGGACTGTACATCAATAGAGACTAAATTAATTTTAAACTTAATATCAGCAGCCAGACTACTGGTGGCACAATACTGGAAGAAGGAACAACTGCCTACTATTGAAGAATGGACACTAAAAGTAACGAATTTAGCAGAAATGGCAAAAATTTCAGCATATCTGAAAGACTATTCACAACCTTTTGAGGCATGAAAAAGCACCCGTCTGATCATCCCGCAGCGATTTAACAAAAGGGTACAAGGCTACACACAAAGAAACGAGGCCATCTGTTTCCAGACGTCAGCAGAGCTTCAAGAGGAAATCCACAAATGCCTACCTGAGCAGCTGGGATGGCGTATCGGCTTCCGTAATAAGGGCAGGCCTTCATTTCTTTTCCCAGAGAAACCAGCTGCTCTATATCTTTCACTTCTACCAGCACTTCATCCCGAAGCAGCTGCAGAGGCTCATAGGAGTTAAATGGACACACCGTTCGGCTCACACGTCTCTTCTTGCCCTCAGTTGTCTCTGCGCCTGTATTCTTTTCTGAAGGCAAATCATCAGAGGGGAAAATTTTCAGAGCAATACGGCGCATTGTTAAGACAGCATTGTGATTACAAGGACCATCCTTTATTCCCAAATGAGATATTGTATGCTTTATACCAGGGGTCTCCAACCTTGGCAACTTTAAGCCTGGAGGACTTCAACTCCCAGAATTCCCCAGCCAGCTTTGCTGGGAATTTGCTGGGAGTTGAAGTCCTCTAGGCTTAAAGTTGCCAAGGTTGGAGGTCTCTGCTTTATACCAGGGATGTCAAACTCGATTTCATTGAGGGCCACATCAGGGTTATGTTTGATCTCGGAGGGGCGTGGTGGGGGGCGTGGTGAGCTCAACATCACTCATGTCGGGAGTCCCTGTGGTGGCCCGAACTCTCTGCCACCGAAAATGGGCTCCTGAGCTCCATTTCTGACTGTGATGGCCTCCTGCAACCCTCCTGAGCTCCATTTTCACTGGCAGAGGCACCACGGGCCAGTCCTTCGCTATTTCCAGGGCGCCCCCCCCCCGGCCAGATCTGGCCCCCAGGCCTTGAGTTTGACACCCCTGCTTTACACCACAAATCCCACAGCCTCACTGTTTCTGTGATATCATGCACACTTTTTTGTTTGTTTGTCCTTTTTTTCAGTACAGGTCAGCCTTCGACTTACGACCACAATTGAGCCCAAATTTTCTGTTGCTGAGACAGGTTAAGTGAGTTTTATGGGCTTTCTTGCCCCAGTTGTTAAATGAATCAGTGCAATTGTTAGTCAGTAGTAGTAGCACTTAGACTTATATACCGCTTCACAGTACTTTACAGCCCTCTCTCAGCGGTTTACATAGTCAACGTATTTCCCCCAACAATCTGGCTCCTCAGTTTACCAACCACGGAAAGAAGGAAAGCTGAGTCAACCTTGAGCCAGTGAGAATCGAACCACTGCCAGTGAGCAGAATTAGCCTGCCATACTCCATTCTAACCACTGCACTACCACTGCTCCTAGTAACACCGTTGTTAAGTGAACCTGGCTTCCCATTTTGTTTGTCAGTGATCCCAGGACCTCAAGAGACTGCAACTGTCACAAATATGAGTGAGTTGCCAACCTTCTGAAGGTGATTGTAAGGATAAAAACCCAAGTCAATACACATCACTGTGATCGCTTTTTTTTTTTAAACAAATTTTATTCACAAGTTTCCCTTTTATCATGCATATTTTATGAACAGAGTGCTGACCGGGTCACAACGTATAAATCTTATACATAATCAAAATCATCATTATAATATATCTTAACCCTTTATCACAAATTAAACATTTTTCTCCATTTCTTATTGTTTCAACTTCTGCCACATTATTTTTCCCCCATTATTTTTTTATCATTTTCAATTTTATATTTGAATAGCATCACTTTATGCCTTATATTTTTTCTCAATTACAGTTGTTCCAATTATTTACCATCTTTCTTCATTTCCGGAAGAGTCTCTCTAATTCCTTCTTCCCAATCATTAGCATTAAAATATTCATCCTAATTTACATTGTTATCAAAATTAATATTATTAAATTACTTATTTTCACCTTTCCATCTACTGTAGTTTATCACAGACTTTGTGATTGCCTTTGAAGAAGTGCACAATATAATGCAATCATTATTACTCTCTACATGACGAGTGTCAGGGCAACCCACCTCTAAAAAAAAGCTTAGAATTGTGAGACAAAACTCGTAAGGACGGTGTTCTTGCATAAGGCCTCATGAGATTTCAGGCTTTTAATTAAAAAAACTAATTTAAAAAAAATATTTTCCTGTGCTCCTGACATTCCATGAGATCAAATACCAATGCCTTAGGGCATACAAAAGCTTCCATTCAAATTGGTTCATGCACAAAACATTCCATTTCAAGCATGAAATTACTGCATTGAGTACAAAAAAATTGACTGTTCCAAGAATTTCGGAAGAGTTTTTGCATCCAAACAGATCTCTTTCAATGCAAGGCTCGGTTTTACACTTAGGAGCATTTCTAAATACATTGAAAACAGCCACTTTCATAACTCCAAACAAGAATCTTGGAGAAACTTTTACACCCTTTGGATCCAAGCATCCACCGACTGCTTACTGGTTCCTGCTACTTACAATGATTTCCCAACTGGACTCTAATGCAAGCAAAAGACCGCAGTTCACCCATAATATTTCAAGCACCAAATAGTCTGCACATCTCTATGAAAGGAAACCTAACCACAGGTACAGAAGAATCCCAACATTAGCAAACTACCAAGAAAAAAAGCTTGGGATAAACCCCGTATCTGTCCCACCACCTGCATGGATGGCATGGAATAGTTACTGTTGGGCTGAAGAAAACAAAAACAGAAAAGCAAGAAAAGAGAACCAAATGAAATACCCTAAAATAGGAAATTAGCAATAGCACTTAGACTTATATATATATATACCGCTTCACAGTGCTTTATAGCCCTCTCTAAGCGGTTTACAGAGTCAGCCTATTACCCCCAACAATCTGGGTCCTCATTTTACCCACCTCAGAAGGATGGAAGGCTGAGCCTGGTGAGATTTGAACCACCATATTGCAGATAGCAGGCAGGCAACAGAAGTAGCCTGTAATACTGCACTCTAACCACTGCGCCACCGAGGTTCTTAGCTGGTTGGAATGCTGAATAGGAGCAATCCAAGCTACAGGTAGTCCTCGACTTTTTTTTTTTTATTTATTTACATTTATATCCCGCCCTTCTCCGAAGACTCAGGGCGGCTTACAGTGTATAAGGCAATAGTCTCATTCTATTTGTATATTTACAAAGTCAACTTATTGCCCCCCCAACAATCTGGGTCCTCATTTTACCTACCTTATAAAGGATGGAAGGCTGAGTCAACCTTGGGCCGGGCTTGAACCTGCAGTAATTGCAGACTATTGTGTTCTAATAACAGGCTCCTTACAGCCTGAGCTATTCCGGCCCAAGCTATGACTTATGACCACAATTGACCCCAAAATTTCTGCTGTTAAGTGAGACATCTGTTAGATGAATTTTGCCCCATTTTACAACGTTTCTTGCCACAGTCATTAAGTGAACCACTGCAGTTGATAAGTTAGTAGCCCAGTTGTTAAGTGAATCTGGCTTGCCCATTGACTTTGCTTTCAGAAGGCTGAAAAAAGGCATTGCGTGACCTTGGGACACAGCAACGGTGTTAAATATGAATCCATTGCCAAGCATCTGAATTTTGATCACATGATCATGGGGATGCTACAAAGCAGGAGTCTCCAACCTTGGCAACCTTAAGCCTGGCAGACTTCAACTCCCAGAATTCCCCAGCCAGCTTTGCTGGGGATTTCTGGGAGTTGAAATCCGCCAGGCTTAAAGTTTCCAAGGTTGGAGAACCCTGCTACAAAGGATGCGAGTGTGAAAAACGGTCATAAGTCACTTGTTCCAGTGCCATTGTAACGTTGAATGGTCACTAAATGAACTGTTGTAAGTCGAGGACTTCCTGTACAGGTAGTCAACAAAGTTTTGACATATCTCACCCAAGATACTTATGACCTGGTTCCAAAGTTTTGACAGTTTGCTTAACCACTGCTGCAAAAAAAAAAATTATAAAATTGGCCGGTCATATGATGACCCATTTTATGACCATCACAACTTATGACTGCAATTGGCAGGCTCCATTACAGTCATAAGTCAAGGAGTGCCTCTATGAAGTATTTTGCAGTTCCCTCTGGTTGAAGATTGTCGCCACCATCACTTTAAAATGCACAGCCTCCATTTACTTGGCTTCAGCAAAGTAATTACATGGATCCATCAGGACTCCTTGACATACCACGTTTATTCTTCTGCATCTCCATACAACGATCATTGATGAGCTGGACAAGTCCCAGGCTTCGCACTTCCTCGTTCACACATAAGTTCTAAAATAAATGGACAGGTGCAAACAGAGATCAGTTATTAAACCAGTTATTAAAGTTTGGTCTAGGGCAGGGCTCTGCAAACGTGGCTCTTTTAAGACTTGTGGACTTCAACTCCCAGAGAGTTGAAGTCCATATGTCTTAAAAGAGCCACATTTGCAGACCCCTGGTCTGAGGTTAAGGCAGAGTTCCCCAACCTTTCCAGCTTTGAGGGCTGGGGACGGAGGAGACAAGAGGGAATGGTTCCGCAGGAGTGGCCAGCAAGTGCATGTGCCACTCCATTTGCACGAGTGGCCTGCATGTGCACCCACTGCTCATGCAAATGGAGTGCACATGCTCGCCCGCTTGCACAAGTGGGGATACGCATGCGTGCACGTTTGCCAATCACTTCTGCAGCCTGCTTCCAAATGGCTCGTGGCCCAGTAGTATTCCGCAGCTCAGGGGTTGGGGACCCCCAGTTTAAGGCACTAGGCTAGAAAGTGGGAAACCATGAGTTCAAGTCCCGCCATAGGCAGGAAAATCCTCAAGATGACTCTGGGCCAATCAATCTATCACAACACAACACAACTTACAGATTTGTTGTGGGAAAAATAGTAGGAAAGTGTGGTGCATATATTTGCCACCTTGGGTTATGGTAAAAATAATTAAGATGGGAGAGAGAGGGGGTGGAGAGAGAGAGAAAGGTGATAGAAAAGACCTTTCAATGTGTTCCCTTCAGTATCACAGTTGGGCAAGTAGAAAACAATGCAAATTTCTTTCAACAACCAAAAAAGCTGTAAAGATTCACAAATATACAAACTCACCATGAAAATAATGCATTGTCTCCAAGGCTGCTAATAAGACACATTGTTTGGCTACGGAATACTTACATTGAATTCAGGTTCCTGAAATTACTTTTAAAATTATTCCTTTAGTTGGCAATTTAGAACTCCTGAGTCAGAGGACTATCAAAGCAAAGCCACATTGTTTTTATCTCCCCTTTCATCACTTAGTCAAGCATTATTAGTCTTCTGCCTTTTATACATTCCCACCTCATACTACAGACTGATAACAGAGGGAAAGTATACTGTGTGGGAATAAAAATCATATTGTCAACTCGCAAAACATCCCTGGCCTGCTCTCGAGTTCCCATAAGCAAGGGGGGGATGGGAAACCGACGAAACGGCACGGCAGCCAAAGACAGACGCACATTTCGGACTTATCATTCTCAAGGCTGTATCTCAGGGTTACCCACAGCAGTCGGAGGGGAGTGATCTCTACAACCCATGAAATTGCTTCGTTGGCAAATGTGATTGATGACACACCCTGGGGGGAGGGGGAAACAGGGTCATGATCGCTGCATAAATTATGTAGGGTCAGAGCTGGCTTCACTTGGGAATGTGCCGACATGAAGCTCCTAATCAATAACTGGATATCTTTTGAAGCTTGACTCAAGGCTCATGATTTTATTAGGGCATCCGTGGGAACCCTGACAGATATGAGGCGACACAAGGAAACCAAACACAAGCTTGCTCATTTTGGTGGCAGTTCTTAGGTTATGGCTCCTTGAAGGAAGGTCCAAATTCTTTACTCCCCCTTTTATTATTAGTGTTGTTATTATAGTTATTATTCTGTTGCTTTGCATGTACATCGAAAGCTTCTGTACGGAGACAAATTCTTTGTGAATCTAATCACTCTTGGCCAAATAAAGTATTCCATTCCATTCCATTATATTGCTTTGAGAAAGATACCTACCTGCCTAGAGCCCAAAGACACCAGACGAGTCTCCTTACTAAAAGGGCTCTTCTGAACTTCATGGATAAATTGAGCCAGCTGGGAATGTGTCCGGCTGCAGTAATAAATCTGCAAAATAGATTGAGTAGGTATCAGAATCTTATTCATGAAGAGCAGTGTTTCTCAACTTTGACAACTTTAACATATGCGGACTTCAACTCCCAGAATTCGCCGGTCAGAATGCTGGATGGCTGGATGGATATTGAGGGAGCTTGGTTGTTACAGAAGTACAGAATCTTGCAACCTTTCTTGCCACAGTTGTTAAGTGAATCACTTCAGTTGTTAAGTTAGTAACACGGTTGTAAAGTGAATCTGGTTCCCCCCAGATTGTTGTCAGAAGGTGCAAAAGGAGATCAAGAGCCGAAGTGGTGCAGTGGTTAGAGTGTAGTACTGCAGGCTACTTCAGCTGACTGCTAGCTGCAGTTCAGCAGATCGAATCTCACGGGCTCAAGGTTGACTCAGCCTTCCATCCTTCTAAGGTGGGTAAAATGAGGAGCCAGATTGTTGGGGGCAATATGCTGGCTCTGTAAACCGCTTATAGAGGGCTGTAAAAGCTCTCTGAAGCGGTATATAAGTCTAAGTGCCATTGCTATATGACCAGAGTACAGTGTTTCTTGTCCACTGTCTACTATCTTATTTTGATCCTTGAAATACTGAACAGATTACAAGAGAAGATGAGAGGATTGTTGGAGTAAAGGTTTTAAAATAAACTTAAAAGTTAAAGGCTCTTGCAGATAACTTGGTGTTTGCTTTGGGAAGATCCTTTAAAAGGATTTGAAACAGGGGTGAAATGCTCCTGGTTCAGACCAGTTCGGCTGAACTGTTAGCAATGGTGGCCACTGGTTCAGAGAACTGGTAGTGATGGCAGCGCGAGGCTCCGCTCACCCACCTGGTCATCGTTACTTCCTGGTTTTTACCCTCTGCGCATGCGCAGAAGGTCCAACCACGCATGTGGCGTGTGCACTTCCGAACCAGTTGGGAAGGTAAGTGGATTTCACTCCTGATTTGAAACATTAATGGGAAAACTAAAAGAATTTGGTAGCAAGTTTTAAGATCAATAAACAAAAGATGAAGATGTTAACAAAAGTATTAAAAGAGATCAAAGAGAATTAATGAATAAAAGGGTTTTTGAGTAGTAAATTATTATCTGGATATCATTACGACAAATATGAACTGTATGCTATATCAAAATAATTAAGCTAAGACATCGAATGAGGTTTAAAAAGACACATTAGGATGGGAAAAACTAAATTGTCATTGCTAGGAGTATTTTTCTGATAAAAATGAATCTCCTGTCTAGAATGATATTTTTGTTTCAGACAATATCTGTTTTGACAACTGATATACCATTTAGTGGGAAAAGACAATTACAAATATTGAATCACTTAATTCCATATTTTGCCAGCAAATATTGGCAGCGTGATATTAGACTGCTTCGGGGCTTCTTTTCAAAAAGATTGGCTACCCCTGATTTAACTATAGGTTAGAAAATGAAACAAAGTGTTAATTTTAACTGAAAGAAACAGGAACGGATTAAAACAGATAAAGGAAAATTGGTAGGCTATGCAAAGAGGTGTCCAAACAGTTTACTATTAATTCCCATGGATGATTCTGCAAAGCAGTTGCAGGAAGAAACATGTACCCCTTCCAACTTGCCTTTGCAACATGCTCTTCCTGTAGGTCATCATCGTCATCATCACTATCCACTCCAGTTAACCTAAAGAGTGAAAAGAGGAAAGTTATGCTCAGAAGCATTTTTGCCTGGCCCAATCAGTTTATCTTCTAAACAACACATTTCAGAATGGCCCCAGCAGTTTCTACTAGCCCAGTGTTGGCGAACCTTTTGGGCTCAGTGTATCAAAAATTTAGAAAATGCCTAACCTGACTCTACTATGTCTCACACACACACTGAATAAAACTAATTATACATTCCTTTATTTAAGGGATATTTATTTAAGGGTCCAATCATATGTGTGATTCCCCAGGATCGGCTGTGTGCTGCTTACCTTCAAGAAATGCTCACTTTCTATGGACAGGCCCTTATGGCCTACCCAAGGAAGCTGCTGTGGCCTATCGGCCACCAGCCCCTCCAACAGCTGAAGCAGATGAGGTGGCGTGGGAGTCAGGGCCAGCATCAAGGCAACCTGAAAGCTCCCAGAGGGAAGAGGGAATGGAGCTGTCAGAGAGAGAGAGGGACAGAGGCAGAGCCTGGGATGTCCATCAGCCCTCAGATGGAGAGTCAACAGCCCCCAGGTCTGGAGGTGGCTGATGAAGAAGAGGAGATACAGCTGGGCCCAGTGCCTGATGTGCGGATGCTCAGAAGGCAGAGGAGAGGAGAGCAGTGGAAATCTATGGGCCGATCCTTGGGATGGAAGAGCCATCACAGCTAGCGAAGCCCCACCCTAGCTCTGGGAATAAAAGGCAGGGGGCGGAGATGAATAGATGTGGCAGATAACTATTCACCTCCATGCTGGACAGACTTGTTAGCCTGCTGTGTGAGAGAGAGAGAGAGACTTTTTTCTGGGGCTGCTGGCGCTCCTAATAAAGGAATCGTTGATTTAACCACAGAGAGTTTGTTGTGTTTGAGAACTGGGTCAGAACAGAACCTCTGGGTTGCACGAGGCCTTTGTTCTTGAAGCAGCTTTAGAGAATGCTCTTCTGCAGCCTTTGCGGCCTCCAAAAGTCATATGAAAGCAAGTCTCATTCTTGCACAATTTTCAGAGGCTATGGCCATCTCAAAGACATCACACATGAATGGGGCATACCTTTGAGATTTGTTGTGAATGCTGATGCATCATCCAAAACATTGTGACATGTCACCTTTGACATGCATGTCATATGTTCACCATCACTGTGATCATCATTCACCCAAACTTTGGCTTCTGGATTTAATAACTGGAAGATTCTATCACCTCTTGGGAGGAAAAATTGATGGAATGCCTGTTGCGGAGTCTGAATTGAGCTTAACTCCTGCCTAAACCAAAGGCTTTCATGGATGGTAACCCAACCTTTCTGGAAAACTTGCAAGAGAGATATATATTTCCCTAGAGAATTTAATTCCTCGCTTCAAGCTCTTGTAGTCATACCAGTATTCATACCTATTTCCTATTTTCTGCTCCTCGTCACTCTCGTATTCTGTAAGGATCAGATCTTCCTCACTCCCATCTGAAAGCTCCAAAAAACCAGGCTCAGCGGGGGTAGATAAGCTGTCCTTGCTGAGCTGAAGCAGGTGCTCTGCCTCCTCGTCCTCCTCCATCCGCTGAAATAAGCACAAGGAAAACATCTGTCAATCCAAGCCAGGTAATCTATCATACCTAGGAAGTCTTCTGAGCCCCTACCCTTTCTCAATGAGGAATTAGCTCATGCAGGAGACCAGTGGGAAATGGATGGCTAGATAGATGGAGGGATAATAAATATAATTTATTTTTCAATACTTGTCTAATATACTATACTACAATATTGGGTAGTCACTGCAAATAAAAATCAATACAGAAGCCAGTTCCGAAAGAGCAATTCTTATCTAATTATAGATTTACGGTTCATAAATTCCTCATTTATCTATTATCCTCAACTCTTACATTGTTCATGCAGTTTTCTTTGGGGCACTATAACTTTGGATCAACTTTTTTTTCATTACAATCCATTAATCTCCAACGTTATTTGTGGGGAAATTATTTTAATTTTTATTCACAGCTCTGGAAACACTCACCTTCCTTTTAGACACATATTTCAATTTCACATTGTGTCGAATTTGCTCAAGGTACGCTTCTCGTTTCTTCCTCTTGATATGCTCTTCCTAAAGAAATCAGAGAATTGCAAGGAAAGTTCAACCACCTGGAACCTGGAAATTTGTTGTCAAAAATATTGCTGTAAAATTACTTCACAACATATAACATTCAATAATGTTTTATAGAAGTTCTGAACAATTCATATGTTGCCAAATATTTGATGGGCAAAGGCCCCAACTGTTTTTTAAGCAGACATTATCTTACATTTCTCATTTTAAAATGTTCTCAGTGTAAAATGAGATATGTTAGTAAGCAAGTCTTTAGATAAACAAAGGAATACCAGATTTTGTCTAATTTAAAAGCATTAAATTATCTACTAAACATTTTAAAATGATAACTGCAACTCATTTGCTGTTCTTAAGGGCACACATACCACCATTGTATTGTGTTCATCTATCTGAGGATGTGAGGAATACATTATAGGTTTTTATAGGATTATAAAATCCTATAATTATATATTATATACATTATATACATTATAGGAAACACTGGAGTGCCACCAAGTATGTTCATTTGTAGGTTTCTAAAACAGGACTGTCAAACTGCAGCGTCATGGCAGCGTCATGTGACATATCACAACTTTTTTCCCCTTCACTAAACCGGGCGTGGGTGTGGCCAGTGTGCGACACATCCACCTGCGGGCCGCGAGTTTGGCAGCCCTGTTCTAAAGTATCAAGCATCAATTTTATTTTCTTAGATGTCATTTTCTCCTTAGGGTATCATATCCTTTGACTTTGCTCTTTTTATTAAAAATACAGCACATGGAAAAGGTACAAGAGTGGTGTTTGATGGCTGCAACTAAAAGAAGAGCAGAGGTTACAATGGGGCAAGTGTCAATAGTACATAGTTTTCTATCTGTGAATACATCATCAGGATTAAATAAAGATAGAATAGAATAGAATAGAATAGAATAGAATAGAATAGAATAGAATAGAATAGAATAGAATAGAATAGAATAGAATAGAATAGAATAGAATTTTGTATTGGCCAAGTGTGATTGGACACAAAAGGAATTTGTCTTGGTGCATATGCTCTCAGTAGACATAAAAGAAAAGATATGTTCATCAAGAATCATAAGGTACAATACTTAATGATAGTCATAGGATACAAATAAGTAATCAGGAAACAATCAATATCAATATAAATCATAAGGCTACAAGCAACAAAGTTACAGTCATACAGTCATAAGTGGAAGGAGATGGGTGATGGACCTATAAGCAACCAATTTTTACCTTCAGTCTATGTATCATTTCCTGTTCTTTTTTCTCCTGCACAAATTGCATTATCCAGTCTGGTTCATTGGTCACTGGCTGGCTGGCTAAAGGCTTTGTAATGCTTTTCTTGAGTTCATCTTCTCCATCTTTTCCACTAATTTTAGTTGCTAATAGCTGGGCTTCCTCCAGTTTCTTTTTTTCTTCAAAATCCCGGAGCCACGAAAGCGCACCACAAATCAAACTTAATGATTTACCCTAACAGGGAAGAGGAAGCGCAGGTATATTTTTAAATCATAACATAAACAGGATGTTAACATTTCCAAATAAAATTCTAGAAGATTTTAACATTTATATTTGTGTTATTTTTGACAAAATATTTTCTAGGCTGGCTGTAAGACTCACAATAGCCATCTATTAAATAGCAAGTAGATATCTACCCCTCCCTTACTCGTCTGGCAAAGTGCTTGCTACCTATTGCTCCCAATGCTTACGCTCAGGGGTGTCCCCAGAGTATGGTCAATGAAGACAAGATGGGTACAATGCCCATGAAAAACCGGTGGTGCTTCAAATCACACTTTCATGGATGCCATACGGACTATTTTCAACATTCTCTAGGGCAGGGGTCTGCAACCTTAAATACTCAAAGAGCCATTTGGACCCGTTTCCCACAGAAAAGAAAACACCGGGAGCCAAAAAACCTGGGTGGGGGTGGCCAACTCAATGTCACTCACTTCCATCAATCACATGACCCCCTTGCCACGCCTACCCATCCAGTCATTAGGGCAGAGAACCAGTTGTTAAAAAACATCCGGGAACCACAAAATCCTTTTGACATCTCTCTCTCTCTCCCCTCCCTCCCTCCCCCTCTCTCCCCCCCTCCTCTCTGTATCTCTCTATGTCTCTCTCTCTCTCTCTCCCTCTTTCTGTATCTCTCTATCTCTGCCCTGGCTGCATCTCCATTCCCTGCCGTCGCCCTTACCTTCTCAGGCCAAGCGATGAGTGATTAGGAGAGGAGGGCGAGGAGCAGGGCCAGCCAGTGGTGGGATCACCTGACAGGGAGACACAGCAGAGGGCCCAAAGAGCCACATGTGGCTCCGGAGCCACAGGTTGCTGACCCCTGCTCTAGGGACATTCCTGGTCACACCACTATCTCGATAACAGAAAGGTGAGGGGGGAGTGTGTTAAATTAAAAAGAGACTTACTGTGCCAGTAGGGCTCTCAAATATGCCAATCTTTCCCATCTCCAAGACCTGATAAAGTTTAGCCATAAATTGCTCTTGAATGGGATATGGTGTATAAGGAAAGGGAAAGTTCACTCTAGCCTTTTCTTCAGTTTCTTCTGTCATCTCCTGCCTTGAGAGGGAGGGGAAACATATAAAAAAAAAATTCCTAAAACAGATGTAACTGTTAGCATAATTCCAAAAGAAAACATTACACAAACACACATGGAGAACCAAACTGACTCTCTGCAATTCTCAATAAATCTGATTGTTTTGATCCCTGCAAGGATTTGGTCTTCCAAACCACTACAGGACCTCTTTTGTGTGAATTATACATAAATCTGCTAAATTCTGAGTTTTTTTATTGTTTTGCACTTTGATTATTTATTCTTCTTGCTCTTTATATATTAGTCTCATTGTTTAAACAAGTGTTTTCTATGTTCTCATCAACTAACTATTATCAACTATGATTTACGCCAGTTGACAGCTTAGGTTACAGGAATAGAATATATAATATAATATAATATATTATATATAATAATATATAATATATTATATTTTTATATTATATTATATATAATATATATTATATAATAATAATGTATAATATATTATAATATATATATATATATATATATATATATAATATAATTATATATATTTTATATATATATAATATAATATATTAGAATATATATATATTCTTTTATATATATGTGTGTGTGTTTTCTGAGGTTTTCGCAGGTGTTTGTATGTAGGTCTTTGGTTATTCATATTTTCTCCCACGTAACATTGGAAGTGTCTTGGCGACATTTCAACGAAGTCTCATTCGTCATCGTCAGGCTGGTGTTATCAGCTTTGTGTATATATATAAGGTAAAGGTTCCCCTCGCACATACGTGCTAGTCGTTCCTGACTCTAGGGGACGGTGCTCATCTCCGTTTCGAAGGCAAAGAGCCAGCGCTGTCCAAAGATGTCTCCATGGTCATGTGGCTGGCATGACTAAATGCCAAAGGCGCACGGAATGCTGTTACCTTCCCACTAAAGGTGGTCCCTATTTTTTCTACTTGCATTTTTACGTGCTTTCAAAATTGCTAGGTTTGCAGAAGCTGGGACAAGTAACGGGAGCTCACCCCGTTATACGGCAGCACGAGGGATTCGAACCGCTGAGCTGCCAACCTTTCGATCGACAAGTTCAACATCCTAGGCGGAGCCACCGCATCCCATATATATATATATATGAAGCACGAAGCTTTTCTCCTAGAAGCACGAAGCTGTAAACACTTAGCCTGAAGATAACAAATGGGATTTCGTTGAAACGTCGCCAAGACACTTCCAATTTTACACGGGAGAAAACCCGAATAATCAAAGATATATATATATATATATATATATATATATATATATATATATATATATATATATATATATATATATATATATATATATATATATATATATATATATATATATATATATATATATATATATATATATATATATATATATATTTATATATATATATATGTGTGTGTTTTCTGAGGTTTTCAGGTGTTTGTATGTAGGTCTTTGGTTATTGGTTTTCTGTAAAATTGCTCCCAGCAATTGCTCCCAGAAGCACGAAGCTGTAAACACTTAGCCTGAAGATGACGAATGAGACTTCGTCGAAACGTCGCCAAGACACTTCCAATTTTACGCGGGAGAAAACCCGAATAACCAAAGACCTACATATATATATATATATATATATAGAATAGAATAGAATAGAATAGAATAGAATAGAATAGAATAGAATTTTATTGGCCAAGTGTGATTGGACACACAAGGAATTTGTCTTGGTGCATATGCTCTCAGTGTACATAAAAGAAAAGATACGTTCATCAAGGTACAACATTTACAACACAATTGATGATCAATATATCAATATAAATCATAAGGATTGCCATCAACAAGTTATAGTCATACAGTCATAAGTGGAAAGAGATTGGTGATGGGAACTATGAAACGATTAATAGTAGTGCAGATTCAGTAAATAGTCTGACAGTGTTGAGGGAATTATTTGTTTAGCAGAGTGATGGCCTTCGGGAAAAAACTGTTCTTGTGTCTAGTTGTTCTGGTGTGCAGTGCTCTATAGCGTCGTTTTGAGGGTAGGAGTTGAAACAGTTTATGTCCAGGATGCGAGGGATATATATATATAATTTCAATTCACTTTAACCTACTATTACATTTATACACTGCCTGACTCTCAAAAAATGTCAAATTATGACACATTTAAGAGTCTACAGTCGTGTCGGAGGTTCGGACCCGACTGAATGGTTGAGGATAACGAGGATAGTTCAAATTGGCTGGGAATTTTGGGAGAGGTAGTCCCTGTAGCTTGAGAAAAGACAAACTCGAATAAAGTTTTCTAGTTCTTTTGCAAATTCCGGGTGAAATTTGCGGGATAAACTGAGTTTGACTTCCAACATGCCCACCACCATTGATTCATATGAAGTTCTCTCACTTCCCAGGATCCCCCTTAACGCCACCTACCTTAGGTCGCTGCGGCCCCCCTAAAAAGCGAAGTGACTTCGAATTGACCGCAAAGCACTTTTTCCGACCCACACGCACTTTCTTTCCTCGGGATGACGTCACTGGCTTCCCCCTCGCGACCGGCCAAAAAAAAAAAAAAGAAGGAGCCCTCTGCGGAAAAACAACCCCTGCCCGTTTGGTAGAACTTCCCGCTAAACACGCGCGCCCGAAGGCTATTGGCTAGCCAACCTGCCGCCGCTCAACGCGTGACCAATCAGAGGACAACAGTCAGAGAACGACGCTTTCTCCAGAGCGAGCGCGCGCCTTACGGCCGCTTCCGATTGGCTTTGTGAGGCGGGTTGTGACGTGGGCTGGCCGTTTGCTCGTGGCTTCTGCCAAATTGGAGTCCAGCCAGCATTTCGGTTCCATTTAACTTTGAATAGGCTTTGCGTGGAAGATAAATTTACTCGAGAGTTAATCCTCGCGGCGTGCAGGCTTGTTTTTAGACAGGTTTTCCTAGAGCGTCCTTGTAAGCACATTAGGAGCCTGAAACATCGATTATGGGCTCAGTGTTAAATGATTAGAATATTTTTTTCTACACTGTTCAGAAGTAAACATTTATCATATATATTCTGCTGCCTTCCGCTTGGCGGGCTCCAGCTTATTTAACCATCTTCCCTGCCGAGGCTTTTCCTCCCTGCTGGCCTCTCACCCAGGATGGCTTTAGAAGCATCACCTGTCGAGGTGTACAAGAACAGGTGTTCAGGAGGGCAGAGCAGTTCAGTCTTAAGACGGGTCTCCAACCTTGGCAACTTTATGACTTGTGGACTTCAATTCCAAGAATTCCTCAGCCAGCATGTGCTGGCTGAGGAATTCTGGGAGTTGAAGTCCACAAGTCATAAAGTTGCCAAGGTTGGAGACCCCTGGTCTAAGAAGCCTTGGGGCACTGATGCCCTGGTCGACTGGGCACCACTGGAGCCAAGAGACATGCTGGGTGAGGCCAAGGGAGCAGCTACTCCGCCTTTTTTCTTTCTGGACTGCCTCCTATGGCTGGCTTGCCAATTGGTGCCCTCTTGTCTTTTAAAAGTATAGGGTTGGAAGGGTCCCTGGAGGTCTTCTAGCCTGGTGCAATGCTCTGTAGAAGAATCCTCATATCATCCCAAACCGTGTCCAAACATTGCTTGTAAAACTCCACTGCTGCCGCATCCAGGACTCTTAAGAAAGTAGCTGAGTAGTCATCCTAGTCAAGAAATGTCTTCTTATTTCAAATTTGGATTTCTCCTTTTAAGTTTGTCATCCACCGGTTGTCGTACCCTCAGACACTACAAAAAATAAATCCACACCCTCTGCCCTGTGACATCTCTGCATCCATTGGAAAACTATCATCTCTTCCCTGAAGCCTTCTCTCTTTTTTTTTAACACTAAACATATAACATACAGGATTGCCAACATGATCGCCAATGTCCGATAATGTATATGGCATGAGAAGAAGAAGAAACAGTTCCTTTAACTGTTCTTCGTAAGCTTTTGCCTTCAAGACCTTTATCATTTTGTCACTCTTCTCTGCACTTTTTCCAGCATCTGAGCATCCTGTTGATATTGTGATTAGCAGAACTGGACACAGTATACAAGATGCAATTTGAGCAGTGCAACATAGAGCAATACTATCTTCCCATGATCTTGACAATATACCTCTGTTCATTCATCCCCAAACTGCATAGGCATGCAGTAGTTGTGGCATACTGATAGCTCATGTTTAATTTGTGGACTACCAGGATACCCAGATCCTTCAAGTACTACTGCTGAGTCAGGTACCACCTGCCTTGTGTCTGTGCACTTGTTTTTTTTCCTAAGTAGAGAACCTTACATTTTTCACCATTCCACCACACATTGTTGGTTAGGGCCCAATATTGAAATCTGTTAAGATTCTTTTGAACCTTGAACCTATCTTCTGAGGTATTGGCAAAGAATTAGAATAGAATAGAATAGAATAGAATAGAATAGAATAGAATAGAATAGAATAGAATAGAATAGAATAGAATAGAATAGAATTTTTTATTGGCCAAGTGTGATTGGACACACAAGGAATTTGTCTTGATGCATGTGGTCTCGGTGTACATAAAAGAAAAGATATGCTCATCAAGAATTCTAAGGTACAAAACTTAATGATAGTCATAGCCTCCAGATAGAAATGCCTTCCACTTTGTGTCATCCACAAATTTCATGAGCATTTTTCCTATTTTTTTCATCCGAGACATTTATGAATATAATAAAGAGTACTTGGCCCAGGATAGAACTCTTTGGTACCCCACTGCATATCTCCCTCCATGTGGATGTAGAATCATTAAGAACTGCATATCTGGCAACAATTGTTCAGTCAACTGTGAATCCATATCATAGTGGGACCATCCATCACATATTGTTCCAGTTTATCAAGAAGTTGGTCATGGTCTATTTTATCATACTTTACTGATGTCTAAATATACTACATACCATTTTCTTGATTCAGTAATCTAGTTGCATAGTCAAAGAAAGCAGTAAGATTTATCTGGCACAACTTATTTTTAATGCATCCATGCTGGCTTCTGATCATAATCTTGTTCGTTTTTAAGTGCTTGCAAAGCCACTGTTTGGCAATCATGTAGGATTTTTTGGGGGGATTATTAATCTTAAACTGGACAGGGTCTTGGTGACTACAAAGCAGTGTTAGGAGCTACAAAAAAATGAGCACAAAAAAGTCACACATGGCCATATGTGACACATGGACTCTGAGTTTCATTAACATCAATTATAAGAATGTGACCCTGATTTTGCAAACTTGTACAGCACAGAGTGAGAGACATCTAGTTAATGTTCATATTAGGAACTGACAAACATTCTATAGGCAATAAATGCCTACCACTTAGCTCATTTTTTCCTCCCTTTTGGCAATGAAACATGCTTATTTCCTTCTTTTATATTTTTATTTTTCATGCCTTGTTACAATAACGTATCATAATTGAGCCGTTTGAAAGTGAATGGCTCTCAGCCACCAATTAAAGATTGTCCTTGCGGGTTTTAACAATGAGGTTGCATTAAAACTATAATTGTGTGATCCAATAAAGCCTCCGTTAATGTGAAGGAAGACACAGCAGTCATCATTTCCTATTTGAAACAGATTAAATTCACACATTACCATCTTCTATGGTTCTTCCATAAGTGGCTCCAAAGGTATTCAGAGCCATGAAACCAAGAGACAACCAAAACCTCCCCAAAGAAGCCAGCTGGGTTAGTAGTTGCATTTTACTATGATACTGATGATTAGGTAATGTTTTCCATAATACTCAAGCAATATAATTTATGCATGCATGACCTAATTTGACATAGAAAGCTTTGTCTTCTAACACAAGGGAATCACTTAAAAGTTCGTACAGGATAGCCAACAGATTGCCAGGATTATCTCTAGCAGTTGACTTGCATTACATAATGGAAGGATTTAGCTTTGTTTTCAGCAAAGTATATTGAAAAGAATCTTGCCACCCAATGATGTCACAAGCATCTCTTGTGACCTAGCCTATCGGGGTGGTTCTTCTTCATTCCTCCGTCTATTTTCTCTTTTCCCTTCAATATGCCTGAACAAAGATGCCACTTGGCAAGCAGAATAAAGTAGAGACTGAAAGAGTTTGAGACCTTAACTTTTATCTGCATACCTGCTAATGGTTCCTCCATTAAAATAAGTGTGTTCCCAGCGACTCCACCAGGAAAATGGGGTGGCATCCAGCTATTCTTGTTCTCCTTATTTGTGGTGAGTTAGAACATTTGTGTAGTCTTTTCCTTACTCTGTCTTGGAGAAACTTCAATTTCACTGTCAGGGCCAATGTGTTGATTTCTTTACTAAACTGTTTATGGAAATTCCTGCTCCCATGATAAGGCCAAGACAAGGGAACCTCCTTTTCTCCTCAGGAATTTTGAGTCCTCTTACACAAAAATATGTCCTTGGAAAGTCAAAAATGTTAATTTTTACTATATGTTTAGAGGCAAGGAGAAAAGGAAAACATGCATTCAGTGACAGTGAAAGCTATTAACAAGGCTCAGCATTTTTATGAATCTTGTGTAACATATTCCTTGTGGAAAGATTAGAGAAGAGGCAGAGGTTTTAACCTCAGTTCTGGCAGAATCAATGGAGAAAGTTTCCTGCTTTAAGCTAGGCTGCAATGAAGCCAGCAGTTTAGACATTAATAGCTGCGTTATTTTGAGGGGACAGCACATTTACACTGTTATACAAGCTGTATACTCACTACTTTACATTGTAGCCAAGTGTCATTTCTTCAGTGTTGTCACATGAGAAGATATACTTAAATATTTACAAAATATGAGGGGGTATACTCACTTCTGTGACATATTGTATATAGATTTTATAAAATGAAGAGAGGATGAGGAGGGAAAAGGAAAACAAAATCAGGTACCAATCCTTCAAATTACCCAATCTTGATTATAACAAACAATACTAGAAAAAGAAACAAAGTAAAACTGGTCTTTTTGCACTTTGATACAACAGCTCCGTGAATGGGGAAGGAGAGGAATAGCTAAATGGATACCGGTAGTCCTTGACTTACAACGCTTCATTTAGGGTCTGCTCAAAGTTACAAAGGCATTGAAAGAAGGGATTTATGGCCATTTTTCACATGACCATTGCAATATCCTCATGGGTCACGTGATCAAAATTCAGGTACTTGGCAACTGACTCATATTTATGATGGTTGCAGTGTTCCAGAGTCATGTGATCCCCTTTTGTGACCTTCTGACAAGCAAAGTCAATGGGAAAGCCAGATTCACTTTACAACTGTATTGCTAAGTAGCAACTGAAGTGATTCACTCAATGACTATGGCAAGAAAGGTCATAAAGTTGGGCAAAACTCACAGCTGCCAACCCTGGAGCCATCTTTGAGTGTCTTCAGGGTTGCCACAGCAAGGCTGGCTGCAGCTATGGGAAAGGAAGGGGGATATGTAGCCAAAATAACATTCTTTCTTTTGGGAACCAAGGACACTCTCACCAGCACCTGGAAGGGCGTGGATGGGAAGCATCTGGGATGGGGAGAGAGACCTGATTGGGGCATGTGATGGATGTGTGTAATGTGGGGAAGAACTTTGAACTTTGAACTGGGTGGGGAAAACCCGGGGGACTCCAGATTCAGGTTTTCACCAGCTGTGCCAATATGACAGGCCAGTTGTGGTCCGTCAGCAGCCTACGGAGCTGGCAACGGAATTGGACAGCGATGAGGCTGAGGTGAGGCCAGGGCCATCAGGAAGTGAGGTGCAGACTCCAGAGCCTCCAGAGACTGATAGTAGTGAGGCAGAGGAACAGGAGGAGCCTGTTCCTAATGCACGCATGAGAAGAGCTGCCAGAAGGCAAGAGCAGCTCAAGCAGAGAGGACAACTCGGGAGTAGGGCCAAGAGATGATTGTCCCCTCCCATAAGGCTTAAAACAGACCAGCAGTGGCGTTTGAGCTTTGCCGGAAAACACATTGGTATCTGCGTCTTCTGCTTTGTCTACGTCTTTATTTTTGTGGCTTCTGGACGTTTGCCAGGAAGGGCCTTTGGCAGTTTGCCTAATTGGACCAAAATTTGCAAGAGAACTGAGGAATTTGTGTTGGGAGGCATTTGCTTTACTTTGAGTTGAACGATGCTGGGAATGAAATAATTCCCAGCTGTTCGAATAAAATTTGTTTGTTTTTACCACGGACTCAGTTTATTACTATCTACTTGGGCCTGGGTCACAACAAGGCCTAATAAATCTATACTTTGTAGAACCCTGCCCTGGAGTTTTGATTTTCTTTAGGCTGTTACTTGGGACCCTGACAACAACGATGTCACTTAGCAATTGAAATTTGGGGCTCAATTGTGGTCGTAAGTCAAGGACTACCTATATTGTACCTATCTTCCCAGTTTCTTCAGTTTCCAAAATGAATGCTGTTCTTACACTCCTAAAATCCGGAGAGATTTATTTCCAGGCAAGTGTCAGTCATTTCAAGTAAGCAAAGTCAAGAGAAACAGCAGTGAATTTAGGAATGGTCTTCAAAGTTGTAGGGTATTATAATAGAATCAATTTCTCACTACCACATCTTAAATTAAACCAAATCAAGGTAGGGTTATTCTGAGGGTTTTTTTTCCCCTCATGCTTTTTTCTTTCCCATTCAGAAAAGAAACAAAACTGAATGGTTCATTCATCCCATTTCCAGGGCCAGAGTTATGTTTCAGCACATTATGTAGAGAGAAGATTGATTCTTGGCAGCTAAGCACAATGGATAAATAATCTACTGTACCTAAAACCCATGTAGAACAAACTCTCTTTACTCACAGTGTATATGTCTTTTTGGAATAGAATGGGACAACTTGCCACAGCCAGCTCACTACAGCCAACTCACCACAACCAATTCACCACGGCCAACTTGCATGGAACAACTCACTGCGAGACAATTTAACCATTCTATTTAATTATTTAAAATAAATAAAAACTTATTTTAAGTTTTGCCATTCACATTTCATTCTGTCCCTCCTTTTGCATCCTTTCTTCAATAATTCTATTCCACTATTTCTTTGGTATTAATATAGCTCTTGTCCTGCAGTAAGTTGGCTGTGGCGAGTTGTTATAGATCTTTTTGGAAATGGTCACATTTTTGTTCTTGTTTCCTTTATGCAGCACTCTCAAAATGGCTTCTTGCAACAGACATACAGACACAAGATCCATCGCTAGCTGGCATGCCACTCTCAAATGCCGAATACAACAATTTCTTTAAAAAACTGAACAATCCACACCGAGCCAGCGCAGTTTGCTTCATGAGATCCATGTATGGCTGCCAGAATCCCTTGGTTCAGACTTTAGACCTGTATGAAAACCATGGAATTGTCCCAGAAGGTAAAGTCTATCACAATACTTGCCATTACAGAATTGCTCTTATTCATTCCTCTTTTAAACTTATTAAAGCTTGATTTGGAAAGCCATACTTAATTTATGCAAGCCCATGGCTCTCTTGCAAGGCAATAAAAACAAAATTTGCCAAACGCATTTGGTAGATTCTTCCTGCTATTATTCTCATTGATATATATAGTGAATAAGATAAAAGCTAGTTTCCAATAACTGTTCAAGGCAACCGATATATGTTCATATGTTTCTTCTCAGAACTGATTTACTTTAAATTAGATTTTAAAAAATCGTGGGTTTAACTTTGTTAAAACACAAATTCGAAACTCCATTGTGTGGTAGTGATGAATATATTATTGCTAAAGTCTATAAAGTGTTATTGAATTTAAATCTGGAAAATGAACAAGTAAAGCATTCTATGATTCAGTGGGCAAGGAATTTTCGATATAATGTAATGCTTGAACAGTGGGAGAATATGTGGAATAAAACTTTAAAATTTACATTAAACTATAATTTAAAAGAAAATTTCTATAAGATGATGTATCGTTGGTATTTAACTCCAAATATGTTGTCGAGAATGTATAAAGGTACGACTTTTTATCATTTATGGTTGATGTGTGATAAAGCAAATAAATATTGGAGTAGGATTCATATCTTAATACAGAAAATTCTTAATGTGAATATAGAAAGAAAACCAGAGATTTTTCTTTGTGTTTAATGGAAAAAGACTTGGGGGGAAAAAATTCAGAACTCTGATGTTTATATATGTTGACGGCAGCAAGACTAATTTACGCACAGAAATGGAAAGTCACCTTTATCCCCACAATGGATGAATGGCTGCAAAAACTGATGGAGTTCGCAGAGATGGCTAAATTGACTGTTTTGATTAAAGAAAAAAAACACAAATATCTTTACTTCTATTGGAAACTGTTTCTGGACTTTGTGCTTGAGATGGGAAAAGATTTTGGATTTTACCAATTAGATAGATTTGTTGTTATAGAAATGGCTGTAAAAAGTTGAGGTTAGATATTATTTTACTGCACCAAAGGAGTCAGAAGTTAATGCCTTTTTTTTTCTTGTCAGGCAACTCAGGCCACTCAGCTGAGATCTCCAGAACCCTTTAGAAGCATTTTTTCTACAGCCTCTTCAGCCAAAGAGATTGTAGAAAAAATGCTTTTAAAAGTAAAAAAAAAAAAAACCACGCCCATCCAGTCACATTACCCCACCACCACCAAGCCACACCCACAGAACCGGTAGTAACAAATTTTACATTTCATCCCTGTTCTGATCCTTTACTTAAGAGAATAGTCAGTGAAATGCTGCCGGGAATCTCTAAAAGAGCATAAGGTAGAATCGGATAGGGGAAATGATTCACAGTGTTCATTATGTTATGTAGACCGTAATTTTTATATTCCTTATATTGTGAGCTGTCGAAAGTCAGTCTGGAGTTGGGCAGCTCCTAAATCAAGCAAGCAAGCAAGCAAATAAATAAATAAAATTGGATTCTGGGAAAGGTAGTGAAGATTCTCAGTCATCCAGGTAGAGTTGTCTGGAAGTTGAATCGTGGCAATTGGACTTTTTCTCTTTTTTTGGTTTGAAACGTTTTACTGCTTTTTCATTTATTATTTAGCATATGGAATCTACAGAAGTCATAAATCCCATTTGAACAAAGCATTAGCAGAAATAGATAGATGATAGACAGACAGACAGACATACAGACAGACAGCTAGATGATATATATAGATGATAGATAGATAGATAGATAGATAGATAGATAGATAGATAGATAGATAGATAGATAGATAGATAGATGATACATATAGATGATATATGATGTGTATACACACACACACCACACACACACACACATATATATATACTGTATAGTGCAATATTAATGCAATAACAGGAGTTTTCAATTCAATTGTATAGAATGTAAAGGATGTCTGTTTGTGTGTATTTTTATAGTTATAATGTACACTGAAGATGGCAATTAATTTCATTGTATGAGGTGCAATGACAATAAAGTAAGCTAAACATATATGTATATGTATATGTGTACAGTATGTATATGTATATGTATATGTATTATGTATATGTATATGTATTATGTATTATGTATTATGTGTATATGTATATGTATATGTATATGTATATGTATATGTATATGTATATGTATATGTATATGTATACGATATGTGGACAATAAAACACAGGACACCCCAGGACACTGCAACCGTCATAAATATGAGTCAGTTGCCAAGCATCTGAATTTTGATCACGTGACCCATGGGCATAGCACAACAGTTATAAGTGTGAAAAATGGTCATAAGTTACTTTGAAAAAAGTGTCATTGTAACTTCAAACGGTCACTAAATGAATTGTTATAAATTAAGGACTGCCTCTATTGAGGGAAGGATTTTTCACGTTGGCATAAACAGATTATTTCATTCCTCTCTCAAACTATTTTCTTCCCTCCAAAATCTGAAGTTTATTTGGATCCATCCGGGAAAGATGAAACCATTATAGAATGGTGTGGTGGACTTTGTGAAGATACCACCAGGATGTGGTGCCTTCTGAAATTCTAGGATTTGGGACTCCCAAGCCTCATACCTATAATTCCTAGCAAATGTAAAGCGTCGGAACGGGAAAATTATTAAGTACAAGATTATTAACAATACACCCTCATTCATAACTGTATTAACTATTGTTTGTTTATTGTTATTCAAATTAAATAAAATATAGGTTTTGTTTAGGCCTCACCTAAACAAAAGTAGAGAGAACCCTAAAAGACCAAGCTGGTCTGAAAAAAAACAACAACCCTGTTTCTCTACTGTGTTTTAAAGAAATCAAATGTTATAAAATGCCAAGAACTTTCCAATGGCTTTTTTCCAAAAGATCTGGATAAGTGTTCCTCCAACACAATTTTTCACAGTTCAAAGTAGCCAGTGACAGATGTTAAAGTTGCAACCTGCAGGAATTCATGGAATCGCTGCAGTGTTTGGTAACCCATTTGGAGGTAAACCAAAGCCCACTCATTTGAATTCTCAAAAGCTGGCAGAGACTATAATGGTACAACAGTGATGATAGCAACTTTATGGGTTATACTGGCTCTCAATGAAAATTAATGGAAGTAACCTGAAGGCCTTGGTGATTTTTCTCTAACCCTCCACTTCTCCCCTAGGGAGGGTATGTTCCGACTTGGCAGAAAAGCCCAGCTTTCCTGATTTCTGCACCCTCACTTTTTATCGCTGCACCTTGAAGAAGTATTTTGTGAAGGTAAGGAAAGGAAGAAGCCGTTGTCCATTGATCTGAGGCATTTCTTTCCCAGCGACCTGTTTAGGCAGCACTTTTAGTTTTAGAAGGAGAATGTGCTGAAAGGTTCGCTGAAGGCAAAAGATAACCAGGAATAGCAATAGAAAAGGGAATGGAAGCTGCTAGGTCTCTTTGAGAATATTTGCTCATTGAGTAAGTATGATTTTCACTGCATTGTATTTACTTTGCTTCCAGGAGGATCAGGCTAGTTGTGTAGGTGAGTAGAGTTATTTAAATTGAGACTTCAGCCCTCTGTATCCAGCTCCAATGCCTCCTTTGGCTGCATAGCATGAGTGGCATGCTTCCCTCTGCTTGTCATTCACCCCTATGTTTCAACATCACTGTCCTACACATGTCTAATCTATTTTTCGTGGCCATGACACACTCAAATCAACTATTTCTACTACAGTGAAGGTTACATTAGAAGAATTTTGTATTAGTCTGAATGCACATTTCTTCCTTGTCATCTTTACAACCCAAGGAACTAGGGAGGGATCCTCCCACATTCTTTTTGAGGACTACCTGTCTTTTATCCAACTGATCCCCTGTCTATGGCTCTTCTTCTTTCTCCCAAGGTCATTCCCACATACCATTACAGTCACTCTGGATACATGGATTCCACTTCCCAGAATTCTCAGCACTGACCATTCTGTAGGCGAAAATCATATATCTGGAGGGTACCCAGTGCCTTTTCCACCCTCCACATGAGTAGAGAGGGCAGCATGGTGGCTCTGCAGTTAAAATGCTGGGCTTGTTGGCTGGAAAACCGGCAGCCCAAGTTTCAGACCTGAGTGGCATGTGATGGGATGAGCTCCTGTCCTCACCCAGCTCCTGCCAACTTAGCAATTCGAAAGCATGCAAATGCGAGTAGACAAATGCATACTACTTCACTGGGAAAGTCAGCACTTCATGACATCATGCTGATCACATGACCGAGGAAATGTCTTCGGACAGCATTGGCCTTGAAACAGAGATGAGCACTGACCCCTATATAGTCAATAACAACTAGCGGAGTAAAATATGCGGGGGCTCCTTTACATGAGTAGGGAGCTTTATGTTTCAGAATTCTGGACCAGTATCATCACTGGTCATTGTATTCTCTCTTCCTTGGAATCACCAATGTGGGGAAGCTGACTTTCGGTCAGGGGTGAAACAGAGGAATTATTGAGTCTGTCATTTGCACCTCTATAACTGTCTGGTTCGGTTCTGCAACCCAACAAGAAAAACACAGACTTCAGAGGATAATTAGAACTGCAGAAAAAATAATTGCTACCAACCTGCCTTCCATTGAGGACTTATATACTGCATGAATCAAGAAGAGGGCCATGAAAATATTTGCAGATCACTCGCATCCTGGACAAACTGTTTCAACTCCTACCCTCAAAACGACGCTATAGAGCACTGCACACCAGAACAACTAGACACAAGAACAGTTTTTTCCCGAAGGCCATCACTCTGCTAAACAAATAATTCCATCAACACTGTCAGACTATTTACTGAATCTGCACTACTATTAATCGTTTCATAGGTCCCATCACCAATCTCTTTCCACTTATGACTGTATGACTATAACTTGTTGCTGGCAATTCTTATGATTTATATTGATATATTGACCATCAATTGTGTTGTAAATGTTGTACCTTGATGAACGTATCTTTTCTTTTATGTACACTGAGAGCATATGCACCAAGACAAATTCCTTGTGTGTCCAATCACACTTGGCCAATAAAATTCTATTCTATTCTATTCTAAACCGGTAGATCACGAGCCAGATGCATCACGTGCAGGCCACACCCACCCCAGCTCCATGAAGTGAAAAAATATCGCGATATGTCACGGCGCCGTGACGCAGCAAGTTTGACACCCCTGCTCTAGAGCAGGGGTCTCCAACCTTGGTTCCTTTAAGACTTGTGGACTTCGACTCCCAGAGTCCCTCAGCCAGCAACTCTGGGAGTCGAAGTCCACAAGTCTTAAAGGGACCAAGGTTGGAGACCCCTGCTCTAGACCCTCTTGAAAAATGTCAGAAACCAAGCTTATAACTGAATGCGTACAGAATGTAGGCTGTACAGCAGTGTTTCCACCTGGCATCCTCACATGTGCAGTCAGGAGAAGATACCGGTTTCTGCATCACCAGCTGCCAAGGTGATTCTCTCCATGCTATGCATAAGCATCACTTCCTGCTCATGGGGAACGAATCCAAATCCCCATTTATTACCCAAAGGCAAAGCAGCTTTACAAATGACAAGGGTTTAGGGAAATCTGTGGGTTGGTTTTTTGTTTTTTTTTTCTGAGAGAGAAGGGAAGAAATAAAGGAAGGACAGACAAGCAAAGGATCAGATCAACCATAACGTTAAGTGAAGCAAGGCAGCCATCTGCCTTGAGGATAAGATTTGGCATGCCATTAAGGAGAATGCTAGAGGTGAAATTGTTTGTGGCATTCACTTTGGCATCAATTTCAGAAAAATTAATACGTGTGTGTGTGTGTGTGTGTGTGTGTGTGTGTGTGTGTACCTGCACACAGACATATCGACCAGCTGTCCTGCATTTGCAGTTTGCATTGGAAGAAAAGCTTTTATTGGCACTAATAGAAGTTTTCCTCTTGAGGCACATTACTGTCTTATTTCGAATATTATATTGCACAAAGACTAATGAGATTATTACCGTACCTAATTTGGTTCCAGTAAGCAGAAAAAAAATGTTTTTTTAAAAAATATTAAAGAAAAAAAAAGATCAATAGAAAGTACTGCAAGCCTCACGCTGCCTTGGTCATCCCCTTGAGGACTATTCTAGACTCCACATTTTATTTGTGGCAGAAGTCCTCCGTTTTGAAAAGCTGTGTAGTTCAGTCAGGAAACTATCCTCCAGCACAGTACATAAATGATACCTTGTGAGTTCCTGCCTTTTAGTGGTTATTGGAAACAGGTGGGGACCCTGAGTCAGTTAATAGTTTGCCTCATGAATGGAGGAAGGGAAATGTTTGAAAGCCCAGGAGTGAAGGAACAGCACAATCAGAAGTACTTGACATTTCTGGACAAAGCACTTTAGAAACCCTCTAGAGCAGGGGTCTCCAACCTTGGCAACTTTAAGACTTGTGGACTTCAACTCCCAGAGTTGAATTCTGGGAGTTGAAGTCCACAAGTCTTAAAGTTGCCAAGGTTGGAGACCTCTCCTCTAGAGATGTCACAGCATAGCCTTCTCTCATGCAGAAGAAAATGAGAGAAACGATATCTTAGAAAAATCATAGCAATCCAAAGGTATGACTTCTGCTTTGCATTATTTCCCCTTTGTAGCGGATTCAGTGTCCAGATGAGATCAGTGGAACATCTTCAACACCACAAAACAACAGTCCAGAACTTGAAAATACTGAATCATCACTTATCAGCATTCTCCCTACCACTCTGTATACCACCATGACATCTCCTCTGCCTCTCACCTCTGTATCAAACACTCCCACAGCAGCAACAGAAACCATCACAAGCGTTCCCGACACGACCATTGTTAGCATTTCTAAACATCCCAGTATTATTTCTGATGTTACTTCCGCGGAGCTTTTGCTTTATCTGCTCACAACTTCCACTCCTGGCACAACTGACTCAGAATCCTTGCTTGAGCTTCTCACCAGCCTTGATGCAATGATAGCCGGGCAAAGTTTTCCCGAATTATTTACCACCAAACTTAACACGGCAGAGGGGTCTTTTTCCCAGCATCTTATGACTGATGTGCCTTCTCTGACTCCTGTTCCTACGCTTCCTTCCACTTCCAATGTTATGACAGCTACCCCAGTTATTTCTGAATCACTTGTCACTGAATCCTCCTCTGAGCCTACCACCCCTGAAGCCACCACACCATCCGTTCCCACAAATCCTGCCACTATTGTTGCCACAGTCGGTAGCCCAACGTCAGCATCTCCTAGTCTCATTGTCACTGCCACTGAAGCCACCACACCATCAGTGGGTTCTGTTTCCACAAATCCTGCCATTACTGTTGCTACAGTCGGTAGCCCAACGTCAGCATCTCCTAGTCTCATTGTCACTGCCACTGAAGCCACCACACCATCAGTGGGTTCTGTTCCCACAAATCCTGCCATTACTGTTGCTACAGTCGGTAGCCCAACGTCAGCATCTCCTGGTCTCATTGTCACTGCCACTGAAGCCACCACACCACCAGTGGGTTCTGTTCCCACAAATCCTGCCACTACTGCTGCCCCAGCCACTAGCCCAACTTCAGCATCTCCTAGTCCCACTTTCACTGACACGGCCACATCAACAACTTCTTGTTCTTCTTCCCCTTCTCCCTCATCTTCTAATGCTTCCAAAGTGCCTGTGCTATTGACCAAGCCCACCATGCCTAAAAGTCCTACTCCTGCATTGCCTCCTGCCAGAGTTGCTGAATGGCCTGTTGTCCCAATCTCCGCTCTTCTTGGGCAGTATCCCTTGCAGCCTACCTCTGTGGTGCAGCTTCTTCTCCTTCCTCCTGGCTTTGGTCCTAGGAAGTCAAAACCTCAGGCAGTTGCCATCTCTTCTCTGCTTCCGTTTGGAGCAGGGCCTGATAATATTCGGCAAAAGAAAATGATGCCTAAGCCCCCAATGAACTTACCAACGACAGCAAAATGGGTCAAGTTCTTACGAACAAAATCGTCAAGCGCTGCAAAATTGGAGAAGCCCTTACCGATGACCTTGCCAACTGCTGCAAAATTGGAGAAGCCCTTACCGATGACCTTGCTAACTGCTGCAAAATTGGAGAAGCCCTTACCAATGACCTTGCCAACTGCTGCAAAATTAGAGAGCTTCTTAAAACAACTACAGGATAAAAGAGTGCTACAGCTGTTGCAGAAAATGCGAGAGCTGATGGCTAAAAAGAAAGCCGTACAGGAGAAGATATTGCAGTCCACCACTCTGCAACTGCTCGCTGCGCTGAAGAATGCCAAACAAAAGTCTGTAGCTTCCTTAGTACCGGAGAAGCAACTCCAAAGATGACATAGCCACGTAGGCTGTTCTCCTCTTTTGTACAGTAGGCAGGATGCTTCATGGGCAGGTGTCTTACAGCACCATTCCACGAGAGCTTTCAGTATACTTGCTTGTGGTTTACCTGATTCCACTCCTTGAATTCTTTCTAAGGTGTTCCTTATCCCTTTGAGATGACGGGATCAAAGCAGAAAGGTTTTCCTCTGCGGATTTGAAGGACCGGAGGGACTTGGAATTCTTGGAAAACTGCACTAGGGAGGGTGCTTCCAGACCCTACTTTAATCTCTGTTAAAATGAAGAGTCTCATTGTTGAGTGGGCCTTCTTTTAACTGAAAGGCCTCTCCGACTTCTGAATGGAGGGGACAGATTATTTATTCTTAATTTCAGTTTGAGATTGGATATTAAAGAAATGTTTTGCAGAACTGAATGGGATTATTTCACAAATTCTGCCCTTCCCCCGCCTGAAAGAGGTTATCTCCCATCTATTTATGACCACAATTGGGACAGGAACTTACATTGCAAAGCAAGGCTGTCATTAAGTGAATCAAGCTCAATTTTTAAACCCCAGCAGTCATTAAGTAAATCATGTGTTTGTTCAGTGAAGCTTCCTGGGAAGGTCATAATTGATGATCTTGTGACCCCAGGAAGCGACAGCTATGATAAATACATACCAGTTGTCAAACCTCTGGATTTTATTCATGTGACTGCATGGATACTGTGATGGTCATAAGTATGAAGACTGGTCATAAGATCTATTTTCAGTGCTGTCATAACTTTGAATGTTGTAAGAATAGTCTTAAGTCAAGGACTGTAGTTCAGGGGTGAAATGCTCCCGGTTCGGACCGGATCGCCCAATCCAGTAGCAATGGCGGCAGGTGGTAGCAAAAATCCCTGCACCCACCCCCATGCCCAGCTGAGCCACGCAATCATCAGAGGTTGTTTTTTTTTTACTTTTAAAAGCATTTTTTATTCGGCGGAAAAAATGCTTTTAAAAGTAAAAAAAAAAGCCTCTGATGATCAGGCGGCTCAGCTGGGATCGTCAGAGGCTTTTAAAATCTCTTTGGTCGAAGAGGTTGTAGAAAAAATTCTTTTAAAAGGCTCCTCTGACAATCCCAGCTGAGTTGCCTGATTGTCAGAGGCTTTTTTTTCTTTTAAAGGCAAAAAAAATGCTTTTAAAAGAAAAGCCTCTGATGATCAGGCAATTCAGCTGGGATCATCAGAGGAGCCTTTTAAAAGCATTTTTTCTACAACCTCTTCGGCCAAAAAATGCTTTTAAAAGCAAAAAAAAAAAGTTGGCCACAAACCGGTAGCACCAGCAGCACGTGGTTAAGCGAACCAGTAGCAGTGGCAGCGCGAGGCTCCGCCCACCCACCCAGATGTCATTTCTTCCTGGTTTTAACCCGGAAGTAACCTGTTTCTGTCCCTCTGTGCATGTGCAGAAGGCTTTGCGCATGCGCAGAGGGTCAAAAATCAGATGTGACTATGGCGCATGTGCACTTTCGAACTGGTAGGAAAGGTAAGTAGATTTCAACCCTGGCATATGCCAAATGAATGAGGATGGAAGGCTGAGTCAACCTTGAGCCGGTGAGAATCGAACTGCTGGCAGTCAGAATTAGCTTGTAATACTGATTCTAACCACAGCACTACCACAGCTTTATCTATATGTTTGGGGGGAAAGTTATAATATCCGTCAGCAGATCTCTTAACCATAATGTATTTATCATATACATTTCTATGTCAAGCAAAACAAATCAGGGCAGTTATTAAAATTGGAAAGGTACTATATTGTGTTACCAATGGAAATTTTGCTCCCTATTGTGGTAGTAAGTTGGAATATAATATTCTCCAAGATGCAAAGCATTGAGAAAGACTGGGATTGCCTGATTTAAAATTGTATTTTGTAGCCACCTGTTTAGTCTGGATGAAAGAGTGGATGCTACTGAGAAAGGAAAGAATTTTAGAATTAGAAAAGCACAAACTGAGGCTTTGATGCCCTGGTTTTCTATAATTAGATAAAGTTAAAAATAATACAGATTTTAAAAATCATTATGTCAGAAGTGCCATATTGAGAATAAGCCAGGGGTGAAATCCCATAGGTTCTGACAGGTTCTGGAGAACCGGTAGCAGAAATTTTGAGTAGTTCGGAGAACCAGTAAATACCACCTCTGGTTGGCCTCAGAGTGGGGTGGGAATGGGGATTTTGCTGTATCCTTCCCCTGGAGTGCGGTGGAAATGGAGATTTTGCACTATCCTTCCCCTGCCAGGCCCACCAAGCCATACCATGCCCACTAAGCCACGCCCACAGAACCGGTAGTAAAAGAAATTGAATTTCACCACTGGAATAAGCAATAGATATAAATCCAGATGTTGCCTGCTGATTCCTGGTTGCATGATACAAAACACATAAGCTTCTCATTGCATAGAAGTACATACAGATACAACATGAAGGGAAAGCAGAAACATGCATGTTAGTTTCTTGCACAGAAGAAAATATAAAAACTTTCTTTAGTAAAGGATTTCAAAAATTCAGGAATCCATGCTTTACATGCGTACCTTGATTCTTTTAATATTAGAATATTTTTAATACACAATTATTAGGAAACATGTTAGAAGGAGATGGGCATTCAGAGGATTTCAGAAACCATATTTTTTTTCTGTTTAAAGATATGTAGACCTGGGCATCATGCTTTCAATAGCAAGATGGTATTTAGCTTCTCCAGAACTGATTCTGAAAGAACACATGAAGATTCGGCAATGCTTGACAAGGTGCCCTTCTGAAGCACAACATGTATTACAGTTGTGCTTTTTTAAGTTCGTTTTTCATAATTTTCCATTAATCACTGCTGAAATCCAATTTTTGTAAAGAGAGATTTGTGTATAGATTGTTGGAGACTCTGGTTCACAATGGACACTACCCCAGCTCGCAAGACCAACAAGCTTATAGCGGCCATCAATCTTGCATATAAGAGGTTCCCCCAAGTCTTGCTGTAAACAGAAGGAGGGACAAAATGAATAGGATGCAAAATAGTAAGCATTTTCAACCACAATACATATCTTAAAATCAACCCATCATTCTGTAGCGCATTCTCTAGCAGGGTTGTCAAACTCAAGGCCCAGGGGCCAGATCCAGCCCATGGGATGCTGAAATCTGCCCCATGGGGCCGCCTTGGGAACAGCAAAGGACCAGCCTGCAGTACCTCTGCCAGCGAAAACGGAGCTCCGTTTTTGCTGGCAGATGGTTGCAGGAGGTCGTCGCAGCTGAAAATGGAGTCGGAAACCATGGATGAAATCCAGCAGGTTCTGAGAGGTTCTGGAGAACTGGTAGTGGAAATTTTGAGCAGTTCGGAAAACTGGCAAATACCACCTCTGGATGGCCCCAGAGTGGGGTGGGAATGGAGATTTTGCAATATCCTTCCCCCAGGAGTGGGGAGAGAATGGGGATTTTGCAGTATCCTTCTCCTGGAGTGGGGTGGGAATGGAGATTTTGCAGTATCCTTCTTCTGCCACGCCCACCAAGCCACACCCACAGAACCGGTAGTAAAAAAATGTGGATTTCACCACTGTCAGGAGCCTGTTTTCACTGGCAGAGCACTCAGGCCACCATAGGAGCCCCTGACACAAGTGACGTCGAGCTGGCCATGCCCACTCTGGTCATACCTACACTGGCCCCCCGAGGTCAACTACAACCCTGAAGTGGCTCTCAATGATATTGTTCTGTCCTCCTTCGCCTCTGTCCGAGTGATGGTTTAATAAGCCAGCACTATCAGCTCTGGCAGCAAAATAGCAAGCATCTGCCAAGTGTCTCTGTTATCTCCCTCGACGCCGATGAGTCACCCAGGAACAAACTTCAGCTCTTAGTTAATCAGTTGATTTGCCTGCTACAAAGAGGCACAGCAGTTCTTGCTGCCTTTATATCCTGTGGGGTGTGGCTCCATGACTCAGCACTTCCTAGGCCTGCCCCACTCCTGCTTCTGTTGTTCCCTTCTCTCCTGCCTATGAAACCTGGGATTGAGCCAAGCCTGATTGCTGTCAGCTGGGTCAGGCTTGGCCTGGGGGGGGAAGAGTCAGGGGACGGAGGCCTCGTTATCTCTTCCACCTGGCCTGCCTCTGGCTCCTGGAGTTGAGCCAGGGAAGCCAGTGCTCCCAAGGTAAGTCCTGACGGCCCTTCCCCCTCACTTTCCAAGTCACTTTCTGGCAGGGGGCCCGACTCCAAGTCACTTTCTGGCAGGAGGCCCTGCTCGGGGGGGCACAGACACAACAGATATTGAGTTTAACACCCCTGTTCTATAGGATTATAGATTATCTATGGCACAAGAAATGCAATAATCAATGATATCCTCCCGATATTTTAACTGCAGCTTTCTTTATCGCTGCTGATAGTTACCATCCAAAACATCTGGAAGGCAACAGATCATCTATTTCTGATTTATGGCTTCATATTTTCAACACCCATCTGAAGTTCTTGCACCATTTGGGGGCAATGATTCAAAATAAGCAGGACCATATCATATCCATAGGCAATGTTGTTTGGTTTTGGAGAAGCACATTCTGTATCCTTCCTTCTTCAAAATGGCAGGGAATTGCTCCACTGACTCTCTGCAGCTGCAATGCTGTTTTGTGGCAGTGCAGCCAGGAAGCTTTCTGGTGTCAAATACAGTCTTGGGATCACATTGCCCATCTTTTTAATGGATAATCTTACTGATCACATTAGAAATTTCAGTATGATTGACGCCTCTTCAGTTAACTGGTCCCAAATGCAAGATTTACACTTCTCCCGTTTAATGACACACACCCCTTACGTACAGCACATGAAGTTGTCCCCGTAGCACTTCCACATATATTAGTGTTTTTAATGGCTTCACCCCAGTATCTGGTACAGGCCTCTTTTGCGAGGAGTGATATTTGTGTTTGGTGCAGCCTTCTGGAAAACCAACCCTCTAGATGGAAAACAAGCAATACCAGACAAATATTATTTGATACATGCAACTGTGGAAAAAGAGTTATTAAGTTGTTTTTATCAAATAGCTCCCGACAGCCCAGGTATAACTTTCTGCCAGTGAAAATAAGAATATGAATCACCAAGCCAAAAAAAAAAAAAGATTCTAAATGCATGTTCAAAGAAAATAATCCTTACAGAAGGCTTAGATGAACACATTTCTATACACACTCTTCCCGTGTTTTATTTTGTGAGGTTATTTAGGAGTTGGGGAGGGGAGTCCCTTGTTTTTTTTTTCTACTGAGAAGTTATTCCCCTGGGAAGCACCTGTTCAGAACAGTAGATGGAATTTTAAAAAGGAGTAGATGGATAACTAACCATCCTTTCTTCTTTCCTCTCTGACCTCCTCTTTTTCTCTCTGTAATTTAGCTCTCTCCCAAATAACAAGTTACAGAGAAAAAAGATCTTTCTCTTGCTGATGGCCTGAAATGATCCCTTACACAATCCTTGATTTGTGATGTGCCGGCTTCACATCCCGGTGCTTTATAGCATCAAAATGAGATCTACAATGCTCAAGGTGTTCCAGCCGATGTAGTAGAAAAAAATGTAAGTTTTTCTTGAGGGACAAAAGAACTTCGTTTAAGAGCTGGGACCTAGTTCTCCAGAGAAAACTCTGATGCTGGGGAAAATGGCAGGAAAGAGAACAAAAAGATAAGTAGTAGTTGAAAGGTAGATGGGCTCAGTTCAGGGGTGGATTCTACTTACCTTTACTACCGGTTCACATCGTGCCTATGCACATTCTTCTGCGCAGAAGAGTTTTGCTGACGTTTGGGTCAGTGGGCGGAGCCTCCCACCAGTTTTACTACCGGTTCTATAGAACTGGTCCAAACCCACCACTGGCTCAGTTATAGTGGCGATGGGGGTGCCATTGGAAGAGCTGAAGGACAAAGGCTAGCATCCAGTGTTGGTTTCTACTGGTTCTACCCGGTTCAGGTGAACCAGTAGTGGCGGGTGGCTCCGCCCACCCACCCGGACATCATCACGGATGCTCTGCGCAGCGCAGAAGCGTATACGCAGTCATGGCGCATGTGCCCACATTTGTGAACGGGAGCAAAGGTAAGTGAAACCCACTAATATTAGGGTCAGATTAGAGTGGACACAGTGGCACAGGGCATGGAGGAGGAGGAGGAGGAGGGACAAGGAGAATTAAAAACACAGTACAGAAAGGAACAGAATGGACATGTAGGAATCCCGAATCCCAGCTTCCCATACTGCAGTATTTTGTTTTAACTCTCATTTGTGGCAGTGCAAAGCCATTTTTCATAAATGTGTACTTTCAGAAATACAGCATTGGGTACCAATCACCCTCACCTGTTATGTTCCATCCTGCGGTCAAGCACTTGGCATCAGTGGCTATTTTCTCCTCCTGTTCCGGCAGACAGATAAGTCCTATGGTGTCTCCTTAAAAAAAAAAAAGAGGAAATAAAGCATAACTGGGTTATGGTATATTCTAGGAAATCTTAAAATCGATACCTTCCCTTCAAAGTAGCCCAGATTAAGAAACAGTTGCAGCCGGGATTCCAAGAAAGCTCTTTACTGATGTAAATTAAAACAACAAAGTCTTGAGAGCTTGTCCCAATTCCTCTTTGTCTCATCTTAAATTAATAACATCAAGCCAGGGTTATTTTGAGCTATGGTGGTGTAGTGGTTAGAATGCAGTATTGCAGGCTAATTCTGCCGACTGCCAGCAATTCAATTCTCACCGGCTCAAGGTTGATTCATCCTTCCGAAGTCAGTAAAATGAAGACCCAGATTGTTGGGGACAATATGCTGACTTTCTAAACCGCTTAGAAGGCTGTAAAGCACTGTGAAGCAGTATATAAGCCTAAGTGCTATTGATATTGCTATTTTGAATTTTTTTTCCCCATGCTTTCCTCTTTCTGGGGCCCATGTAATCTTTTCTGACATTCCCCAACATTTCATTCTTCTTTTGCTTTCCTCCAAATTTTCTAAATTCCTTTATACTGTTGGATCACAATCATAGGAGGAGATATTCTCCAATTTATGCAGATAGCAATAGATTCACACATGACAAATACTGGACTACTTCAATCTGATAGGATGAATCAGCTGCAAAACAGCATTTGTATGGCCTAGAGAGCCCTTTCTTGTCCATTTACACACAAGGCTTTTTTACAGAACTCAGTTCACGGAAAGTACAAATCAATGGAGCTCAATATGACTATTTTAGTACTTTTGACAAGCCATTGTTACAAGAGCTTTGGCTTGCTTTCTGGCCCATAAAGTTTCTTTAATCTAGCAACTCTGGTTCAACTGCTTTTCAGTTCAAACTTCTTTGCATTGACATTGTAGATAAAGGTCTTGAACCAAGAAAGTTATTCCCCCCGTTATAGTACCTGTCTGAATGGGGATCTCCAGTTCTAACAGACTAATGTCATTGCTGGGTGGCAAATTGCTGAAGTTGGCATGAAAGTAGACAGCTTTTACTGAGATCTGAGTGCCAGGAAGCAGGTTAGTGATCCCTACGACAGCTTTGTCCATTTGAGTGCTAAAAGAACAACGTTCCAAGTTCACCATATGCACAATTTAATCACGGCAAATAGCATGTTTCTTTTTTTTTTTTTTTTGCAAAGAGCAATGTTGCACATTATCTACACACTGAGACCTGGATCCAACTCCAGAAACTCACAACCCCAACTCCCTCTTTTTGATATGAAGACAATCTTGAGCCCCTGGAAGAGAGTAAGATGTAAATTTGACAAAATTAAGGAATAATACAGCCTTTTGATACTCTTGAGGGATTCTACAATATATTGTAATTAGCAGATTTGTGTGGTTAGTTTACAAAATCAATAATAATTGGAACATCTATGGCTGGAGTAAAAATATATTGACTATATGGTGTAAAGAAAACTTATCCAATGTGCACTTCATGGATCTGTGCACTGGGAGTTGCTGAATTACAATTCCTAATATGAACTATACGGACGAATACGGGGAACTGTAGTTTAGCAACACCAGGAACACCTGCTATATAGGAATACTGTATCTACTATATTGCATTTCAATTTGCTACTCAAAATGTTTGTCTATCGATGTATATATCAGAGGATAGTAAAAAATTATAGGAGAAGCAATTTGCATAAAGTCGATCCATTTAAGAAAAATGTATATCTGAATAATATATATAAAAGTATATATGAACTACATGTAGTCCTAGACTTACAACCCCTCATTTAGCGACTGTTCAAAGTTATGGCCGCTCCCCCGGCAATCACATGATTGCATTTTGGATATTCAGCAACTGCCCTGAATTTACAGAGTTTCAAATGTCCCATAGTCACGTGACCAAGGATTTATGACATTTTTGCTGGAAATCAGTTTTCATCCAAAAACAAACCAATAAACCAGGGGTGAAATGCTCCCGGTTCTGACCGGATCGCATGATCCGGTAGTGATCATGGCTGGAGGTTCAGCAATTCGGTAGCAATGGAGAACTGCCCGGGTGTCATTACTTCAAGGTTTTAATCAGGAAGTAATGTGTTCTGCACATGTGCAGGTTTTGTGCATGCACAGAAGGCGACTGCGCACACATGTGATGTGTGCATGACATGTAATTTGCGGCATGTGCACTTCCAAACTGGTAAGGAAGGTAAGTGGATTTCACCCCTGCAGTAAACAATGGGTTCACTTAACAACTGTGGCATTTGCTTAATAAGAGTGATGTTCTCTTAAAGATTTCTGCAAAAAAAGGTCATAAAATCAGACAGAGTCATGTGATGATTCACTTAACGGCCTTCATGTCTTACAATCATAATTTAGTACTCAATTATGATTTTAAGTCAAGTTCTACCTGTACAATGAACTTCTTACAAAAAAATGCAAAGTGCTGCATTGATGCAAGAAACATAATGTTAGAAAATTAAAATTCAGCGAAGTCCTCTTTTTTTTTTGCATATTTTGGACCCCTAGCAACCTATATCAAATTTTCCAATCCAAGGATGATTCCCATGAAATATACTTTGGTTTCATTCTGAGAATGCAACAAACGTCTCTCAGACAGGGGTTGTATCCTAGGCGGGGATACAATCTTTTGAGAAATAATCCCAGTATATTTGCTTACCTTACATTACAATGTCCAGCAGTCAGAACCCAAGTTTTCTCAATCAAAATTCCTACACAAAAGTGTTCGTTTTCAAACTGTAGGCTCACAAGCCATGGCCAAGATGCTGGAGATGCTAGATTGCCACTAAACAGTTCTAATTTGCTCTGTCCTTCCAGTGAGGTGTTTGTGGGAATTGCCTCAATGGAAAATAGATCTTCCGCTGGAATTCCACATTTCCCTAGTGCCAGAAGAAAAGTCCACTATTAATTGTGTACTATACATTCTAGCATCCAAGTGATTCCATAAACTTGTGTAAAACTTGCAACACCTTTACTATGTCTGCTTTAAGCCCCTTTCCAACTACCATCTTTTTTTCAACATTAAGCATTAAATTGGCTGAGAGAAGCGGCAAATAAGTAGAATTATTCTGAATAACTTCCCATTCAGACATGTATTGAGAAATAATTGCTGTTTTATTCCCAACGTATCACCTCCACGTTAATTAACACCATGTATGCCTGACCAAATTTGGATGACTATTATTTACTTTCTTCAGTAGCGATTTGTTTATCAAGCGAATCTGCAAGAAGAGAAACAGGTATCAGCTAAAAGTTTACGTTATTATTGTTAGGCTGTTAATATTATTGGTCACTCCTATTTTGGCAAAGTATTTCACTTAACAGCAAGGGTGGCCTTCAAAAATTTTAGCAAGGAGTTTTCTGGCTGATTGCTGGATGGGTGTGACCTTGGTGGGTGTGGCCTAGTCAGCCTCCCGCACCACAACTGGTGGGCAGGGTTTGCCTTCCCTGGGCTCTGGAGTCTTTCCTCAAGCCTCTGGGAGGGCGAAAATGGGCTCCCCAGGCTCCAGAGGCTTCCGGTAGGCCCATTTTTCACCCTCCCCGAGCCTCTGTGCACACTCTGCACTTACCTGCATCCAAAACAGGCCGTGTGGGGACTCCTGGAAGGGGCAGAGGGTGGGGCAGGGCCATCCAGGAGTGGGATTTAGGAGTTCTCCGAACTGCACAGAATCTTAGCTGGAGGATCTCCTGAACCCCTGCGAACCCCCAGCAGCCCATCCCTGCTTAACAGTAATTACCGCCAACACCTGCCAGTTAAATTAAAGTTAAAATTTTAAAAATATCACCAAAGCCACCGTTGCTGTTTTCATATGAAAACATGGAAATGTTTAAAAGCTCAACATATCAGGAATGTCTGCAGGAGAAATTCAAAAAGTCAAGATGGCAGCCATACCATGCAAATGAAGGCCTGAAGGCCTGCAATTCTGTTATGTCTAGTCAAGCAGCCAATCTCTGAGACTTTACCAAAATAAAGTATATTTATGCGATCAATCAAAGAGAGCCTGTTTGATGTAGTGGTTAAGGCACCAGGCTACTGTAAAAACCAGGTGATTGTAAGTTTTAATCCCATTTTAGGCATGAAGCCATTTGGGTGATCTTGGGCCAGTCCCTGTCCCTCAGCCCTAGGAAGAAGGCAACGGCAAACCACATCTAGAAACACTGCCAAAAAAAACCTACACAGATTAGTCCAGGCAGCTGCCAGGAGTCAAGACTGACTCGAAGGTATCAAAACAAACAAACAAACAAAAAACACCTCCACACAGACCATCAAAATAAGTGTACAGTAATTTATTGCTCAATTTTTCCCAAGACGTCTCTTTATAGGAGGCCACTTGGCCAGAAATCTATAGACATATGCACACCGCAAAGACTTCTAAATGCGCTTTCAAAACATGTCTCTTCCAGTTCGATTGTTCCAATGCTGGATTTTTGTTTTATTTGTAAAACAGACTGAGTTTTCTGATGTATCATAAAAGGTGACCCATAAACTTTCTAAATGAATAGGAGAAAAAAATACCATAATCGGAAGGTCGGTCGGGAAGCCTACAGTCTAGGAAAAACACACACACACACACACACACACACACCCCTCCAACTTAAAATTATTACATGGACTGTTGAGTTCTATGATCCCATTCTTGCTTCTCGGAACCGATCCTTGATTCGTCTCTCCAAAACTGATCTTGAAGCCCTTGGCCCCAACCGAGCCATCTGTTCTGAAATGCACTGTCAAGTAGCTGCTGCTCGAAAACAGTTGAAGGTTCCTTTTGTGGCCACACAGTGTTCCTGTAAAACCATAAGACAAAGAAGATGGCATGCCAAAAGGTTTCAATGGACCATATGGTTGGGGAAGAGCCAGAAAAGACAGGGTGCATTGTTGCTGCCTACCTGAGCCATCTCCCCGTCTTATGATTTATCCAACTATTTATTTTCAAGATTTATTTTCTGCCTTTCCTGCAGGAACTCCAGATGGCATAGAATAGATAGTGCTTATCTTCCAAGTACTTAAGTACTGAGAAGCAACCCTGTGAGATGGATTGGGCTAAGAGACTGTAATTGCTCAATATCCCACAATAAGCTGCCAGGAGAGAGGGTGGACTTCAACCCTGGACATTTCATAAATCAGCCTCTTAGCTGCTCACCAGACACCTGGTCAATGTTACTATCCTCAAAATGCTCATCAGAGCAACTCCAACTCTTGTGATGAATGCCCTGATCACATAATTATAACCTGTGCTTTCTCTGCTTGTCCCAACAAGAGGACATCAAAATAAGCCTTGAGTCATCTCCCTGCCTGCCCTTGTCACACTGCATTGGTCATATTGAAAAAAATAAAAAGTGGTATTAGTCTGAATGAGGCTTGACCCCTTAGTGTTGGAACTCATTTTTTTTTATTACTGGTTCTGTGGGTGTGGCATGGCTTGGTGGGCATGGCTTGGTGGGCGTGGCAGGGGAAAAATCTCTGCAAAAGAGATCTCCATTCCCACCCCATTCCAGGGGAAGGATGCTACAAAATCCCCATTCCCCCACTCCAGGGGAAGGATGCTGCAAAATCTCCATTCTCACCCCACTCTGGGGCCAGCCAGAGGTGGGTATTTGCCGGTTTTCCGAACTACTCAAAATTTCCGCTACCGGTTCTCCAGAACCTGCCAGAACCTGCCAAATAGCATCCATGGTCTGGACAAAGGATTTCACGATACAATGGGACTTTCTGGCCAAGGGAAGATCTGCAGCTTTAAGAAATGGGGCTTGCTGGGAGCCTTTATAAATGGGCAAACAGCCTCAACTCACGAAGCAGATATTTTGCAATTACAACTTTTGAGTAGCTGACCTGGAAGAAAATTGCTTGAGCTGCCCATCGAGGAACTTGGTATGGGAACCCAGAGGTACAACGCCAACGTCCCATACACTGTGTCTCTCTGAGACCTACCATCGTCTACACTACATGATTAGACTTTCAATGAGAATTGGCTAAAATGCATAAATATTCATAGAGGGAAAGGCAGCAGTTAATAGTCTACAGCTCCATTCTAAAAATCTCTGATGCGTTTCTAAGCCTAATCAAACAAAAAATACAATTTCTTTGCTATCTGTAGACTTGCCAACCATCTGGGCTTAATCATCAGTTTGGTAATTCCGGTCCACAGTCAGGAAAAGCAACAATATTTAGGGCTATGAAGTAAAAAGACAGAAGACAACGCACCAAGCAATTGTGAATGTTGATCTGGTCCATCATAAAAGCTCAGGGAGTCCCAAATGCAGTCTTTAGCATCCTCAATAACAACATCTTGTATCACGGTTTTTAGCTTGCTTCCTGAAGCAGAATATATTATCCAAGTGCAGTTTAGTAAATTAGGATAGGGGTCTGGATAATTTGGAGAAACTATTTCTGCAAACCCGACTGGGATCAGATCCAAGACTGGACATCCTTAAAGAAAGGGGAAAACAAGACTTCTTTTATTTCTGGAATTTTTATTTTACCCATTATAAAATACAAAACAAACAAAACAAACCAGGCCAGCCTTCATTAACTTGACATCTGGCCAATGAGTTTATACCACAATTCACAAAGTTTCTTCCCAACAGGTTGAAGCTTCTAGAACAGGGCAGGGGTGAAATGCTCCTGGATCGGACCGGATCACACGATCTGGTAGCGATTGTGGCTGGTAGTTTGGCGATCCAGTAGCTATGGCGGAGTCCACCCAACTGGGTGTCATTACTTCCTGGTTTTAACCAGGAAATAATGTATTTTTTACCTTCTGTGCATATGCAGGTCTGCGTGTGCATGTGACATGCACTCATGTCCGTGCGAAGCAAGTGCATGCAGCATGTGCACTTCAGAACCAGTAAGGAAGGTAAGTAGATTTCACCCCTGAACAGGGCTCACCAACCTGGACCACTAATATGATCTGCCTAATGACCAGCTGGGTGGGTGTGGTTAGGTGGTCATGTGATTGCGTGGGCAGGCCAACTCCTCGCCTCCCCACCCAGGCTCCTTAGGGCCCCAACAGGAAGCAGTTGTTGGAGCTAAGCAGCCACCAGGAGAAAGAGTTGGCAAAACAGCTGGCTCAGTTCAAATTGGATCTGACCAAGAAGGAAGCTGAGTATAAGCACCTCACTGAGGACTACGAGCATAGGCTTTCCAAGCAGAGAGAAGACCTGCGGGAGTGCAAAGCCAGGTACCGGCGCCTGGAGGCTTAGAGGGTTGAGATGATCAGCCAGTTCCAGGCCATGATGCAGTCCCACTGGAACAAGATCCTCCGGCTCTTCACCACCAGTGGCAATTCCCTCCAGCCTTTGCCCAAAGCCCCGTACCAGGAGGCTGAAGCAGACCCAAGTCGGAATTTCTGCCCCCCTCTGACCCACACAAAAAGACCCCGAAGGGGGAGACTCTCTGCAGCAATACAAACGTTCATTGCACGTATCCGTCCCAGGAGCCATAGTTTGAGGACCCCTGATTTAGTGCAATATTAAAAATGCAAATAATTTTTCTGTGGGCCAACAAAATTTTCTTGCGGACCACCAGTGGTCCATGGACCACCACTTGGTGACCGCTGTTCTAGAATGCTGAGAATTATAGTTTCAATAGATTGTAGAAAGAGTATTTAAAAGTGTATTTTTAAAAAACAATACATTCTTGGATGTACTGGGCCTTTTTTAGCTGCAGCACATGGCAGCATGCTGTGTCTATTAGACCACTTGCCCTAGAAACCAGTATACCCAGGGGTGAAATCCAGCAGGTTCTGACAGGCTCTGGAGAACCAGTAGCGGAAATTTTGAGTAGTTCGGAGAACCAGCAAATACCACCTCTGGCTGGCCCCAGAGTGGGGTGGGAATGGAGATTTTGCAATATCCTTCCCCTGGAGTGGGGTGGGAATGGAATTTTTGCAGTATCCTTCCCTTGCCTGCCCCCAAGCCACACCATGCCCACCAAGCCACGCCCACAGAACCAGTAGTAAAAAAAATTGGATTTCACCACTGAGTATAGCCCTGAAGAACAAACAGTCCAGTTGGCCTTTCACCAGGCTGTGACCCAGGGGTTGTAATCATGGATGCTCTGGCGTGGCATGGGTAAGTGTGATTAGGGGTTTTGTGATTTTACTGGGCTCTAGTACAGTTTTATTTGATTGGTTGGATAAATGGAATTCTTTCTTTTTATTTTGTTCACCTTCTGGCGCCTCCTGGATAGACTGGCAGATGTTAAAAAAAATGGATCAATCAATAAATAAGATATCAATAAATATGCGTACACTCAGGCACTGTCTCCCTCCAAAACAGCACAAGATTGTGCTTGCATTAAATGTTGATATTTCTGCTTGGAAAACATGCTTGGTTCAAGTAGGGTTTTTTCCCTCCAGTCTATCAGGTCTGATTGTCTACCCAATTATGGGACAGAGCATACTGCGGGCAGTCACTTCATTTCTCCCTTTATTTCTTTGTTGGTAAAACATAAAGTTAACATGCTTGGTTCAGGCCACCTAGAAAATGATCTACATGTTGACGGCTTGATTCCCTACCTACTCCTTCCTACTTTAGTACATTTTTCATACAAAAATGCAGCTGTCGTTACCTTTTCGAATGTCTCTATCTTGTACAGGACCTCCATGGAAAAAGAAAAAAAGGAATAGCATGATACATCTTTATGTTTCTGAGCTAACACAAAGGTAGTTGATGGTTCAGCAAGTAGAGGTATATGTATCACTATTAAAATTTATTCCCATTTTATTATTTATTTATACTTATTAATAATTTCCATACAATAAAAGACAAATCAAAAGAAAAAAGAAAAAAAACAAGAAGTGCAAGAACAGAAAAAAGAAAACTAAAGTTAAGAACAAAGAAATGGAGATGAGCACCGCCACCTAGAATCGGACACAACTGGACATGGTAAACCTTTATTTTTATCTTTTGATATCCCTCAAGCTCGTTTTCGCCAGATGTTTTAGATGTTTCTCCAGTTTTCCCTGATCATCGGAAGCCAGTAGAAACTACGATCAAAAACCTGTTCTTTTCACACCCAGTAAAACACGCACACTCCAAGACCATTGATGGGATGGAATATGGCCAGAGCTATAAATCATGCAGAAATTTCTGGACAGCTTCCTTTTTGGTTCTAGGTGGATATACTGTTTACGTTATTTCATTTACTTCAGATGGGAACCTAACTATAAATAGGTCACTGAATAAATACAGCAGGTCATTCAAATCTGAATTCTATTCCCCATCGAGAAGAAAATATGCATCTTCTATTTTGGGCCAATTTTATTTTATTTTATTATTTTATTTTGCACCGATCCCTTTTCTCCAAAGTCCAGAAAAGCCTTCTACTTACTTGACTCTGTTTCTTGGATTTTGTAGACAAGAGTGAAACCTTTCAGATTTGTATCTGGGCCAGAAGTGAAGTTCAGCATCATCATGGAAGTGCGTGACTTTACTGGATAATGCGGAGTTTCATTACAGAAGTTACCTTTCAGAATATACACAAAAAAGAAATTTGACCATTCTGCCACTTCAGTTTTCACTTTTTATTTATTCCTTCCCAAAGACTGGCTTTTTATGATCTCTAGCAAACCTTATGAGAAAGCAAGGGAACTGTTCTGTCCCCCTCGCCTCAGTCCGAACAATGACTTAATTAGCCGGCACTATCAGCTCTGGCAGCAAAATAGCAAGCATCTGCCAAGTGTCTCTGTTATCTCTCTTGATGAGTCAACCAGGAACAAACAGTACTTCAGCTCTAGTTAAGCAGTTGATTTGCTTGCTACGAAGAGGTATAGCAGCCCTTGCTGCTTTTATATCCTGTAGGGTGTGGCTCCATGACTCAGCACTTCCTAGGCCTGCCCCACCCCTGCTTCTGTTGTTCCCGCCTCTCCTGACTACGAAACCTAGGGTCCAGCCAGGCCTGATTGCCATCAGCCGGGTCTGGAGGCGTGGCCTGGGGGGGGAAAGAGTCAGGGGATGAAAGCCTCGTTATCTCCTCCACCTGGCCTGCCTCTGGCTACTGGAGCTGAGCCAGGGAAGCCAGTGCTCCCGAGGTAAGTCCTGATGGCCTTTCCCCCTCACTTTCCAAGTCACTTTCTGGCAGGGGGCCCAGCTCGGGGGGGCGCAGACACAACCAGAACCTTCAAAAGCCACAAACAATACTTATTTTTTATATTTACACATCATTACAACCAAAGATGATTTAACATTCGCAAAAACTAAAGCAATGCAAGCATCCAATTCTCAATGAAACTTATAAAAATAGTAGAACAGTTGACATACTCAAGTAGATTGCATAAAAAAAGAAGAAAGAAAATGTTTACAACAAAGAGCATCATTTATTTATTTATTTATTTATTTATTTATTTGATTTTTATACCGCCCTTCTCCCGAAGGACTCAGGGCGGTGTACAGGCAAGATAAACCATACAATATACAAATTAAAATACAATTTAAAAAACTTATTTAAAAAAATTAGCCTGAGATAAAATTTAAAATATACCATAAACTAAAAACCCCATTTAAAATTAATAAAATTTACAAAATTTAAAAATTAAAATTCAATTCAAGCCAGCCCCGCGCAAATAAAAAGGTGTGTCTTCAGTTCGCGACGGAATGTCCGAAGGTCAGGTATTTGGCGTAAGCTCGGGGGAAGCTCGTTCCAGAGTGTGGGAGCTCCCACAGAGAAGGCCCTTCCCCTGGGGGCCGCCAGCCGGCATTGTTTGGCGGATGGCACCCTGAGAAGTCCCTCTCTGTGAGAGCGTACGGGTCGGTGGGAGGCATGTGGTAACAGCAGGCGGTCCCGTAAGTACTCAGGCCCTAAGCCATGGAGTGCTTTAAAGGTCGTAACCAACACCTTAAAGTGCACTCGAAAGGCCACAGGTAGCCAGTGCAGTCTGCGCAGGAGCGGTGTTACGTGGGAGCTACGCGTAGCTCCCTCTATCACCCGCGCAGCTGCATTCTGGACTAACTGGAGCCTCCGAGTGCACTTCAAGGGGAGCCCCATGTAGAGAGCATTACAATAATCCAAGCGAGAGGTAACGAGCGCATGAGTGACCGTGCACAGGGCATCCCGATCAAGGAAGGGGCGCAACTGCCGAACCAGGCGAACCTGGTGGAAGGCCCTCCTGGAGACGGCCGTCAAATGATCTTCAAGCGACAGCCGATCATCCAGGAGGACACCTAAGTTGCACACCCTATCCTTTGGGGCCAATAACTCGCCTCCAACAGCCAGCCGCGGCTGCAGCTGGCTGAATCGGGATGCCGGCATCCACAGCCACTCCGTCTTGGAGGGATTAAGCTTGAGCCTGTTTCTCCCCATCCAGACCCGTACGGCTTCCAAACACCGGGACAGCACTTCAACAACTTCATTGGGGTGGCCCGGGGTGGAAAAGTACAGCTGGGTGTCATCAGCGTACTGCTGTTAACTCACCCCGAAGCCACTGATGATCTCACCCAACGGCTTCATATAGATGTTGAACAGGAGCGGCAAGAGAATCGACCCCTGTAGCACCCCACAAGTGAGGCGCCTCGTGGCTGACCTCTGCCTCCCTGTCAACACCATCTGCGACCGATCAGAGAGATAGGAGGAGAACCACCGATAAACGGTGCCCCCACTCCTAATCCCTCCAACCGGCGCAGCAATATACCATGGTCGATGGTATCAAAAGCCGCTGAGAGATCTAATAGGACCAGGGCAGAGGAATAACCCCTGTCCCTGGCCCTCCAGAGATCATCCACCAATGCGACCAAAGCTGTCTCCGTGCTGTATCCGGGTCGGAAGCCGGATTGGAACGGGTCTAGATAGACATCTTCATCCAGGTATTGGGGTAGCTGTCGCGCCACAGCACTCTCTACAACCTTCGCAACAAAGCGAAGGTTGGAGACTGGATGATAATTACCCAAAATAGCTGGGTCCAGGGAGGGCTTCTTAAGGAGGGGTCTCACCACCGCCTCTTTCAAGGCGGCAGGGAAAACCCCTTCCAACAAAGAAGTGTTGATAATCCTCTGGAGCCAGCCTCGTGTCACCTCCTGAGTGGCCAGTACCAGCCAGGAAGGGCACGGGTCCAGTAAACATGTTGTGGCGTGAAGCCTCCCCAACAACCTGTCCAATGATTCTGGACTTCCAGAATCATTGATTAATCACCACTATATTTCTCCGCCGTGGCCTTGTGGAAAAGATCTGTATTTTCTGCATGATTTCTGAAGTGATTTCAAGAACAATACCCATGGGACATTCATAAGTCTGGACTACTGTAATGCTCTCTACATGGGGCTCCCCTTGAAGGGTACCCGGAGACTCCAACTGGTCCAGAATGCGGCTGCGCGGGTGATAGAGGGAGCTCCTTGTGGCTCCCATGTAACACCCCTCCTGCGTAATCTGCACTGGCTCCCGGTGGTCTTCCGGGTTCACTTCAAGGTACTTGTTATCACCTTTAAAGCGCTCCATGGCTTAGGGCCGAAATATTTACGGGACCGCCTACTGCCACCATTAGCCTCTCACCGACCAGTGCGCTCTCACAGAGAGGGCCTCTTTCGGATACCGTCAGCTAAACAATGTCGGCTGGCGACCTCCAGGGGGAGGGCCTTCTCTGTGGGGGCTCCTACCCTCTGGAACGAGCTCCCTCTGGGGCTTCATCAACTCCCCGACCTCAGGTCCTTCCGCCGCGAGCTGAAGACGTTGCTGTTTCAAAGAGCAGGACTAGCGTGAACGTAGTTTTAAATTGGGGTTTTAAATCAGGGGTTTTAAACGGGGTTTTAAATTTGTATTTAAAAGTTTTAGGCCATCAATTGAATTAATTTTCTATTCTTTTTGCTGTTTTATATGTATTATATATTTTCTGTTGTTTTATTGGCTGTGAACCGCCCTGAGTCCTTCGGGAGATGGGCGGTATACAAATATAATAAATAAATAAATAAATAAATAAATAAATAAGTAGCCCTTGACTTACAACCAGGGGTGGGCTTCAGAACCTTTAGTAACGGGCTCGCTGTCCCGTTGCTGGGGGGGCGTGGGCATGGTGGGCGTGGCCTAGTTGGCTGCCTGCACCACAGGGGGAGGGGTGTTTTTCGCCCTCACAGGCTCTGGAGGCTTTCCTTGAGCCTCCGGGAAGGCCAAAACTGCTTTCCCCGGGGTCCGAAGACCCTCCAGAGGCCAAAAACAGGCCCGTTTCTGGACTTCCAGAATTTTCCCAGAATGATGAACGGGCCACGTGGAGACTTCTGGGAGAGGCGGGGTGGGCATAGCCATTCAGGGGTGGCATTTGAGGGTTCACTGAACCCCGGCGATCCTTGGCTAAAGGATCGCCTGAACCCTGCCAAACCCCCAGGAGCCTACCCCTACTTACAACTATTTGTTTACTGACTGTTCGAAGTTATAACAGCACTGAAAAAAGTGACTTATGACAATTTTTCACATTTATAACCATTGCAGCATCCCCATGGTCACAAGATAAAAATGTAAATGCTTGGCAACTGCTTCCTATTTATGATAGTTGCAGTATCCCAGGGTCACACAACCAAAGTTGTGTGAAGTCCAGTAGGCGATGAAGCAAATGGAACAAGACATTGGACACACCTATGATAGTTTCCTTGAATGATGACATCTGTGTCATGCCCCAGCATATAATTTTTATATACTGTTGTTGCTCTCTAGCCCCATCTAGTAGCAGGAGAGACAAATACCAAGTATATTGTTTGAAGCTGATCTCACCCATTTACCCATCAGCCTGCACTCTCAAGTCAAATGCATGCTGGGAAACCAGACTCCATTTCCTTTATCATTTGAAGAAGGCAGAAGCACAAAGAAGAATCCATCTGAATCTGTGGCACATGGTCATCAAAGGATAAAGCCTCATCCCACACCCATAGCATTGCTGGTGAGATTAAAATTGCTTGTGTTTATTAATTGTTATGTTCAGCAGCAACTCAATGCTGTCTATCTTGTATTTGGTTGTTCTGTCTCCTTCCCCACTTCAGACTCACGAGCTGGCCTTCAGCCAGTGGATTCACAGCTCTTATCAGTCCTGGCAGAGAAATTGCAGCTGCCTGCCAAAGTTCAAACAAATGACTCACGTAGCAAGATTTTCAGCTCTTTTTGAAACGGTTCAACTAAACTTTTGCTTCCTGTGGAGTGAGAGCAGTCCCAAAGCTCCTTATATATTCTGTGGGGTGGTGCTCCTGCCCCACCCTTCCTTTTTGATGACGCCGCCTCTCTAATCTTCTGAAGCGCGGGTCAAGCCAAGCTTGATTATTATTATTATAAGCTGGGTCTGAAGGCGTAGCCTGGGGAAGGGAGGAATCACGGGATGATGTCCTCATTACGTCCTCCGACTGGTCTGGTTCTGGCTCCTGGAGCCAAGCCAAAGGAATCGGTGCTCCCGAGGTAAGTCTTACCGGCCCTTCCCCCTCACTTTTGGAGTCACTTTTGGGTATGGGGCCAGGTTCGGGGGCTGGAGTCACAACATTGGTTCTCATTGTATGTATCCCTATTTTCCCCAGTTTCACCATATCCTGTTCTTTCAATAAAGCATTCAGATCTACACACACGGTCTGTTTTAGATGGGTTTAGCTGCATGTTGAATAGATGGGTTTAGCTGCATGTTGAGCTGCACACAGACTAACATGTAGTGAGGACAGAACACTCTGAACATACTTCAGCACATTTCCTTTTTTATGCAGACAGAAAGGTAAATAGTGCACCAAGTGACAGAAGCCACAGTAGTGATGTGGCAGAGCATATGCTTTGCACATAAAAAGGTGGATTCAGTCACCAAGACTTCTTAAATATGGCCAAGAGGGAAGGAAGCCTACTGTCACTCATGATGCACAGGCTATGCGAACTCTTTTTTTGTGTCTGGAAGTTCCAGATTCTCACTTGATTTCACTACTAAGAATTAGTGGTAAATTTACCACTATTGATTAAACTAGAATGGGCTTAACACATTAAACTAGCTGTCCCCCCCCCAAAAAAAAACCTTTCCTAATTTTTTTAAAAGTAGCCTTTATCCATTTTAGCAATAGTAAACAATAGGAACAACCGTAACCCACAGGAAAACCCTCACCTCTGGTGCAGTTGATACTGAGATGAGGACACATGTGGTCTAAATATAAAGCAGGGGTCTCCAACCTTGGCAACTTTAAGACTTGTGGACTTCAACTCCCAATTCTGGGAGATGAAATCCACAAGTCTTAAAGTTGCCAAGGTTGGAGACCCCTGATATAAAGCATAAAGTATGTCATATAAAATATGCAGCATAAAGGTAGTTCTCCTAAGAGTCCAACAATCCAAACTTTGTTTTCATTTTTAGAGCCTTAGGACATTATCATCTCAGATGTAGCCACCTTGAGTAGTTTCTGCATCAAAAAAGCAACAGAGGGTGGGTGGAACCCATCCTTACAGCAATCTATTGTAATGTTAAATCTCTCACCAAGCATCTCTCTTGTAGGTCCAAATCCTTCACGCAGTATAAGTCCGCCATGACATTTGGGAAGGGAATTCTCAAGCACAAAGTCCAGGAAATCCAGTCTAATGATGGCATTTAATGGGGCAACAATCCTCCAGTGGCAACTGGTGTAATAAATCAATAATAGGAAGGTTTTAGACCTAAGCACTGGACCATTTTTCTCTCTTTTCCTTCTCTTTCTGTAATAAAGCTGCTTTGCATCGAGAGTCGGTTGAAGGGGGTGTTGAAAAGTGGTATCCCTTTATGTCCTCCTAATAAAACAGCTTCCCACTCAAAGCCCTAAAAATGGTTGGTTACCACGCCCAGAATTTCTAGCATTTGCTTCCTAACTCGGTGATTCTGGCATTGAAGTACAACTGGAAGTCCCATATTGGAGAAGATAGATGTAAGCCATAGCTTTTCATATCATCTGAATGAGGAACTGTCATTTAACCCTGACATGTAAATTAACCATCATACTACCATGAAGGCGGATAAAACTTTCCAGTCTGATTTACTAAGTCTGACAAGATCTAGGGAGTAATAAATGATTCAGAGACAGAAGTTGTGGGTGCTCCATCACTGGAGGCTTTTAAGAAGAGATTGGACTGCCATTTGTCTGGAATAGTATAGGGTCCACTGCTTGAGCAGAGGGTTAGACTAGAAGACCTCCATGGTCCCATCCAACTCTGTCATTCTGTTGTTCTGAATCCACCCCCAATATTGCAACAATAAAGATTAAATTATATTGTCATGAACTCCAAAGCAAAAGGGAAAAACAGAGTTGGAAGAAAGTATTTCTTAACTCATTAAAGAGCTGCACCAGGCTAAGCCTAATTAGTAATAGCGTAATCACCATGAGTCATTTATTTGAGTGGAAAAGTGATGGTGAAAATGAGCACAAAGCAATCCAGATGAGGGGAACTAAAGACCAACTTATTTGGGGAGTATTCATTTGGACAATCCTGTCACATACAAAATTAATTCCCCAAGAGAAGCTTATTTCTACAGGTCAGGAAGACAGACATAACCCTACCTGGTGGCACTGGAAGAGCCATTAGGAAAACCCGGAGTCCTGATTATTCCTTCCCGGGCTGTAAGGATCACATCTCTGCAAGAGGCCAATTGTTGGCTCAAGTCATTGGATTCTTTGAGGATACTTCCTATCTTAGATCCTACAACAGGAAGAAAGGAAGCAGCAAATGCTGTAGATGGCCCTTCAGCACTTACAATATTCCCCTCCCCCCCAATTTGTGTTGTAAATGACTCCAAGAGAACTGTTAAAATGAAATCATTTCATAATTTAAATGGTACCAAAAACATATTTATAGGGTAATTATTTTAAACACACATGCAAAAGATATGGCTAGGCCAGGGGTCTGCAACTTTAAACACTCAAAGAGCCATTTGGACCCGTTTCGCACAGGGGAAAAAAAAAACACCGGGAGCCACAAAACCTGGCTGGGCATGGTCAACTCCACGTCATTCACTCCCACCCAGTCACATGACCCCCCTAGCCACACCTACCCAGCTGGTCCTTAGGGCAGAGAACCAGTTGTTAAAAAACACCAAGAACCACAAAAACCTTTCCCCCCCCTCTCTCCCTCCCTCTCTCTCTCTCTGTATGTCTCTCTCTCTTTATCTATGTCTCTCTCTCCCCCTCTCCCCCCCCCGCCCCTCTGTATCTCTCGGATTTCCAAGGCCAGGTGAGGAGTGACTGGGAGGGGAGGGCGAGGGGCGGTACCAGCCAGTGATGGGACAAGAAGCCATAGCAGAGGGCCCAAAGAGCCACATGCGGCTCTGGAGCCGCGGGTTGCTGACACCCGGGCTAGGCAAAGATAATAGATGATTCAGGACAAGGTTTTGCCATTCCTCCTGGGGAAACCTGAAGCATCCACCAACACTGTACATCTCCAATGTACTCTGCAGAGCAAGAAGGGGAGGAGATAAATCCCCTGGGCTTATCCAGAATGAATTCTGATGGACATCCTGCAAGGAATAAAGTCACACAAATGGTCATAAAGCACAGAGGCCACAGAGATATAGGAAAAATTCTGATTGAAAAAATAGCAACAGGAGTGACTCCGATCCAGCTCAATAGTCCTCAACTTCTGTCATGTCATTTAAAAATTTATGGCAGAAAAAGGACATTTAGGCTGCTTTTATATCAGTATGGCTCTCATAGTTTCCCCTAAAGAACCTGCCTCTCATTGTAGTTCAGCATCAACAATTCCCAATGAGAAATTCCTAGGACATCCTAGGATTGCCTAGATTCAGTAGAATCACGTTTTCCTGGATTCTATTCTACAACTCCGGTGGCTCAGACTGTTAAGACAGTCTGTTATTAACACAGCTGCTTGCAATTACTGCAGGTTCTAGTCCCACCAGGCCCAAGGTTGACTCAGCCTTCCATCCTTTATAAGGTAGGTAAAATGAGGACCCAGATTGTTGGGGGCAATAAGTTGACTTTGTATATAATATACAAATGGATGATGACTATTAATTAACACAATGTAAGCCACCTTGAGTCTTCGGAGAAGGGCAGGATATAAATGCAAATAAAAACTAATTTAGTTCTCACAAACAACTCTGAGTGATGTCAAGCCCAAAATATGCAAATTGAACAAATTGAAAAAGATGATCAAGCTTATCTGTCCCATGTAAAGCACCAGAACATTAATCAATTAAATCAATTAAACCAAGAAATTCCGCAATCAGATCCACATCCTTCGGGTCACAAGTCCCTTCCCAGAATTTGATGGACTTCCTAAACCCTGATGGAGTTAGAGCCATCTGGGTATAGAAGGAGCACCTTCCATGGTTCGTCTAGATCGGGGTCTCCAACCTTGGTCCCTTTAAGACTTGTGGACTTCAACTCCCAGAGTTCCTCAGCCAGCTTTGCTGGCTGAGGGACTCTGGGAGTTGAAGACTACAAGTCTTAAAGGGACCAAAGTTGGAGACCCCTGCTCTAGATGACATTTCCAGAGCAAAGGAATAGAGTCCACTCTACCAGATCTTATCAGGTAGAGAGTCATTGTTGTGACCAGGTGATCTGCAGATACCAAGTCCTGAGCCATGAAGGAATTTAACAGTGACAAACATCATTCTGAATTTCACCCAGAAAACAATTGTCCATCAAAGCAGCTCTCCAAGTAGTGATGTTATATGGGGCAATCAGGAAATATCCATAACTACTTAGCCTTTGCCTGTGTGACACTTCCCAAACACATTAATATGGTAATTAAAAGAATAGTTAGTGCAGCTTTCTAGGAATTAGAATAGCAACACTATTAAAATGTACTACAATAAGGCAAAGGATGGTATCAGGCTTGTTGATGTTATGTACCTTGTCCATCAATAGCTTGCAAAAGGTTCATAGGTGACTCCAATGACCGTACTAAGGTTTCAAGACCAATGTTACTGATTGGCATCTCTGCTGGTCCCTTCTCTATTGTGAAGAGGGAGGGAGGGGGAGAGAAAGAGAGAGAGAGAAATAAGAGCTATTGAAAAAATTGAAATCATAGAATCATAGGGCTGGAATGGACCTTAGAGGTCTTCTAGTCCAACCCTCAGCCCAAGAAAGGAGACTTTATTGCATCCTCTACAAATGACTGCACAATCTTTTCTTGAAATCCTTCAGCAATGGAGCGCCCACAACTTCTATAAAATAAAATTAGCTATGCTAACCCCAATGAGGTGTAAGCATACTGTACAAAGTTAAATAATGTTTAAATAGGTCTGACTTGGCTTGTTTTCCTGATTATCTCATCCTTCTTCCTTTTGATAACATATCTTTTATAATAACAAATCTCCTAGGACTGCTTGTATTGATTAATGATCTATTCTAGATCAATTGCTCTACTAGGCCTTTTAGCTGAAAGGGGTAAAATATGCTAAAATACAGAAATGAAATAATCAAAGCTACTTTCCTCGGATTATATTGAAGCCTACATTTTTCACACATTTGTGCTCATCTTTCAACTACTGGGCCAATTTTACAGTAAACTTGTGTTAACGTGAGTTCTAGCAAAAATATATATATATCTGACATTCTAAAAAATTGAAAAATGCATTCAAATGTTGCTTGCTTTGCTCAAATCTAAATTTTTGCCATCAGATCTTCCTTTAATTTAATCTTTATGTGCCCACCTCCCCTAATAATACAAAGACCAAAATGAAGCTAAACTAACAATGAAAACAATACAATGAAACTTTATTTTTTAGTAAAGGCATAAAAAATAAAAATCTTTAAACTCTGGAGTCTGCCTGCACCTCCTCATGGAATGTATACCTCACAATTTGGGAACCCTGCCCTAAATCCAAGCAGACGATGCCACTCAAATATCAGAAGGCAGTATTGCTTAGCATTTAGATCCAAAGAGAGACCCGTGGGCAAGAAGTAGGACTATGCTTACCTTTCATTACAGATACAATCCAGTCAAAAAAGGAACTCACTCTTGAATAAACACCTGGTCTCTTAGGCTGGGCACAGCCCACACCCCAGCTAGCAAGTCCATGGAGTATAAATGGCTTGTTTTCATTTTGGCAAACCAGCAGACCTGAATCCCCCTGAAAAATCATGCACACAAACACACACAGTTTGCAAAATGTATAGAAAGAACATATAGATGCTGTTTTATATTTATATTTCTAATACACATGTCTAAAAATCAGGAGTGAAATCCAGCAGATTCTGACAGGTTCTGGTGAACCAGTAGTGGAAATTTTGAGCAGTTCGGAGAACTGGTAGTGGAACTTTTGAGTAGTTTGGAGAACCAGCAAATATCACCTCTGGCTGGCCCCAGAGTGGGGTGGGATAGGGGATTTTGCAGTATCCTTCCCCTGGAGTGGGGTGGGAATGGAGATTTTGCAGTATCCTTCCCCTGCCACGCCCACCAAGCCACACCACACCCACCAAGCCACACCCACAGAACTGGTAGTAAAAAAAATGGATTTCACCACTGCTAAAAGTCCATAATTTTTCCACATAGGCATGGAATTTTATAAACTGAGTTGCAGCAAGGACAGTAGAGAGAATGGCTGTGAGATCTGTGTAACAGAGTTATGGTTTTCAGCAGCAATAGAGATGCTCTCTGAGCTTGATGGTTTTCTTGCAGATGTTTCATTACCAAACTAGATAACATCATCAGTGCTAGAACGGAGTGGGATTTGCTCTTATTTTTATATACTAATGGCTTCCCCTATCAGTGTTGTTCTTGGCGGTTCCTTGATCTACATGCCATTCAAAAGAGACAATCAAAAAGCCCAAAAGGAAACAAAAAAACCCAAAACACTTCCTCACAAACAATCAGCATCCATATGAGCAAAGATTAACACCAAGATTAACAACAGAACAAGCAGAAGAATACCCCAATCAAGAAGCTACCAACACAAATATACAAGCTAATAATAAACAACAGCCTCATTAAGACCACCAAGAAAAATTCCATCAACATTGATAGGACAAGCCACTAGTATATAAAAACAAGAGCAAACCCCAGTCCCTTCTAACACTGATGATGTTACCTAGTTTGGTAATAAAACATATTGCAAAAAAAAACCAAAAACCAAAAAAACACCAAGCTCAGAGACTCCACAGTTCAAATCCTGAGCTACAAGTACTGTTGGTACCAGTAAAGTACTTGCCCAAAAGGAATCACATTATATCCCATGAACAGTACTGATGGCCCAACCCCCAATCTATTATTCTTCCCTTCTTGAAAAAGTGCAAGCGTTCCAAATTCAGCCTATAAGCTACAGATCCTCTTTGATCTATAACTGTAACTTGTTTAATATAATAAGATGCAGATGATCCATATTTGGTAGCTTGAGCATACTTTCCTTATTCTAGTTTACCCTTCTGCAGGGGTGGGCTGCTGGGGGTTCGCAGGGGTTCGGGAGAACCTCTAGCTAAGATTCTGTGCAGTTCGGAGAACCCTCAAATCCCACTCCTGGCTGCCCCCGCCCACCCCATCCTGCCCCTCCCAGGAGTTCCCAAGCGGCCCATTTTGGATGCATTTTGGATGCAAGTTCAAAGCATACATGGAGGCTCGGGGAGGGTGAAAAACGGGCCTACCGGAAGTTTGGGAAGGCCAGAAACCTACCTGTTTCTGGCCTCCAGAGGGCCTCTGGAGCCTGGGGAGCCCATTTTCGCCCTCCCGGAGGCTCAAGAAAAGCCTCCAGAGCTCGGGGAGAGCAAAAACATCCCCCACTGGTCATGGTGGAGGCTGACTAGGCCACGCCCACCATGGTCACGCCCACCCAGCAACTGGGCAGAGAACCCCTTGCTAAAATTTTTGAAGCCCACGCTTGCCCTTCTGTGCTGCAGTCTATGTTTTTGTCTGTTCTCTTGATACCTTGCAGGAATCGTGGCCTTCCAAAGATGCAAAACCAGCACAGAGCATCTGAGGTGTGATCCCTCCAGGGTGATTGAAGTAGTAGTTTTGCTCACAGAGGTCATTGGCCACCAGTGGGACATGCATTTGCTGAAGACGGGTTGCTAGGCCTCCAACTATAAAACAGCAGAAGAATATTTCAGAGTAATGTATTTTTTTTCCCCTTTGATGGACTAGGGGGAAATTGTGCTCAAAACGTACTACTAAGGTTTGGACCACATCTGAGTTAGGCCTAAAAGCATATAAATGAGTCTGAAAAAGAGGCTGCAGTAGAAGAGACAGGCTCTATTGATAGCTTGGTCCAAATAATGAATATTCAACCTGACGGCATCCAGATGTTTTGAACAAAATGGTCTACTATCTCTTGCCACTAGTTATACTAGCTGGAGCTGAAAGAATTTTAATTCCAAAACATTGCCTACCCAAATTTAGATGGGCCCCTAATACCTCCTTAGGTTATGTAATCCTGCTTGCATTAGAACTTTTTTTTCTCTCTCAACACTGGCAGTTTAAGATGAGTGGCAGTTTAAGATGGGTGTATTACAACTCCCAGAATTCCCCAAACAGCAAAGCTGTCTGAGGAATTCTAGAAGTTGAAATCACCTATCTTAAACTTATCAAGGTTGAGAAAAACTGCACCAGAAACTGAAAATGGGCTGCATCATTGATGCTAAAGCATAAACCAAGTATGGTCGGAGAACCCAAGTGTTCCCCCAAGACCCTAGCAGGGGTCCATGAAATCACAATTTTTAACCAGATATTGAAGATATTTGCAAACATTTAAAATGTGTCACCATTCTCAGTACTAGTTTTTAATCTCTTAAAAATACCAAACTCAATTTCATTGAGGGCCACATCAGGGTTGTGTTTGTCCTTGGGGGGGCGGGGGGGAGTGAGGCTAATGTGGGCCTGTCACATGTCAGGGGTGCCTGTGGCGGCCTAAGCGCTATGCCACAAAAATGGAACTTGGCTGGCAAAGGGTTGCAGCCGAAAAGTGAGCTTAGGGCAGAGGTGGGTTTCATCAGGTTCTGACCAGTTCTGGAGAACTGGTAGCGGAAATTTTGAGTTGTTCGGAGAACCAGTAGTAAAAATTCTGACTCGCTCTTCCCCCATCTATTCTCTGCCTCCCAAGTCCCAGCTAATTGGGAGGAAATGGGGATTTTGCAGTAACCTTCCCCTGGAGTGGGGTGGGAATGGAGATTTTACAGTATCCTTCCCCTGCCACGCCCACCAAGCCATGCCATGCCCACCAAGCCATGCCTACAGAACTGGTAGTAAAAAATGTTGAAACCCACCACTGGCTCAGGGAGGCCATGTATAATCACCCTACTGGACGGATGCAACCCACGGGCCTTGAGTTTGACACCCCTGATCTACTCGATTTAACATTACTATTATGAGTCAATAAACATTCTACAAATGTATCCATTTAAAATTTCAATATGGTAAATATTGATAAGCATAATCCATATAAACAAAATGAAACAAACAAAAGCTCTTTTGAAGTCTTCTATAATTTTTTAAAGGGAAAATAGATTCTAAGAGACCAAAAAGTTTAAGAAACATTGTCATAAAACAGGTCTCTTCAAATTTGGCAACTTTAAGATTTGTAGACTTCAACTCCCAGAATCCCCCAGCTAGTGTGGCTGGCTGATGAATTCTGGGAATTGAGTTCCACAAGTCTTAAAATTGCTAAACTTGGAAACCCCTGGCATGGAGCAACCTGGTGCCCAGTTCCTTCCAGTTTTATATTGCTATTTTAATATAGGATCAAGGTATCTTGGTGTGCAGACACTCCTTCCTATCCTCACCTGTGGCCCATGATGTTTAAGAGCTTTATATTTAAGAATTCTTTTTCTCATCTACCTGACTATTAACAACACTCCCAAGGACAATTTCCTGTCTACCACAAAGCAGTTTGCTCAGTGTTTAAAACTTATTCATATTATATAGAAAGATTTCACGTTTCTAGTGATGACCGTCAAGAGCACCTACCTACCTCAAACCATCTAGAAAATATTAGTAGTCAATTAAAAATCCCATTCATATATCATATTTCAAATCACAAGAATTCCCAGAATTAACTGTGACTGTAAAATTCATATTCTCTATTTCTATCTCAAAATACATTTATTATTTCAATTTCAGGTCCACCTGACTCTATAGTGACTCTGAGCAGCTTACAATTTTAAAAATATCAAAAGAAAACCACGTATATCAAAGGAAATGCTTTCTAGAGAACTGGGACATGGGCAAAAACTACCGTATTTTTTGGTCTATAAAACGCACTTCCCCCACCCCAAAAGTGGGTGGAAATGTCTGTGCGTCTTATAGAGCAAATCTTGCTGAAGCTCCGCCCACCCTCTGGCCCCCACCCTCCAGCCTCTGCCTCCCAGCAATTTGCCTCCTTGCAGCAAACAGCCTAGTCAGCTTCAGCACAGCCTGATTTAGCACGAGCAACTGATTGGTGGTTGAAGCAGCCTCCTGGAATACCACCAATCAGCTGTTCCAGGCTGCAGGGACCACTACTGCCGTCGCTGCCCATCGCCCCTGGACATTGCCGTCTCCACGCGTGCCATTTTCGACCTGTTCCAGGTGACAGGGATTGGCAGTGATAGGCAGTGACAGCGGGTGAGCAGAGGCCAAAAATGGGATGTGCAGACGCCGAAAATAGGGTGTGTGGAGGTGGCGCTAGGCAGCGGCAATGGGCAGTGGCGATCCCCGCAGCCTGGAACAGTTGATCAGTGGTATTCTGGGAGGCCGATTCAACCACCAATCAGCTGCTTGTGCTAAATCAGGCTATACTGAAACTGACCAGGCTGTTTGCTGTTTGCTGCAAGGAGATAAATTGCTTGGAGGCAGAGGCAGAGGCAGATTTTTTTTTTAATTAATTTTTTTATTGCTTTTTTCTAACATTACAAACAGAAAAGAAAATACATTTATTCCACCCTTGTGCTATACATAAAAAAGGAAGATTTGGGTCTTCGGATATGTCCTCATGATTGCCAAAATCCACATTCTCGAGGTACAGGTACCGAGGCGTCCAATTTTCCAAGCGCATAGTCCACGAATGGTTTCCAAATCTTCCAGAAAATATCTTCTTTATACACACCACTTCTAATTTTAATATCACATGTCATTTTATCATTTAAAGCTAATTTCCACATTTCAGAATTCCACTCTTCTATTCTAAAAATCACATCTAGTTTCCAATATCTAGCTATTATAATTCTACCTATTATAATCATAATTCTAATCAATTCTTTTTCATATTTTGTTAATTCTATTTCCTTAATTACCAACAATAATATAGTTTCCACTCTCAATGTTATTACTTTCCCCATCATTTCAAATATCATTTTCTCCAATTGTTGCCAAAACTTTTTAACCTTATCACATTTATACCACATATGTTCATAAGTCCCCAATTCCATATCACATCTCCAACATTTTTTACTAATTTTTTTATCCATTTGTGACAATCTTACTGGAGTCAAATACCATTTCCAAACAACTTTGTAATTATGCTCTTTAATCCTTATAGATAAAGTCCTCATAATTCTACTATTCCAATTCACATTCCAATCTGACTCTGGTATTTCAATATTAAGATCTTTTTCCCAATTTATCCTCATCACTCTTTGTAGTTTTTCATCAGAGTTTATAATCTTATAAACCCTGCTAACGAGTCCCTTTAGCCCAATTTCATCTTTCATAATCCGAGATACTAGATATTCAAATTCAGTTTCACATCTATTTGTCGAATAGTTTTCCCTTAATTTTTTTGTCCATTTTTCTATCTGTATTTTTTCAAACCAGCTTAACCCTAATTTTTCAATAATTTCTTTGTTCCTCCTTTCATTTTCTAAAACTTTTAGCCAATCTATAATAGTTTCTATATTTTCATCTTTAATCACTTCAGTACGTCTTATATTATTTTTAATCGGCCAATTTCCAATTGTCTTCCCCAAAAAGATTATATCCGGAATTAAAATTTTAACAAATTTATTCCACGTTTTACTTAATCCCTTTAATCAATAACTTCTGATTACACATTTTGAGTTTGCTTTATCTAAAAACCACCTTGATCCAAATTTCTCTATATCCCTTAACTCTAAATCTCTCCAATGATTATCTTCACCTTTAAGTATTTTTACCACTATCCGGATACCATATGCACAATAATAATTAAATAATTTGCGGATTCCTAATCCACCTTCCTTTTGATTTTGATACCACATTTTCTTCACTAATCTAGGTCTTTTCCCACCATTGCAAAATTTGTCCAATTTTTTCTGATATCCTTCAATATCTTTCTCTGTCAAATTTAACGGTAGCATTTCGAATAAAATATTAAACTTGGGCAGCAACATCATCTTACACATTGCAATTCTACCAAACCAAGACAACTTTAACATTTTATATTTATCTATCTTCTTCTCAATTTCATTCATCACCACATCATAATTAAGTTTTTTCAGTTCTTTAACCTTGAGTGAAAGCATTATACCCAAATATTTCAATGTATTTTTAATCCTTATCCCAAATTGCTCTTGCATATTCTCGCGCTCATTACCATTACTATCCATTAATAATTCTGATTTTGACCAATTTACTTTCAGACCTGTCATTTCCTCAAATTCTTTCAAATGCTTATATATCTTTTTCAGAAGGATATAAGGGATATAAGATAAATTTGTATGCGGATGATACTTTAATTATTTTGAAAAATATAGAGGCAGATTTTTTTTCCCCTCCCCAAAAGCTAAGTGTGTCTTATGGTCTGGAGCCAATGGTGGGATTCAGCCAGTTCGCACCACTTCGGGAGAACCGGTTGTTAACTTTCTGAGCAGTTTGGTGAACTGATTGTTGGAAGAAATCATTAGGGCAGAGAACGGGTTGTTAAATTATTTGAATCCCACCACTGTCTGGAACATCTTATAGTGCAAAAAATATGGTAGTTCTAATAGGTTCATTCGTTCTGAATTCCAAAGTGCTACAGAATAAACATTTCTGCATAGATATAAAAGCTATATAAATTGATTTGGATGCATTCAAGTTGATATAAATAAACTTGCTGAGTTGATTAAAAGATCTGATTTGGCGCAGAGATTCAACTGATACATTTTCAAATTGAATTCCCAAATCAAATATTCATACCCCTAATATATATTTACTTAGGATGTGTGCAGCGTGCTCACGCTGCTTGTACATTGATCTCAAAATGCAGTATCTTTCTTTTTATTAAATGTCATGGTGTATCCCTCTAAATCAGTGGTTCTTAAAACTGTTTGACCTTATTATTCCTTTTCGTGGCCTTGAATTATGTCATTATTCCCATTAAAAACAAATAAACTCTTGTTTTACATAAGTATCTTGGCGGCAGTCCTCAACTCACAAAACAAGCAATTACAAATTGCTCCATCACCACTCAGGATATCTCCAAATTGCTCCCTTGGATAATTACCCCCAGTTCAAGAATCACTGCTCTAAATAGTGAAGAACAATAAAAGGAGATTGCCAAACTTCACGTCAGAATTTGGTGGTAAATCACAGGTCTCTAAATTATTTTAATCTGAATTGCTCTAGTTAAATTTTGCAGCAAACTTCCAGACAGAACTTGGCTAGATTATTGTAGAAACTAGCCATAAACAAAGCCCCAAATATAAGAATACAGAATAACAGAGTTGGAAGGGATCTTGAAGATCTTCTAGTCCAATCCCCTGCTCAAGCAGGAGATCCTACACCGGGGGTATCAAACTCAAGGCCTGCGAGCGGAATGTGGCCTGTAGGATGCTTAGGGCCGGCCTGAAAATAGCAAAGGACTGGCCCACAGTGTCTCTGCCAGTGAAAACAGAGCTTGAAGGGGTGTATGTGCCCCACCCCCGGCTCCATTTTTGCTGGCAGAGGGCTATCAAAAGAAACTAAAAACAAAAGAAAAGGAGAAATGTTTCTCCTTTTGCATGTGAGCATGCAAGAAGAGGCAGGAAAGGAGAAAGGGAAAAAGGAAAAAGAAAGAAAAAGAAGGGAAGATGGGAAGAGAGCAAGGAAGGAAAAATAAGGGAAGAAGGGAAGGAAGAAGAAAGAAGAAAGGAGAAAGAATAGGGAAGGAAGGGAGGGAGGGAGGGAGGGAGGGAGGGAGGGACGGACGGACGGACGGACGGACGGATGGAGGGAGATTATCATGAGAGTGAGTAAGGGTCTCAGGAAACTCCTGCCTTAGCACTTGGCCATCACAGGTGCCCCCGACATCAGTTCCATGTCACACCCACCATGGCTACACCCACCCCATCCTAGCCCTCCGAGGTCAAACACAACCCTGATGCGGCCCTCAATGAAATTGAGTTTGATTGCCTTACACCATCCCGGACAAATGGCTGCCGAATCTCTTCTTAAAAATAGCTAGTGATGGAGTATCCACAGCTTCTGGAGTCAAGCATATCCATTGTTCTCAAGTCAGGAAAGTTCTCCTTAGTTCTAGATTGGTTCTCTCCTATTTTTGCTAAGCTTTAACTAAGATGGAAACAGAGCCTTGACAGTGTCAATGGTGCTCGAGGGAGAAAGTGGACTTAACCTTCTTGGAAACTTGCCCAGCCGGTCACAGTACAAAGCCCAGAGGATGGCAACAGCTCCATGGAACTTGGCAAGCATACAGGCCTCACCGCTGCACTATAGATCAGAGGCGTTTGCAGCTGGACGAGGGCAATATCAGAATCATAACTTGCGACATCAAAGGCCGGGTGCACCGTAATGCTCTCGACTCTTCTCACCTGCATCAAGAGAACAAAATCAATAGAATCAGTATCCAGCCTTTTTCACTCAGTAGTAGCGTTTGGGGGGGGGATGGGGAGTGGGCGAGAAGGGGAAATACCAGTTTAGTTACGAATTACATTCTTAGCCACATCTCTTTGTAAAATAATCAGCAACTTCCTCTACGGGGCTCTCCCTAATCAATAAATGCTCCTGCAGCAAAAATTGTTTCTATCTTTTTTTTTTTTTTAGGCTGTAGCAAACACTGAATTAAGATAAGAGCTGCCAGTAGTGCTGCCTTTGGCTGATAAGCAATGAACCTCCTTATTTGAGCCCACACTTGATATAAATTGGCTACCTTTCATTCTTGCTCAACGTAATTCCTTCTTCCTGCCAGCATCTCCATCTGAACAAATATACGGTACCACACATTATGCCCTTTCCTTTCGATAACGCTTCCTTTCTGCCATTTTGGACAAAACTCTTAAATGTATTTTTTTTAAAAAAATTTATTGCTAGGGTTATTGACCCAAAACACTAAGCCAGAAAGTTTTTAAGCCAAGATTTGTTGCCCAAGCTAGAATCAATTTCAACCAGGGTCATTTCCCCCCCACCCAAAAAAATAGTTTAGATGTAAAAATCATGGTTTATTTTTCCAGGACAAATGAAAAAAATATGGTTACATCAAATCAGCATTTTCTAAAAAAACAAACTAAGTTTCAAATTGTGCTTTGCTATCAAACCCCCATGAATTAGCAAAACATGTGCAGAGTAAAATCTCTGGGAATTTTAGAGCTGGAATGACTTACCTGCAGTCCTTAACCCAACCCAAAAACAATTGCTACCAACCTGCCTTCCATTGAGGACCTGTATACTGCACGAATCAAAGAGGGCTGTGAAAATATTTACAGATCCCTCGCATCCTGGACACAAACTGTTTCAACTCCTACCCTCAAAATGACTAATCAATTTCACACCTTCAGTTTTGGTTTGCCTCTTAACCATTCCCTTGCCCATTGGAATGCTCACTCTGGCACTGATATAATTAGCAAGAAGGAAACTAATGTTTTATTTACATACATTGGAGAGGACAGGATTAGAAAAAAGTAAGCAGGCAGACAATGGAGAATACACATCAAAGGAAAGTGATGGCACCATCAGTTAGGAACTAGGCCTAGGAACCATGAGTGTACTATGCAAACAGCTCAGTGTATTCCCCATTGTCTGCCTGCTTACTCTCTTGTAATCCCTTCTTCTCCAAACTCTTTATTCTGCAAGTGGGTGGTGAAGATGGAAATGTATCAGACACAGTAAAGATTACCTACAGAGCAGTGGTGGGTTGCTACTGGTTCTCCCCAGTTCACAAGAACTGGTAGTAAACATTTGGAATAGTTCGGAGAACCGGTAGTAAAAATTCTGCCAGGCCCCACCCACAATCTATTGCTGCCTCCCGACTCCCAGCTGATCGGCTGGAAGGAAAAAACTCAGGGCTCACTTGACAAAGAAGAGGGGAAAAAAACACAAGACACCGTCGCTTTAAATTGAGAAGCCAAGAAGCCTCCCAACTGATCGGCTACAATGAAAAAATCAGGACTCGCTTCTCAGCCAAGAGATCGCTTGGCAAAGAAGGGGGAGAAAAAAACGCTGTCACTTTAAATTGACAGAGCTGGAAGCTCCGTTCTGGGTCAGCTGAACAACAAATTGGATAAGTGGAGGAATTCTTATATGGTTCAAAGTTTTTGAAGTTTTGGGGTTTGTGCAACATGGGGCTTTGTGTTTCTAAAAAGGTTTGGGCGATTTCCATTGTGAAGTATCCTGTCTTGAATGAGTTTTCTGCCTGCTTGTAAATGGAGCCGAACTTCCAGCTTCCACCTCTAAGCACCGGTAGCTGTTTTCTGTTTACAAAGTTTCCTTTATGCAGCTGGCAGGAATGTGGAATTCCAGGCAGGTTCGTTGTTAACAGCTTAATTATTTCTTAATTATCTAGTAATATTTTATTTGGGAAATGAAGAAGAGGGAGTTTGACTCCTTTCCAGAACAGATTAGTGGGGTGGGGAGGGAATGGGGATTTTGAAGTAACCTTCCCCTGGAGTGGGGAGGGAATGGGGATTTTAGGCTTGCTGTCAAACATCAGCCATAATATTAATGACTGTTTTCAACAATATGCAGGTTGTATTACATGAATGGCTATTTTATATGTGAAATTATGACTGAAACCTATATAGGTTCACACTGTCAGGAAGTTTGTCCTTAGTTTTAGGTTGCTTCTCTCTTCGTTGAGTTTCTATCCATTGCTTCTTGTTTTGCCTTCTAGTGCTTTGGAAAATACTTTGCCCTCCCCTTCTTTCTAGCAGCCCCTTAAAACCCGTTGCCTATCTTGGGCAAAGCATGTGAACCATTTCCTCCTTTCAGTGGTCCATAAAAGTGCATCTATAGCAGAGGTCTCTAACCTTGGCCACTTTAAGACTTTAAGACAGCAAAGGCTGAGGAATTCTGGGAGTTGAAGTCCACAAGTCTTAAAGTGCCCAAGTTTGGAGACCCCTGATCTATAGTATGTAGATAATAAAGTTGAAAAAAGGTGAACAACATTTTTGCAGAACTATAGATACGTTGAGGCTGGGTGTGACAAGGAATGGCTGGGTGGGGAGGAATGGGATTTTGAAGTAACCTTCCCTGGAGTGGGAGGAATGGGATTTTAGGCTTGCTGTCAAACATCAGCCATAATATTAATGACTGTTTTCAACAATATGCAGGTTGTATTACATGAATGGCTATTTTATATGTGAAATTATGACTGAAACCTATATAGGTTCACACTGTCAGGAAGTTTGTCCTTAGTTTTAGGTTGCTTCTCTCTTCGTTGAGTTTCTATCCATTGCTTCTTGTTTTGCCTTCTAGTGCTTTGGAAAATACTTTGCCCTCCCCTTCTTTCTAGCAGCCCCTTAAAACCCGTTGCCTATCTTGGGCAAAGCATGTGAACCATTTCCTCCTTTCAGTGGTCCATAAAAGTGCATCTATAGCAGAGGTCTCTAACCTTGGCCACTTTAAGACTTTAAGACAGCAAAGGCTGAGGAATTCTGGGAGTTGAAGTCCACAAGTCTTAAAGTGCCCAAGTTTGGAGACCCCTGATCTATAGTATGTAGATAATAAAGTTGAAAAAAGGTGAACAACATTTTTGCAGAACTATAGATACGTTGAGGCTGGGTGTGACAAGGAATGGCTGGGTGGGGAGGGGCCAGGCAAGGTACTCCTTGATGTGAGTGACATTGAGTTGACCACGCCTACCCAGTCACATGACCATCAAGCCACACCCACTGTCACATGACCATCAAGCCACGCCCACAAAATAAGCCATGCCCACAGAACTGGTAGTAAAAAAATTAGAACCCATCCCTGCTACAGAGATTGGGGGGGCGGTTTCTGTTCAGTTCTACAGAGGTATTATTGAGTCTGTCATTTGCACTCCATAACTGTCTGGTTTGGCTCTGCAACCAAACAAGACAAACACAGACTTCAGAGGATCATTAGAACTGCAGAAAAAAACAATTGCTACCAACCTGCTTTCCATTGAGGATCTGTATACTGCACGAGTCAAAAAGGGGGCTGTGAAAATATCTACAGACCCCTCACATCCTGGACATAAATCATTTCTACTCCTACCCTCAAAATGATGCTATAGGGCACTTCACATCTGAACAGTTTTTTCCCTAATGCCATCACTCTGCTTAACAACTAATTCCCACAACACTGTCGAATAATTAACTAAGACTGTATTCTATTATTCTTCTCTTCCTTACTAGTAGCTATCTCTTTCCACTTATTACTATAACCATGTTTCTTGTATCTTTCAATTTATATTGTTTTTATTTGTTTCCTAGTACGATTTGATAGCTTGTTAGTAACCTCGAGTCTCATTAAGTGTTGTATCTTTTTATTCTTGATGAATGTATTTTATTTTTCTTATGTACACTGAGAGCATATACACCAAAGACGAATTCCTTGTGTGTCCAATCACACTTGGCCAATAAAGAATTCTATTCTATTTTTCTCCTCACTAGTTTAAGCTCTGCAAGAATTTTCCCAGTCATACCTGAAGATGCTGAATAGGGGCCGAACCAAGGACCATACGTGCATTAAACAGGTGAGGAAAAAGAAACATAAAACTAAGTTTGTCTCTACCTGCTCAGCAGCTTCTTTCAGTATTCTGTCATGGTTTCCAGCAACAACAGTCCAATACGATGGATTATTTGTTCTAAAAAAAGGAAGTGCTCCATTGCTGTTAAATCATGTTTTTATGTAACTGAAAAATGTCAACAAAATATAGTTTAATTTTCAATTTAACTTCTTTAACTTTTGAATTTAACTTGTTCCTGCAACAAATCCCAGGAATGTTTGTGTGAAAACTGAGATGTTTTCATTATATTCATCCCACTCTGCAGAATAAATTAAATTGCATTTAGCCATCCCAGCCAAGTTAGTAACTTTCAATATCCATTGAAATCTCAGCCTTTTTGAAAGACAATACGCAGGAAAGATATTTAATTGAATGGAAAAAAATGGATTGATTATTTACAAAACAGATATCAGATTAAGAGATATCAGATTGCCTTTGAATAATTAGGATGTATTATTTTAGAATGTAATGGGGGAGGTTAGGAAATGAAAAGACTCGGATGAGGTTAATTGGATTAGAAGGGAAAATTTTACTCTATGTTTGGTTTATGTATAACAATACCTTGTGATTGACTCGGGAAGCCGGGGGGGGGGTGAAGGGAGGGGTGAAGGGGTTTTGAGGAGGGGAGGGGGGGAAAAGGGGGGAAAATATTTTTGTTTGTTAAAACTTTTTCAATAAAATTAATTAATTAATTAATTAAATTGCAGAGACGATCCAAAATGTTTCAGGACCCAGCAGGAACTGAAGCATAATCATATTCTTCCCAGGTCTAAAGTCAATCTTACCTACTTTATTCCAAATAAACAGAGTCTACAGAAGGCTACTTTGCCTGGGTTAACATTTTACATCTGTACTTACATCTTTACACAATGAGCGGCTGTGAGCACCCAAGTCGAGTTGATGATGGCACCTCCACACCTATAATCACCTAGAAAGTGCAAACTCACATGCCAGGGCCAGCAGTGGGGACAAGCTTCTTCTCCCCCAATGATACGGATTGACAGCCTCTGAGGACCAAAGGGGGGGAAACCACAGATATCTGCAGCAAGAGGAGGAGAAGAAGAACCAAATGCTAGAGGACATCCAGGAGAGTTCAATAATGCATTGCCTGGCAGGTGAAGTTTCAAGTTTTTTTAAAATCATAATTTGTCCTCCCATAGATCGAGAACATGTGTGTATGTTAAAATGATAATGTTGTGACCCAGGCCCAAGTAGTTATTACCAGACACAATCAGTCCTAAACAAACATATTTTATTAGAACAGCTGAGATTACTTCATTCTCAGCCTAGTCCAAATTAAATCCAAAACAAAGTCCTTCATGCAAAGTCCTTCAGCTTTTTCACAAACCTTTGTCTTCTTTGGCACCCTGCCAAAGGCTTTTCTTGGCAAGAACCCCACGAAGTTCAGAAACAGGAGACAAGAAACAATTGTAGCAACATTGCTTTCCTATAAAGAGCCCAAGAGCCATTGCTGCTCTTTTAAGCCTTATGGGAGGGGCCAATCATTTCCTGGCCTTACTCCTGAGTCATCCTTTTTGCTTTAGCTGCTCTTGCCTTCTGGCAGCTCTTCGTAAGCATGCACTAGGAATAGGCTCCTCTTGTTCCTCTGCCTCTCTGCTGTCCGACTCTGAAGACTCTGGAATCCATGCATCGCTCCCAGATGGCCCTGGCCCCATCTCTGCCTCCGATGCAGAGCCCTCGTCTGGGACTTCCCCTGACTCCAGGACTGACCTATTGTCCTCACCAGCCTGCTCACTGTCCAACTCCACTGCCAGCTCCGCAGGTTGCTGGCAGACCACAACAGATAATGTAAACACGCATGCATACACAGTGGTGGGATCCTCCTGGTTTAACAACCAGTTCGATGATTGCACGATTTGCTGATTGTCGGAGCTACTGGTTCGACCAAACCGGTCCAAACCCACCCCTGTGCATACATATATACGCCTCTCTGGTATATATCTTCCTAGAACTAATATTTCTTCTCAACTCCAAAACACATTTTGCATTTAGCAACACGTATCAGACTTAAAGAATCCAGGCTTAGCTACTTTTTGTCCATATAAAACTTAGAGTGCGTTAGAATTACTCTAGCAGTGTTTGCCAAATGCAAAAATGAAGCATTTCAAATATAACCATTACAGCCACTGCACGTTTTATGCTCCTAGTGGGCAACAATGGAATCCATAAACCTTCAAGCATGAGAAAACAGCTCAAATGGGAATATTTCCAGACAGACAAAGTTTGGCCTTATCTGTCAAAAGATATCGTAAAGCTAATTACTCTTTTTTTTTTCTTAATAGCTTCTTTATAGTCACAGAAGACAGCAATAACTAAAGGAAGATTCAGCAGAGTTAGAAGAGGAAGTGTTACACTAAAACCCTAACCTGGAGTTTTCCCAATTCCCGTATCATTTTATGAATGAATTAAGCAGACTGCTGTTACAATAACAGCACTGTCTGGAAATGCCTAAGTCAAATTAAAGGTAAGACAGCTGGGCTTTAGTAATCCTCCACTTTTTGTATTCAGGTTGTTTCCTAGGAAATCCAAGAGTGGAGCTATTATTAATCCTCAAGGAACTTGCTTACCCAGTGGGATATCTTTTGGTTCAAAAGCAGATATAGAAAGCAAACCTTCATATTCAGCTTTAGATGTTGCTGTAAGAAAGAAATGAAGTTTTAGTTCAGCAAAAAGTTATTTCTCAACCATTCAACGTAAAAGGGCCCAGTCTACATTATTCATTGCTCCACTCATGGAACTTATTCTTATTTTTCTGATTCTCTCTTCTCTGGGATCTTTCACATACATACATACATACATACAGTGGTGGGATTAAAATAATTTAACAACTGGTTCTCTGCCCTAATGACCGGATGGGTGGGAGTGGCTAGGGTGTGTGACAGGCAGCACTCAGCCTCCTGCACCCCCTGGGAGCAAAAATGGGCTGCAGGAGGGATGCGCCCAGGGGTGAAATCCTACCGGTTTGGACCGGATCGGGAGAACCGGTAGCAGAGATTGGGGATGGTTCGCCATACCGGTAGCAATTGCTGGCTGGCCACACTCCCAAACCGGTCCATGTCCTGCCACCCTGCCATGCTTCCCTGCCTTCCACGCTGCCAAACTCCTTGTTTGGACCATCTAAGAAAACATCTTCCAACTCTTCAAGATTGACTTTAAGAACTCCGAGAAGCCAACAGCAAAAGTAGCAGCAGCAGGGGCAACAGGGGTATGTGTGTGTATGTGTCCCTCCTCAGTCCTCCTCCCCCAGGTGACAGCCAGGGCTTTGCCACCTCCTCTTTTCCTAAGAGGGGTGGTGTCTGCCTCCAAGTCCTTACAGAGGAACACACACACACACACGTTGCCCCTGCTACCACTACTTTTGCTGTCAGCTTCTTAAAGTCGATCTTGAAGAGCTGGAAGATGTTTCCTTAGATCGTCAAATGTCAGCAATCTAAGGAAATGTCTTCTTACACCTTCTCCTCCCAATTCCCTCCTCGTTTTTCCATTTCTGTGCCTGGATTCCGCTTCTTACACCTTCTCCTTCCCATTCCCCCCACCCATTTTTCCATTTCTGTGCCTGGATTCTGCTTCTGCAAGAGAAGGCTCCGATTGTCAGCGTTCCAGAAAACCACTCCTGCAGAAAAGACTCCGAAGCAAACATCTTTCAAAGTTCTTTTACTAGCATAGGTAAACTGGCACGCTGGGGAAACTCCGAATCTGGGGATCCAGGTTTTTCCTCAGTAAGACAAACTCCAAAATCCCCACCCCCTTGACCCCTCTGCTGATCACATGCTCCAATCGCCAACCGTCCCATCTCGAAACATCACTCCGACCACTCCTTTTCCAGATATAGGCTCTGGCTGACCTTGACTGGCAGGAAGAATATTATTATATCTAATGGCCCCTTCTACCAAATCCCCCATCCTACTTTCCCACACATGGGAAAGTGGCAGCGTGGAAGCCTCCGGCCTAGTATGGCTTCCAAAGCTGACACCAATGTTTGCTTGGGTGGCGGAGGAAAACTCAAAGTGTTGGGGGCTTCAGAAGGACAGAATATGTTTCAAAATGTGCAGCTCCTGGCTCTAACAGTAAGTGAGGTCAAGTTGGCCATGCCCACCCGGTCACATGACCACCAGGCCACACCCATCAAGCCACGGCCAGAGAACCGGTAGCAAACATTTTTACATTTCACCCCTGGACGCGCCGCCCCCACACCCCTTTTTGGGTCTAGACAGCCTCCCTGAACTTACCTGGGAGCCAAAATTGGGCATGTGGGGACTCCTGGAAGGGGCAGGGTGGGGAGGGGCAGAGCCAGCCAGAAATTTACTGTAAGTACTGGTTCGCCCGAACCAGCCAGAACCAAATTCTCTAGTAAGGATCAAAATGGTCCAATTGCAGATGACTCTAAAAGATAATGAGTATTTCACCACAAAAACACTCCTGATCCAATAGACTACTTCAACTGTTTATGTCAATGGTATTAAATCTGTAGCCAAACCAGGGGTGAAATTCAGCAAGTTCTGACAGGTTCTGGAGAACCGGTAGCGGAAATTTAGAGCAGTTCGGAGAACTGGTAGCGGAAATTTAGAGTAGGTTGGAGAACCGGCAAATACCACCTCTGGCTGGCCCCAGAGTGGGGTGGAAATGGAGATTTTGCAATATCCTTCCCCCAAGAATGTGGAGGGAATGGGGATTTTGCAGTATCCTTCCCCTGGAGTGGGGAGGGAATGGAGATTTTGCAGTATCCTTCCCCTGCCACGCCCACCAAGCCACATTACGCCCATCTAGCCACGCCCGCAGAACCGGTAGTAAAAAAAAATCGTATTTCACCACTGAACCATACCTTTTACCTTTGCCTGGAGTTGATACTAAGTAGAATCCAATGCCATCAAGAAATTCCTCAGCCTGATATGTACAATCAGGTGAGGCCTTAAAGTTAAGTGAATCTCGCTAATTTCTCTTCATTCCCATTGACTCTGGATCAAAAGACATGCAAATTTTCTATTTAGCGGAAGCCGATGTTGAAGAGAACCAACCTGAAGAGGAAAAAGTGAACTTGGCCTTGAATCCCTTGAAGTTATTTTCTTCATCACTCTCAAAGTGGATCAGCATGATGTTCCCTGGGCTCCACACAGGTGAAGGAATTGAAAAACCACACAGGAGAGCTATAAGGGGGAAAAAAGAACACAACTCCTGCCATCCGCGATGAAGTACTTTTCTGCAGGGGCCATATCTCAAATAAGGAAAAGGAGCTTCCTCAGTCTAAATCACCTCAGGAAGGTTGATTCAAGATTTTGGAACAAATGACTTAAACTGGAGACATTTTGGTTTGGTCTGCTATCTCTTGTCCACCACCGCTGCCTATTTGATTGACTTTCTTTCAGAATATAATCCACACCATATTCAAAAGTAAGTGGACAAGGTCCACATTGCCTAGGAATTTTGAGAGGTTTAGACCATTGTTGAGGCACCGGGTGGACTCTTTCATTTTTTTGTTTCAGGGAGCCATTACAATCTACCAAATCAAACCAGTTATTACCTAGCTGGTGCTCTTCTTCAGTGTCTCCATAAACAACAACAGCATCGTAAATACAATCCTGGCTGATTTCAACTGCAAAGTCTTCAAACTCCAACTGAAAGGGGGAAAACATTAGCATTCACCCCCATAGAACATACACAACAGCATTCCCATCCTTATGTCCTCTAGGACTTCTGATGGTACATTCTAGAAATTGTGGCCCTAGCTTACCTCAAGGGCATCTAATGAAACGACATCTCTGAGGCCATAGCAAAAAAAACAACTCTAACCCAACCTGACCAAGGAGCATAGCAAAGCAAATCAAGACATGATTTTTGGTCCTTGAGACAGGAAATCCTTTCAGCGTCTCTCTCTCTCTCCCTACATCTGGCAGAAAAAGATTTCAGTAGCATCGAATTGAATCATCATCTATTTCCCTTTCTTGACCTCCAAAATCATCAGCTCGAGGCAGTTGCCTCACTCTGCCAATGACAAGGCTCTCATCTGAAGCCATTTTAAGTGCTTTGAGAACACAGATAAGCAAGACCCGTTGCCTCAAGAATGATTTGTGACCGTCTGACACAAAAAAAAGTTGGTTGCATTCCAACCTAGGTCATTGCTCCTTATTACCTTGATGACACGGTCCACTGGGGCTTCAATGAGCCAGTGGCATTTTGTGCTGCTGGGATAGAAGCCAGGGTAATTAGCCGTGTCAATCTTGCCTTCTTCCACCAGCATTGCAACACTGCCACAGCCAGAGCCTACGACATTGGAGCAAGAGAAGCAGCGGCAAATAAGCAAAGATTTTATGCATCAACTGCACCTTATTAACTGGTAAATCGACATTAAGTTCTTTTTCCACCCCAATATACTTAAAATATGCAAATGGAAGCAGCGTGTCGACTTGCTTTTTTTTCGGAGTAAGTATAGAGACGAAGAAGCTGCCTGTTCCTCAACTGCCCTCCACAGAGACGTTCAGAGGCACAGGTGAAATTACCTGCTTCAGATGCTGGATGCACAGCACTGAAGGTGAATTCAAAGCCTCTGCCCCCAATACTGCCATCAGACACAAATATAACAGTGGCTTGGTCCGACTCTATCAGCAAGGGAGAAGGCAAGACATCACCACAGATTTTACCTGTTAGAAGAGAACAAAGTCAAGATGAACCCTGTGGGAGTCACATACATCCTATTGACCCACTCTTTGTAGCTTTAAGGGACTACAAAAGATGCAACTGGTATAGCTCAAGGATAGGGTTCTTGGGTCCGAACAATTCTTTCCCCAGAGCCCTCTGCAAGACATATATTCATCTATCTCGCTGGTGTCAAACTTGATTTCATTAAGGGCCACATTAGGGATGTGTTTGACCTTGGGGGTGCTGAGTGGGGAAGGTCAGCTCAATGTCACTCGTGTTGGGGCACCTGTGGTGGCCTGTGTGCTCTGCCAGTGAAAAAGGGCTCCCGAGCTCCATTGTTGGCTGCGACAGCCTCCTACAACCCTCTGCCAGTGAAAACAGAGTTAGGGGTGCTGCCTGTGGCCCTTATGAGCTCCATTTTTAGCTGCAATGGCCTCCGGCAACAGAGCTTGGGAGGGCCACACACAGCCCTCCCAAGCTCCGTTTTCACTGGCAAAGGCACCATGGGCCGGTCCTTCCTTTGCAGTTTCCAGGGCAGCTCCGCAAGCCAGATCTAAGCATCCTATGGCTGGATCCAGGCCCCAGGCCTTGAATTTGATACCCCTATCTGGTAAGATGAACTGTCCTTCGCCTCCATCCAATTGCAGGGCATGGTAGCAGGAGGAGAGAGGGAGAAAACAGGAGAAGTCATAAAAAGAAGACAGAGGGTTATTCTATCACTGAATTTGGGTCTACCATTGCACAAATTTGGTCCCCAAATCAGAGGAACCTACTGCAAGAGATGGCAGGTTCTCAAACACATTTCCTGGACTCAACTCTTAAAACTTTCTTTTAGGTCAGAAAAGCCACCAATCCAGAGAGCAGCTGCTAGTCATAATTGATGTACTGAGCTAGACAGAGAAATGGCCCAACTCAGTCAAGGGCAGTTTCCTAAATCATAGACTGAAATTTCACAAGGAATTGCACGAGAGACCTTCCACCTACCAATTAATTCCTTCTCGCTTGAATAGAAAGCAACATAGTCATGGTCACATTCAATCTCATCTTCTACGTCTAGTTTGATAAATTCCACCAGAATGATTTTATCTTCAGATACAGTTAGGTTCCAAATGCACCAGCTGGAAATAGACAATTTAAAGTATGGCTTAGACAGAAGACATGATATTGCTAAGCACCTGGAGTCAGGAACTACCATGGACCTCGTAGCTGAAAATGCCTTGCCCTGATTCTTCTTCTACCACCTAACAAATATACCCCCAAAGCGATAGAATAGCAAACTCATCTCCCTCAACTTTTATTTGTTTGCTTGCATGAGAAGTGAATGGGCAGATTGAACCACAGGGAGAAAATATGAACATAAAAGGATCTGTACTTTATATTTTGCCTTTTGTCTAGAAACTTAAGGCCAGGGGTGGGCTTCAAAAATTTTACCAAGGGGTTCTCTGCCCAGTTGCTGGATGGGCATGGCCATGGTGGGCATGGCTTAGTTGGCCTCCTGCACTACAGTGGGGGAGGGCGTTTTTCCCCTCCCCGGCTCCGGAGGCCCTCTGGAGGCTGAAAACGGGCCCATTTCCGGCCTTCCCGAACTTCCGGTAGGCCTGTTTTTCGTCCTCCCTGAGCCTCTGCGCGCGCCCTGCACTTACTTGCATCCAAAATGGGCTGCATGGGAACTCCTGGGAGGGATGGGGTAGGGTGGGCAGGGCCAGCCAGGAGTGGGATGTGGGGGTTCTCCAACCTGCACAGAATCTTAGCTAGAGGTTCTCCCGAACCCCTGTGAACCCCCAGCAGTGAACCCTTGCTTAAGGCAGCATATATAAGGCCTCCTCATATTTTACCAACAACAATAGCAAGAATGCAAGTCAGATGACTGAGACCAGATGAAACCATAATCTCCCAGTGAGCTCCCATGGATGGAGGGTGGACCCCCTGTTCTTATTTGCCTTAACTACTACAGCGTTTTTCAAATTTGGCAACTTTCAGATATGTGGGCTTCAATTCCCAGGAATTCTGGGAATTGAAGTCCACACAGTTGAAAGTTGCGAAGTTTGAAAAACACTTCACTACACCATCCTGGCTCTATGACAGAGTAAATATAAATTCTGTATATATATATTTTAGTTCCTGGCTTGATGTAGTGATGGAGAAGATAGCATAAAATAGAAATCGCAGGTATTGATTCAATGTCTTGGCTATGTGCACCTTACAATAACTTAAGCTATGGCCCCAGTTCCTCTTCCAAAGTTACCTTCAAATTTTAACCTTCACTTTTAACCTTTATTCCTGCATTGGACAGGGAATAGAACAGATTGTCACCAAGGCCCTATGTCTGCGATGGCACGAAGAACCCTCTCTGTGGGCACGCACACTGTCACCAGCTGCTCTTCTGGTCTTCGCAGGCACCAGAGTGCTGGAAAATGGCCTGAAAATAGCCCAAAAAACAGCCAAAAACAGGCTGTTTTGGGACTATTTCTGGGCTTTTTTCAGGCCACTTTTCGGGTCGTTTTCAAGCCCTTTTTTGGGCTGTTTTCAGGCCATTTCAGGCTAAAAATGGCCGAAAATGGCCTTAAATTGGCCCCAAAAACAGCCAAAAAATGGCCAAAAAACAGGCATTCATGTGCCAGCCAGCTAGTCTTCGGGTTTCCAGTACAATGGTGTGCACACATGCAAGTACATGCATGCGTGTTCCAGTTTGGGCACTCGGTGTTGAAAAGATTCACCATCTCTGCCCTATGTAATCCTTACATTGAACAAGTCTATGCTTCCAACAGAATGGGGAAATTACTAAATAACCAACTATATTTAATTCAATTTGAAAGAAGTTTAAATTACATCTAATCTAATCTTAGATTGGTTTAGAATAGAATAGAATAGAATAGAATTATTATTGGCCAAGTGTGATTGGACACACAAGGAATTTGTCTTGGTGCATATGCTCTCAGTGTACATAAAGAAAAGATACGTTCATCAAGGTACAACATTTACAACACAATTGATGGTCAATATATCAATATAAATCATAAGGATTGCCAGCAACAAGTTTTTTTTTTGTTTTTTGTTTTTGCATTTATATCCCGCCCTTCTCCGAAGATTCAGGGCGGCTTACACTATGTCAAGCAATAGTCTTCATCCATTTGTATACTATATACAAAGTCAACTTATTGCCCCCCAACAATCTGGGTCCTCATTTTACCTACCTTATAAAGGATGGAAGGCTGAGTCAACCTTGGGCCTGGTGGGACTTGAACCTGCAATATTGCAAGCAGTTGCTGTTAATAATAGGCTGCATTAGCCTGTTGCGCCACCAGAGGCCCTTTATAAGTTATAGTCATACAGTCATAAGTGGAAAGATATTGGTGATGGGAACTATGAAACGATTAATAGTAGTGCAGATTCAGTAAATAGTCTGACAGTGTTGAGGGAATTATTTGTTTAGCAGAGTGATGGCCTTCGGGAAAAAACTGTTCTTGTGTCTAGTTGTTCTGGTGTGCAGTGCTCTATAGCGTCGTTTTGAGGGTAGGAGTTGAAACAGTTTATGTCCAGGATGCGAAGGATCTGCAAATATTTACCCCTGCTCACTTTGGAGGACACCTGTCCCTGGAATACAGGTAACCCTCGACTTACGAACATTTGTTTAATGACTGTTCAAAGTTACAAAAAAGTAACTTATGATCATTTTTCACACTTACGACTGTTGCCGCATCCCCATGGTCACACGATCAGTGTGGTTGCAGTGTCCCAGGGTCACATGATCACCTTTGCGACCTTCTGACAAGCAAAGTCAATGGGGAAGCCAGGTTCACTTAACAACCGTGCTGCTAACTCAACAACTGTAGTGATTCACTTAACAACGGTAGCAAACAAGATTGTAAAATGGGACAGCTGTCTTGCTCAGCAACAGAAATTTTGGGTTCAACTGTGCTCATAAGTCAAAGTCTAGCCGTATTATTTCTAGGGCAGCTCCAGAAACACTGAGGATCTCTGGTGTAACCAATTGCATTATTACAGAATTGCTAACGAATAATTCAAAGCCATTTAATAAGAAATTGAATTGCCAGCAAATAATTCAAAGAATTATTGAATAATTAAATAATAATTACACTATTACAGGATTGCTAGCATTTGATTGCTAAAAAGGCATCTATGTTCAGATAAGAAATTGCTTCAAGTTGCCTAGGAGTTCACAGCCAAACCATCCCTATCTATTTGTCAAGAAGCAGTGAAAAACCAAGATGGCAAAGCACATCATATTTAATTTATTTCTTTACGTTTAAGGACCACAACCAAAATATTATTGTTGTTAGTTGCCAAGTCGTGTCTGACCCATCGTGAACCCATGGACAACATTCCTCCAGGCCTTCCTGTCCTCTTCCATCCCCTGGAGTCCATTTAAGCTCACACCTACTATTTCAGTAACTCCTTCCAGCCACTTGGTTCTCTGTGGTCCCCTTCTTCTTTTGTCCTCAATCTTTCCCAACATTAGGCTTTTCTCCAGTGAATCCTTCCTTCTCATTAGGTGGCCAGAGTATTTGAGTTTCATCTTCAGGATCTGGCCTTCTAAAGAGCAGTTAGGGTTGATCTCCTCTAGGACTGACCAGTTTGATTGCCTTTCAGTCCAAGGGACTCGCAGGAGTCTTCTCCAGCACCAGAGTTCAAAGGCCTCAATTCTTCGGTGCTCAGCCTTTCTTATGGTCCAACCAAAATATTATTTAACTCACTAACAGTTACCGTGCACGTGCATTTAACATTCTATTGCAGGGGTGTCAAACTCAATTTCATTGAGGGCCACATCAAGGTTGTGTTAGACCTTGGGGGGCCGGGGTGGGCATGGCCAGGGTGGGGATTGCCAACTCGATGTCACTCGTGTCAGGGTGCCTGTGGTGGCCTGAGTGGTCTGCCAGTGAAAACGGGCTCACGAGCTCCGTTTTCGACTGCCATGGCCTCCTGCAACCCTCTGTCAGTGAAAACAGAGCTCAGGAGGGCCAAATCTAAGTACCCCATGGGCCGGATCCAGCTCCCCAGGCTTTGAGTATGACACTCCTGTTCTATTGCATCTTTATCAACAAACTCTCCCTTTGTTCCACAAAATCATATCAAGGCAGCCCATTTAGTAATGCCCTTTAAGGAAACTCAGCGCCTGTGGGTGAATATATATACCTATTATCAAGGTAGTTGTCTTCAGCCAGGCGGGGGTATCGAACAAGGCCACTTTCACCGAACACCAGCGTTCCATGGGGATTGCACTCTTCTAGGCTGGATGCAAGCAGAAAGCTTGGCCCAGCTTCTGAGCAAGAGAAACCAAAAAGCTTCCTGTGAAATATTGTCAGCAAGAAGATGTAATGGAATGTCCACCTGCAGCCGCAGAGGGGGATGATTTTGCCAACTCAGAATTTTCCCAAGAGTCCCAGATCAAGAAACTGCACCATCCTGAGCTGGCAAGGAGGAAGGGGAAAGATGTTCATGGTAACTACACCTTAGAACAGGGGTGTCCAAACTTGGCAACTTCGAGACTTGTGGATGTCAATTCTCAGAATTCCTCAGCCAGCTTTGTGAGTTGAAGGCCACAAGTCTTAAAGTTGCCAAGTTTGGACACCCCTGCCTTAGAATCTCTAAAGATATACTATATCTATTAGTTTAGAACAGGGGTACCTAACTCAAGGCCCGCAGGCCGGATCCAGCCCATGGGGTGCTTAGATCTGGCCTGCGGGCCCACCCTGGAAACAGTGAAGGACTGGCCTGTGGTAGCTCCGTTGTCACTGGCAGAGGGCTGCAGGACACTGAGCTGGCCACGCCTACCTTGGTCAAGCCCACCCCAGCCACGCCCACTTGCCTCCCCAACGTCAAACATAACCCTGATGCGGCCCTCAATGAAATCAAGTTTGACACCCCTGGCTTAGAAAGTTATAGCTGTAGTTAGGCAAGATTCTGTCTATTAGATGTAAGCAAATAAAGATTCCACTTGACTGGATTTTAATCTCATCTCTGGGCATGAGCCTAACATCAATTTTGCCAAACTAAATATTACTAGATATATTCCGAAAAATTCTAAGGTGAGGGGTCCTTGGTGCTCTCTCGCTTGGTTGTTTTCTAGCTCGGAGAGCACCATGGACCCCTCATTTGAACCCTGAGCTACAAATATTCTCCTTTATCAGCTTCATGGGTGTGGTTGCCCTCAACCTCTTTCTCCCTTCCTCCTCCAGCTTGGGACTGTACAGTCTCTTGATCCAGGTCTCCTTCTGGGAAAGTTCTGAGTTGGCAAAATTCCTTCCCATATAATGCAGGTGTTTATTCCATCTCAAAAAGTATCTTTGAGGTACACCGTTTAATTCTCAGCAGAGTTAAAACCCTTTTCAGGACAAAGCATCGATCGTACATTTGACCCAGTAATTGTGTGCATTCTGCCACCGACTTACCAAGTATCACTTCATGTTTTCTTCTAGCAGTTGACCATGTGAGCAGTATGATCACAGGGGAGTGAGGGACTGTACCTTACCCTCTTCAATTTGGGGAAAAATAAATGTGAAGTATTCTCCCTTTGAATGCTTAGATATCTAAAAATAAAGCCGCTAAACACCAGTCTCATGCCATCTTCATAACTCTGTTGTTTTCTGACTTGGTCACCATAGAGTGCACTATTTAAAGAGCATCTTGAAATCTGGAAATTTCCAGAGAAAACAACCACCCCTATCCCCCCACCCCCCACATTTTGCACATATATGCAACGCCTAGAATGTACTACCTGACTCTGTGGTTTCTTCCCCAAACCCCCAAAGCTTTAACCTTAGACTGTCTACTGTAGACCTCACCCCATTCCTAAGAGGTCTGTAAGGGGCGTGCATAAGAGCACCAGCGTGCCTACCGTCCCTGTCCTAAAGTTTTCTTTTATTCATATCCTTTACATGTATTTATAATTATGTTTACACTTGTATCTGTCATAAAAGACATGCTTGATGAAATGAATGAATGAATGAATGAATGATGAAAGAAGGATAAGTTAAAAGCAATACTGACCAGTGGTCAAATGTTGAGTAATGAAATCCAGGAGCTCATTCACTTTAGAGAAAATGCCTGGAGAACCTCTATTGCCGCTGATCGTCTTGTCAGTCACCCAGCCTTTTCCACAGCCAATTCCCCATGAGGTGATGCCTACCAACGTCCAGATACCGCTGGCTTTTCTACATGCCAGGGGTCCTCCAGAATCACCCTGATATAGAACATAATATGAGGAAAAACCCTTCCAGGTAAGTGGTAGCACCATCTACATTTTTGGACACATGCCCTCTCCACATTATTTACTTTATTGAATGTATTGAATTTAGAGCTTGCCTTCCTTTTGGAGCTCAAGGAGGCATATACAACATTTCTTCATCCATTTCCCACTCCCCATATCAAAACTTGTGAAGTAGGTTGGATTGACAGGGAGTGACAACCCAAAGTCACCCAGAAAGTTTCTGTACCTATTCATAGATGTGAATCTGGGACTCTCCAATCCTAGTCCAAATGCCTTGCTATATCAGATCTCTCATTTCATTTCACTGACATAACATTTCACTCTTTGGGCATGTACACTTCGTTAAATATATGTAGCAATAGCAACAGCATTTAGGCTTATATACTGCTTCACAGTGCTTTACAACCCTCTCTAAGTAGTTTACAGAGTCAGGATATTGCCCCCAACAATCTGGGTCCTCAGTTTACCCACCTCAGAAGGATGGAAGGCTGAGTCAACCTTGAGCCAGGTGAGATTCGAACTGCCAAATTGCAATCAGCTGGCAGTCAGCAGAAGTAGCCTGCAAAACCGCACTCTAACCACTGCGCCACCCGTGGCTCTTATATGTAATTGTTAAATCGCTAATATAGACCAGTGTTTCTCAACGTTGGCAACTTTAAGAGATGTGGAGTTCATCTCCCAGAATTCCCCAGCCAGCTGACTGGGAAATTCTGAGAGATGAACTCCACATCTCCTAAAGTTGCCAACGTTGAGAAACATTGGTATTGACCAAAATCCTATAATGTTCTACTTTCTAACCCAGGGGTCTCCAACCTTGGTCCCTTTAAGACTTGTGGACTTCAACTCTGGGAGTTGAAGTCCACAAGTCTTAAAGGGACCAAGGTTGGAGATCCCTGTTCTAACCAACACTATTTCAGTATTGTATTGCCCAGATTCATCACTTTTAAAGAAAAAAGTCCAGCAAATACACAAAATTCAAAATGGTCTGAACCGCAAAGGTAAAACAGGATATCACATAAACTAAGGCTGCAAGCACGCAATTTTTTTTTTAGCTTTTTTTTTTTTTATTAAATGGGAGGCAACCGCTTTAGAACCCAGCATTGAGTGGGGCCCTTGTAAGTTATGATTCAGTATATTAAATTATCAGATGGGTCAATATTTTCATCAAGGCAATAAAACTGATCATTAGAAATACAATTCCAGCAATGATTTCACCACGATTGGTGCATCACCCTTAATTAGAAAAAATAAATAAATTACATTGTACGAGGATGCCGTCAGAAACATGGGGTAGAGAAAGCTTCCTAACAATGGAAAGATAAATTATCTTGTAAATTCTTTTTCTGAGGTGCTTTAAACTCTTGTGGTATAGCTTTTACCTTGCATGCATCTCTCCTGCCGTCTGGAAAACCAGCACATAGCATGGACTTCTGTCCTGGGGGCAAATTCAGAGTATTCAGCAATTTGCTGCAGGTTATGCTGTCAATGATAGGGAGCTCCACTTCCTGTAGGACGTTTGACAGGGACCCAGCTGCAACAACAACAACAACAACAACAACAACAACAACCTAGGATGTTGGCAGAAACCCATATCAACCATCAGTACCAGTCAATAATATTTGTGAGACATTTTTAAATGTACAGTTGATTGAGTTTCATGTTTAATGAATAATAGTAATAAAAACTGCACTACTCAGAACATTGTACATCTTAAGAAGGTACTTGGCTGATACCTAGGACTCTGGCAGCAACCCATATCAACCATTAGCAGCAGTCAGTGGTATTTGTGATGCATTTTTGAATGTTCAATTGGCTGAGTTTCATATTTAATGAATAAAGTAGATGATGATGACGACGACGATGATGATGACTGGCACTGATGGTTGATACGGAAGGCTGGCAGCAACTGGTTTCAACCATCAGTGCCAGTCAACAATATTTGTGATACACTCGTAAATGTTCAGTTGACTGTTTTGTTCATGTTTAAGGAACAAAAGTATAATAACAACCACCACAACAACATCATCATCATCAGGATCCAAAAGGTATTTTATAAGGAATCTCAGAACAGGAAAGCCCTCTTCAAACCCAAGCTAATATTTTGCATATCCTCACTATTAAACTGAAATGTGATTTAGCCTCTTTTTTAGAGTTACTCCAACCACCATTTTTAAAAAGTCCTAATTGTACTGGAGAATTGTATGAAAGCTATTTTATAGTTGATTGAAATCCTAAATTCACTTATGCTATGGCAAAATTTTGCTACTGAGTGACAACAATTTTCCATGAGAAGGTCACCATCCATGGGCAGAATGACCCTTGGTAACCTTGCTTACATTCTAAAAATTGTTGACTTATGTGTGGGATCTTGGCTGCTCTCTGAGGTTGATGGTTTTCCTGCAGACATTTGATTACCATACTAGGTAACATCATCAGTGCTAGTAGGGAGTGGGGTTTGCTCTCATTTTATATACTAGTACAGTGATGACTAACCTTTTTGCCGTCACATGCCAAATGTGGGGGAGTGCGGGAGGGTCACATGCATGCATGCCCACACCCATAATTCAATGTGCCCAACCCCCCCGCACATGCGTACGCAACCCCCCCCCCCGGCGTTCCCCCTGTTTTTAACACATGATGGCATGGTGGGCCCAGTAGGCTCATTTTTTGCTCTCCCCAGGCTCCAGAGTCCCACCAGAAGTTGGCAAATAGGCTGTTTCCGGACTCCAGAGGGCCTCCAAGGGGGAGGCCTTTTTCACCCTCCCCAGGCTCCTAGAAAGCCTCTGGAGCCTGCAAAGAGCGAAATATGGACCTTCCCCCCATTCCCAAGGCCCTCCGGAGGCCAGAATCAGCCTGTTCCACAACTTCCAGTGAGCTCAGAAGGCCTGAAAATCAGCTGGTGGCACACGCATGAGCTGAGCTAGGGCAATGCTCATGTGCCCATCGATATGGCTCCGTGTGCCACCTGTGGCACGCATGCCATAGGTTCGCCATCACGGTACTAGTGGCTTGCTCTATCAATGTTGGTGGGCGTGGTCTTGGTGGTTCCTTAATTGGGGTATTGTTTACTATTAGCTTGTTTGGTAATTCGTTAATTGGGTATTGTTTGCTTCTTGTTCGTGTAATGTTAATCTTGGTGTTAATTTCTGCTTATTAACTGGTGAGGAGATATTTTGGTCTTTTTGTTTACTTTTTGTGGCTTTTTGATTGTCTCTTTTGAACGGCGTATTCAATATACTCTTTTGAATATTTTAATACATTTCATTATACATTATATTTTATTTATCTAATTGGATTTTTGGTCGATAACTGAAATAAAGTTTTTATTTGCTTTGCTCTGACTTGGTTGGTGGATCAGTCCACACATCCACACACTGACTGGGTTCAAAAATAAGCCAAATAAAACTAAACAAGCGAAAATATTGTGATGTTGAAGCCTAGACAATATCTTTGCATTACAAATGGCTTCTTAATATAGCAATTAAGTAACCCAAAGAAATAGTGATAAGGAGCATTAATTTTATTTATTTATTCATTTATTCAGACTATGCAGCTGCCCAGTCATGTATGACTGGCTCACAAAATAAAAAATAAAAAGATAAAAAGAAAGAGGCATATCTCACAGTTTAGCAAAAGATAATAAAGGTGGCTTCCTTGACATCCTGTCCTAATGCCTGAAGCCATCCTAATTTTTGTGAGGTATATTGTTCCATAGGGCAGGTGGTAATATTCAGGCAGTAAACCATTTTCATTTTTCAGTTTATATTAAAAATACTTAAAAAAATTTATATCAAAAATCTTAATCTAAAATTTGATGCCCTAAAATTGTCCCCCTAATGTAAATTTTAGATTATGATTTTCTAATAATGGAAGTAATGGCACACGATAAAAGGAAAATCTCTGTGTTTCAAAATGGTAATTAAGAGGCAGCAAGTTCATGCATCTTAAGGCACTTTCTCTACTGTTCAAAACACAAATCTATCTCAATGAACTTTTCCATTAGTCCTGAAGCAGGCAAGCTCCCTAAAGGTGTGCTTTCAACTTTGGCAATTTTGAGATGTGTGGACTTCAACTCTCTGATATCCCACCTGGATCTACCCAATTTTGGTCCAGGCCGTCCTGAAGCTGAACGATTTTGTCGTATAGATAACCACTAAACTCCTCAGCACGTCCCTGCAACGGGTCATCCCGCTCCCCCTGTTGAAGGAGAGAGCGAGTTACCTGAAACAGGGCGGCCGGGCGGTTATCTGCCGACGCAATGAGGGAGGAGACGTAGCAACGTCTCAGTTGACTTGAGAATTCTGGGAGTTGAAGTCCGACATCTCAAAATTGCTAAGGCTGAAAAACATTGCCCCTCCTCTCAAAAAAAAAAAAGGGTTTTACAAATCTGCTGGCTCTCTCGGTGCATAAATCTATCTACTTATGCATCTACCTCAAGGTGGAGTATGTTAAGATTACCCATCCAAAATCGCTCTATCCTCCTAGTTATGAGCCGTGGTGGCGCACTTGTTAGAATGCAGTACTGCAGGCTACTTCTGCTAACTGCCGGCTGTCTGCAATTTGGCAGATCAAATCTCACCAGGCTCAAGGTTGGACTCAGCCTTCCATCCTTTCGAGGTGGGTAAAATGAGGAACCAGATTGTTGGGAACAATAGGCTGACTCTGCAAACCACTTACAGAGGGCTGTAAAAGCACTGTGAAGCCATCTATAAGTCTAAGTGCTATTGCTAAAGCAGCCAATGCATTCTTAGAACTTTCTTTGGTGTTAAATGTCTAGAGAACCATAGTTTTCTTGACATCCCCTCTGCCTCTTTCAAGCCTTTCTGGGAAACTAGATCTTCCCTCCTCTTATACTGTAATTGGCAAGGAAACTTCAAGGCTCTAAGTAGCTTCAAGGCTTTTCCTTCAATGATTAATGGCATCTCTCATAGTTTACTGGCCACAAGGGCTAAAGGTCATGTGTCTTACAGACCAATATCTCTGGATAGATGCTCTTCCCAATTACCTTGATGTGTCATACAATTCCTAAAGCACTTATCATTCCAGATGTCTGGGTGTTGGCTTAGGTCGCTACCAAGTGCTCAATGATATTGAGGATGGAAGTGTAGAGCAGAAGATGCAACTGAACAAAATATGATTGATGGCCTTTGCCCACTTGCATTTAAACCTCGGAACAAGCCCATCAGGCCAAAAGCTCTTGTCCACAAGATCTCACGATGTGGGCTTTAACTTGTCCCTGGGCCCTGTGTGAGTCAGTCTTATGTTCTCCTTCAGTTAACACTGTCTGGGGTAACTTCAAACTGTGTAAAATGTGTTGGGTCTTGCCTCTCATTACCCTAGTAAAGGTAAAGGTTCCCCTTGCACATACGTGCTAGTCGTTCCCGACTCTAGGGGGCGGTGCTCATCTTCGTTTCAAAGCCGAAGACCCAGCCCTGTCTGAAGATGTCTCCATGGTCATGTGGCCGGCATGACTAAATGCCAAAGGTGCATGGAACACTGTTACCTTCTCACCAAAGGTGGTCCTATTTTTCTACTTGCATTTTTTATGTGCTTTCGAACTGCTAGGTTGGCAGAAGCTGGGACAAGTGACAGGAGCTCACCCAGGGGTGAAATGTAAAATTTGTTACTATCGGTTCTGTGTATGTGGCTTGATGTGGGGGTGGAAATGTGACTGGGTGGGCATGGCCAACTTTTTTTTTTACTTTAAAAAGCATTTTTTCTACAACCTTTTCGGCTGAAGAGGTGTAAAAAAATGCTTTTAAAAACCTCTGATGATCAGGCAACTCAGCTGGGATCGCCAGAGGAGCCTTTTAAAAGCTTTTTTTTACAGCCTCTTCGGCTGAAGAGATCATAGAAAAAATCCTTTGAAAGGGTTCTGACGATCCCAGCTGAGTTGCCTGATCGCCAGAACCATTTAAAAGCTTTTTTTAACAACCTCTTCGGCCAAAGAGGATATAGAAAAAATCCTTTGAAAAGGTTCTGACAATCCCAGCTGATCCGCGCAATCATCAGAGGCTTTTTTTTTTACTTTTAAAAGCATTTTTTTGGCCAAAGAAAAAATGCTTTTAAAAGTAAAAAAAAACCTGTGATGATCGCGCAGCTCAGCTGGGCATGCAGGGGGGAGGGGGAGCAGGGATTTTTGCTACCGGTTCTTCAAACCACCCGCCTCCATCTCTACCGGATTGGGCGATCTGGTCCGAACCGGGAGCATTTCACCCCTGAGCTCACCCCATTACAGGGCACTAGGGATTCGAACTGCTGAACTGCTGACTTTTCGATCGACAAGCTCAGCAACTTAGCCACTGAGCCACTGCGTCCCTCATTACCCTAGAGCAGAAGGAAATGCTGGTAACTTTAAGATCTGTGAACATCAACTCCCAGAATTCTCCTGGCTGGGGAATCCTGATATAAAGTCCATGCGTCTTAAAGTTGCCAAGGTTAGGAAACTCTGCCCTAGAGAGGACCCAGATAACTACTGTGACTTCAGACAGTGGTATTAGAAGCAGGATGGGGGGGGGTAGCATCAAGATGGTCCACCCTCATTGAGTTTTATGTGAAGCACTTCAATGCATTAGTGAGGAAATTCATAAACTAATAGAAGAAAGAGAGTAAGCCAGTATGGAGGAGAACCTGGGCTTTATAAGGTCCTGTACTATGACTCCTAGCAGCCCTAGGCAACAAAGCTAGTAGTGAGTCCTACTAAGTTTTGTAGCCCTGCAGGTTCATCCTGCAATAATTAAAAAGCAAGTCAGTAGCAAACTTCACATGCTAATCCCCATAAGAAGCTCAGGACCAAATACTCACCCTCAGAAGTTTTGCCCCATCCACTCACAACGCAGAGTGTTCCAGCTTCAAATACATCTTCCTTGTGGGGAAGACAGATTGGCTGTACTTCATAGCCTAAGAGAGGGAATATACACCCGGTAATTTTAAATCAATGTTTTTTTCTTTTGATGAACACCCACGAATTTCACAGGGAAGATTTCATTTCTACATTTTTGTTGCCAAAGAATAGCTCAGCGGTACATCAATGACACATGCATAATATTCCAGATTTGATCTTCAGGTTTTTTTCCCCCTCCCCTTTTAAAAAGAATCCAATAAGAAATCAAAAATGTGTTCCTAGTTCCAGAGAATAGTTTGACTCTACAACAGCGGTGAAATCTGAACCGGTTTACTACCAGTTTGTTACCTGCACATGCATGCTGCGCACCACACACCACACATGCGCAGTGCACGCCAAACGGAGGCATGAGGTAAGTAGAACAGCATGCGGGGGGAGTGATCAGCTGTGGCGCGCGATCTTTTTTTTTACTTTTTTTTACTTTTGGCCGAAGAGGTTGTAAAAAAATGCTTTTAAAAGTAAAAAAAGGCTCTGACGATCACATGGCTCAGCTGGGCATGGGCGGGGGAGGCAGGGACTTTTGCTACCAGTTCTCCGAACCACCCGCCACCATTGCTACTGGATTGGCCGATCTAGTCCAAATCGGGAGCATTTCACCCCTGCTCTACAAAGTCTCTCACTCCTATCCCCATCCCTTAACTCCTTTAAGTACCTTTGCAAAAAAAAAAAATCTTGGCCACACCCCTTCTAGTGATGTCATAGACTCTTCCCAAAGTTTGGAGGTTGAGTTACAGCCTTCCTCTCTCTCAAGCATTCCCCATTTTTGGCACACATTCCCACCATTTTCTTTAATAGTGCTTCAGTCCTCTTCTTACCATATTGTACCTGATGTTTCAAATACAGCAGTGCTATATCTGAAGCCATATACCCAAATTTGTTGAAGTCAGGATGGACAACAATTTCAGAGACTGGGACGCTCTGTTCTTCTTCATCCCCACTGCCAAGATCAAACTCACCAACAGTCACAATCAGGTTCTTCACAACTTTTCTAAAAAAAGAGTGGAAAGAATTATTATTCAGCCGGTTGACTCTATCATGAAGTATACATCCAATGCAGTAAAACCAAACTTATGATTCCTTGAATCTACACAGGAGAAAAATTCCCCAAACTTTGCAGAGTTGATACCAAGCAAATTCTAGGAAATTGTTTTTTTTTATCATCAGCTCTCATGGGCTTAAAAGGTAAAGGTAAAGGTTCCCCTTGAACATACGTGCTAGTCGTTGCCGACTCTAGAGGGCAGTGCTCATCTCCGTTTCCAAGCCGAAGAGCCAGCGCTGTCCGAAGACGTCTCTGTGGTCATGTGTCCGGCATGACTCAATGCCAAAGGCGCACGGAATGCTGTTACCTTCCCACCAAGGTGGTCCCTATTTTTTCTACTTGCATTTTTACATGCTTTCGAAACTGCTAGGTTGGCAGAAGCTGGGACAAGTAACAGGAGCTCACCCCGTTACACGGCAGCACTAGGGATTCGAACCGCCGAGCTGCCAACCTTTCGATCGACAAGTTCAACGTCCTAGCCCCTGAGCCACCACATCATGGGCTTACAACAGCCTTTTTCACCTGTTGGATTTGCAACTCCCAGAATTTCTAGCCAGAATCCCAGAATTCCAAGGTTTCCTTCTTAGAAACTGGAATTCACAACTCCCCTGTGAAACACCTGGACAGAATCACTTTAATGTGAGAAGCATGCAGTAAAGGTAAAGGTAAAAGGTAAAGGTTTCCCTGTCTAGTTGTGTCCAACTCTAGGGCACAATGTTCATCTCTGTTTCTTAGCTGAGTGTTGTCCAAAGACATTTCCTTGGCTCATGTGGCCAGCATGGCTATACGCCAAAGGCACATATGCTGTTACCTTCCCACCAAAGTGATACCTACTTATCTACTCACATTTGCATCCTTTCGAATTTTTAGTTGGGCAGGAGACAAGTCACCTTCAGTATTTAAAGAATCTGTATGATCTCTCCATACAACTGGACAAAATCAAAGATTCAACAAAGACACAAACGTCAATAATGCCTGTTCAGTGGGAGAACTGGAAATGTTGCGGCAAGACTGGTTGGAAAATAGCAGGCTCCAATGAGCCTTGCGAAAATCCAGCCAGATAAACCGCTGTTGGGGGGGGGTGTCTTTGGACTGGATCCATCTTGAAGGAACAGTGAAGGAGGAGAGGCATCTTGGATGACCAAGAGGAACAGGCAACTTCCTCAGAGGTCAGAGGAAACTCTTTGATCTGGTGATGGTGGCAGCGGCCATTACGACCGTCATGAAGCTGAGGCAACCGGAATAAGATTTGTGCAGGTGAGGTATTTTGGACGGAGTGTGGATACAGGGTGAGTGATTGGCCAACTCACAGGTAAAAAAGAAGTATTTTTAAAAATTTTCAAAAGAAGTCCTGGCGAGGAAATAGCAGCTAATTGGTGTTGGGAAATGTTAATGAAGGGAAAAGAACAAAATATAAGTTAAAGCACTAAAGCCCAGAACTCAGCTTGATATTTGGCTTGGAAATTGGATCTGGAGATATTAAAATTATTATAAGAAAAAGAAACCCAAAAGAAAATAGTTTCTGAACAAGATTGGACATAATCTTAAAAGTTTTGAACTTTGAAGGAACAAAGAAAAATTTAAAATAGAAAAGCCTTGTAAAGGAAATTTTTCAGTTGGATTTGAAATTGGATTTTAAACTGGAATTTGGGATATATAAAATTAAGAAGAGAAGAAACTTGAAAAAGGTTTGATAAGCGGAGTTAATACACAAATTGGATATTTTGTGACTTTATTGATTTGAAAATTGTGGATTGGAGAGACACATCTGCTGGTGGAAAAAAAGCACTACAATGAACAATTTGAAATCTGGAAAAAATTACAGTGACCTTGAGCTACAAGAGCCATGAGAAGTTTGAAGGAGGATTTGTTTTCTTTTAAGCTGTTTGATCTTGACAACCAAAGGAGGTGGAAAATAATAAAATTAAATTGGAGTTAAAAACAAACCAGAATGTCAAAATGTGGCAGGAACTAATTGAGATGGTTAAAATGATGCATGAATCATTTAATCTTGATAGAAAATAAGAAATTGTGTCAGAACATATTCAATTGGATAAAGAGGCTAAGAACAAGAAGGTTTAGGTTTAGGTTTATTTAATTTCTATACCGCCCTTCTCCCAAAGGACTCAGGGCGGTTTACAGCCAGGATAAAACAACAAAATACAAAAATTAAGAACAAATTTAAAAACAAATATTCGAATTTGGCTAGAAACTGTAAAATCCAATAAGAACCCCATTTAAAACCCATTAGGCCAGTCCTGCACGATGGAATAAAAACGTTTTCAGCTCGTGTCAAAAGGTCCGGAGATCGGGAAGTTGACGGATCCCTGGTGGTAGCTCGTTCCAGAGGGTTGGAGCCCCCACAGAGAAGGCCCTCCCCCTGGGGGTTGCCAGCCGACATTGTCTAGCCGACGGCACCCTGAGGAGACCCTCCCTATGGGAGTGCACTGGTTGATGGGTGGCTATCGGTGGCAGTAGGCGGTCCCATAAATAACCCGGCCCTATGCCATGGAGCGCTTTAAAGGTGGTAACCAACACCTTGAATTGCACTCGGAAGACCACTGGAAGCCAGTGCAGCCTACGCACAAGAGGTGTTATATGGGAGCCACGTGTCGCTCCCTCTATCACCCGCGCGGCTGCATTCTGCACCAGTTGGAGCCTCCAGGTGCTCTTCAAGGGGAGCCCCATGTAGAGAGGGTTGCAGTAGTCCAGGCGGGAAGTGACGAGGGCATGAGTGACTGTGCACAGGGAGTCCCGGTCTAAGTAGGGACGATATTTGGCGCAACAGGCAAACCTGATAAAAAGCTCCTCTGGCGACGGCCGTTGTATGATCTTCAAACGACAGCCGTACATCCAGAAGGACGCCCAGATTGCGGACCCTCTCTGTGGGGGCCAAGGGCTCACCACCCACAGTCAGCGATGAAGTCAGCTGATTATACCGGGATGCCGGCATCCACAGCCACTCGGTCTTGGATGGGTTGAGTCGGAGCCTGTTTTTCCCCATCCAGACCCGCACGGCCTCCAGGCACCGGGACATCACTTCAGCAGCTTCGTTGGGGTGGTTAGGGGTGGAAATGTACAGCTGCGTATCATCAGCGTACAGATGACACCGCACCCCAAAACCACGGATGATCTCACCCAGCGGCTTCATATAGATGTTGAACAGGAGAGGCGAGAGGACCGACCCCTGTGGCACCCCACATAAGAGGCGCCTCGTGGTCGATCTCTGCCCGCCTGCCAACACCGTCTGCGACCGGTCAGAAAGGAAGGAGGAGAACCACCGCAATACGGTGCCCCCCACTCCTAACCCCTCCAACTGCCGTAGCAAGATACCATGGTCGATGGTATCAAAAGCCGCTGAGAGATCTAATAGGACCAGGGCAGAGGAACAACCCCTGTCCCGGGTCCTCCAAAGATCATCCACCAATGCGACCAACGCCATCTCAGTGCTGTACCCAGGCCGGAAACCAGACTGGAACGGGTCCAGATAGACAGTGTCATCCAGGTACTGAGGGAGCTGATGCGCTACCACACTCTCGACAACCTTTGCCACAAAATGAAGGCTGGAGACTGGACGATAATTTGCTAAAACAGCTGGGTCCAGGGAGGGCTTCTTGAGGAGGGGTCTCACCAATGGTGGGATTCAAGTAATTTAACAACCAGTTCTCTGCCCTAATGAACAACCAGTTTGCCAACTGCTCAGAAAGTTAGCAACCGGTTCTCCCAAAGTGGTGCGAACTGGCTGAATCCCACCACTGGGTCTTACCACTGCCTCTTTCAAGGCGGTGGGGAAGACACCCTCCCTCAAAGAAGCGTTAACAATTCCCTGAAGCCAGCCTCGTGTAACCTCCTGTGTGGCCAGTACCAACCAGGAGGGACACGGGTCCAACAAACATGTGGTTGCATTCAGCCTCCTCAGTATCCTGTCCATGTCCTTGGGAGCCACAGTATCAAACTCCTCCCAGGTGACCACCTCAAGATCCACCTCCGTCATCCCGTCTGAATCTACCTAATCTGTGTCCAGCCCATCCCGGATCTGAGCGATTTTATCGTGCAGATATTGTCCAAAATTCTCAGCACAACCTTGCAAGGGGTCCTCCCTAGCTCCCTGGGTAAGAAGGGAGCGGGTCACCCTAAACAAGGCTGCTGGGCGATTATCTGCCGATGCAATAAGAAGCAAGAAAACAGTACTGAAGATAAAGACATTGATGATGAAAAATTAAATGATTACATTGGGAGTAACAATGAAAAAAAGGGAAGGGATAGGAGGAAACAACCTACAAAAAAGAAGCAAACTAAAGGAAGAAAAGGAAAGGGGAAAAGGCTAGAGGAAAAAAATTTTAATGATTACACTGGGATTAACAGTGGCAAAAATAGAGAGGATTGTTGCTGTTAGTTGCGAAGTTGTGTCCGACCCATCGCGACCCCATGGACAATGTTCCTCCAGGCCTTCCTGTCCTCTACCATCCTCTGGACTCCATTTAAACTCATGCCTACTGTTTCAGTGACTCCATCCAGCCACCTCATTCTGTCGTCCCTTTCTTCTTTTGCCCTCAATCTTTCCCAGCATTAGGCTCTTCTCCAGTGAGTCCTTCTTTCTCATTAGGTGGCCAAAGTATTTCAGTTTCATCTTCAGGATCTGGCCTTCTAAAGAGCAATCAGGGTTGATTTCCTCTAGAACTGACTTGTTTGTTCGCCTTGCAGTCCAAGGGACTCGCAGGAGTCTTCTCCAGCACCAGAGTTCAAAGGCCTCAATTCTTCGGCACTCAGCCTTTCTTATGGTCCAACCTTCACAGCCATACATTGCAACTGGGAAAACCATAGCCTTATATGTAGATATATATATAGATATATATATATAGGATGAAGCAAAAGAGAAAAGAAAAGGGGAAAGGATTAGGCACAAAAAAGTTTAATGATTACACTGAGTTCAACAGTGGGGAAATAAGAAAAGTGAGACGAGAAAAGGGGAATAGATCAGATGGAAACTTAGGGCAAACTAGATGAGTAAAGGATTTAAAAGTCAAAGGAAGGATACAGATGAAAAGACATAATAATTATAAAAAGAAAAAAAAAGAAAAATGAGAAAATGGGATAAAGGGAGGAAAATTTTAAGAGGTGAAAGGAAATAAGAAACAAATTGATGATAATTTACAAATGTGGTGATTTTGAGAAATATCTTGATAAATGGAAAAATAAGATAATGAAATGAAATAAGATTAAGATTGGAGGTTAGGGCGGATGGTAATATTGATTATAAATTAAATATTAAGTAGAGATGAAAAATTAAAAAAAGTGAATACTATGGCAGAAATTGAAATATATAAATTATATTTGGGAAGTACTTAGGTTATAAGCTGTAAATTTTAACTCGGTCAATACTCTATTCAGAAAAAAATGTACTGTTTATGTTTTTAAAAAAATAAAAACAATTTACAGAAAAATAATAATGTCTGTTCAGTGCTGGTCTTGACATTTTGACAGTTAGAAAATTTTTCCCAGTCTTGCTTATAAATTAGCTAATTATTGGAGGATCTTTTTGAATGCTTGAAATGCTTCTCTCCAGGTTTTTTTTATCCCGTTTGGATTAAGCTGCCATTTATGTGATAAATTAACAACTAACTAACCTACTGTCTCCTGATTGTTTATGTCTGCTCCCTCTTCCATTCCTTTCCCAGCCTCCCTGGGTTGGCTAGGGAATTCTGGGAACTGAAGTCCATAATCTCAAAGTTGCCCAAGTTAAAAAAATAATATTGCACTAACGCCACCTCCCTTCAGCCTTAGTTTTCATTTTGCCTGCCGATTCTACAAGCTTTTTGCATAATGCTACTCTGTAAGCTACCACCGTATCTCAGCAGGCCAGTAGCCAGGCATCTTCTTCAATTACTTTCGGTTCTCCAAGCAAGTTATATAAAGTATAGCTTACAGATCAAAATCTACGACGCAATGAGCTGCAGTGACCACCACATCATCACCAATCAAACTGCCACCGCAGAAATGAGAACGGCCTCGTTTGATGGAGACCTATTCAGTGGGGGAAAGGAAGATGGGAGAAGACAGATATCACAGCTAAAAAAAAAAGAGTTTCTGACTTTAAGTCAGGGATGAAATGTAAAATTTGTTACTACCGGTTCTGTGGGCGTGGCTTGGTGGGGGGAGTAATGTGACTGGGTGGGCGTGGCCAACTTTTTTTTTTTAACTTTTAAAAGCATTTTTTCTACAACCTCTTCGGCCGAAGAGGTTGTAAAAAAATGCTTTTAAAAGTCTGATAATCAGGCAACTCAGCTGGGATCACCAGAGGAGCCTTTTAAAAGCTTTTTTTTTAACAGCCTCTTCGGCCGAAGAGGTTGTAGATAAAATGTTTTGAAAATGTTCTGACAATCCCAGCTGAGTTGCCTGATCACCAGAACTCTTTAAAAGCTTTTTTTTACAGCCTCTTCAGACAAAGAGGTTGTAGAAAAAATGCTTTGAAAATGTTCTGACAATCCCAGCTGAGTCGTGCGATCATCAGAGGCTTTTTTTTTACTTTTAAAAGCATTTTTCAGCCAAAGAAAAAATGCTTTTAAAAGTAAAAAAAACCTCTGATGATTGCACGGCTCAGATGGGCATGCAGGGGGAAGGGGGGCAGGGATTTTTGCTACCAGTTCTCCGAACCACCCGCTGCCATTGCTATTGGATCGGGCGATCCAGTCCAAACCGGGAGCATTTCACCCCTGCTATAAGTGGTTTGTTATAAGGCAACCTGGCCAATTAGAAGTTTGATTAGACAGGAGAGTTGTGATCAGCAACCCAGGCAGGGGTGGGCTTCAAATATTTTAGCAAGGGGTTCTCTGCAAGGTTGCTGGGTGGGCATGGCCATGGTGGGCGTGGCCTAGTCGGCTTCCTGTACCATGGCAGGGTGGAGCATTTTTGCTTTCCCCGGGATCTGGAGGCTTTCCTCAAGCCTCCAGGAGGACAAAAACGGCCTCCCCAGACTCCAGAGGCTCTCTGGAGGCCGGAAACAGGTCCGTTTCCAGCGTTTCTGAACTTCTGGTAGGCCTACTTTTCACCTTCCCCGAGCCTCCATGCTTACCTGCATCTAAAATGGGCCATGTGGGGACTTCTGAGAGGGGCAGGGTGGGGCCAGCCAGGAATGGGATTTGGGGGTTCTCTGAACTGCACAGAATCTTAGCTAGAGATTCTCCTGACCCCCTGCAAACCCCCAGCAGCCCACCCCTGAGCCCAGGTTGGTCCTTGTATTCTAGGGAAATCAGCCTTAGAACTGAAACTATATAAATGAGTTTCTCTTCCCAAAGCATTATTAGAACCTCACTGGTATTTAATATATGTACAAATCATATATAAACTACAAAACATTTCCCTTGACCATTCTACTGTGAGGCTGGTAGATGCATTTTGGACATTCTTAGAGAACTTGCTGAGGAACATCTGCTACTTATGGTTTAGCTCTGCACTTAGCCCTTGTTTACCAACCACAACTGGGACCAACAACTCCGTCGCTAAGTGAAACTACAAGGGTGTTTATGATCTTACTTCAGCTTTTCTTTTGCTTTACAGACCTGTGAAGGTTGCAAAGTTGCCCTTTCATCACCATCATAGCTGCAAAACGGTCACTGTATGATACAATCGCTAAATGAGAACTATCTATAGAAGCTAATCTTTGTTCTGTTTTTTTTTTTTTAAAAAAAAAGATGACCTGCAGTTCTTGGGAATAGCAATAAGCAATTTAAAAAAAATAAAAATAAGCATAGATACCTGCCATGGTTGCCCTCCTGGCACAGACATTCTTCCTCCAATAATTCTTGAAAAGGACCCAAGTTGTAAGTCATCTTCCAGATCCATGAAGCGAAAGCCACATTTTCTTCCTTTGGAAGCAGAAGGGAAGGAAATCCATTTGAGGTTGTACTATTCTTGGAGTCATACATGAGACCCAACACTACCTTGTTCCAAGTTGTATTTGGATATTTCGTCCCAAAGGTGCTTTTCCAAGAGGCAACTGGACTTTCTGGTTTTTCTCTGAAGATGTTTTGCTTCTCATCCAAGAGTTCAACTCCAGAGTTGAAGAAGCTTGTTGGATGAGAAGCACTGCACACCAGAACAACTAGACACAAGAACAGTTTTTTCCCGAAGGCCATCACTCTGCTAAACAAATAATTCCCTCAACACTGTCAAACTATTTACTAAATCTGTACTACTATTAATCTTCTCATTGTTCCCATCACCAATCTCTTTCCACTTATGATTGTATGACTGTAACTTTGTTGCTGGTAATCCTTATGATTGATATTGATATTGATTGTTCCTGATTGCTTATTTGTACCCTATGCTTATCATTAAGTGTTGTATCATTAAGTGTTGTACCCTATGATTATCATTTGTGTTGTAAATATTGTACCTTGATGAAGGTATCTTTTCTTTTATGTACACTGAGAGCATATGCACCAAGACAAATTCCTTGTGTGTCCAGTCACACTTGGCCAATAAAAAAAAATTGTATTGTATTGTATTCTATTCAAAGAAAAACCAGAAAGCCCAGTTGCCTCTTGGAAAAGCACCTTTGGGACAACCATGACCTGGAGGACTGAGAATCTCCATAAACATTTGGATATTTTGAACAAGCATAAACCAATGCCCATATCTGTGTTCCGAAAGCCCTTGAATTCTGCAGAGCACTATTATGGTATTGGCTTAGCACATACCTGAGGTTTTCAAACCATGATTTATGATTGATTGGGAATTATGATTTGATTGGGAGCTGCCCAGAGTTGCTTGAAAGACGGACGGCTATATAAATGCTTTAAATAAATTACTAAAGGAACGGTTTCTGGCATGTAGCTTAGAATCCGGCTGTTGACTTGGAAAAAGAAAGAAAATTTGGTAGTGCTTGAAACATTCTAGTGAGCATCCTGTGGCGCCCCCGCCCCCCACCAGGCTTCATTTCAAGACCCAAGGACAATTTTAGCACTTCTTTACTGCTTTTTATTTGAATAAATAAATTTCCACAGCAGCAATGAAATGAACAACAAAACCAACCTTTGCTGGCTGCATGAGAAGCCAGCATCACATTCTGCAGCTGTACCACTTTGGGAGTGAGAAGCTACCCCTTTCTATTGAACATCATCTCCCAGATATTAGCTTGATCCCAACTCTACTGGATTTTTCTAAGATGATTAAGTCTTTGCTTTTCAGCAAGACTTTGAGATCTGATGTGTTGCATTTTGCTCTCCTGCAGGAGAACCATGTACAGTATGTAACTGGAATCTTCCTTAGTAATTACAGCATACAGAATAACAGAGTTAGAAGGGATCTTGGAGGTCTTCTAGTCCAACCCCTTGCTCAGGCAGAAAATTCTCTATAATTTCAGACAAATGTTGTCCAAACTTCCAGTTTTGGAACATTCATAACTTCTGGAGGCAAGTTTTTCCATTGATTAATTGTTCTGTCAGGAAATTTCTCCTTACTTCTAGGTTGCTTCTCTCCTTGATTAGTTTCCACCCATTGCTTCTTGTCCTGCCCTCAGGTGCTTTGGAGAATAGCTTGACTCCCTCTTCTTGGTGGCAACTCCTGAGATATTGGAACACTGCTATCATGTCTCCCCTAGTCCTTCTTTACATTAAACTAGATATACCCAATTCCAGTAACTGTTCTTTATATGTTTTAGCCTCCAGTCCCCTCATCATCTTTGTTGCTCTTCTTTGCACTCTTTCCAGAGTCGCAATATCTTTTTTATAATATGGTGACCAAAACTGGATGCAGTGTTCCAAGTGCAGCCTTACCAAAGCATTATAAGGTGGTATCAACCCTTCACATGATCTTGATTCTGTTCATGCAGCCTAGGACTTGCATTGGCTTTTCTGGAGGCTGCAGCACATTTCTGAACAATAGCCATCTTGTTCCATGTTAATCATTACTGCATTCAGGTCTCTAAGCCACCCAGAGTCAGTTTTGGATTGGAGCAACCTAGTATATACAGGTAGTCCTTGACTTATGACCACCATTGGGACCAGAATTTCCATTTGTTAAGCAAGGCAGTCTTTAAGTGAGTTACATTCAATTGTACACCTTTGTTTGCCACAGTTCTTAAATGAATCATTGCAGTTGTTAAGTGAATCAAGCTTTCCCCATTGACTTTGCTTGTCAGAAGCCAGATGGGAAGGTTGCAAATAGAGAAGAGATGCTCTGGGTCATCCACAACCATTGTAAATACATGTTGGTTGCTAAGCACTCAAGTTTTCACCATGTGAACCGTGGGGCCTGGTCATACATCAGTTATTTCAGTGCTCCTGTAACTTTGCACAGTCATTAAACAGATGATTGTAAGTCAAGAACTACCTGTCCATAAAGCCAGGGATGTCTAGCAGAAGTCAAAAAAGATGGTGGATGCAACCATCCACAGGAAATCTTGTCACTTTCTCATGTACCATGTATGCAAAGCATGTAAAAAAGGGGAGACTTCAATTGCAGTTATGACTTCCATTTTGATTTTTGGGCACTGTCAGCCTCCGCTTTAATTAAGTGTATTTCTTCTACTAGATTATCTGACTGTTTTATTACCTTATTAAAAGTTTGCTCTACTGAGTTGTCTTACATGATTTATGGAGGAGGGGGGAGGTTTTCACTGTTTCCAGCGTTCGGCTGACATTGCATGTGTGGGGGAGGGAGACAGCCTTTTTAAACAGACGTTGGAACTGTTTTGGCGCGTGAATGTAACGGCAGCAGCTTCCTTCACATTCCATCCAGAAGATTGACAGAGGGAGAATATCGGAAATGAAACTACATGTGGCCGAGGAGGAAGACGACATTGGATTATTACTGTATGACCTCTAGTAGGGGGAGGGTTCAGGAGAGAATATGGTGGTTTTGATTTACTTCCAGTTCCAGCTTAGCTTGTACTGCATACAGACTTGTTTGGTATAAATTACCAATTTCTTCAAAATGATGCAGTTGGGTCTTTATTTTCTCAAACACTGATCTGGGGCAGGCTGACAGGCACATTCACACCCATGGATGCACCTGGATAAATGCTGTGAATATTAAAAGATATTAAGAAGGACAACCTTACCTCTTTCCATCCTCTCAAAGTCCAGTGGTTTAGAAAGAGCAAAGTTCTCAGACAGCTGTTCATGAGAAGACAACCTCTGCCTTTCCTCTGTTCCACTTAACTTGCCCGTTTCTGAACTCTGGAAAACTGTGAAAGTAAAAATTTTTGTGGGAAGTCTGGGAACAATTAACCGACAGTGATGGTTCTTAAGCAATTTGTACTCTGAGATATTTTGCTCTTAAAGTTCTAAGATCACTTCCAAAACGACGACCATTGTTTCGCTAAGGGAATCAACATACATTTCTTCTCTAGGCATTTGTAGGTGTCTCAATTTCTATTATACAATAAACCAGTCCTGTGCCAGGAATATAGATAATGGTGGGATTCAGCCAGTTCGCACCTATTTGGGAGAAACGGTTGTTAACTTTCTAAGCAGTTCGGAGAACCGGTTGTTGGAAGAAATCTTATTTTGTTTTTTTCCACTTTACAGGGCTAATCCTGTAAGAAAGGCAGGAAGGAAACATTCTGGTGGTGTTTCTAGCCTAATTTTTATTGCCCTGCTTACAGGAACTGCCTCTCTGATTAACCTTTATTACATTGTAACAGCTAAGGTGAAGCGCCCATCGGTGTGAGTGACGTTAAGTTGGCCACCCCCACACGGTCAGATGACCACCAAGCCACACCTACCCAGCTGGTCATTAGGGCAGAGAACCGGTTGTTAAATTATTTGAATCCCACCACAGAATATAGAGTACATTGTGGAAAATGTCCTTAGCTTTCTAAACCGTTCATTGTATGAATGAAATCAATGGAAATTGAACGAAACAAATAAATTGTCCACGACAAACCATGAGAATGTTCAGTAACAGAGGAATCCCTGCATGTACATCATTGGACTCAGGGGAAAGAAGAACATGAAATGAAAGGTGTAAACATCACACATTCCTGGTGTGATACACAGACAGGCAGACTGAAAGTGAGAGGAAAAAACAAACATTGTGCACATTGTCCAAGGAATAGTGAGAGTTTGATCAGAATTATAGATAGTCCTGAGTTAACAACCACTCATCCAGCAACCATTTTTTGTGTGGGGAAAATAGGAGGAGGAAGGAATATTAGGTATGTTCACCAACTTGAAATTATTTATAAAAATATAAATGCAAAGGTTTTTTTTAAAAAAAAACCTAAAAAATAAATTTTAATAATGTTCTCAAGGAAGTTTAATGTTACCCATGTTTTTCTGAAAATAATTAATTTTTGCTTCAAAAGACGTGTTAGTGCTTATTTTCCAGTTAGGTCTTATTTTCGGGAAAATGTGGTACTAAATGCATCCATCTGGCTCATGATCTTAACGGGTTTATTTTTGGGGTAGGGCTTATATTATGAGCATCATGAAAAATCATGCTAGGGTTTATTTTCCCGTTGGGTCTTGTATTCAGTGAAATACATACTGTATTTTTCGGAGTATAAGATGCACCGGAGTATAAGACGCAGCTTAGTTTTTGGGGAGGAAAAAAAAGTCTGCCTACCAGATATTCATCTGGTTAGCGTCCTTAGTCTGGTCAGCTTCAGCACATTAGTTTGCTGGTTTTTTATCCCCTGCTTGGGGATAAAAAACAGCTTCTAAGGCATAGCTGAGAGGAAGCAGCAATGAGAAAAGCAGGCAAAGCACGGAGATCGCTTCACTCAGCTAGCGCCTAGTTAGGGCTGAAAAAAAGCTTCTAAAGAACAGCTGAGAGTAAGATCATTTCACTCGCTAGCGCCTCGTTAGGGCTGAAAAAAAGCTTTGAAAAAGCTACATTCGGAGTGTAAGATGCGCCCAAATTTCAGCCTCTTTTAAGGGGGGGTGGGAAAGATATGTCATATACTCCAAAAAATACGGTATTTCCAATGTCTGAAAACCGTTAAGCCTCAACTAAAAAACAAAGATTCAAAAGATAAGAAACTAAAGCAATCTTCCACAACATTATGAGTAATTTCACACAATGTTGATCACAGAGACTAATCATTAAGCGTGCATCTGCTAGAAGACATGCAAATCTGACTAGGCTGCAGAAAGCCACCATGTTGTTTTCTAAGAACACATCTAAAGTTTATATTTATGTAAGACCCGGAAACTTTGCTGAAATAACATGCTTGAGATTCACAAAATGATAACATACTATTCATTTTTTTTTATTAAAGTAAATTTTTTTAAAAATAGGTGGGGCAAGAGTCTTAGTGAACTTTTTAGATTTCACTGGACATAGCAAAATCCACTGACGAATTTGTGTAATCGTTTAAAGATATAGATCAGGAGTGTCAAACACAAGGTCAGCAGGCCGGATGAGGCCTGCGGGGCCGTCTTGGAAAATGTAAGGGGCCGTCCTGCTTTGCTTCGACCCGGTTTATCCAATGCGAAGAGGAAACATCAGGCCAGCATGGCTTCGGCCCGGTCTACCCAATGCAAAGAGGAAACATGGCAGAAGTTTGGGGAGTGGCATCAAGCTGGCCACGCCCACCCAGTTGGCCATGTCCACCCAGTCAGCCACACCCACCAGTTGGCCATGCCTGCCCGACCCCTGACAGCCCTGATGCGGCCCTTAATGAAATTGAGTTTGACACCCCTGATATAGGCAATCCTCTTTTAGCAACCATTCAGAGTTAACAATACTAATGAAAAAGTAACTTTTAAACTAATTCTCACATTTATGACCCTCGTAGGTAGAAAGCTAAGAAAAGCTGAAGTACGATTCATAAGTACAGTCACTTAGTGACCGCTATGCTTAACGACCGAGTCGCTGGCCCCAAATGTTGTCAGCAAACAAGGACTAGCTGTATTCTCCAGAAATATCAGGTGACTCAAAGTTTCGGATTGTGCTCTTGATAACTGGCAAGCGAGTCCATGGGGGTGAAAGGGAATTTATAAAAGGCTCAGAAGAGTCGTGTTTAGTCACCTGCAAAGCTTTTGCTGAGCATGTAGAAGGGAATGAGGCAAATTCTACTACTTGAATTACCTGAATGGTAAACATGTTGTAGTACAATAACTGAAGGACCACTGGAATAAATTCAGACCTGCTTTGGAGAGGAAAAAACCCATCAGGGTCAGGAGAGTGAAAAGCCTTTTAGCCATTATGATGCCGAAAAATCAAATATTTCACAAGCCATTTTATAAACAACTAGAGTCAAGAGCTTTCCCTTTGCAGTTGGGGACCGAGCACAAAGAAATGTAAAAACAGAAGCCCTGGCTGCATGACTCCTTCAATTCCTTCCAAACCTTTTCAAGAGATGCTTAATTGTGGTTTTAATGGGGGTGGGGGAAAAAAGACATTTTCAATACATGGGGAGGACTCAAAATACAAATTTTACATTTTGGCTCCTTTTATTCCATGCCATCTGGACCGTTTCATTTCCTTAAGGAAGGCTGACTAATCCCTCTTGAACGCGGATGTTTGGCTAGTTATAAGAAAAGGGGGAAGTGGGTTTGTTTGTGAGTTGCTTCCCAGGATTGGAGGTGTTCTTTGCTAAACAAAACCAGTTAAATGGTTAAAAAGGACCATGGATGTGTATTGCTCAATAGTAAGCCCCCCTCCCCACACTCTAATAGGACTTACTTTCAAGTAAATAACAGATTGGACAACATTGAACGCAATATTCCTGGAAGTTCAGAAAGCCATTTTTAGACACAACCCTGATTCTCTCATGAAGAGCTCTCTTTCCTTAGAACGTTTTTAAAAAGCCAAATCAAATGCTTCCTATTGTGGCTTCAAAAACCGCCCAAAGCAAACACAATCACCCAATTTTGGAGAGGGAGGGTATTCTCAAACACTTACCATGTAGATGGAGACAGACAATGGGATAGAGGAACCATTGCGATATTTGCATGGTTTGTGTGAATCACAGCAAACAATTCTTTTAGCCACAGGCGGGAGTTTAAGAAAGGATGGAAGCAAAAATAGGCTTCAAAAAAGACTTTTTCTACAACCCACCACGTTTTTTCAAGAAAAAGGAGAAGTGAAGAAAAGTTTCTTGATATCCTGCTGTATTCAGTCAAGAGCCTCTTTGCAGAAACAGGATAAATTTAACACTTTGTCCTTAATGATTTGATACCTGTCCTTTTCCAAGGGAATCTGGGAATTGTAGTTTAAAAGGCACAAACAGGTATTTATTAGGTAAGATTCATTGGAGAAAGAAGTCAATGAATGTATCCTTCCTTAAAAACTCTTAACAATATTTTAAATAAGGTGTTCAGAAAGGGGAAAGTTAGAAACTTTCTTTCTTTCTTTCTTTTCTTTCTTTCTTTCTTTCTTTCTTTCTTTCTTTTTTATTTAAATTATTCTTAAACTTGCTTTATCTTTTTTCCTTTGTCAACATGTACAAAAAACATTAAGTAGCAGTACAATGGAGAATTTATGCTAAGTGATCAACTTAAGCTGGAAAATTTTATTGTACAACAAATACATTGACCCAACCTTTTGTTTAATTGTTACATTCAATTCTGGATTAAAAAAAAACTAATCTTATGCTCATTAACATTGACATCCTAAATTGTCATTAATATTGATAGTCCTTTCTTTAAAAAATCTTCAACACTCTAAGTGATCTAAACATTAGAAAGTTAATAATCAGTACAGATATAACTGTACCGTAACTATATGTTCTGTATTAACATTTACAGCATCAAAAAACTCCACACTCCTACTATATAAGTAATTGGGTACACATATAGTGTAGTGCTTTTAACCATGATTTTCTGAAGAAAATGCTTTTGTTAGTTAAACCGTAAATATATGGGACTAATCTATAACCATGATTTACAAATTATATGAGAGCATATGCACCAAGACAAATTCCTTGTGTGTCCAATCACACTTGGCCAATAAAAAATTCTATTCTATTCTATTCTATTCTATTCTATTCTATTCTATTCTATTCTATTCTATATGTGAATTTTCACAGCACGGGAAGCTAAAAATGAAAGAAATAGCATCAGGATTTAGTGTAATGTTTGAACCAGGGAGTTCAGTTCAGCAGGTTCTGATAGGTTCTGGAGAACCGATAGCGGAAATTTTGAGTAGTTTGGAGAACCAGCAAACACCACCTCTGGCTCGTCCCGAGCCCATCTATTGTCTGCCTCCTGAGTCCTAGCTGATCGGGAGGAAATGGGGATTTTGCAGTAACCTTCCCCTGGAGTGGGGTGGGAATGGAGATTTTGCAATATCCTTCCCCCATGAGTGGGGAAGGAATGGGGATTTTGCAGTATCCTTCCCCTGCCACGCCCACCAAGCCACACCACACCCACCAAGCCACGCCCACAGAACCGTTAGTAAAAAAAATTGAATTCCACCACTGGTTTGAACCCACACACTAAATCAAAACCCAAATGGATGAGTTTGAATTCTGCGTAGAGTATTATATGAACACAGTTCTTGTAGTTTGTAAAGCATGATTTGGGGTTTAACCTATTAGATAAACATTAGCTAATTTTACTTTCATCATCAAACTGTAGCTAAGCAGATTGCATGAATCCAGCTGGTGAATGGATGTCATTGGTTTCTATGGGGAAATACAAAAATTTCAATCGAAGAGTGGGAGTAGTCTGAGCACATGAAGTGGGTGGAGTGGCAGATGCAGAGCAGGAAAACGGATGTTGGCCATGTGAACTGAAGAGCTGCGAGTGAAGTCTAGGACACCTGGAGTCTCCAGATTGAGGACAGGTGCTCTATTTCAAACTTCCTCAGATTCATGTCCAATTTAAACACTGAAGAGGAGCAGAGGACTTAAAACTGCGCAATCTTCAGCCCCAGAAATACTGTCTGAGCAGGCACAAGAGTTAAATGGTCAGTTTGCCAGAACTCCTTTGCTGCAATATTGTATTTCTATTTAAATCATTACTGTACTGTAATGAATTCTTCTAACTGATGGTGCAGTGGCCTAGAGGTGAAGCTCCCGCCTCACAATCAGGAGGCTGTGAGTTCAATCCTAGGTAGAGGCAGATATTTCTCTCCCTGGGCACACTGAGAATATATCTGCTGAATACATCTCTGTATTGGCGACAGGAAGGGCATCCAGCCAGTAAACACTCAGCTCCATTCAGTTGTCCACCCTGCAAGGGATTATGGGTCATTAAAAGAGGATGAATGAATTCTTCCAACATTGCACCTGCAGAATCCAACAATTTCTGTCTATATATGTCCTCCCTTCGTTCTTTCCTCTCTTCTGAATAAGCATTTTCTCTTTATTTCCCTAGGCAATGTACAAGTAGTCACAAGGTTTTGATATACTTACCAGGGAAATCCGTTTCCTTCTAGTTGCTTTGAATATTGACTACAATCCATTGGCAGTGCCATGTTCCTCCTCTGGCATTCTTGGGGCATTCTTTACACCAAGATAGTGTTGGATCTTTCAGATTTTCTCCATCTGGATGTCTAATCTTCCTTTGGGGCGCTTTTGCTCAGTAATTACATAGCCTTACACCCAAAGGTGCTTTTTCAAAAAGCAACTGGAGTTTGTTTTTCCTTAAAAACCTCTCACTGACAAAGACTATTCTTTTGAAGACAACAAAGTCCACATTCTGGAGAGAGAGGATTGCCAGTTTGAAAGAGAGGCCATTTACATTAAGATTGAACATCCATCTCTCAACAGAGGAGACAGGATATGAAACCACCTATCTCCTGTTTATAACTCAGTCCTTTTAGCAGTTCCAAGAAGGTTCAGGTGAAGCTCAAACAGACAAACCTCCAAGTAGCCTCAACAACTCTCAAAAAGAGTGCTGACGACCAGATGACTGCAAGGAATATAAATCCTTCTATCCTCCACTATTCAGTCAGAACTGAAGAAGCTTCTTGGATGAGAAGATAAAACATCTTCAGGGAAAAACAAGGGCCAGTTGCCTTTTGCAAAAGCACCTTTGGGACAGCCATGATCTCGATGACTGAGAACCTCCATAAACGCATATATATATAGCCTATAGTTTTGGGATCAGACTTTGCCATAGAAAATATGCTTTGTTTATGAATCAATCCATGACGACAAGCATCCTATGCTCTTATGCCTTAACATGCTCTGCAAACCCATCCATTTGAGGGCAATTCAGTGTCAACAGTTAAAACATCCTTAGAGCAATGAATAAAACGTCAGGATCACAACTCATGGTAGGCCAGCCTTCCCCTGACTTGGGCATGCTTCAGTGGTGGGTTCCACTTACCTTCGCTACCAGTTCGCAATTTTGTCCACGCACGCACATCTGTTCTGCACGTGCGCAGAACCTTCTGCACATGCACAGACCATCCGTGATGACCTCTAGGCAGGTGGGCGGAGCCTCCCACCGCCGCTGCTACCGGTTCATGCAAACCAGAGAGAACCGGTAGAAACCCACCATTGGCATGCTCCAAATAGATGGATAAATCCCCAGCCGCCAGGACCATTGTGTTTCAATAAATATATTATAATAATAATAACAGAGTTGGAAGGGACCTTGGAGGTCTTCTAGTCCAACCCTCTGCTCAAGCAGAAAATCCTATATAATTTCAGACAAATGGTTGTCCAATCTCTTCTTTAAAACTTCCAGTTTTGGAACATTCACAACTTCTGGAGGCAAGTTTTTCCATTGATGAATTGTTCGGTCAGGAAATTTCTCCTTACTTCTAGGTTGCTTCTCTCTTTGATTAGCTTCCACCCATTGCTTCTTGTCCTGCCTTCAGGTGTTTTGGAGAATAGCTTGACTCCCTCTTCTTTGTGGCAGCCCCTGAGATATTGGAACATTACTATCATGATTCCATTGCTAGTCTTTTTTTTCATTAAACTAGATATACCCAATTCCAGCAACCGTTCTTTATATGTTTTAGCCTCCAGTCCACTCATCATCTTTGTTGCTCTTCTCTGCACTCTTTCTAGAATCTTAACATCTTTTTTACATCGTGGTGACCAAAACTGATTGCAATATTCCAAGTGTAGCTTTACCAAGGCATTGTAAAGTGGTATTAATACTTCACGTATTCTTGATTCTATCCCTCTGTTTATGTAGCCCAGAACTGTGTTGGCTTTTTTAGCAGCTGCTGCACACTGCTGGCTCATATCTAAATGGTTGTCCACTAGGAGTCCAAGATCCCTCTCACAGTTACTACAATTGAGCAAGGTACCACATATACGGTACCTGTGCATTTAGGTTTTTTTGCCTAAATATGTCTGGAACACGCCCACTTGGTGAAAAGCTGCGTTCAACCAAAACACGATTTTGGCTTAAAATGTTGTGCGAGCCTAGTTTTTGCAACGGGTAAAGTATTCAAGATATTGTGATTAAAATAAGTGATTAAGACATGTGATTTAGCCTAAGTTTTGCGTCATTCCTTTGTTGTTATTGTTGTTGTGGTTATGTTTATCTAACCTTAGACTAGCATCAGTTGCCAGTTCCCCAATCACATTCAAACACAATCATTTTGTCAAGAACTATCAGGGAGGAAGAATATTTTGTGGTAGGGAACTTCCTAAATGTAGCACTATTGCAATCTTACTAAATACTGTACAAGAATCCTGTATAGTCAAGGGATAAAAGAGCCTTGGGGTCAGCCTGATATACAGTATAATACAAGTTCTTTTGATCTTGCAGCTCTATTCAAAATATTTTCTTTGAATACTTTGGAATTTAGAATCAGTTCTCCCTACTCAGGGGTGAAATGCTCCCGGTTCGGACCTGATCAGCTGATCCGGTAGCGATGGTGGTGGGTGGTTCGGAGAACTGGTAGCAAAAATCCCTGCCCCCCCCACCGCCCATGCCCACCCAATCGCCCGGTCACCCACTTGCCGCTTCTTTTAAAAAATACTTTTAAAAGGTAAAAAAGGCTCTGACAATCACAGCTGAGCCACTCGATCATCAGAATCTTTTTTTTTACTTTTAAAAGCATTTTTTTACAACCTATTCGGACGAATGCTTTTAAAAGTAAAAAAAAAAAAAGATTGTGCACCACAGCTCATCCCCCCTCCCCGTGTGCTGTTCTCCTTACCCCATGCCTCCTTTTGGCATGCACTGAACACGCACCTCGCATTTGGTGTGTGGTGCGTATGTGCAGCCAGCGAACCGATAATAAACCAGTTCAGATTTTAGCACTGTCCCTACTGATCTTTGTGTACCTGCAAATATTTCTGTGGTTTCAGCTATGGAAATATTGGACCTACAGTCATGGTTCATAGGCAAGTCAGTGGATCAACTTTCCATATCATGACTGCACATATACTGTACCTAGGTTTTTCTTTAAATTAACCCATAACCACAGACCTGCTGTCAGGCTGCCTCTGATTATATCTAGGAAAGAATACACCTTGACTTCATTTGCAAATAAAGAAAAGTACTTTTACTAGGTACATCCGGATTGCAGCAGTATAAAGTTGGATCTGAGACAAAATATGGCTAACATTCCATATCCCCGTTACTCCCTCCTCTCCCCCAAGAGGTCATCAGGTCTGGTCCAATGCCAGCTCCTTCTCGGGGCCCCGTGGTAATCTTCTTCCGCAGGTCTCTTGCTGTCAATCATATCAGGAATGCAATGTCCATTGAAAGTTCCCGCTCTAGCATTCCTGTTGAATTCAAAGCATCAATCTCCCCTCCCCCCCTTAATTATGTCAGACCGACACTCTTAAAGGGCCCTCTCTCTTAACCTGAATCCAAGAGCTATTTACATTACACATAAAACCCCATGCAATCTAACAACTGAATATAAAGAGTACAAATGGATGTGAGGATTGGAGTGGAGGCTGACATCTGCAATCATAGTGACTGCAACAGTTTTCCAAAATATTCGGAACACCCCTATTTTTAGAAATGGTGCATTCCGGTTGCAAATAGCTTTTGTTTTCCCACCAATAAGAGTGTATGCAGCATTGCATTTGCGTCAGTTATTTGGTGTTTTCTGTAGTGGCATTTGAAGTTGAGTTTCAGTCATTTTGACCACAGATCTTTGTTAACGTACTTTTTTTTTTAATGTCAGGGCCAGGTTTTCTGCCAAAAAGAGTGCAATTTGGTGATCCAAACTTCAAAGGAACTGTTCTAAAATGGTATGGAGAAGCAGAGCATGATCTGAGTGAAGTAGAATCGGACTGTGATGAAAATTTTGTAATGGACGATGAGGAACCCGTTCCCACTGCTGTTTTTGACATCAGCGATGATGAAGCTCCCAATGAAATTGATGACCAGGTACAATCTATGTCGTGCAATAATTTATATGGCAAGAACGAATTCAAATGGTCTTCTGCACCTTTTGGAAGCAACAGATCCAGAACAGAATAATCACAATATTGTTGTGCAATTACCTGGATTATGGCCAGCAACTATAAACCTCGGAAATTCACCTACTCCCCTAGAGATTTGGAAATTATTATTTTCTAAAGAAATTATTAGTAGCATCATTCAGTGGACCAATGTAAAAATTATAGAAGAAAGATTGAAGTTCAAGGATGGAGAAACAAAAAGTGACCTGCGCAATGTGGATTTGATAGAGATCAATACATTTTTGGTTCACTGCTTTATACATCGATTTTTAGATCCAACCATGAAAACATTGAATGCCTTTTTGCTACTGAGGTCATTATGATCTCATGTCTATAATAGTGTAGCCGAAATAGTACGTCTGTGGTTAAGGGTTAACTTGATCCATTATTTGAGCTATTAGCACTCTGATTTGCAGAGTATATCAAGTCTGAAATGCAAACATTTTAATTTTTCAACCGAAGACTGTAATTTTCTTGCATCCCTTGCAATTCCCTGGTTAATATAGGTTTTCTGACCTTTTTTCAAATAGAAAAGTTTTATACAGGTAGTCCTCAAGTTAAAACCATAATTGAGCCCAAAATTTATGTTTCCAAGTGAAACCTTTGTTAAGTGAGCTTTACGATTTTTCTTGCCACAATTGTTAAGTGAATCATTGAGTTTGTTCAGTTAGTAACATGGTTGTTAACCCATTGACTTTGCTTGTCAGAAGGTCACAAAAGGGGATCACATGACCCAGAGACATTGCGCCGTCATAAATATAAACCCGTTACCAAACATCTGAATTTTGATCATGCAATCGTGAGGATGCTGCAATGGTTGTGTGAAAAACTGTCATAAGTCACTTTTTCAGTGCCACTGTGACTTTGGTCACTAAATGAACTGTTGTAAGTTGAGGACTACCTGTATGACATCAACCCAACTGCTTAATTTCAAGGAAAGAGGTGTCAAAGCTGAAAAACTGATTAATTCATAACTATGATTGTGTTGTAAAAATGCATTCAATGTTTGCCAGATTTACTTGATACGCTTAGAAAGCAAATTTTTCTGGAACGATGGCTGCTTGGGAGTCAAAATTGTTTTAAAAGTTCCTTCTTCTTACGAAGTTTATTTTTCATTTTACTGGGAGTTAATAATATTTTATTCTCTTTTGTGATATTACTTTTGGCACATTGAAATGCTTCTCCATAAATGCACCGAAACACACAGACTAAAATGGAAGATTAAGTTGTACCACACACATTCCAAAGCAAACACTCAGGAAAAGAAAACGCCAACAAGTTTATCATTTTTATATAAAATAGACATTTATATACATCTCCTTTGTCCCAAGACTTCTTTGATAATAATTTCTGAGGTCAAAATCCATCCATAATTTGACAATGAAAATAAAGGATCTTTCCAAATCGTGTTACCACTGGCATACAATACACTGTTAAATTGTGCATTTAAATCCAATGAACGAAAAACAACACCCCAAAACTGAAAAAAGGCAGAAGTGAAAACGAAAAATTTCACATCTATGCAATTAACCTCAATTTGTAGAATTTCAATAGCATCCAGATTTGGCAAAGAGAATTCTGAATGTTCACAGAAGCCATCAGTTACAATCAGTGTCATCAGAAGATTTTTCAATGAACTCAGATCTATACCACAAAGAACAGTGCCACATATTTTCAGAGATTACCATAATCTAAGTTGACATTTTTTTCCCAAAACAAGTTTTCTTGTTGCTCCTTGTATATATAGAAGCAAGCTGCTAACTATTGCACATACCCTAGGCAAAAAGCCCTACAGGGCCATATTTTCACAAAGGAAAAGCGTGCAAGCAATAAGCTAAACACATAGTGCAACTGTAAAAAGTGTGCAGAGATTTTGGCTGGCTTTCAAATTCAAGATCAGAGCGGCTATTAAGAAAACAATCTGAACCATGTAATTGCAATTCCATGACTCCAACTGTGGTCCTTGGTCTGGTAAGGCTTTATAAATTTTCATACATTGTCATCTTTAATTATCCTTAATCCCCAGAAGTCTGATCACTGCTGGCATCCTAAGCGAATGTACGCGATTGTCAATATCCCTTTGTAGATAGACTGAAGTTCAGTGACAGAATACATACTTTAAATGCAAAAGATCCCAGATTTAAGACTTTGGTTAAAGCAAAGATCAGATAACAGATGGTGAAAAACAGTTTGAAATAAATTGGGATTTTAATGGACGATACTGGGCTGCCCAGATTGATGATCAAACTGGAATAAGGCAGGTTCCTATAACCATATAAATCAAGGGTGTCAAACTCGCGGCCCATGGGCCAGATGCATCACATGCAGGCCACACCCTCCCCCAGTTTAGCAAAGGGGAGGAAAGCCGCAATAAGACACGTGACAATGGGACGGTCAAGTTTGACACCCCTGATATAAATAGTACTTGTAAATATTTGAAGCAGTGCTGAAAATCCAAACTTTCTGTTTTTATTTAGCATATGAAGGAGAAACACTTGCCACATGGTTATATAAGTATATGAACAGTCTTTGAAACAAGGGAAATAACACAAAGTCATCACGTTTGCAATTCTGAGAGCGGTGGTGCCCCTCCCTGCGAGCACATTCCTTCAGCAAAGGAATTGCTATTCTCTAGTATATTACATATATTTCTGTATTTCATTTATTTTCAGCAATTGTGGTCCGATGGGACCCCAGAGACTGCAAAATATGCAGCTCGGGACCAAAAGATGTTGACTTCTCTTCTGCAGCACAAATTGCTTCTAAAAAGAACCACAAATCCACCATAAAGCAAGGAAGAGATGGAAAGTTTCCTTGCCTCAGCCTAATTGTTGGGCTAGCCCAGGGGTCTGCAAAGTTGGCTCTTTTAAGACTTGTGGACTTCAACTCCCAGAGTTCCTCAACCAGCTTTGCTGGCTGAGGAACTCTGGGAGTTGAAGTCCACAAGTCTTAAAAGAGCCAGGTTTGCAGACCTCTGGGCTAGCCCAATTTTGCCTATTCTGACTCATGGGGGCTGTCCAAGGCAGAACATCTAACACAGATGAAAACGGAAGTGTTCGGCATGGAAAGCAGATGTTCCACCATGTAGACCAAGAGTCCCCAACTCTTGAGCCATGGACCGACAACGGGCCATAGCATGCCAGCAACCGGGCCCCTCAAACAAGTGAAGTCCCATCTGCAGGATGCAGGCAGCATGCAAAACCATGCCGCCTCTGGTCCACGGAAAAATGTTTCTCGATGGAACCATTCCCTAGTGGTTGATGTAGAGCAAGGTTGTCAAATTCAAGGCCCAGGGCCCAGATCTGGCCCACAGGATGCTTAGATCTGGCATGCAGGGCTGCTCTGGAAACAGCAAAGGATCGGCCTGCAGTGCCTCTGTCAGTGAAAATGGAGCGCAGAAGGCCCTCCCGAGTTCCATTTTTGCTGGCAGAGGATTGCAAGAAGCCATTGCAGCCAAAAACGGAGCTTGGGATCCCGTTTTTGTTGTCAGAGCGCTCAGGCCACCACAGGCACCCCTGACATGAGTGACATCGAGCTGGCCATGCTCCCCCATCCTGAGGTCAAACACAACTCTGATGTGGCCCTTAATGAAATCGAGTTTGACACCCCTGATGTAGAGAATCTCTTTTTTGTTTTTAGAAGTGAGTTTGGGAAATGCCCAGCTTTCAGCTATGTGTGCGCCTCTATCTCCCTCGGCTTTATTTCAAAGGTCCATTCATAACCTTCTTACAGAGGTTTGTAAAAGTACACTGAATGCTGCAGCTTGACAGCATATTATCTTAATACAATGACTTTTTAAAAAAAATATCTGTCTTTAAAAGAAGGTTGTTATTGATCACCGAGAAACAACTGCACAAAATATTTGGCAAAGGGCTCAGTTTTGTGCTGTGTGGAAATGCTTCATGTTAAACTATGGTTTGCTGAATAACCACTGCTGACTGCATTCACCAAAGATGTTAAGGTACATATCTGTAATTGTAATATATAGTATTGTATCAACAGAAATATTCAGGGACAATAACTAATGGCAGACTACATTCAGTTACTTTGCCTCATCATTACATGAGTCTTACCACTGTGGTTTGTAAAGCAGTCAAATAAACTATATCTTAATTCAAAATGTGAACGCAGTCATTGTTTTTATCAGAACTAGAATAACTTATCATCATGCCTAACAATATTTCTAGAGCTCCTGCACTTCAAGCTTTTCCCATGCACTTCAATGGAGTGGGTCCTTTGTACAGAAGTATAAGCCCTTTGCTGAATAAATGGGGCAGCTCTTAAAACCTGTTTGTTTTAGGTTGAGTTGGCCTCTCTTCATAAAATGCTGTGTACAAAACAACTTGAGTTTTCAGAAAAGGAGTTGTCCCACTATTTTTCTTATTTTAGTCCTGTTCATAATACAGGGCAAAAATATATGCCAGTAGAAAAGAGCCAAGATATGTATAACTGCATTTAATCTGCAATCAGCAAAAAAAAATAAAAAATGGAAAAGTGATCAAATCAGGAATGCAGAGCCTTGGAATGATGTTAGATCAATATGAATAATCACTAAACTGAGTCTTCCCTAAAATGAGCCTAATTCAGCTGGAAAAGGATCCACGTCAGTGGTGGGATCTCTCCAGATCGCACGAACCGGTAGCGGCAACTGTGGGAGGCTCCGCCCACCTCCCCGGTTGTAATGCGCGACTACTGCGCATGTGCAGAAGGCTGTGTGCATGTGCGTGTGCTCACATTTGCGAACCGGTAGGGAAGGTGAATGAATCCCACGTCTGATCCACATTGTGTACATTTGTACAGGTGTGCAATACAGGAAGTTACCTCAGCAAGTTGCTGCTTACAGAAAGAGAAATGGACATGCTAATACTGGATTTCTGAGAGGGGAAGGTGAAGGTAAAAAGGAATGAGAACTACTTCCTTCTCTAAACTCAAAATTTAGATGCTGTCTGGGAAAAACACATGGCTTGAAACGCAGCCCATTTTCAAGGACAGGTTTTAAAATAATAATAATAATAATAATAATAGAACCAGTTCTGAGCAAGCTGGAATTGAAGTGCTTTTTGCTCTTCAAATTTAAAAGCCAAAATCTATTAAAAATGAAGGCAGAATGGCTGATATAGGCAACCATGAAGACTTTTCAGTCATGACTCATTCCTCTGAGTGCATTTCAGTTCAAACATACAGAAATCAAAAAATGGGAAAATAATGCCCCTGTGTTCAAATCTGCCCAATAAATCAGCCAGCCTGATTTATCTATCCACTTGTGACTTCATTCCCCCCTGAATGCCCAACAAAGATAAATCTGTAAATACTTGAAGAAATAGTTTCCTAGTAAGGAAAATGGCAACTCTACTTAAAAATGATAGTATTTCAACCATTGTCATTGTCAGATAATTTGTTATCTTCTCAGTTCAAAGGCTAATTTTCCAGAATGTATACATTTTCTTCATTAAATTGCGAACAATAAACAGTAAATTTCAGCAGCTGCATTTTTGGATCTATAAAGATGATCTATATAATCCTAAATGATTACACATACCTGGATTTAAAAATTTATGTTGCCATTAAATTTATAAGATATTTTTACCATATCATATATCAATGTTTGAGATTCAGTGAGTCCTAATTTGTGATAGCTTCTAATGGATTAAGGAGCAGGAGCTCAATTGGCTGTAATCAATTTCCCTTGAAAGGTTATAAATAATTTGTTCCATTGTTTTTCAGTATATCTCATTTATGCCTAAGGTTAAAATTGCATGCGTTTTTAAAGCATTTAAAACAAATCTATGACTTCGGAGTTTTCTTTCATTTCAGCTGATGCACATTTCAACATTCACAAATGAGATTTTCTTCTTATAAGTGACACCACAGCTCCTCCATCTTGTGCAGAAGAGAATAATCTTCTATTTCTTGCTGCTCTACAGATTTGCAACTAGATGCAGATGCAACTCCACATATAGTCTAATCCCCTGCACCATTTTCTTTGCTATTGTTCATTAAAACGAACAAGTAAATATGGCTATGCATATATATTCTTTTGAAGGGGGTGGAGTGGGAAATCGGAAACTCCCTGCTTCCTCTTCAAGTCAGAATTAGTGGGGAATTTCTTCAGCGTTGATGAAATTGACAAGGGTTGAACCTCCTTTAGACAAATTATGTCAGTTTCATTGAACTGAGAGGCAAAGGAAAATCATGGTCTATGACATTAATAAAACCTGACCCTGAACACGCTATTTTCAACAAAGATGGAAATATTTATGGATGTAACAGTTGAGGAATCCTTCATGCATTTATTCATGAGGAAATAGTATGTGAAATATTCATAGCTGTGCAGAGCTGAACACACTGGTGGGTACAAGATTAAAATGTGCTTATTTATGATAGCTTTCCCAAACCAGATGATCTCCAGATGCGGACTTCAGCCTGCTTCATGTTCCACCAAACACATCAATTGGGTATGCTAAAAGTACATCCTGGTAGTTTATAATATATTTGGCACAATGGTTTTATTGTAAATATTTATTCTCGATGTGATGGCGAACCTATGGCATGCATGCCAGAGATGGCACGCAGAGGCCTCCCTGCTGGCACAAGCGTTGTTGCCCCAGGGCAGATCTTCAGAAAGAAAGTGTTACTTTCTGGCTTAGGTAAGTAACCTGGCTTAGGACCAGATTACTTACGGGACCGCCTACTGCCACCGTTTGCCTCCCATCGACCCATGCGCTCTCACAGGGAGGGACTCCTCAGGGTACCGTCAGCTAAGCAATGTCGACTGGCGGCCCCCAGAGGGAGGGCCTTCTCTGTGGGGGCTCCCACCCTGTGGAATGAACTTCCCCCAGGACTTCGCCAACTTCCTGACCTTTGGACCTTCCGCCGCGAGCTGAAGACATATTTATTTATTCGCGCAGGACTGGCATAGGATTTTAGACATTTTATTTGGTTTTTAATTTTATTTAGGGTTTTACTGTTTTAAATATATTTTAATTCGGGCCAAATTTAATAAGTTTTTTAATTATTGTTTTATCTTGTATTTATTATTGTTGTTTTGTTTTATTTGGCTGTGAACCGCCCTGAGTCCTTTGGGAGAAGGGCGGTATAAAAATCTAAAATAAACTAAAACTAAAAACTAAACTTTCATGAGCTTGTTTCCCTGCAAACGATGAAACAGAAGCTCATGAAAGAAAAATATCTTACTTCTTGCTGCGCTGCCAGTGTTGGGATGCCCTGCCTGCCGCTGGCCAGCTGGTCTTCATGTCTCTGCTGCACATGCACGCATGCCCGTGGATGTGCATGTTTGAGCATGTACATGCACGTTCACACATACGCACAGTTTGGGCACTCGGTGTCTAAAAGGTTCACCATCACTGTTATAGTCAGATCTGTTACTCTGTCATTTCGTTACCTTATTCAGCCTTTAAAATCTTAACTTCCCATCATGTTAATATAAATATCTATCATGCCATTTCACAGATAGGCATTAACTATCTTCATGACCTGCCCAAGTCCAAAGAAGAAATGGGACTTGAATCAAAGACCCTACCATGCAATCTCAGAATTATACTATGTGTTAAAAAAATAATTCTCTAGTTTCCAGATAACCGGTAGTTTTTGACTTATGACCTCAACTGAGTATAAAATTTGTACTTTTGAGTACAATTGAATACAAAATTTGTACTTTTGAGTACAACCGAGTACAAAATTTGTACTTTTGAGTACAATTGTGTACAAAATTAAGAATGACAGACGTTCAATGAGTTTTGCCCGATTTTACAAGCTTTCTTGCCACAGTTGTTCAGTGAATCACTACAGTTGTTAAGTTAGTAACATGGTTGTTAAGTGAATCTGGCTTCCCCATTCACATTGCTTGTGAGAAGGTTACAAAAGGTGATCACATGACCCCAGGACTCTGCAACTGTCCTAAATATGAACCAGTTGCCAAGCATCTGGATTTGGATCATGTGACCACGGGGATGTTATAATGCAGGGGTCTCCAACCTTGACAACTTTAAGACTTGTGGACTTCAACTCTCAGAGTTCCTCAGCCAGGTCATAAGTATGAAAAACAGTCATAAGTCACTTTTTTTCAGTGCCACTGTAACTTCGAATGGCCACTGAACAAATGGTTGTAAATCGCTGAACACCTATAGATGATCTGAATGATACTATGCAAAACATGCTGCAGAGCTGTTATGCCTTTCCCTTGTTAATGGATACTGTGTAAGAAACTAACAAATAGGAACAAATCGGAAAACATCGGATATTTATAAAAAGAAATCAAAATGGCTTCTGCGAAAGGACAGCTGCTCCATTAAAGCAAAGACTTTAGATCTCCTCCTTTGTGACCATTCGACATTTACATCAAGCTTTCCCAAACTGATCTCCTGTAACAACAGCAGATAAATCCTTCCACGAGTTGCCAGACTATTTGTAATGAATAGTTATTGTCTAGCTCAGGGGTCTCTAGACTTGGCAACTTTATGGCTGGCTGAGGAATTCTGGGAGTTGAAGTCCACAAGTCTTAAAAGTTTGGAGACCCCAGTCTAACTAAATGGTTAGGAACATTTACTCTTCCCCATATTTTTGGAAATGATGAACTATCTTCCCTCCTGCTTGAAAGCTCCCATCAGGGAATATGGTGAGGCAAGTCCAAGCAACAGATCCAAGACTAGGGAGAGACAGAATCAAACTGGATTACCAAGCTGGAGATGATAATAGTACATTAGCCAATTGCAGCCATCATGGGGTTACTATGGCTTTTCCAAGGCACAATGGCTCAGGGTTGTTGTTGTTTTTTAATTTATCGCCATGATCCCCATCAATTCACATTAGACCTGAGCCCAAGGCAGATTTCTGTTAGCAGAGCTTACTCTTAAGAACTCGACCAAACAGATACAAAAGCTGCTATCCAACTAAGCTGTAATCAAACTAAGAAGACATTTCTTAATAGTGAGAACAATGTAGTCAACGGAACAGCTTGCCTCCTGGAGTTGAGGGTGACCCATTGCTGGAGGGTTTAAAGAAAAGACTGGACAACCATTTGTCAAGGGTGGAATAAGGATCCCTGCCTTGGGCATTGGGTTGGACTAGAAGACCTGCAAGGTCCCTTTCAGCCTCATGATTCTATTTCTAATTCAATCTCACAGTAGGTCCCCATTCCTTTTCCTAGGGAGACTATTTTCAGATCCTACTTAGAGGCACCTACTACTCTTAGTATCGTCCCAGTCCTTAGAAGTTCTCCCATATTTGGCTTCATAAAAATAACCACCACAGATCTAAGCCATCTAACTCAGAAAAACAAGAAACACTTTTTTTTGGTTATGCTAAATAAATATTCAGAAATAAACACTATCTGTGACATGAATTCTCTTCTCCTCTATCATTTATTTAATAAACCTGATTTTTTTTCTCATTTATGAGGGGGGAAAAGGAAGTGAAACGTCCAGAGCCGTGATGGCGAAACTGTGGCACGCGTGCCAGAGGTGGCACACAGAGCTCTCTCTGTCGGCATGTGTGCCCTCGCCAGCTGCTCTTCCAGATTCTGGCACACATGCGCACCAGCCAGATGTTCTTTTACGGGTTTGGGTGCATGCATGCGCACCAGCCAGCTGGTCTTCAAAGAACAAGCTGGCCCAGCGTGCATGCGTACGCCTGAACCTGGAAGAGAGCAGCTGGCTGGTGCACATGTGTGCCAGACCAGACATGCGCACAACAGAACCTGGAAGAGCAGCTGGCTGCTGCGCGCATGCGCACCGCCCAGCTGCTCTTTTTGGGGTTTTGGCGCTTTGGTGCGTGCACACACTCCAGTTTCGGCACTCAGTGCCGAAAAGGTTAACCATCACTGGTCTAGAAACTTCCCCTAGGAAAAAAAATGCCTCAGAAATTATTCATTTCCCAGGTCTCAAAGCAAATCAAAAAGCTTTGGAGCCAGCAAGATGTTGCTATATCAGGTGTCTTCTTAGCCAAGATTCAAAGGCATCATACAAGGAGGTTCTGTGGGTGTAGAAGGCATTCTGAGGCGCTTCCTTCATGCAGCAGCTCCTTCTACCAATTCCTGACGATCAGCACCGTAGATCCTGTTAAATGATTCTCCGAGATCACACAGGATCAGAGATATTTGCAAATGGAATCCACTTCAAGCATGAAGGAAACCTAACCCTAGCACTTCCATTCTAAACAACTCTGACCCCTTAACATTCCCAAATCCATTCAGCTTTTTGTTTTTAAGCTGCCTCTTTTCACCCGATGATCAAGTTTTCATTAATCATATTGGGCCACCTCCATTCCTATTGGTGCTATGATAACTTGAGTGTAAATTGTCACAAATCGTTTCACTGGAGGGTTTTTTTTCCCCCTGAAAACACTCTCAGGATCTAAGTGTTTAGAGGAGAATGAGCTACATCGCTTTCATTGAGATAACAGTCGATTCTTCTTCAAGATTTATTACTGAGATTTTGCAAGTGCCTCGGGTGAGTGGCATTTCCCTCCATGACAGCTGTCCCTGTCTCTCACTTCCTCGCTGACTGATGCAGCTACATTCTTGGCTAATCAGGCACCTGGTTTGAAGAGCATTTTTCTTGCAAGAAGAATGACTTCCGCTGATTTTTGCTAAAACGAGCCCTTGCCTCCCTTCCAACAATCATCCCAGCAATGCATTTAATTTCAGCCATTTTTGAAGCATTTCCCAACATCATCTCTGGATTAAGGTTAGGATTTCACCTGTCCTACAACACCTCCACGAGGACTCCTGAAGCTTCGGAGACTCCTCTACCATCCCTACATAGACTCCTCCTCCTATTCTGGGTCCCCGCTGCCCCGTCACTCTGTTCTGTTTGCTTTTGTCTTGAGGGAAACGTGGGGCTTCCGCAACATGCAGTCATTCACCAAGAGACGTGGTGACTTGTCTTGCCAGTCCTGTTACCCTCTTCCCCGCCCTTCCTGCAGCCGTCTCTCGAGGCGATCCAGTTTCGCCAAATTTTCTTTCAGCAGTTTGCTGTTCGGAACCAGCTGCAAAGCTTTCTCGTAATATTGGCGCGCGGTGATATAGTTGCCCTGCAAAAATAAGAATGTGGAACAAGAGGGGGGGGGGAATCAAAACACGTTTTTCATAACTTCACAGGCAGGTCCTACGGTTTTTATTCAGATATCTACATCCTGCAGACTCCACGTCATGGATGGTTGTTTTTGCAGTACAGGTTACGACCACATAGTCGAGCCCCAAATTTATGTTAGCCCAAGTGAGACGTTTGTTAAGTGAGTTTTGCCCCATTTTACGACCTTTCCTGCCACAGTTGCTAAGTGAATCATTGGAAGTGTTAAGTAAGTAACCTGGTAGTTAAGTGAATCTCCCTTCCCCGTTGACTTTGCTTGCCAGGAGGTCACAAAAGCTGATCATATGTCCCTGGGACACTGCAACCGTCATAAATATGAATCAGTTGCCAAGGGTCTGAACTAGTGGTGAAATCCGGCTGGATCTATCTGGCTCGCACAAACCGGTAGCACCGGCAGCAGGAGGCTCCGCCCACCCACCAGGACATCATTACGTCCCGTTTTTGACCCTCTGCGCATCCGGAACAAGTAGAGAAAGTAAGTGGTTTTCCCCACTGGGTCTGAACTTTGATCACATGACCACTGTGACGCTGCAATGGTAGTGTGAAAAACAGTCATAAGTCACTTTTTTTCAGTGTTGTCGTAACTTTGAACAGTCACTAAGTGAACTGTTGTAAGTTGAGGATTACCTGTAGTTGTATTTTGTTTACTTTTAAAAGACCTCATTCTTTTCTTCCTTGAAAGAGCTCAGATAGTGTGTATGGTTCTCTTTCCCCACTCCATTTTCACAACAGCCGTGTGAGATAAATTAATTTCTCAATTAATTGAGAAATGATGCATGGACCAGGCAAAAGGAATAAGTGTCAAAGCTACTTAGGGATGAAGGCAAATGTACATTTCCCAGGATAATTTTGCAGGAAAATTGGGTCAGTTACAGGGACCAGAGGTTTAGTCTTTAGTCACACATTCCGGTGAGAGAGAAGTTCTCTACGAATGGGCTCCAGCATGAATCGGAAAGCTCAGAAAACTAAACTTCTGGTCCTGGTGACCGACCCAGATTGGATCCTACTACATAGGAATCTTTATCATACCAAACAGATAAAATCTCAAATTCATCCGGCTGTTGTTGTTGTTTTCTTCCCTTATTTGGTAAGTTTGGCCCATATTTCATTCTCTGCTGCTACTATGGCCAATCTCAGCTACTGCTGTCCTCAACTATGACTTTTACTCAGAGCCAGCTGTCTGAAGACACTGTGCCCCATTCTTGCCTATAGAGAAAAGAAAAAGGCTATACGTTTATGAATCTTCTCTTGTTAAAACCCTAATTTATTTCGGAACTAACCCACTCACAAAACTGTTTATCAGCCACAGATGCAATCAGAAACCCTGTGTTGGGCCTAGTAAAGATAAAGGTTCCCCTCGCACATATGTGTTAGTCGTTACCGGCTCTCGGGGGCGGTGCTCATCTCCATTTGAAAGCCGAAGACACTGTCCGAAGACATCTCCGTGGTCATGTAGCTGGCATGACTAAATGTCAGAGGCGCACGGAACACTGTTACCTTACCACCAAAGGTGGTACCTATTTTTTCTACTTGCATTTTTTACGTGCTTTCGAACTGCTAGGTTGTCAGACGCTGGGACAAGTAACGGGAGCTCACCCTGTTACGTGGCGCTAGGGATTCGGACCGTTAAACTGCCGACCTTTCAATTGACAAGCTCAGCATCTTAGCCACTGGTGTAAAGGAGATGACCCAAGATAAGGTTAGTACTAAGGCAGCATCCAAACTGAGCAGTTATGTTTTGAAGGGAAGCTTCAACAGAGCTCATCTGTGATGGTATTTAGGTGGACTCCCACTATACTCATTCATTGACCATGTTGACTGAGGCTGAGAGGACATTCAGTTCAATGGTTATCTGGAGAGTCAACAGTTTCCTTTACTTCTTTAAGTAATAACTTAAATAACAAGAAGTTTAATTTAAAAGCACCTTCCAGATACATTTTGTTGCCACTCTAATTAAATTAGAATAGAACAAGTCTACTTGGGAAGTTAACTGTAGCTTGTAATGATTTTAATTAGACAATGTAAAGAACTTTTGATGTTTAATATTTAATTAAGTATTTAATAATAAATATTGTTTTAAGTAGACTTAGGGTACCTAGATAATCCAACATCATGTAATCCGACATGATTTATATTGACTGTTTCCTAATATGATTTGATTACTTATTTGTACCCAATGACTATCATTAAGTGTTGTACCTTATGATTCTTGATAAGAATCTTGTCTTATCAAGATTATTTTATTATTATTTATTATTATTATTATTATTTATTTATTATTTATTTATTATATTTTATTATTATTTATTATTTTATTATTATTATAAGATTATTATCTTATAATCTTGTCTTTTATGTACACTGAGAGCATATGCACCAAGACAAATTCCTTGTGTGTCCAATCACACTTGGCCAATAAAGAATTCTATTCTATTCTATGATCTGGTGACTAAACATTATGTACCAAAGAGTTATAAATTGCACAGATGATTCTTATTTTATGAAAATAAAAAAAATTATTTTTATTTTAAAATATAAAATATATTAAAATAAAAATATTAAAATACAAATATTTTAATAACAAACACACAAATAATTTCTGCAATTTTCTTACCTTGATATGTTCAATGCCTCCCATATTCATCCATGCTTGTGCTTGCTCTGGATTGAAGTCTACAGACACTTTATAGCTCTACATTAACATGAAAATGAAAACTCAACATTAGAAGACCCGAATCTATATTGTAGAGATCTTAGTCCGGTTTCCGACCCGGTTACAGCACGGAGACGGCTTTGGTCGCGTTGGTGGATGATCTCTGGAGGGCCAGGGATAGGGGTTGTTCCTCTGCCCTGGTCCTATTAGACCTCTCAGCGGCTTTCGATACCATCGACCATGGTATCCTGCTGCGCCGATTGGAGGGATTGGGAGTGGGAGGCACCGTTTATCGGTGGTTCTCCTCCTATCTCTCCGACCGGTCGCAGTCGGTGTTGACAGGGGGGCAGAGGTCGGCCCCGAGGCGCCTCACTTGTGGGGTGCCGCAGGGGTCGATTCTCTCGCCTTCTGTTTAACATCTACATGAAGCCGCTGGGTGAGATCATCAGTGGTTTCGTGTGAAGTACCAGCTGTATGCGGATGACACCCAGCTGTACTTTTCTACACGGACCACCCCAACGGTTATCAAGTGCTGTCCCGGTGTCTGGAGGCCGACGGGTCTGGATGGGGAGAAACAGGCTCAAGCTCAATCCTCCAAGACAGAGTGGCTGTGGATGCCGCATCCCGCACAGTCAGCTAAATCCGCGGCTGACCATCGGTGGCGAGTCACTGGCCGGATGGGGGGGGTGCGCAACTTAGGCGCCCTCCTGGATGAACGGCTGTCTCTAGAAGATCATTTGACGGCCGTCTCCAGGAGAGCGTTCTACCAGGTTCGCCTGGTGCGCCAGTTGCGCCCCTTTCTGGACCGGGAGGCCCTATGCACGGTCACCACGCCTCGTGACGCCTCGCCTGGATTACTGCAACGCCTCTACATGGGGCTCCCCTTGAAGGGCATCCGGAGGCTACAGTTAGTCCAGAATGCGGCTGCGCTGGTGATAGATGGAGCCCTCGTGGCTCCCGTGATAACACCCATCCTGCGCAGGCTGCACTGGCTACCTGTGGCCTTCGGGTGCGCTTCAAGGTTTTGGTGACCACCTTTAAAGCGCCCATGGCATAGGGCCGGGTTATTCACGGGACCGCCTACTGCGACCAGATACCTCTCACCGACCCGTGCGCTCTCACAGGAGGGACTCCTCAGGTGCCGTCAGCTAGGCAGTGTCGTCTGGCGGCGCCCAGGAAGGGCCTTCTCTGTGGGGCTCCGCCCTCTGGAACGAGCTCCCCAGGACTCCGCCAACTTCCGGACCTTCAACCTTCCGTCGCGAGCTCAAGACACATTTATTCATCTGTGCAGGACTGGCTTAGATTTTAAATTTTATAGGGGTTTTAAATTGATTTTAATATTTATATTTCTATTTTTAATGATAGGGCATTGGAATAAGTTTTTTAAAGATTATTTTAATTTTGTGTATCGATGTTTTATATGCCTGTGAACCGCCCTGAGTCCTTTGGGAGATAGGGCGGTATATAAATTTAAATAATAAATAAATAAAATAGATTAATGCACACAAGGAGTAACTTTTCCCACACTTGGGTTCTTAGATGTTCTAGATTATTAATTCCATGGCTTCTGGCCATTTATTTTACTGGATGAAGAATGTTGGGGGTTGTAACCTAACCATAAATGGGAGCCCCAAATTGAGATGGACAGGATGGAATGTTAATGACATGTTTCCCAATAACTGTCATTACCTTAGAACAATCAATATGTTTAAGACAACTAGCATGTGTTCCTGGGAAGGGTACCATTCTGCAAAGAATTTGAAAGACTATCCTCTGCAAAAGGTTTTGTTTTTGTTTTTTTGCAGTGGGGAGCAAACTAGAGCTGGTATCTTAGAGAGAGCCAGCTAATGAAAATATTCTTTTGAGAGGGGAAGTGAAAGGAATACAGTTCAAGTGGAGATGAACTCTTGGATACAAGCTGAGTATTATGAATCACAGACTGCTGTTCCAAATTAAGAAACTGGGAATTTAGGCAATATAACAAAAATTGATCCATAATCCCTGGAAATAAGCATATTTTGTTGTTGTTAGTTGTGAAGTCGTGTCCAACCCATCACAACCCCATGGACAACTTTCCTCCAGGCCTTCCTGTGCTCTACCATCCCCCGAGTCACCTGTTAAATTTTAAACATAATCTAAAATAGATTATGTTTCTCTGGGACTTATCCTCTTGCTATCTAGCTATATGTTCAGCTATGGCAGCCTTTTGCTCTAGGATTCTCAGATGCATATGCTCAAGTAAGCAACTTGAAGAGCATCACTTAGGTTTAATGAAATAAGCAATCCATGTGTTCATACAGTATGTGAGTACCTCAAAAGCTTTGTCCAGGTGGTTTTGTTCTCTTAGCTGGTTTCCTTTGGTGAAAAAGAGCTCTGATATGATTTTGGGGTCCTTTGGTTTCAGTTGTAAAGCTTTGTCTATGGCTTCAAGTGCCTGCACAGACATACACAATAAATGTAGATGAATTCCTATCCAACAGCAGCAGCAAATCATGGCCATAAAATGCCTGCTTCGGCCACTACAAGACACTTACTATCTACTGGCAGCACCAGGTGGATCCAAATTCTGTGTTTAAAGTTTTACTATGCCACAGGAACTCTTGTTTCCTGCCTTTTGCTGAGCCTGTTGCCATCAAACCATTTAAAGCCTCCTTTATGCATGCTTTATGTCAATCTACACCTCCCGTGGGCGTAAGGCTTGTCATTGGTTGTTTTTATGTCAATCGGTGCCTCCTGTGGGCATAAGGCTTGTCATTGGTTGTTTTTATGTCAATCTGCACTTCCTGTGGGCGTAAGGCTTGTCATTGGTTGCTTTTTTGCATACGCTATAGGCTTAATTCATGCTCTTGCTAAATCTTATATTTGAGGGCAATTTTCAACCATGTTATTGTAAGTACTGATGAGTCAATATGAAATGCTTATATTTATTATTTATTTGTTTGTCAAATACGTATAAGATAACAGATATAAGTATAAACATGATTAGGAATACAGGATAAGGATATGGATAAATGGGGACAGTAGGAAAGGGTCATTAGGCATGTTGGTGCGCTTATGCACACCCCTTGCACGCTCTTAGGAATGGGGTGAGGTCAACAGGTTAAAGTTTTGGGGATTTGGAGAAGTAACCACAGAGTCACATAGTGCATTCCAGGCATTGACCGCTCTGTTGCTGAAGTTGTCTTTTGACTGTATTGTTTAAATTATTAAAAGGGACTAACTGTTTTAAAAATTCCTATTGTAAATCAATAGTTACTTTGACGTGGCCTTTTCCAACTGTGGCCCCCCATTTATGGGTAGATGACAGGTTTTGGACTAGAGGGGTAACTATACCTTGTTGTAATTCTCTTGCTTGCTGTAGATGGCAGATAGCAAGCGGTAGCACTCCAGGCACTCGGCTCCTTCGGTCACAATGTGGCTCAACATTTGCTCTGCTTCCTTTGCTTGTCCCATCGTTGTTAAAACCTGAGCCTATAAAGAGAGAAAAAAAAAGAAGTAAAGGAAACAATTCTCCCTCCTAGAATCCCAGGGAATATTCAGTTGGTCTCCTTCTGGAAGGCAGCCTAAGAACATTTGTTGTGACTGAGGCCCAAGTAGTGATTACCAAACACAATTCAGGCCTGAACGAGCTTGCTTTATTAAAACAGCTGAGAATTAATCTATTCTCAGCTTAATCCAACACAAATTCTTCATAAACAGTCCTGCGGCCTTATCACCAACCTTTGCTGTCTTTGGCAACCTGCCAAAGGCTTTTCTTGGCAACCCCCCCCAAAGTTCAAGAGATGCTGACAAGAAGCACGGGAATCAAAATTGTTTTTCTACAAAGAACCCAACATTGCTGCTCTTTTAAGCCTTATGGGAGTGTCCCATCATCTTCTGGCCTTACTCCTGAGTCGTCCTTTTTGCTTCAGCTGCTCTTGCCTTCTGGCAGCTCTTCGTATGCATGCGGTAGGAACTCCTCCTGTTCCTCTGCCTCTCTGCTGTCCGCCTCTGGAGGCTCCAGAGTCCACGCATCGCTCCCAGATGGCCCTGGGCCCATCTCTGCCTCCAACGCAGAGCCCTCGTCTGGGCCTTCCCCTGACTCCAGGACTGGCCCATCGTCCTCCCCAGCCTCCTCACTGTCTGACTCCGCTGCTAGGTCTGCAGGCTGCTGGCGGACCATAACAACACTAAAGGTACAGGGTTAAATCTTAGAAATACATTTATCAACCACCTGTTTAGCGACTGTTTGAAGTTGAGACAACTCTGTAGGAATGGAGCTTATGATAGATCCTTGACGTCATGGCCATTGCAGCATTCTTATGGTTATGGGATTGTGAACTGGGTGCTTGCACTTACAAAAGATGCAGTGTCCAGTGGTAACAGAATTGCCATTTGCAACTTTCCCTGATACGTTGCGCAAGCAAAGCCAATGGGGAAACCAGCAGGGAAGGTTGCAAGTCACTCTGGCAAGACCATCCAGCCGTCTATGCTCTATGCCTGCTCTACTGTCCACCTTCCCGGCCTTCCTGCCCTTGAGCCCCACTGCAACATTCACACTGCACCTGTTCTGACCTAGGCTTCCTTAAAAAGCAGGAAGCAGAGTCTTGGTCCCGGCAAAACCTCTTTCCTGCAAATGCCCACTCCCCATTCGCTCCTCTTTTTTTCCTATGGGAGGGGCCAATTACCTCCAAGGTGTGGCTTTACTCCCAAGTTGACCCTGCTTTCTGATTTGTTCATGTCTTCTGGCAGCTCTGTGCATGTGCACACTGGGAATGGGCTCCAGCTATTCCTCTGCCTCACTGCTGTCTAGCTCCCTCTGTGCCTCTGATTCATAGCCTTCGTCCGAGCTTTCCCCAGCCCTCAGGAGTGGCCCATATTCCGCCTCAACCTCCTCACTGTCTGACTCTGCTGCCAGCTCTGTTGGCCGCCAGCCAGCCACAACAGCACCATTCATCTCATGCCTTGCAGCACTATCCATGCCTACATTACATGTGGTCTAACACAGGCCTCCCCAGCTCTTCCACATCTTCTCCAACTCACTTGCAGCCTGCACCACCCTCCCAGGTCTCTTCCCACCCTCCTGCATCATCTTTACCTGGGATTCCCCTCTCTTCCTACTTCCCCTATGTGTCCTTGGCTTACGACAAAAACCAGGACTCCTGATATTGTCATCAATAAGCAATATGGTCACATGACATTGCAATTCATGACTGCCACAGTAAAACCCTAAACCATTTCAGACAAATGGTTGTCCAATCTCTTCTTTAAAACATCCAGTGTTGGAAAATTCACAACTTCTGGAGGCAAGTTGTTCCACTGATTTAATTGTTCTAACTGTCAGGAGATTTCTCCTTAGTTCTAAGTTGCTTCTCTCCTTGATTAGTTTCCATCCATTGCTTCTTGTTTTTGTGTCTCTGCCTTCAGATGCTTTGGAGAATAGGTTTAACCCCTCTTCTTTGCAACAACCTCTTCGTCTGGTCAGTCTCCTTTGCTTGTCTTCTGCTGATATTTCTCCCTCGATCCTTCATGACTTGGTTCTTTCTTAACTACCTTCCAAAGTTCTTTTTGTCAAGATTCCTGACTTTTGTCTTCTCTGCCTATGTGCCTATTCCATCTGAGGTTAAAGTAGCTTCAGCGTAATCTCGTACTCACTATTCTCATACAGCCCAATTTCAAGTTCTCACACCTGCAAGCAAAAAAGAAATGTGCAAAGATGCCACTTTCAGCAGAGTCTGAAGAAGAACAGCACGCACTCACCAGAGCCAGTCGAGTCTCTTTGTTGGATGGCTGCAATGAAGCAGCTTCCCTATAAATCTTTAAAGCATCTTCATAGCGGCCTGTGTTATAATACAGCGCTCCGAGCGGCGACAGGATTTCAACTTTCCGTGCTACTTTAAGCGCTCTAAATAATAAAATAAAATAAAATAATAAATTATGTACCTCTTTAAAGTTCTCAAACTGTTGCTCGCCTTTTCTTCCACCCTGTTGTCTCCCATGATGCCCAGCCCTTGCTAAAAATTAACCTGGAATTCAGATAAAATTCAAATTCTTCCTTTGCAGTAAACACCAAGAGCCAGAGGGTCATAAAATGATAGCGTAACCCTTTCAAAAAACATAGTGTTAGCACTATTTCACTTTGGAAAGCCAAGGATTTCTTGTCGCCTTGCCAGGAACACCAGATGCCCAGTTGCTTACCGCTTGTACCAAACTTCAGCATTCTTGTTCTGGCCCAAGGAGCGGTATAGTCTGCCCAGATTTACCATGGCCACATGATGACCGGGACTGAGTTCAATGGCTTTCTGATAGTGGGAGACGGCAGTCTCTGGAGATCCTGGAAAAAAGAAGGCTGAGTTAGGGTTGCCCTTAAGAGGGCTTGCAAAGTTTTATTTCTTTGTTTGTATCTTGTTATTAAGAATAGAAGCCAGCATGTGGACATTAAATATTGTAATGTCAGGGAAGCCATAAAATGTAAATTAAACACCTTGCTTCATTGTGCATCAGAAGACAATTTTGGCTGACATAATGACCAAACCATTGGGTGGAGTGCACCATGGAAAGAATATTAAATTAATTGGATTTATGTCTATTCCAGTCATGAAGGGGGGAGTGTCAGAATATTCATGAACTGGAATGGAGACACGGTAACAAGGTCAGCCAATGAATAGGCATAGCAACTAAATCAGCCAATGAGGGCTATTTGGAAACTGAAACAGTTTAGAGCCTGGGTGTGGCTTAGCAAACAAGTCTGGCTTAGTCGGTCTGCTGAATTGAAACTGGAAACTCGCCTCTGCTGTTCTCTCCTCTGCCTGCGTTTTGCTTGTAACTCTCTACCACGTTGAAAGAATCTGCTGTTGGTATTTTGTTGGTATTTTGCTGTTGGTATTTTGTTGTTGTATGTGTTATTATGTATATAAAGAGAAGTTAATGAATCCTGCTGAATCAGTTACCTCTGTGCACTTTCTGGATTTAATTTTTGGAACAAAATCTGATGATATTATTTTTACAAATGACTCAAAGCAGTGAACATCTGCAACACACCTTCCTCTTCCTATTTTCTCTCCCACAACAACCCTGTGAGGAGAGTTGAGGGCTGAGACAGAGTGACTGACCCAAGGTCAGCCAAGGCCATTCAAAGTTAGTACCTCTGAAAGTATCATGAGCTGCTTGAGAGATATTTGGAATCAGGAGATATACAAGTTTAATAAATAAATATCTGAAAAAAAGTAAATGCATATGGAAACAGGGTAGACAATCCCATATAGCAGGGGTCCCCAACCCCCAATCTACAGCCTAGTTACTGGGTGAAACCATCTCCTCTCCACCATCCCGTCACCTCTGCCGCTGTTGTTCCACAGAGCTGGAAAGGTTGGGGATCCCTGCCATAGAGAACATTCAAGAGGAGCTCAAGTTCATTCAAAGGGAGGCATATCTGCAAATATAAAAAATATAAACAGACCAACACTCCCAAGATCATCCAACAGTTGGTTACTTTGCAATGTGCTAGCTATACAATTACAGATAGTCCTCGACTTAAAACAGTTCATTTAGTGGCCGTTCGAAATACAAAGGCACTGAAAAGAGTGACTTATGACCATGTTTCACACTTATGACCGTTGCAGCATCCCCATCATCACATGATTTACATTCAGATGCTTGACAACTGACTCACATTTATGACAGTTGCAGTGTTCAGGATTCGTTTTGCGGCCTTCCGACCCAGCAAAGTCAACAGAGAATCCAGATTCGTTTAACAACCGTGTTATAATTTAACAACTGCAGTGATTCAGTTCACAAATTTTGGGAAGAAAAATTGCAAAATGGGACAAATTCACTTAACAAATTTTTCACTTAGAAACATAAATTTTGGGCTCAATTGTGGTCCTAAGTTGAGGACTACTTGTAATGTTAAAGCACGTTACTAACTCTTTTATACCAGGTTGTAATAACAAATGAATTCCTTAATCTACTTTTGAAGAGCTAGAGAGAAAGGAATTATTTTCTCAAATATGGCAGTAGATTAATTCTAATTAGAATTTCAAAAATACATGCTATATGTCTCAAAAGATGCTTCCAGCAGTTTATGGGCATAAAATTAAAAGCATTAGTATTAATGCTAATATATATCTCGAGAGAGCAGGGGTCGGCAACCTTAAACACTCAAAGAGCCACAAAGGTCCTAACCAGAAGCCCCCTATTCAATTCTGGAGCCAACCAGAAGTCCGGTTCCCTCACCATAGAGTCTCCTCTTAGCATGGCGTCCTTTTTCCTCTACCTGTTCTAACTGAAAGTCCTATCAATTGCGGAACAGGGAGCCGCAGCAGAGGGATGAAAGAGCCACCTGCGGCTCCAGAGCTGCAGGTTGCTGACTCCTGAGATATAGATATAGATATATATATATAGATATATATATAGATATATATATAGATAGAGATAGATATAGAGAGAGAGAGAGAGACAGAGAGAGAGAGAGAGAGACAGAGAGAGAGAGAGAGAGACAGAGAGAGAGAGAGAGACAGAGAGACAGAGAGAAAGAGACAGAGAGACAGAGAGAAACTGTAAAATATCCAGATGACCACTAGATGGCAGTAGTAAGTCATCTAGAATTTTGGCAGCCAAGATATACTCACCCTATTAACATTAAATAAGGAAGGAAAGACATGCATGATCTAAAACCAGTACCAAACCAAATAGGAAATGTGATATTTCTTTTTCCACAAGATGGAGCTGGTCTATTACATTTTCCACAGATATGTGGCAGAACAATCCATTATAAGAAAGTAGAGAGAAGTACAAGCTGTGTGAACTGATTAAGTAGGATAATTTGTCGGTGTCTTATGTTAAGCAAAAACAACAATCAATGTGTTGACAATTAATTTCATCCTTGAGAAAAGTGACAGATTGCTAGCACTGGAAAGCAAGCAGCTTTTAAAGAAATTTTATACAGCAACCCACAGGGGGTCACACGTTCGCATATATCCTATAACGGCAGAGTAGAGCAATCTGCATGTGAAATGCAAATAAAACCCAAGTTAAAAATAACTACGATTTAAACTTAAGATTCATAGCAAGGAGGAGAAAGGGGATTTGCTGGTTGCGAGTTTACATGGTTTAAAATGTCCAAACATCTTTCCCAAATCACCATGTATCAGGATAAGTAATCCCTTCCTGGCTGATGGACTAAAGTCTAGCCACCTTCAAATTAATCTTGCCTCCTGCTCAAATCCATTCAAAGATCAACTGAAATAAACTATAGGATTATTATTACAGATTAACAGAGTAAGGGACCTTACTCCAACCCCCTGCCCAAGCAGGAGTCCCTACACCATTTCTGACAAATGGCAGTCCAGTCTCTTTTTGAAAGCTTCCAGGGATGAAACTCCCACAACTTCTGTTCCATTGGTTGATTGTTCTCACTGTCAGAACATTTCTCTTTCTTTTTCAGGTTGAATTTCTCCTTGATCAGTTTCCATCCATTATTTCTTGTCTGGCCTTCAGTGTTTTGGGAAATAACTTGACCCCCTCCTCTCTGTGGCAGCCCCTTAAATATTGGAACATTGCAGAAAAAATAATTGCTACCAACCTGCCTTCCACTGAGGACCTGTATACTGCACGAATCAAGAAGAGGGCCGTGAAAATATTTACAGATCCCTCACATCCACGACATAAACTGTTTCAATTCCTACCCTCAAAACAAGGCTACAGAGCACTGCACACCAGAACAACTAGACACAAGAACAGTTTTTTCCCGAAGGCCATCAGTCTGCTAAACAAATAATTCCCTCAACACTGTCAAAATGTTTACTAAATCTGTACTACTATTAATCTTCTCATCGTTCCCATCACCAATCTCCTTTCACTTATGACTGTATGACTGTAACTTTGTTGCTGGCAATCCTTATGATTTATATTGATATATTGACCATCATTTGTGTTGTAAATGTTGTACCTTGATGAACGTATCTTTTCTTTTATGTACACTGAGAGCATATGCACCAAAGACAAATTCCTTGTGTGTCCAATCACACTTGGCCAATAAAAAATTCTATTCTATTCTATTCTATTCTATTCTATTCTATTCTATTCTATTCTATTCTATTCTATTCTATTCTATTCTATTCTATTCTATCGTGTCTCCCCTGGTCTTTCTCTTCACTAGACTAGCCATGCCTAGTTCCTGTAACCGTTCATCATCGTATGTTTTAGCCTCCAGTCCCCTCATCATCTTGGTTGCTCTTCTCTGCACTCTTCCTAGAGCCTCTTTTTTATAGTGTGGTGACCAAAACTGGATGCAGTATTCTAGGTGTGGTCTTACTAAGGCTTTATAGAGTGGTATTAGTACCTCACTTGATCTTGACTGTATCCCTCTGTTAATGCAATTTAGGATTGCATTGGTTGCTGCCGCACACTGTTGGCTTGTATTTAATTGGTTATCCACTAAGACTCCAAGATCCCTTTCACAGTTATTGCTATTAAGCCTGTTTTCAGGCTCAAGGTGTTGCCACTTAGCTGGACAAATAAGACTGGAAACCTGTGCAGATTTTCCTGGAAATACTGATAGTTCTTGATTTATGACCAGTTGCTTAGCAACCATTCAAAGTTATAACAAACCTCCCTGGGGAGGGGGGGTGAAGTTACAACCCCAGTTCTGAAGTTCGAATGGCCTCACCCTCATCCCACAGTCGCATAATCATGTTTTATAACATTTTATTTTATTTTTTGCTGAAAACGGGCATTTACTTCTGGTGAAGTTTGGCAAAAATAGCAAACCTTTGTTTCATTTAATACCCGCATTTGCTTTAACAACCCCGGCAACAACAACAACAAAAAAAAGGTCATAAAATTGGGTCAGTCACACATGGGTGACCCGATTTTTGACCATCGCAACTTGCAACGATGATGGGCAGGCTCCAATAAGGTCATGTCAAGTATGCCCATTGAACTGAAAGTTACTTGCATAGGCACATCTATGATAATTCTGCAAATAAATAATGTCTGCCTCAACCCTTAGCAATATTTGAATGGAAGAACCTGTAATGACAGCAACATCTAACTCGGGATCCTCCTATCTACATGACTGTCTTCTCAACTGAGCTGAGGGTTGCCTTCTGTAGGTTTTGGGGCCTTAAATGCTCTTCACAGCCATCTCACAACTTGGATGCCCTCCAGATGTACACTTTTCCTAGGATTTCCCAACCCATCACGGCCACTGCCAAAAATTCTGGGAATTGAAGTCCTTGTACCCAGTGATGGGTTTCAAATTTTTTTACTACTGGTTCTGTGGACATAGCTTGGTGGGCGCAGCATGGATTGATGGGCGTGGCTTGGTGGACATGGCAGGGGAAGGATACCGTAAAATCTCCATTCTCACCCCAATTCAGGGGATGGTTACTGCAAAATCCCCATTTCCTCCTGATCAGCTGGGACTTGGGAGACAGGGAATAGATGGGGGTGGGGCCAGTCAGAATTTTTACTACCGGTTCTCTGAACTACTCAAAATTTCTGCTACCGGTTCTCCAGAACTGGTCAGAACCTGCCGAAACCCACCTCTGCTTATACCTTCAAAGACATCCAGCTGGGATGTCTTTGGTTTGTGTACTTTGCATCTGAACTCTTGATGCATTTGGACCTCAGGTTTTGCAGCCTCTTCCCTTGCTTTGCTGCAGCTGCCCAGAGGGGGCGCTAAAGCTCTTCATCCTGGAGTAGCTGACATAAGGGCTAATGCCACGCTTGGCAGTTGAGGGTGTTGAGAACTACAAAATTGGTTCTAGGAGAGGAAGAACAGCTTTACAATGCACATAATAAACAGGGGTGGGCTTCAGATCCTTTAGCAACGGGTTTGCTGCCCTGTTGCTGGATGGGCGTGGTCATGGTGGGTGTGGCCTAGTTGGCCGCCTGTACCACAGTGGCGGGGGTGACATTTTTCACCCTCCCCAGGCTCTGGAGGCTTTCCTCGAGCCTCAGGGAGGGTGAAAACTGCTTCCCCCGGGGTCTGGAGGCCAAAAACAGGCCCTTTTCCAGACTTCCGGAACCTCCGGTAGGCCCATTTTTTGCCCTCCCAGATCCTCCGCACGGCCCGTGCACTTACCTGAAATGATGAACAGGCCATGTGGAGACTCCTGGGAAGGGTGCGGCAGGGTGGGCGTGGCCAGCCAGGGGATGGCATTTGGGGGTTTGCCGAACCACAGCGATCCTTGGCTAGAGGATCACCCGAATCCTGCCGAACCCCAAGAAGCCCACCCCGATAATAAATAATAATAAATAGTAAATAATAAAAATTATGCAACACACAAGGCAACACATTGAGTGGAGCTTTTGGGAAATATGGGAGGGAAAAATCTTCCCAGAGCAGATGTGAGATAAATTGCTGGGCTAAGAACTTGGATGGCAATCATTTTAATTTGTCCAGAGTAGTTCTTAACCCTCCAGGTTTTGCCTTGTTTTTTCACTTACCAGTATCAACTAAAAAAACCCCATAGTTATTATGCAGGTCAGAGCTTTCGGGACAGTTCTCGATGCCAGCCTGATATACTTCCTCGGCTTCTTTTAACTGTTCCTAAAGGCAAAAAAAGGGAGAAAATGCTGTTATTCAGTGGCCAGCCACCATTTAAATGACCATATTGTCATCAGGGCCTCTGGTGGCGCAACAGGCTAATGCAGCCTATTATTAACAGCAACTGCTTGCAATATTGCAGGTTCAAATCCCACCAGGCCCAAGGTTGACTCAGCCTTCCATCCTTTATAAGGTAGGTAAAATGAGGACCCAGATTGTTGGGGGACAATAAGTTGACTTTGTATATAGTATACAAATGGATGAAGACTATTGCTTAACACAATGTAAGCCGCCCTGAGTCTTCGGAGAAGGGCGGGATATAAATGCAAAAAAAAAAAAAAAAAATCAACCACAAACCCTGTCTGGCATTAGCTGCCATGGCCTTACTCTAGGCCTGAGAGCCTGACCTTGAGGCATGTAATATGGCAGCAGAAACAAGCTGGAAGACACCTAAGGCATAGATCTGATATGGCAGTGGGTTTCACCTATTCTTGCCACTGGTTCACTGTGTGTGCGCATGCTTGCTTCACTCCCGCCTTCCGCGCATGTGCCCGGCCTTCTGCGCATGCACTTTGCTCGCACGTGTGCCTTCCGCATGTGCACCTGGCCTCCAAAACGTGACTAAATAGGATGGCATTACATCCGGGCAGGTGGGCGAGGGCGGGCCCACCTGCAGTCGCTGCTACTGGTTCACCTGAACCGGTCCAAACCGGCTGAATAGCATCTCTGGTCTGATAAACAAATAACTACATGAATACATAGTTAAAGTGAATAAATTAGAACAGGGGTCTCCAACCTTGGCAACTTTGTGGACTTCAACTCCCAGAATTCCTCAGCCAGCAAAGCTTGAAGTTGAAGTCCACAAGTCTTAAAGTTGCCAAGGTTGGAGACCCCTGAATTAGAATACAGTAGCAAACATCTGTACCTCGGGTGTAGGATATGGGTGAAGGTTCGTTCTCCAAGCTTGTGGGTTAGTTTCCGAGTGTTTCGTTACCATGCTAGGTACCATCTTCAGCAGAGTTTAGGGGATGTCAGTGTCAACCAACCCACAAGTTTGGAGAATGAACCTTCAGGTAAAAACATGTCCCTGAGACAAACTTTGGGAAATTTTAAATGGTGAATTCCAAACCCCTTAATGTGGGAGGCCTAGAAATTGTGCAAACTGCTGTCTGTGTATCGGGCCCAGCTTAAGAAGGTCCTGAGAATAACCAAAAATTAAGTGATCCATTCTATTTTTGAAGCAAAGCAGAATTAAACCATTGACTCCATCTTTCCTAAACTGGAATCTTCCACATATGTATAGTTTACAATAGTTTATTTATTAATGCATCATATCCATACCTTGCCTTTCCTCTAGAACAGAGATGTCAAACTCAAGGATCCCACAGGATGCTTAGATCTGGCCCATGGGGCCAACCTGGAAACAGCGAAGGATCGGCCTGCGATTCCTCTGCCAGCGAAAATGAAACTGTTTTCGCTGGCAAAGGGTTTCAGAAGGCTGAAAATGGAGCTTGGGAGCCCATTTTCTCTGGCAGAGCACTCGGGCCACTACAGGCACCCCCAACACAATGTTGAGCTGGCCACGCCCACCCTGGCCACGCCCACCCCGGTCCCCCGAGGTCAAACACAACCCTGATGCAGCCCCCAATGAAATCAAATCTGACACCCCTGTGTTGTGACCCAGGCCCAAGTAGGTTGTAATAAGGTGTAATTAGTCCGTGGAAAAACAAACTTGATTCGAACAGCTGGGAATTACTTCATTCCCAACATCGTTCAACTCAAAGTAAAACTAATGCCTCCCAACACAAATTCCTCAGTTATCTCACAAACCTTAGTCCAATTAGGCAAACTGCCAAAGGCCCTTCCTAGTAAATGTCCAGAAGCCACAAAAACAAAGGCGTAAACGAAGCAGAAGACAAAGCAGAAGACACAGCTACAACGTTGTTTTCTGGCAAAGGCCAAACGCCAGTGCTGGTCTGTTTTAAGCTTTATGGGAGGGGCCAATCATCTCTTGGCCCTACTCCCGAGTTGTCCTCTCTGCTTGAGCTGCTCTTGATTTCTGGCAGCTCTTCTCATGCGTGCATTAAGAACAGGCTCCTCCTATTCCTAATGCCTCACTACTATCAGTCTCTGGAGGCTCTGGAGTCCGCACCTCATTTCCCGACGCCCCTGGCCTCACCTCAGCCTCATTGCTGTCCGATTCTGTTGCCAGCTCCATAGGCTGCTGACGGACCACAACACCCTGCTCTAGAACCTCAAGGTAGCACATATAATACTCTCTCTTTTAATTAAATTAATTAAATTCTCACAACCAGCATCCTGTAAGGTCAGTGTAGTCAAGACATAGACACTGGCCCAGCATCAGTCTGTGAGCCTCCATGCTTAAGGGCAGACTTGAATCTGCCTTTCTTTCATTGTGCTCCAACTTTCATATTATTTCACTGACTTTCAAAAACCAACCTGCCATAAACCTATATGGCAAAGAGTCAATTGGTCACATGACTGTGATTTACAACATTTTTGCCAAACCCCAGTATTTATTTCTGGGTTTTGACAAAAAGATCTCATAGCAAACAACGGATTCACCTAATGACCAACAGAAAAAGGTTGTAAAATCCAATCAGTCACCTGTGTGATTCACTTTACAATGGTCACAACTTATGACTGTAATAGGCAGGCCAGGGGTGAAATGCTCTCGGTTCGGACCAGATCGGCCAATCTGGTAGTAATGGCGGCGGGTGGTTTGAAGAACCAGTAGCCTAAATTCCCTGCCCCCCACCCACCCATGCCCACGCAATACCCGGTCGCCAGCTTCCCTGCTTGCCGCTTCTTTTTAAAAAATAATTTTAAAAGATTAAAAAAAAGGCTCTGAATATCCCAGCTGAGCCACGCGATCACCAGAGCCTCTTTTTTTACTTTTAAAAGCATTTTTTACAACCTATTTGGCCGAATAGGTTGTAAAAAAATGTTTTTAAAAGGTAAAAAAAAAGGCTGAGCTGCCTGATCATCAAGAGCTTGGTTTTTTTACTTTTTTTTTTCTTTTAAAAGCATTTTTACAACCTATTTGGCTGAATAGGTTTGTAAGAAAATGCTTTTAAAAGTAAAAAAAAGATCGTGCACCACAGCTGATCACACACCCCACCCGCACTGTTCTACTTAACCCATGCCTCCTTTTGGTGTGCACTGCATGCGCATGTGTGCACCTTGCATTTAATGCATAGTGTGCACTGTTCATGCATGCGCACAGCGCACAGCCAGCAAACTGGTAGTAAACCAGTTCAGATTTCATCCCTGAGGCAGGCTTCATTACAGTTGCTCATCGAAGACTACCAGTACAAATACAATTGATTATGCGAAATTATTGAAAACATACTGTATTTGAATTGTACCCAGAAGCTGATAAGGAGCCAAAGCAATGTGCTATAATAATATGCTATAAAGGTAAAGGTTTCCACCTGTCCAGTCATGTCCGACTCTAGGGAGGCAGTGCTCATCCCTGTTTTAGTTGGGGGAGCCAGAGTTGTCTGAAGCCACTTCCATGGTGATGTGGCCAACATGACTATATGCCGAGGTGCACAGAACACTGTTACCTTCCCAGCAAAGTGGTACCTATTTATCTACTCATATGTTCATGCTTTCAAACTGCTAGCAGCAGTTGGCCGGAGCTAGAGCTAGTAACAGGAGCTCACTCCATTGTGTGGTGCTTGGGTCTCGAACTCAGGCTTGTCAGCTTTTCAGCTGAAAAACTCAATGTCTTTAACCACTGAGCCATCACTATAATGCAGAGGTCTCCAACCTTGGTCCCTTTAAGACTTGTGGACTTCAACTCCCAGAGTCCCTCAGCCAGCAAAGCTGGCTGAGGAACTCTGGGAGTTGAAGTCCACAAGTCTTAAAGGGACCAAGATTGGAGACCCCTGCTATAATGTGCTACAGCCGTGATGGCAAACCTATGGTATGCATGCCACAGCTGGCATACGTAGCCCTTTCTCTGGGCACGCAAGCCGTCGCCCAGCTCAGCTCCACTGAACAAGCCTCCTGTCGGCCATCTGATTTTTGGGATGCGTGGGGGGGGGCACATGTGGGAGACATGGATGCATGCACGGGGGGTCACGCATATGTGCAGGGTGTAGGGGGGTGCATGCGAGGAGGGTGTGTGGGGAGCATGGGGGGGTTTAATCTTAACCCTAAGGAAGCTGCAGGGAGGCCTACTAGGCCCAAAATGGGGGGCGGGGGGTCGTGCGCGCATGTGCAGAGGGTGGTTATAGCGTAGGGGGTCACATGCACGTGTACGGGGGCGGGGAAGCATGGGGGGGTCATGTGTGCATGCACAGGGCCCCCCGCATTGCATTATGGGTGCAGGCACGTGTGCACGCCCTTGCGCATGCGCACACTTTCGGCAAACGACGAGAAAAAGGTTCCCCACCACTGTGCTATAGTAATGTGTCAAGGTATATAGCCAATAAACAGACCACTGCATTCTGGACATGTCTAGCTTCTAAGTAACCTTCAAAACCCCATGTGGAGTCAATTGCAGTAATTTGAACCTTTCAGAAGGCAATCCTATCTCTATCTATAAGTTAGACCGATTTAGTTCTGTGGGACTTAACTGCAGGGAAATTTGTTTCAAATTACAGCTACCTGCTCACGTTTGTTAAGAAGTAAAGGCCTTTTTAGAATTCTGTACGAGTTAATCTCCAAGATTATGACACAGCTAGATATTCTGAACTGATTTCATTCAAAATCGCTTTTTCAAAATGAACGATTTCCCAAATTTGACCAAACAAGGCTAAATTTATGTTTTGGGCTTGCAAAAAATTAACCATAGACACTAAATGGGAATGTGTGCATTCAAATTCAAGTGGGGTTAATAACATCCAGGGCAGCCTTTGAAGAAAAGGAAACCTTCACAAGGCTTGGTAAACTGGAATTAGACCTCTGGGTTAGATAAGAAAAGTCACTGATTGTAGACTTTAAGGATACACACACAAAACAAGTGCCGCAAGAGATGTCTGTATACAAAACAGCCCTTCTAAAGTGTGTGGCTGCTTACAAAACAGCCATTTAGCAGAAAGTAAACTCGTTTCCCCATTGTATTCTCTGCTGCTCACTAAGGGCCTTGATGGGGCTTCAAGGTATCTACTGTTAGGAGCAAGTATGATGCATGCCAATTTGCTACGGATTTATGTCACTTAAAAGAATCCTTTAAACGTCAAGTGGAAAATCAACCAACCCAGCTTAGATATTGCCCTGGAAGCAGGGGATTTTATCTGCTGGACATTTGCAGTGGAAGCAAAATTCTGATGGTTGAAAGGAACGGCTGACAACAGAGAACCGTAGTCTAAGACAAACGTATGCTTCCAGTAATCTAGATCTCTTTTCCTGAACCTGGTGCCCCAGGCATCATTAGTCTAACATTATTACAATTTCAGGACTATAACTGGTTGCTTGGAATAGAATTCTGGTCCTTGCTCTCCTATTAATTTCTATGTGACACACATGCAGACATTATAAATGTTACAGAACTACTGATATATGAGAGTAAGGTTTTTTTTTCCACAACTGCACAGGGAAGAGAGAATTTCAATTACACATTTATATCATAAAGCACAAGCATTAAAGGGTGAGCCAAAGGCTTCCTACACACAGCAGGGATTGAGAAAAGACAAAAAAGGAAGCAAGAGAGGCAGGTTAAACGGAGACATCATTCTGGGAGGAACAATGAGAGATTACCTCATGGAATAAGAAGACCTTTGGAGGATTAAAGCTGGGGAAGGTCAGAAAAAGCGATGTGTTGGGTTTTCAGTACAGAGAGGTGAGGTAAGGCGGAGAGAACATGGGGGAAAGGGTGTATGCATGCTCTGGAAGTAGGCAGAAAGCATGTAAAGGCTTCAACCACTCCTAGAGTTCTCCAGCCAGCATGGAATTCTGGGAGTTGAAGTCTACACATCTTGAAGTTGCCTAGGTTGAGAAACACTGGCATATAAGAAAAGGATGACATGGTCAGAATGATAAAAAGTCTGAGTAGCTTTTGGCAGCAAAGTCCTACCAGAAGTGGATGGAGGCAAAAGTGAGGACTGTGACAGTCAATTGTCAAAGTTCACTTTGACAAAGCACCTGAAGGCCAGACAAGGAATAATGGATGGAAACTGACCAAGGAGAGATTCAACCTAGAAATGAGGAGGAACTTTCTGACAGTGAGAACAATCAACCAATGGAACAGAAGCTGCCTTCGGAGGTTATGGGAGCTTCATCACTTGAGACTTTCAAGAAAAGATTGGACTGCCATTTGTCAGAAATGGTGTAGGGTCTCCTGCTTGACGGGGGGCTGGACTAGATGACCTATAAGGTCCATTCCAACTCTGTTAATCTGTTAAATCTGGCAATGAACAGACCTGGGAAATAAAAAGTTTGGAAGTTGCATTGAACTTCCACTGTAATTCATTTTGGGGACTGGGATTGTTCCGTCTCCCGCAATCCATTCTGAAGCTTTGAAGGAACAGAACGATGTTAAGTCACTCTTCATTAAAACTCATGAAGTCTCACCAGGTGGCAGATTTAACTTGGAAACTAAGCAGGGTTGGTTGTAGCTAAAGACTTGGATGGAATATCTCCATGGAATACCAGAGCAGTAGACTAGAATGAGAAGTTGGAGGGAAAAATACCTCCTGGGGGAAGGTAATGGCAAATCACGTCTGTTCTCTTGCCAAAATGGATGTGTCTCAGAAGCCATCAGGAATAAAGACAAGATTAGTGGGATTCATTTATCCCAACTAAGTACATTTAACTCTGAGTTGCTCTCCAGAAAAAGAAGAAGGCTTCTCATCGGGCACAGTTGTAAAACTTAGTTCTCCGAATACTTTACCCCATATTCAAGGATTTATTTTTATTTATTTTTCTATTTATTTTATTTGTCACAACATTATATATAAGCATAAGCATGAAATAACTATATGATATATAAGCATATATATAAAACCATAAGTATGTAATAACTATATGAAATTGGATGCAATCAAAGGGAACATTAGGACAGGAACGGTAGGCACTCTGGTGCTCCTATGCACGCCCCTTACAGACCTCTTAGGAATGGGGTGAGGTCAACAGTAGATAGTTTTTGGTTAAAGCTTTGGGGATTTTGGGAAGAGACCACAGAGTCAGGTAGTGCATTCCAGGCATTAGCAACTCTGTTACTGAAGTCATATTTTCTGCAGTCAAGATTGGAGCTGTTCACATTAAGCTTAAGTCTATTGTGTGCTCGTGTATTGTTGTGATTGAAGCTGAAGTAGTCTTCAACAGGAAGGATGTTGTAAAAGATGATTCAGAGGCTCATGGAACAACTTAACAAAATTAGTTCTTTTTGTTGAAAACAAGAATGAAGCCCCATATAAAAAGAAATCAAGGCCCTCATATATGTCTATGTTTCTGGATTTTGCCTTCCATGTTTCCAAGATAATGGAATTTGGCCATTCTCCTAATGACCTTGGAAGACCTGATCTATGCTGGCATAATAGTCTTTCTAGCATAGCAGAAGTAATGTTGGTTCCTGCCTCATTCCTTATACTCAAGTTCCGATACTCTTTTCAACTACAGTTCATAAAGCAACACACTTCCTATCAGGCTTTTTGCTGCTCGTGGGTCCACTCTCAGTTTTGTGATGCTTTTGAAAGAGCAAAGTGCATGCTCTTTGCCCATCCATCCCTGCATTGCTTTGTAGCAATGATGGTAAACCTTTTCAGCACCAACAGTCGAAAAGGGAGGGTGCACACGTGCTCAGCAGGGACGCGACCCGGAAGAGAAGCTGCCCGGTGGGTATGTGCATGCTGGGAAATAAACATCTGGTTTCTGGTACGCGCATGCGCATCCTCCAGCTTGTCTTCTGGTTACTTGTTACTGGTGTGCATGTGCGTGTGATGATCAGCTGTCCGGTGTGCATGCACACAATGGAAACCGGAAGACCAGCTGATCATCGCATGCGCATGATGCCAGAAACCTGGAAGAGGAACAGGTGACGCTGCTTGCGCCAGCCGACATGGCTCCGCGTGTAGGTTCACCATCACAGCTTTACAGTCATTATACTGGTGATATTTGAAATGTTGTCTATCAACATGTTTTTTGAAGATGGTGTCTTCAATTGTTAGTGCCTACAGCTACAGGTGAAGAGAAAGGCTTCTGAACAGGTGTCTGGAGAGCTGCTTTCAGTAGGATAGAGATAGTCCTCAGGTTACAACAGTAATTGGCACTAGTAATTTCCATCACTAAAGGATGTGGTCATAAAGGACGTCATGTGGCCACATCACTTACAAATGACAATCTCACCAGTCCCAATTGCCACTGTTAAGCAAAGACTATGTGGGTTGTTAAGCGAGGACTTCACCTGACCGCAATTGTAGGAAGAAGTGGAAATCCAGAAGTGCCTGTTTACACCACTGAAACTGTGCTCCAGCCGAGCGGGCCGGTGGGTAGGAGCTATGGGTGGGTAAGGCTGGTGCCACAGACAGGTGCTAGGAAGATGGGCAGGCACTACAAAATACAACACCTCCACACCTCCTGGAGATTGCTTAAAAACTCTCTTGCTTAACAACGGAAGTTTTGATCCCATTTGGAGTCGTAAGGGGAGGATTACTGTGTACATAACCTGACACAAAGTCCATGAGCTACATCAAACGTACAACTAAATCAACTGCTACCTTTGGAACATTTGAGTCTGCTAAGCATTTCCATGGAAACAGGTTTTTCTCTAGGAAAGAGACAGTAAACATTTTTAAGGAGAATTTTATAGTGTTACTTTGAAGTTTACAAGAATGATAAGCCAATTTTCTGGCTTGAAAAAAAATAGCCTGATGAAAGGTGCAAAATTATCAGAAACACCAGAAGCCTCTGATTAACTCTGGAGCTTACCAAGGTAACTAATTTCTATTAAAAGTTATTCTCTTTTCAAGTCTTCTCTGACTTGAAAGAGGAGGACAAGGTCATTACATGGACTTCCTCAACCCCTTTGAGCAGTGGTGAAATCCAATTTTTTTTTACTACCGGTTCTGTGGGCGTGGCTTGGTGGGCATGGAAGAGGAAGGATATTGCAAAATCTCCATTCCCACCCCACTCTGGGGCCAGCCAGACCTGGTAATTGCCGGTTCCCTGAACTACTTAAAATTTCCGCTACCGATTCTCCGAACTGCTCAAAATTTCCACTACCGGTTTTCTAGAACCTGTCAGAAGCTGCTGGATTTCACCCTTGCCTTTGAGCAAAGAACATTAATCATGTGCTTCTTTTACAATTCCAGGAGCATGAGACCAACACCTTCCATTTTAGATTGAATTGGGTATGTCTAGTTTAATGAAAAGAACTAGGTGACATGATATCAGTGTTTCAATATCTAAGGGGTTGCCACAAAGAAGAATGGGTCAAGCTATTCTCCAAAGTACCTGAAGGCAGGATAAGAAGCAATGGATGGAAACCAGGGGTGAAATCCAGCAGATTCTGACAGGTTCTGGAGAACCGGTAGCGGAAAATTTGAGTAGTTCAGAGAACCGGCAAATGCCACTTCTGGCTGGCCCCAGAGTGGGGTAGAAATGGAGATTTTGCAGTATCCTTCCCCTGCCATGGCCACCAAGCCACACCACGGCCACCAAGCCACGCCCACAGAACCTGTAGTAAAAAAATTTGGATTTCACCACTGATGGAAACTAATCAAAGAGAGAAGCAACCTAGAACTAAGGAGAAATTTCTTGACAGAACAATTAATTGGTGGAATGACTTGCCTCCAGAAGTTGTGATTGTTCCAACTATGGAAGTTTTTAAGAAGAGATTGGACAAGAGTTGTGTCTGAAATGGTACGAGGTTTCCTGCCTGAGCAGAGTGTTGGATTAGAAGACCTCCAAGGTCTCTTCCAACTCTGTTATTCTGTATTCTGTAGATTCTTAGATGATTTGGGAAAACATACTATATCAGGATGTCCCTAAAACATTAAAAAAATCCCTCCTGTTTTTCTCTTTAAGGATAAATCTAATATCTATAATTATTCAGTTGCTTATTTCAGAGCACTAACATAGATATTATGATTTTTAACTCTTTAAGGACAAATCCTAGGCCCTCAATGGAGGAATGACCTGAAAAAAATGGTGGAACTGGCAAAGATGGTGAAGCTGATTAATTAGGGACAAGAATGTGAATAGCTTTGTGCTTAAATAGCTTCTGGACTTTCTGAATGAAATAAAAAACTAAAATTTTGATTGGATTTTGACAGTTAAGTACCTTATTGTTATAGAAATGACTGGTTGTTATTATTTGGCATCACTAAAAAGTTGTTACTATAACTTTACTATGTACTTACTGGATCAAAAAAAGTCAAAAGTCACTGTTTTTTAATTTCTTTTTTCTTTTTCTCCCTTCCTCACTTATTTCCCCTATTCCCTTTCTTTTCCCATTTTTCCATTCTCTTTATTTCTGTTTGTATTTTCTATTCAGAAAGACATTTAACTGGATGAAACAGTTCCTTGAAGAGCAAGAATTTCTGAACCACGGTACCTCTAATACATACAGAATGTGTCCAAAATCCAGGATGCTTGACTCCCACAGGAATAACATTTTGATAAGTTGTGGCTGCTTCAGTATTACTGTCTGCTGCTATGTGGCTGGGCTGTTGCTGCAGTCACATGACAGCAATAGCAAGTAAACTTATATACCCCTTCACAGTGCTTTACAACCCTCTCTAACTGGTTTACAGAATCAGCATATTGCCCCCAACAATCTGGGTCCTCATTTTACCGACCTCGGAAGGATGGAAAGCTGGGTCGACCTTGAGCTGGTGAGAATCGAACTGCCGAACAGCTGGCAGCCAGCAGCCAGCAGAATTAGCCTGCAATTCTGCATTCTAACCACTGTGCCACCACAGTTCTATTCATTTTTAACATTGTGACAATTTCCCAGCCAATCCCTTTGTCCCTCTCCCACCCAGCAACAGCCTGTTGAGAAGGAAAGGGGAAGGGTGGGGAGAATTCCGTGTGTGTGTGTGTGTGTATGTGTGTGTGTGTGTGATTGTTTTCATTTGAAATATTGTTATTTATTTTCTTTCTCCTATGCAGGACACATCTCTCTTTGGAGGTCCACTTTCATATACAATAGTATAAAAATGCAATACCAACAAGGCATAGTCTAGATCAGTGGTCAGCTGGTGGTCTGTGGACCACTGGTGGTCCGCGAGAAAATTTTCGGTCCACAGAAAAATTATTTTCATTTTTTATATTGCACTAAATACTATTTATCTTTTTAAAAAATCCACATTACTGGTCCACGGGATTTAAAATTATGAATTTAGTGGTCCCTGAGGTCCAAAAAGTTGGTGACTCCTGGTCTAGATGAGCTTTTCCAATCCAGTGCCCTTCAGAGGCATAGGACTCCTGCTGCCCCCCCTAAGTTCTAGACATTGTGTGAAACAATGGAAATCATGAAAATGGAAGCCCAGCATATCAGGAAGGTTCGAGTTAGTAAAATATGGCTCTGAACCTTTTCAGTTACCTGTTCAGCCAAGAGTGAAGCGAGACTAGAATAGGCATCGGAAAAATCTGGTCCATACTGAATGGAATTTCTCAGGAGGAGAACTGCTTCCTCTTTCTTCCCTTGATTCCTGAAAGTCAAATAACAGGGAGAGGGTAGCAAAGACAGCTCTTTGAATAATTTACTCAGCTTGTCTATTGATTAAATCACACAGTTAACATACTCAAAACAACCTCTCTAGAAAAGACTAAATAATTAAGTTCTTCTGTTGAGTGTCTACTGGGAGAGTATTAGATTCCAGATCCTGGCTGGGTGAATGGGTGGGGGAGAGGGGCTTGGATACGTAAATGTTTTGTGCCACCTGTTGGCAAATGCTTCTGTTCTCTTCTGTTGAATAGCCTATGAAATATTCACAAAATCGCCTTTTCCTGCTTTTCAACTCTTCTTTAAAATTATTATTATTAAACCAGGCAATACAAACTACCCAAAGAATCTCAGTCAAAACAGAAGACTAGGGGAATGGGGGGGAAGGAGGGAGGGGGGAGAGAGGGAGAGAAAGAGAGAGAGAGTGGGGGGAGAGAAAGACTCTGCTCAAGAGATTCAGTAATTTATCTAAACCTTTTTTTCTCAAGCAATCTGCCTGGTGCTCCAAGAAGAAAGGAAAAAGGCATTCTCCTAACCTTCAAAAATGCTGCAGACAGCATTATTTAACAATGCTGGGATAGAATACAAATCATGCAAAAATATCTTTCATTGGTGACGATGTGTCATCAAGTCAATGTTGATTCTTAGCTCAATGGAGCATGACCCCCAGCTATGTGGACTTAAATCAACATGGAGAGATTTTCCCAATGGGTCTTTTAGTTTTCAACAGGGTATCCACTGCTGCTATAACTGAGTCCATTTACCATACCAAAATTCCAAAGCATCAGTACTGCAATCTTTGTATCCTACTTTCTCAAAGTCCAACTGTTTATTTCCAGAGAGTGTCACAAGGAAAACCACACCACACCTGAACATTTTTCCCCAAGGGTTTACCTAGAGCAGGGATGTCCAAACTTGGCAACTTTAAGACTTGTGGACTTCAACTCCCAGAATTCCTCAGCCAGCATAGCAACTCCAATTCTGGGAGTTGAAGTCCACAAGTCTTAAAGTTGCCAAGTTTGGACACCCCTGACCTAGAGCTTCTCTGCTGTTTAATTCTTGATTCTTAGTTCTTTTACTTTTGATAGTTGACACCAAAAGGTATTTATTTTCACTTCAATATGTCCATTGTCCGTTCTAAAATTGGTTGTTGTACTATTGTTGTTAGGATGGTTGTTTTTTTAATATTTAATAGGAGTGGCTTTCATTACTAGAAAGTTATTGACTTTCATTGTAGATCATTTGCATATTCACATGTCAAAGCAGTGCCATCGGTATAGTTCAGATTGTTTCTTCCTTTGGTTTTAAACCCACGCCCATTTTCTTTCAATCCGGAGTCTTTCAAATATAGAGCACTGCACACCAGAACAACTAGACACAAGAGCAGTTTTTTCCCGAACGCCATCACTCTGCTAAACAAATAATTCCCTCAACACTGTCAAACTATTTACTAAATCTGCACTATTATTAAACTTCTCATCGTTCCCATCACCCATTTCCTTCCACTTATGACTATAACTTTGTTGCTTATATCCTTACGATTTATACTATAATTGTTTCCTGATTGCTTAATTGTAGCCTATGACTATCATTAAGTGTAAGTATTGTACCTTAGAATTCTTTTCTTTTATGTACACTGAGAGCATATGCACCAAGATAAATTCCTAGTGTGTCCAATCACACTTGGCCAATAAAAAAAAAAATTCTATTCTATTCTATATACTCTGCATTGCTTTCATAGCAGTATTATAGTATCATGCAAGTGTGTGTCAACCCTGAAGTTGGCTGAACTGTGGCCATTTTCTTTTTTGTAGTTTCTAGGGAGATTTCTTTTCTCACTGCTTCAGGGTTGACACAGCCTGGGACACAACTTGTCCCAGCTTCTGTCAACCTAGCAGTTCGAAAGCTCATGAAAAATGCAAGTAGAAAAATAGGGACCACCTTTGGTGGGAAGGTAACAGCGTTCCGTGTGCCTTTGGCGTTTAGTCATGCCGGCCACATGACCACAGAGGCATCTTCAGACAGCGCTGGCTCTTCGGCTTTGAAATGGAGATGAGCACCGCCCCCTAGAGTCAGGAACAACTAGCACATATGTGCAAGAGGAACCTTTACCTTTAATAAAAAGTTTTTTGAGGAACTTGCCTGCCTCAGAGTTCTTATTGAATGGGATGTATTACTTGGAACCTTGTAAGTGTGATGGGCACAGTAATTTCATAAATAAATGAAATTAAAAATAAAATAAAATAAATTATTTCCACAAATGGATGCTAAATCTGTGACAAGAAGGTTCTGGGAACTAATAAAATAATGACAGGCTAACATCCGGGACCTGGGTAAAACAAGATAATTGAAAGCAATAAATCATGAGCATTTTGCACATCAAGACCATTTTGAGATAATTTCACTATTGTTTATTTCATATGTTAACAACAGCCAGATTGTTGTTGATGGACTTCATTGTATACCTACAACTTTCTTTTTCAGAACTACAATTAAGCACCTATAAAGTAAAACAACTGGCAGAGCAACAACTGGCAGAATACTTATTTTATAGGTTTTTTTCCTAAATCGGTGCCATTCAATCTAAATCAACCCCAAGCAATGAAAAAAGTAGATTGTATACTTCACTGTATAATTCTTCAGCAAAGATAGTGTGATGTTAACACAGAAGGAAACCACAACTCGTTACAGATGTGCTTCGAATTGAATCCCTGGCATTTTCAGATAGAAGAAGCAAGTGACAGTGTATAGGAACCCTTGCAGGCGAACAAATTAACGTTGTTTAAAGTATCTGCCTCTGTTACAGCTGTATCCTTTCCATTCATTTTACATAACTAAACACATTTTTAAAACCACAGTCAATAAATATGGCAAACTCAAATAATCAAATTAATAAATGCCCATAATTTCTCAAAGAGCTCTGGCAGCACAGTGGTTAGAGTGAAGTCTTGCAGACTAACTCTGCCCACAGCTAGGAGTTCGATCCTGATGGGATTCGAGGTTGATTCAGCCTCAATCCTTCCAAGGTCAGTAAAATGAGGACCCCAGATTGTTGGGGGCCATATGCCGACATTGTAAAATGCAAGAGAGTGCTGTAAAGCACTAAGGGGAAGCCTACAAGTCTAAGTGCTATTGCTATCGCTATAATTTCACCACAATCACACCTACAATACAGTATTTGTTCTTTAAGACACATGAAGGCATATATATATATATATATACACACACACACACACACACACACACACACACCCTTATTTTTGTTTACATTGAATTTTTTTTTTTTTTTTGTTTACATTTATACCCCGCCCTTCTCCGAAGACTCAGGGCGGCTTACAATGTAGGTTTTCATTATTTTAAAAGCAAGAGGTACTCAATGAAGCTTATTATGAGATACCAGCAAGTTCAAAAGTCTTCATGATTCTGAATTCTGCTTAAGTCAGGAACCCTAAGAAAACAGTGGATATTAAGAAGCTAAATCATCCCTGTCTACACTTGCCAGGATCTAAAACCTTAGCAATAGTGTTCTAGACAACGTTCAAGTGATTGGTTTGCCTGTACTTTACTCACCATGTTACTGAACCTAGGCTCTAACATTATGCCCTCTTACACCTATAGTAAGTTTCAAGGGATTACGCCGCTTGCTGCAAATATCTCAATTTCAATTAACATAGGTCTGGCGAACAAAATAGGGGAATGAATCCTGAAATGGCAGAGTAGAAAATACCATTAAAGCAGGGGTGAAATTCAACAGGTTCTGACAGGTTCTGGAGAACCGGTAGCAGAAATTTTGAATAGTTCAGAGAACCGGCAAATACCACCACTGGCTGGCCCCAGAGTGGGATGGGAATGGAGATTTTGCAGTATCCTTCTTCCTGGTGTGGTGAGGGAATGGGGATTTTGCAGTATCCTTCCCCTGGAGAAGGGTGGGAATGGAGATTTTGCAGTATCCTTCCCCTGCCATGCCCACCAAGCCATGCCCACAGAACCGGTAGTAAAAAAAATTGGATTTCACCACTCCATTAAAGGTAACGCAGGACATAAGCACCTCTCCACTCGTTTTATGATATTCACAAATTATTTTGTATGCAAGTGTAGAAGAACCAGCATCTGATCATATCTGACAAGAGCCATGGTGGCATAGTGGTGAGAATGCAGTATTGCAGGCTAATTATGCTGACTGCCGACTGCCAGCAGTTTGGCAGTTCAATTGTCACCAGTTCAAGGTCGATTCAGCCTTCCATCCTTCCAAGGTCAGTAAAATGAGGATCCAGATTGTTGGGGGCAATAGGCTGACTCTGTAAATAGCCCTATAGAGGGCTGTTAAGCATTGTGAAGCAGTATATAAGTGCTATTGCTATTAGCAGCTAAGTTTTTCAACACTGTGCAGCCTCCTTGGTACCTGCTGAGGCAAGGGCAGGCAGGAGCCATCACTTAACCTGTTTTGAACAGAGGGACAGAATGAAGATCACGTGCTGGTAAGACCACACTTGGAATATTGCAAACAGTTTTGTTCACCACAATATAAAAACGATATTGAGACTAGAAAGAATGCAGAGAAGAACAACAAAATGATTAGGAGAGTGAAGGCTAAAACATACGAAGAATGGTTGCAGGAATTGGGTATGTCTAGTTTAATGAAAAGAAGGATTAGGGATGACACAATAGTAGCGTTTCAATATCTAAGGGGCTGCCACAAAGAAGACGACTCAACCTATTCGCCAAATCACCTGAAGTCAGGACAAGAAACAATGGATGGAAACTAATCAAGGAGAGAAGCAACCTAGAAGTAAGGAGAAATTTCCTGGCAGAACAATTAATCAGCGGGACAACTTGCCTCCAGAAGTTGTGGATGCTCCACACTGGAATTTTTTAAGAAGAGATTTGTCTGAAATGATATAGAGTTTCCTGCCTGAGCAGGGGGTGGGACTAGAAGACCTCCAAGGACCCTTTCAGCTCTGTCATTCTGTTATTCCTACACCAGATGGGTGGAAATGAGAAACTACGTTAGAGGTCCACATTAAAAAAAAAAATCAAAATACTGCTTCAGAGTCAGCTACACTGCCCAAAGCACAACACAACTGCTGTTGCCTTTCACTAAGAATGACTATCACAAGCACTAAAGAGTGTTCAAAATCAGTATCTTTGAGGCTGGAGAAATGTTTGCAAGCCAGTATTATTTACCCCATTTCAAACTCACTTCCAAAAGTACTGGCAGAGTGGAATGTCCTTTCATCTTCCGCCTGTTGTGACTCGTCCTCCCTTCTCTCCTCAGCCGGGCCCCTCCTGTCTCCAACCGGGTCTTTTATCAGACTCCGAGTCTGATAATGAAGATGAACGGCCTGTCATGCCTCCAGCCCCCGCCCCTGGCCCCATGCCCGGAGAGGATGCCAGGAGTGAACGAACAAGCCCGATAAGTCTCACTCATACGGCATGTGTTCCTTTGGCTCAGCCGTCAGAGGAAGCCAGCCAGGTGATGGAATTACTGACAGCAGATCCAGCTGAAGACATTTCAGAGTAGGAGGACCCTCGCTTCCGGAGATCTGAGAGGCGACGCCAGCAGAAGGAGGGGTGGGGCAGGCCTGGATAAATGCTGAGTCATGGAGCCACACCCCACATCCTATATAAAGGACCTGCTTTTGGCATTCCAACCTTGAGTCAAGCAAAGTCTTATCGAGTTTGCTGATACCGGACCCTATCGCTGAAGTCACAACTTGGACTCCTGCCTGCCCTGATAAATCTCGAAGGGACTTGGCAAGCTGCAGAGGCTTCGTTGCCAAGTTTGCCACGGACTTCCTTGACTCGTTCGTCGGAGTGGGGAGTGGGAAACGACACCACCCTCCTAATATATCAGGAGAACACTTCTGCCTGGCTTTGCTGTACAAGGAGAATAGGGCTCGACAAAAAAGGCAAAGCAATTTAGGGTGGCCCACTTATCTGACAACTCAAGGAGAGGAGAAGTGTCCATTAACACTGCCAAGAACTCAAACAGAGATAAAGACATTTGTTGCTGTAGCTGTTGACAGTAAACAGACATTCCTCTCACATTTGATTCCTGCCCTCTCAGTCCACCCACAAGTGATATTTCTTGTGTTAGTCGTCAAGAGCACAAGAAGGAGAAAGCGGTGGATAAAAATAAAACAAGGATGGGAAATCTGTGGCTCTTTAAATGCTACTGAACTGCACCCCAAACAATCTTCACCACTGGCCATGTTGACCAGATGTATCCATGTAAGACAAGGGTCTCTAACCTTGGTTCCTTTAAGACTGGTGGACTTCAACTCCCAGAGTCCCTCAGCCAGCAAAGGGACCAAGGTTGGAGACCCCTGATGTAAGAGACCAGGTTCTGCCCCTGCTATAATTTATTTTAAAACACCAACTCAGGTAGTCTCATTTTGACTCTACAATCAACTTTCTGAAACTTAGTGCCATCTGGATGGTCTAGGAAAACTCATCATCATCTTTTAATGACCCCATAATCCCTTCCAGGGTGGAGTCTGGGCAACTGAATGGAGGCTGAGTGATTGCTGGCTGGCTGCCCTTCCTGTCGCCAATGCAGAATTATATTCAGCAGATATATTCTCAACGTGCCCAGAGCGATCTAGGGAAACCATGAAGGTGGAGAATTCTGAGAATAACATCTGCAGTGCAGACTGAGGTGTCAAGATGGTAGAAGATCGATGTAGAGACTCTGCAAATAGTGCAGAAATGAGCAACAAAGATGATCAGCGATTAGCGTATGAGGAATGGTTGTGTAGGAATTGGGCTTGTCTAGTTAGTAAAAAGAAGGACTAGGGATAACATGATAGCAGTGTTCCAATATTTGAGGGGCTGCCACAAAGAAGAGGGAGTCAATCTATTTTCCAAAGCCCAGAAGGCAAGGCAAGAAACAATGGATGGAAATTAATCAAGGAGAGAACCAATCTAGAACAAAGAAGAAATTTCCAAACAGTGAGAACAATTAACCAGTGGAATTGAAGAAGGACTCCAATATAGGGTATAAGGTGAACCCCAAAAGCTAGATCTTATAAATCTGTAACGCTTATAGAATTCTGTGTATCACATAAATGCAGAAGGGTATTGCTTGGCAGAGGCATGGTGTTGCAAGCATTTTGGAAAGTACAGAAAGATTTCTACATGTTGTTCTTTAACCTGTTTACCAGTTCGTTCCAGTAACATGATTTTGTAAAGAAAGGGTATCGAAAGTTACAGATGTATCAAGAGGGTATGATATATTCCATATATGGTATTTGTCATTTGATAACCAATGAGGATAACTTCTTTTCTAGCATGATATTTTTTGTAACCAAAACTATAAAGAATGCTGCTTGGGCATTTCCCGGTGCTCAGACCTTGTTTTCCACATGAGTGGAGGTCTGTTCCTTTTTGCGCAGATAATAAAATAATTCTTGTTTCTCCAATCCTTCATGGCCTTGTCTCCTCAACTGAAAACTTAAATTTCCTGCAACAGAATGGCTTGCCTTCAGAAGCTGTGGGTGCTCCATCACTGGAGGTTTTAAAGGAAGATTGGCCAATCACTTGTCTGAAATGGTATAGGGTCTCCTGCTTGAGCAGGGGGTTGGACTAGAAGACCTCCAAGGTCCCTTCCAACTCTGTTATTCTGATGGCCGTTCTAGGGTTCTCCTGGATATCATGCCTCTATTATGCAGACCTTATCAATACTTGTATTAATACTGTCTCTAAATTTGCTTTGTAAAAAAAATAATCAGTGATGATATTTGACTTGGAATTTGAAGCTCCCCGAGAAGATTGAAATATTAATAGCTGAGGGAGAGATGGACCTCAACTGTAACAACTACGGATGGTTCGGCTAATGAAAAGCTTCCCTAGAAACACCAATTAAGGTAATATTTCCCCTCTGGGAACTTTGTGCTTTGTGCTTATTAGCAGTTTCCATCTCTTTCATTTTCATATTATAAAACTGAAACATGGGAAAAAGGTATTTCAAAAAGAGAGAGAGGGGGACTCCTTTTGTCTAATTTTGATGAAGATTGGACAACCTAGAAATATGCCACCTATGGTCTGATTTAAGCGTAGTACACAAAATTATCCGCTACAACATCCTACCTGTCAATGACTACTTCAGCTTCAACCGCAATAATACACAAGCACACAATAGATACAAACTCATGGTAAACTGCTCTAAATTCGATTGCAGAAAATACAACTTCAGCAACAGAGTGGTCAATGCCTAGAATGCACTACCTGACTCTGTTGTTACATCCTCAAACCCCCATAACTTTAACCTTAGACTGTCTACTGTTGACCTCACCCCATTCCTAAGAGGTCTGTAAGAGGCGTGCATAAGCGCACCTGCATGCCTACCGTCCCTGTCTTACTGTCTCCATTTATTCGTACCCATTTCATGTATTCATAATCATGTTTATACTGATTCCTCTTATCTCGAACATGTTTGACAAACCAAATAAATAAATAAAAAATAAATAAATAAAAATAAAGATGGGGAAAAAAGCAGTAAGATTAAATTCAGTACTAAAAGGGTCAAGGAAATGGAGGTGGGAAATGATACCATCCCATACAGGTCATCGTTGACTTACAACCATTCATATAGCAAGGATTCAAGTAGTCCTTGACTTACAACAGTTGGCTTAGTGACTGTTCAAAGTTACAACGGCACTGAAAAAAGTGACTTATGACCATTTTTCAGACTTATGACCACTACAGCATCCTCATGGTCACGTGATTTACATTTGGATGTCAACTACTGACTCATATTTATGATGGTTGCAGTGCCCCGTAAAATGTTCTGTAATCACACTCAAAATATACTCTTTGTGAAAAGATTAAAGCAGGGTTTGACAGGGTTTCATTGATTTGGCTGTTCTGTGGATGAGGCTATTTACAGGAAAAGCCATCCAGAGAAGGAATAACAAAAGTTGTATTATTATAAGCCTGGGAGGATTTTTAGGGTCTCATAAAACAAGATACAAGCTATTTTCTTGAATTTAATATTGAATTTGGGAGTCCTCTGAACAGTTGGGCCCTTTACCTAATAGTTCACCCTTTGTTGAATAATTGATTTAAACACTACAAGTCTTCTAGTATAAAACTATGTGAATTGAGATCCTTGTGCGCTTTCATCGCAAAATGTTTTAAATGGCCACATTTATTTATTTATTATTTCAACTTTTATACCGCCCTTCTCCTGAAGGACTCAGGGCGGTTTACAGCCAAGTAAAAACAATAAAACAAAAGTTAAAAACAATTTTAAAAAACTAATTTTAAATTGGCCGAAATGTAAAAATTTGCTAAATCCCATTAAAAAACTAATTAAAGCTATTAAAAAACTATTAGGCTAGTCCTGCTCGATGAAATAAAAGAGTCTTCAGCTCACGCCGGAAGGCTCGGAGGTCAGAGAGTTGGCGCAACGTTGGAGGTAGTTCATTCCAGAGGGCTGGGGCCCCCACAGAGAAGGCCCTCCCCCTGGGGGTCGCCAGCCGACATTGTCTGGCCGACGGCACCCTGAGGAGACCCTCTCTATGGGAGCGCACTGGTCGATGGGAGGCCACCGGTGGCAGCAGGCGGTCCCGTAAGTATCCCGGTCCTGAGCCATGGAGCGCTTTAAAGACAGTCACTAACACCTTAAATTGCACCCAGAAGACAACCGGAAGCCAGTGCAGCCCGCGCAGGATAGGTGTTATATGGGAGCCTCGAGCCGCTCCCACTATCACCTGCGCGGCCGCATTCTGGAACAGCTGAAGCCTCCGGGTACCCTTCAAGGGGAGCCCCATGTAGAGAGCGTTGCAGTAGTCCAGACGGGAAGTAACGAGGGCATGAGTGACCGTGCACAGGGCATCCCGGTCCAGGAAGGGATGCAACTGGCATATCAGGCGAACCTGATAAAAAGCCCCTCTGGCGACGGCCGTCATATGGTCTTCTAACGACAGCCGTGCATCCAGGAGGACGCCAAGATTGCGGACCTTCCCCGTGGGGGCCAACAACTCGCCCCCCACGGTCAGCAATGGAATCAACTGATTATACCGGGATGCCGGCATCCACAGCCACTCAGTCTTGGACGGGTTGAGTTGGAGCCTGTTTCTCCCCATCCAGACCCGCACGGCCTCCAGGCACTGGGACATCACTTCAACGGCTTTGTTGGGGTGGTTGGGGTGGAGATGTACAGCTGCGTATCATCAGCGTACAGATGACAACTCACCCCAAAATCACGGATGATCTCACCCAGAGGCTTCATATAGATGTTGAACAGGAGAGGTGAGAGCACTGACCCCTGCGGCACCCCACACAGGAGGTGCCTCGTGGTCGATCTCTAGTCCATTTACATCTAGTCCTTAATTTACAAACACAGAATTTCTACTGTTAAACAAGGCAGTTGTTAAGTGAATCATGCCCAATTTTACAATTTTTTTGCCACGGTTGTTTAAGTAAATCACGGCAGTTGCTAAGTGGATCATTCATTCATTCAATGAACCCACTTCCCCCATTGACTTGGCTGAGCAAATCATATGACCCTGGCCTGGAATGCTGCAACCATAGTTGTAAATACATGCCAAGGGTCTGAATTTTGATCTTGTGACTATGGGGATGCGGCTACAGTTATAAATGTGACTACAGTAGTCCTCAACTCATGACCACAATTGAGCCCAAAATTTATGTTTCTAAGTGAGAAATTTGTTAAGGGAGCAAATCACAGATACAATCTCTCACCATTTAAACCAGGGAATGACAACGGATGCATGTTTAAACCTTGAACAATTCAAAGGACTTTTCCAAAGTTATAGAAGAGAATATGAATTTGGTGTGTATCAGTTAAAAAAGGCAGAATTCCAAAATGCAAACACATCTGAAAAGTTGACTTTTAAAGAGGGCATATTTAAAACTTCTGGCTGAAGCTATGGTAGGAAATCTGTATTTATTATATGTTTTGGCTCCGCACAAAATTGGAGGTGCTGTGCCAGCATGGCCAAACGAGGGATTTGGAATGTCATATTTGTGGCTTTGTTAATTTCAACAAATGTGCTCCCCGCAAATATTGGACTACTACGCAAATGGAAAATGTCTTTCTGCATACAGGAAGTGAAAAAAACCCAGTTCTGCTTTGGAGACAAAAGTGCCAACACTTTAATTAATATAAAAGAGTCGTAACCATAAATCCCCATGTTTTCTCCTGCTTTGCTCAGCAGCAAAAGGTCAGCTAATTTATGAATTTACAGAACATTTGAACTTCTCCCGAATACAAGATTTTAGTACCTATTTTTTAGAACCTAAAAATCTGCTGAAACAATCAGGATCTAGGAAGGCTAAAAGAAATGCTAATATCAGTTAAAACATTTAAAAAAATCAATTCAGCAACAGCAATAAATACTTTCATTACTCACAGTATCAATTATCCCCTTTTTCTGTTAGGGTTTGCTTTTTTAAAAAAATAATTAGAGAAAAGTGTGCAGATTTTGTCAAGATAATAAAATGATTATAGCCTTTTGTAGATGATAGCTTGAATTGTATATGTGACTTGATCCAAGAAGAGAAAGAACATTTTGGCCCTAATCCAGATAGGCCCCAGTTCAGTGTTAGATGGGAAGAAATGGCATTGATCATATATAATCAATTTCTTTTGTTAAAAATGAAGACAGTTCCAGTAAAAAACGATCAGTGTATTGATTGGAAGACAGATTGAGAAAATCTCTTGACTCAGCCTTCCATCCTTCCGAGGTGGGTAAAATGAGGACCCATATTGTTGGGGGCAATTGGTTGACTCTGTAAACTACTTAGAGAAAGCTGTAAAGCACTGTGAAGCATTCAGTTTCGATCCGCCATGATGTAAAAAAGATGTTGAGACTCTAGAAAGAGTGCAGAGAAGAGCAACAAAGATGATTAGAGGACTGGAAGCTAAAACATATGAAGAACGGTTGCAGGAACTGGGTGTGTCTAGTTTAATGAAAAGAAGGACCAGGGGTGACATGATAGCAGTGTTCCAATATCTCAGGGGTTGCCACAAAGAAGAGGGAGTCAAACTATTCTCCATAGCACCTGAGGGTAGAACAAGAAGCAATGGGTGGAAACTAATCAAGGAGAGAAGCAACTTAGAACTAAGGAGAAACTTCCTGACAGTTAGAACAATTAATAAGTGGAACAACTTGCCTGCAAAAGTTGTGAATGCTCCAACACTGGAAATTTTTAAGAAAATGTTGGATAACCATTTGTCTGAAGTGGTGTAGGGTTTCCTGCCTGGGCAGGGGGTTGGACTAGAAGACCTCCAACGTCCCTTCCAATTCTGTTATTATTATTATTATTAAGCAGTATATAAGTCTAAGTGCTACTGCTATTCAAAAGAGTCTGATCTACTAATAGTCAAGGCCAATTGGAGCTAGATAAGAGTCAATTCACTGGGGTTGGACTTAGGTCTCTTGTTTGAACATGGCACAATTGACCCCACCTTTGGGCTCAGCCTGGTCATCTACAAGAGCCCTGTTTTTTATACAGCACAATAATATTTCGCACCGGCTCTATGTCTCACTGTCCTATTTTTATTTTTATATGGGGGGGAGGGGTTGACAAGAAAGTTATGACACATTATCTCAAAACTGAAAACAAAAACAAATCCTCATTACATGGCTCCTATCAAAATGTGATATCAAGGGAAACCCATAAATAGTCTCCCTGGCTAAAATAGAAAGCTAGAAAAATTGTTGTTGGTTTTTGCTTTGCTTGTCAAAAGAATATAGGCAGAAAGATCTTATTTTGTGGGCTCAAAAACAAATGTAATGACAGTGAGTGACTCCCTCTGGAATCATTTTTCATTATGAAAGATTATTATCTGGACGAATATGAAAAATTTAATCAAAAAGCACAGACCAGCTCAGTCCTAAAATTTCAAGTTGTCTAAACTCAATAGCAGTATTTCCTAAACCTTTTCCTTCATTACCTAACCCAAACCACCCGTCATAAAGTCTTATCAAACTGCAAGGACCGGTTATAAGGTCCTTCCTTCAGCCCCTTCGTAATCTGAACAAACTGTCATAACTTGAGTATTACCTGTATTATAAAAGCAATATTATTGAATTATCTTTATGTCTTTTCAACAAATTACTATTGGTAATTTTATTGATTTTTGTTTAATTAGGAATATTTTGGAAGATTTTTGAACATATTTTAGTATACATAGAAATCTACAGAAATCCAGTTAAATGCCCCTTTTGTGATTGTGAATGGATTTATGGGTCATTACCCAAAAAGAAAAACTACTTTTTACCCAATTTGGGGAAATTTTAACCGAGTTTGGGAAGCACTGCTCTATAGCAACAGCCACATTTGGGACACCCACAAAAATGCAACCATAGCTAGATGTGTTGCATATATGCTTTGATCATCCGTTCACTTGGTACATTATTCATAGGCTAGACTAAATAAATAGCATCATAAACATGTGCATCGTAAATAGACTAGAAGATTCTTTCTATCTGAATGCAACACTTATTTGTGAAAGAAAATGTTCTTCTGAGAAGTGAAAAAGACATAAACTAAGTTGTTTCTGTGTAGTTCAAATCTGAAGCTACCAGCAAGCTGGGCGAAGGAGAGCAAGGGAAATGGAGTGCAACTGTATTCATAAAATGTAAATGAAATCACATTCAGTTTTTGTTCTGGCTCTACCGATTATTTTTACAATGCAGCCCTTAAAAGTTAAAAACAGCGCTTTGCATAGAAGAAGTTGGGTATATTATATTACATTACTTTCGTCTATGAAGATTCTCTGTCATCTAGCTCATGGTTGTCCCAAAGATACTTTTGTCAAAAGGCAACTGGACCTTGTTTTTCCTTGAAGACATTTCACTTCTCATCCAAAAAGCTTCTTCAGTTTTGTCTGAATGATGGAGGATGGAAGGATTTATATTCCTTGCAGTCATCTGGTCGTTAGCACTCTTTCTGAGAGCTGTTGAGGCCACTTGGAGGTTTATCTGTGTTTCAATGACTCTCAGAAAGTGTGCTAACAACCAGATGACTGCAAGGAATATAAATCTTTCCATCGTCCAGGATTCATCCAGAACTGAAGAAGCTTCTTGAATAAGAAGTGAAATGTCTTCAAGGAAAAACAACGTCCAGTTGCATTTTGAAAAAGCATCTTTGGGATATTACATTACTTTCGTCTATGAAGATTCTCTGTCATCTAGCATATGTCACCAAGACAAATTCCTTGTGTGTCCAATCACACTTGGCCAATAAAATTCTATTCTATTCTATTCTATTCTATTCTATTCTATTCTATTCTATTCTATTCTTCAGTTTTGTCTGAATGATGGAGGATGGAAGGATTTATATTCCTTGCAGTCATCTGGTCGTTAGCACTCTTTCTGAGAGCTGTTGAGGCCACTTGGAGGTTTATCTGTGTTTCAATGACTCTCAGAAAGTGTGCTAACAACCAGATGACTGCAAGGAATATAAATCTTTCCATCGTCCAGGATTCATCCAGAACTGAAGAAGCTTCTTGGATAAGAAGTGAAATGTCTTCAAGGAAAAACAAGGTCCAGTTGCCTTTTCACAAAAGCATCTTTGGGATATTACATTACATTATGATTGTAATTTGTTTATATACCACTAAAACACTCACTGTTATGACCTTTAACTGGTACATCATAGGGCAACAATTTTTGAACCAAGGTAACTCAAATAGACTAACTTACAGAATGTATCCAAAATCCAAGATCCATGACTCAACAAAATTTGGGGAAAATGTGGCTGCTTCAGTATTACTGGTTGCAGTTATGCTGCTGCTACGGTCATGTGATCTTCATTTTCAATGTTCCATGACAGTTTCCCAGCCAGTCTCATAATCCCTTCCTCTGTCTCCCACACAGCAGTGGCCACTTACCTGTGGGAAGGGGAAGGGAGGGGAGGAGAATGGAGAGGAGGAGATAGGAGATTTCCGATGTTCCTGGACAGATTCCCACAAGGAAACTCATTGGGAAAGCCAGCAGGAAATTAAAAGTCTCTCACACTCCTACTGCTTTTTTGCCAATCTGTGGTCATTCTGGTTTTCTGTTTAAGTAATGAAATACCTCTGAAATGATGACACAACTGCCAAGAGTTGTCCAGTTATTATATTGTCAGGAAATCTGAAATGTTTATTATGTTAACATTTCTTTTCACATAGTCAGATTACAGCCATACAAATAAAATAAGGTGCCATATGTTATCTACCCAAGACTTGCATTTTTAAAAATCTATCTGGTATTGTCTTTAGATCCATTTTTCTATTATTGTTTAGAGTGGCTTAAACCATATTATGTTTGCTGCCTTCAAAAAGTAGCAGCTATTATTGGATAAGCAGTATGATTCTAATTGGATTTCTGAATATTATTGTATTTCACCTCAAATTTTGTAGGCAAGTATACAAAACAGTTGATGGGCATGATTAATAGCAGCTGATATTGGAATTTAGATGATATAGCTCTATTACATGAACCTTGTATTAAAGACTATATATCAAGGATGATTTATTACTTAGAAAAAAACAGAACATCGTGCCTTCAATATCAATGAGTAGATAGATAACGGATAGCTGCACAAAACTGCTGTTATTTAGCATAATATAGCTGTTTCATGGGAAACAACACCATTAGATAGATAGATAGATAGATAGATAGATAGATAGATAGATAGATAGATAGATAGATAGACAGACAGACAGACAGACAGACAGACAGACAGACAGACAGACAGACAGACAGACAGACAGACACAGATACTCCTTGACATAAGACCAGATAGATAGATAGATAGTAGATAGATGATGATGTAGATAGATGATGATATAGATAGGTGATAGATAGATAGATAAGATAGATAGATGATAGATAGATGATGATATAGATAGATGATAGATGGTAGATAGATAGATAGATAAATAGATAGATAGATAGATAGATAGATAGATAGATAGATAGATAGATAGATAGATAGATAGATAGATAGATAGATAGATAGACAGACAGAGATAGAGAGATAGATAGGATAGAAAATTAAAACATAATAAAATGCTTTACTGTATCTGAGAACCATTATAATTATACACATCCATAACTTTTTCTCTTACTTCTGTAGTTAATTCCAACATTAGCTCAGTTTTGATGTTACAAGAAAGTTCAAGCTACAGTTTATCTTAATGGAAACAAGCTTTAGCATGCCTTCCATACTGTTTTTCATTCTTCGTGGCGTGGCAACAAGGTGGTTTCCCTTTCCCTTTAATTCTTGGTTAACCACAGTTGAGCATGACAGCTAAGCCTTAGACGGAGATTGACATTGTTAATTCTTAACAATGGTTTATTAAGTCTCATAATCCATAAGGTAGGTTGACTTGTTTCAATCAAATAATGAGTTATAATTCATACCTATTACAATGGAAAATAGTTTACTGCAATGTCCCAAATAGCTAATTGGTTGTGTTCACACTAAACTATACACATAACACTAAGTCAAAAACCCAAGCAAGGCACTCTGAAACAATGGAAGGGACCAAGGAAGGACGTAGTTTCCGCATCACAAAAGCTAAACAATTTTTTACTACCGGTTCTATGGTTGTGGCTTGGTGGGTGTGGTGTGGCTTGGTGGATGTGGCAGGGGAAGGATACTGCAAAATCCCCATTCCCTCCCCATTCCTGGGGGAAGGATATTGCAAAATCTCCATTCCCTTCCCACTCCTGGGGGAAGGATATTGCAAAATCTTCATTCCGTCCTCATTCCTGGGGGAAGGATATTGCAAAATCTCCATTCCCTTCCCACTCCTGGGGGAAGGATATTGCAAAATTTTCATTCCGTCCCTACTCCTGGGGGAAGGATATTGCAAAATCTTCATTCCCACCCCACTCTGGGGCCAGTCATAGTAGTATCTGCCAGTTCTCCAAACTACTCAGAATTTCCGCTACTGGTTCTCTGAACCTGCTGAATTTCACCCCTGGATTAATCGCTGGGTGAGGGTTCTGGTATTTCCTTACCCTTGAAAACCGGTTGGGTGACTTTGGTCAGTCATTCTTTCTATACTGTAGACTGGAAAGTTGAAAAACTTTTGAAATTGGACCATTGTGATGGATTATATGCACTGTATATAAATGCATGCATGTACAAATACACACATGCTAGTTTGGTATACTAGTGAAAGGCACCTGGATACAAACCAGGAGACTGGGACTTCTAGTCCCACCTTAGGCATGTAGCCAGCTGGGAGACTTGGGGTCTCTTTCATTCCTTAGGAAGAAGGCAAGGGCAAACCACTTCTGAAATCTTGCCAGAGAAATTGCAGAGGCTTGTCTAGGCAGTCACCAGATTGCCTTGAAAGCAGCAAAACTAGATATACCTCAACTGTAATTGTATAATGCTTGAAGGAGCCCAGAAACCTACTTGAGAAGATTTCCAAGATTGAAGAGGACTCTGTTGTGTTGTGGGTTCAGCTGGAGAGCTTTAGTGTAGTATTCCTTGGCTTGTGCCATGTCTTTGGTCAACGTCCCAAGGTTGTTCAGCGCACTTGCATGACGTGGATATAACCTGTTGAGTGAGAGAGAGAGAGGGAGAGGGAAAGGGAGAGGGAGGGAGGGAGGGAAGGAAGGAAGGGAGGGAGGGAGGGAGGAGAGGAGGGAGGAAGGAATCAGATCATCTTACTGAATATAAAAAAATCCAAACCATTTCACGTTCGTTGCTTCTTATAAGACCTGAAGACTTTGCTATGGCAAGGTTTAATTCGTTCATTTCTTCATGAAGGGACTTGGAACCACTAGGAAGCAGAGGCAGGCCTCTATTCGAAGGCCTTCAACAATCAGTGGGGCTGACCCACGGCCTCTGGGTTAAAAATATACACCCACAGAATGCTACCTTCCTCTGGAAGTGTGGCAGGGAGAATTCTGTACTGGGACAGCAGAACAGGCAAATGTTCAGCCTTCTTTGCATAGCTAATAAAATCATCTGCTGCAATGTCCTACCTGTCAATGGCTACTTCAGCTTCAACCACAACAATACACGAGCAAACAATAGATACAAATTCGATTGCAGAAAATACGACTTCAGCAGCAGAGTGGTTAATGCCTGAAATGCACTACCAGACTGTGGTTTCATCCCAAAGCCCCCAAAATTTTAACCTAAGACTGTCTACTGTTGACCTCACCCCATTCCTAAGAGGTCTGTAAGGGGCGTGCAAAAGAGCACCAGCATGCCTACTGTCCCTGTCCCAATGTTCCCTTTAATTGTATTCATTTTATGTATTCAATTCACGCTTATACTTATATATATATATTATCTAATACATATTCAACAAATAAATAAAATAAATAAAATTGTACCCCCAAATCTAGGAGGGAAAGCATCTGAAACCCAAGGGGAAAAGGCACCAGGAAGAAAATATAGGATTCTACTCCCCATCCTGCCCCACTTCTCCTTTGATTACAGTTTCCCAGGGGGAAGTGGCGAGCATTCTTCCTGTCCCATGTCACCTTTTTACTTATGAGTGTTGAAAGTGATCTTACATGCCAATCCAAGTGCAGAATACAGTCTTTGTTCCAGTAAACAATATCAGCATTTAAACAGAGATTTTAAAAAGTCTGTTTGCATTTAATCTTATGGAGGTATTTTTATTTGGATTTTTAATAAAATACAGCCATCCAGTTTGGAGTCTTTCTTACGAAGCCCATGCATAGGCTCAAACACACAAGCACACACATATATGTCATTGGAAATGGCAACCATCTGCAAGCAATCTCTCTCCTGCTATGCATCTCATTAACCACCAAGTCCTCCTTGCTTCACCTAATCAAGCGCCAACTACTGCATTATTTATGAAAGAAAACTGAATTTCATTAAACTCTCACTAGGGCCACCAGATTCTACTTTTTTTTAAAAAAATGATCAATGTTCCCATCTTTCCAAAATTCTAGGCATTTTTACAAAGAGTAGCCTTTTCTTCATAATTATACAAAAAAACCTGAAACAGCTGGATTCAAATTGCCAAAAAGGGGAAGGGACAATGGGGGGGAAGAGAGAGAGATGGAGGAAGGGAGGGAGAGAGAGAGAGAGGAAGAGAGATGGAGGGAGAGAAAGAGACAGATAGAGGGAGGGAGAGGGATGAAGGGAGGGAGGGAGAAAGAGAGAGATTTATTTATTTATTTTATTTTATTTATTTGATTTCTATACCGCCCTTCTCCCGAAGGACTCAGGGCGGTGTACAGGCAAGAATAAAACAGACGGTACAATATACAAATTTAAAATGCAGTTAAAAAACTTATTTTAAAATTGGCCTGAGAAGTAAAATATATAATAAGCTAAAAAACCCCATTTAAAATTAATTACTAAGAATTTAAAAATTTGTTAAAATCAATTTAAGCCAGCCCCGCGCAAATAAAAAGATGTGTCTTCAGTTCGCGACGGAATGTCCGAAGGTCAGGTATTTGGCGTAAACCCGGGGGAAGTTCGTTCCAGAGGTGGGAGCCCCACAGAGAAGGACCTTCCTGGGGCCGCCAGCCGACATTGCTTGGCGGACGGCACCTGAGAAGTCCCTCTCTGTGAGAGCGTGCGGGTCGGTGGGAGGCATGTGGTAACAGCAGGCGGTCCCGTAAGTACCCAGGCCCTAAGCCATGGGCGCTTTAAAGGTAGTAACCAACACCTTAAAGTGCACTCGAAGGCCACAGGTAGCCAGTGCAGTCTGCGCAGGAGCGGTGTTATATGGGAGCTACGCGAGCTCCTTCTATCACCAGCGCAGCTGCATTCTGGACTAACTGAAGCCTCCGAGTGCACTTCAAGGGAGCCCCATGTAGAGAGCATTACAATAATCCAAGCGAGAGGTAACGAGCGCATGAGTGACCGTGCACAAGGCATCCCGATCAAGGAAGGCGCAACTGCGAACCAGGCGAACCTGGTGGAAGGCCCCCTGGAGCGGCCGTCAAATGATCTTCAAGCGACAGCCGTTCATCCAGGAGGACACCTAAGTTGCGCACCCTATCCTTTGGGGCCAATAACTGCCTCCAACAGTCAGCCGCGGCTGCAGCTGACTGAATCGGGTGCCGGCATCCACAGCCACTCCGTCTTGGAGGGATTAAGCTTGAGCCTGTTTCTCCCCATCCAGACCCGTACGGCTTCCAAACACCGGGACAGCACTTCAACAGCTTCATTGGGGTGGCCCGGGGTGGAGAAGTACAGCTGGGTGTCATCAGCGTACAGCTGGTATCTCACCCCAAAGCCACTGATGATCTCACCCAACGGCTTCATATAGATGTTGAACAGAAGGGGCGAGAGAATCGACCCCTGCGGCACCCCACAAGTGAGGTCCCTCGCGGTCGACCTCTGCCCCCCTGTCAACACCGTCTGCGACCAGTCAGAGATAGGAGGAGAACCACCGATACACGGTGCCTCCCACTCCCAATCCCCCCAACCGGCGCAGCAGGATACCATGGTCGATGGTATCAAAAGCCGCTGAGAGATCTAATAGGACCAGGGCAGAGGAATAACCCCTGTCCCTGGCCCTCCAGAGATCATCCACCAATGCGACCAAAGCTGTCTCCGTGCTGTACCCGGGTCGGAAGCCGGACTGGAACAGGTCTAGATAGACGGCTTCATCCAGGTATTGGGGTAGCTGTCGCGCCACAGCACTCTCTACAACCTTCGCAACAAAGCGAAGGTTGGAGACTGGACGATAATTACCCAAAATAGCTGGGTCCAGGGAGGGCTTCTTGAGGAGGGGTCTCACCACCGCCTCTTTCAAGGCGGCAGGGAAAACCCCTTCCAACAAAGAAGCGTTGATAATCTCCTGGAGCCAGCCTCGTGTCACCTCCTGAGTGGCCAGTACCAGCCAGGAGGACACGGGTCCAGTAAACATGTAGTGGCGTGAAGTCTCCCCAACAACCTGTCCACGTCCTCGGGAGCCACAGGGTCAAACTCATCCCAAATGGACTCAACAAGACGTGTCTCCTCTCCCTCGCTTGGATCATCCCAATTTCGGTCCAGACCGTCCCGGAGCTGAGCGATTTTATCGTATAGATAACCACTAAACTCCTCAGCACGTCCCTGCAACGGGTCATCCCGCACCTCCTGATGAAGGAGGGAGCGGGTCACCCGAAACAGGGCGGCCGGGCGGTTATCTGCCGACGCAATGAGGGTGGAGGCATATGAGCGCCTCGCCTCCCTCATTGTCACTAGGTAGGTCCTAGAGTAGGACCTAACTAGTGTCCAATCAGCTTCGGAACGGCTGGATCTCCAGGTGCTCTCTAGACATCTTCTCCGGCGTTTCATCTCCCTCAGCCCCTCGGAGAACCAAGGGGCCAAACGAGATCTGCGCCGGGTCAGAGGTCGCAAAGGCACGACACGGTCCAAGGCCCCAGCCGCGGCCCGCTCCCAGGCCGCAACTAGTTCCTCAGTCGTGCCGTGGGCCAGATCCTCAGGGAATGGCCCAAGCTCCGTCCAGAACCTCTCAGGGTCCATCAGGCGCCTGGGACGGAACCACCGTATAGGTTCCGTCTCCCTGCGATGGTGGATGGCGGTTCGGAAGTCTAGTCGAAGGAGAAAATGATCGGACCATGACATCGGTTCTGTTACTAAATCATCTAATTCCAGATCATTTAACCACTGACCAGAGATATAAATCAGGTCCAGTGTGCCTCCCCCCATGTGCGTGGGGCCATCATTTACCCGAATCAGGTCCAAGGCCGTCATGGAAGCCTGGAACTCCCGAGCTGCAGTCGATAGCAAGCCAGCCGATGGCAAGTTGAAATCCCCCATGACTATAAGTCTGGGGGTCTCAACCGCCACAGAGGCAAGTACCTCCAACAGCTCGGGCAGGGCTGTGGTCACGCAGCAAGGAGCCAGGTACGCGATCAACAAGCCCAACTGATTCCTATGGCCCCACCTCACATAGAGGGATTCACAACCGGCAATCTGAGGAACAGTGGCCTCCCTCGGTTCTAGATCTTCCTTAATGACAACCGCCACCCCCCCACCCCTACCTTGGGCCCTCGGCTGATGAAATGCTCGGAAACCTGGAGGGCACAGCTCAACGAGGGGAACCCCCCCCTCCGGACCCAACCAGGTCTCCGTAATGCCCATAAGGTCCGCGGACTCCCCCTGAATAAGATCGCAAATCAGGGGGGCTTTATTAGCCACGGACCGGGCATTACATAACATCAACCGAAGATCCAGGCTCTGAGGATCATGGCCGCCTGAGGAACGGGTAGGGACTGAGGGGCCGGAGCACGTGATCGCCGTCAAACATCGAGCACGTGCTCCCAACACTCGATACGACCCCCCCCGCCATATCTGCCTCTCCCACTTACCGTACAGATTGAACAACCCTCTAGTCCTGGAACAGAACCCTCCCCTGCCTTCAGACCAGATGTAACAATGTCGCGAACAAGCACAGGGCTGGATCCCTCCCGATGGGTTCTCTCCCTACCCGTCAAATCCTCCCCTCCCAACCCTTAAAATCCCCATTAAAACTCCCTTAAAAATCTATTAAAACAACTAATTAAAAACCCTAAGCCTCCTATTTTTCGCATGCCATGGAGGGAGGATGGAGGAGGAGAGGAAAGAGAGAGATATGGAGGGAGAGAGGGAGAGAGAGAGGGAGGGAGAGATGGAGGGAAGGAAAGAGAGGGAGGGAGGGAGAGAGGGTGGGAGGGAGGGAGAGAGGGAGGGAGGGAGAGAGAGATGAAAAGAGAGAGAGAGAGATGGAGATGGAGATGGAGAGAGAGGGAGAGGGAGAGGGAGAAAGAGAGAGAGAGGAAACGGAAGTAATACTTTACATTAAGTTTGGCTTTGATTTTTGTTCAAATAAGAAGCCGGATGTTTTCTGGAGAACAAATAAATTATTCAGATAATTCCCTCAACAGTGCCTCTTCAGTAGTCAGAACCCATTTATGTAGCTCAGCTTTGAAAAATTACTGCCTCCCCTTCTATTCTCCGGAAATATTATTAGATTATCCCAATTGCTAGTAAGTCTATAACAAAGTCTTCAGAGAGTGGTAACACCTGTCTGATCTTGGAAGCTAAGCAGTCAGGCATGGTTAACTTCTGGGGTGGAAGATACCCTGTGAAAATCAGAGCTATAATTAAAGAAAGCAATGAAAAGCTATAGTTACATTGCTGTCAATAAAACTGGTAGGAACCACCTTGCTTAGAAAAAGTCTTCAACTATTACATAATAAAATCAGGGTTTTTAAAAAGAATTCCAAAAGATTAATTATAGCTTCAATACAAAAAGTAGAAGGAAGAAAGAGATTTCAAGAGAAGTGGGCGTTCCAGCTTTCATGGTGGGCGGTAGGGGTTTTGTCCGATACTGAAGCACATTCCTTTTTTTTAATTTAATTGACTTTTTAAAAAATTTTCACAGCATTATTTAAAAACATTTTCATTAGGTTTTCATAAAATTCCCTGTGATAATTTAAATTTCTGAAGATATACTATTTGTATCGCCCGCGCATAAGTTTAGTTCACTTTACGTAAGTGAAACTAAATGGTGCTATAGTGCGACCGCAAACAAAAGAGCCTCATCCCAGAATAGCTCGCGCATCTCCCCCCACACCATCTAGCTGTAACAGACAAGCAGAGCTGGTAGCCGGCGCCCCCCCCACCAAACCCAATCCATGATGGGAGAGAGGCATGCACAGACAACGATACATGACACATTACTGTGGAACTGGTGGGCGGTTAGAAAATTTTACTACTAACAGAGATACAAAAGTGGGCGGTAGGTATAAAAAGGTTGACTACCCCTGCTTTAAACCTCACCGGTTGTTCCAGTTATTTGAGGGACACCAAGACAATTCAATAATCAACTAAAAAAACGTGAGAAAAATTGGAAGGGGGAATTTATTGCTTTTATTATTTATTATTTATTTATTTTTGTCAATCATATATAAGATAACAGATAAAAGTATAAATATAATTTGGATACATGACAAGAGTAAGTAAAAATATTAGGACAGGGATGGTAGGCACGTGGGTGCACTTATGCACGCCCCTTACAAACCTCTTAGAAATGGGGTGAGGATAACAGTGGACAGTTTAAGCTTAAAGTTTTGGGGGTTTGGGGATTACCTGAGGCTTTGGGTTTGAGGGTTTGGGGGTTACTTGAGGCTACACTCTTGTCTTTCACTAAGAATGTCAGTTTACAAGGAAACTACGTAAAATGAAATGGCTGTGCAATTGGCAAAGTCAAGGCCTATGGGAACTGAAGTCCAGATTCTGTGCTGAGACCAAAGCCCAAAAGAGACATTTAGAAGGTCATCAGTTTTAGAGGCTGTTTAGGCCAACAGGTTTTGAAGGTGTTCTCTGAAACTGGTAGAAATCAGCAGTGCAGAAATTAAATCAAATTGAATGAAAGAATAAGCTGGGGTAGAAAGCTCTAACAAGTGCTAACAACTCAGGTAGGAAATTGCAAATGGAGGAGGTCTGGTCCTGCCACAGAAGGAATTTATAGACATTGCTGTCCTTCTGCTAAAGGGCACACAGGTGCCAACCAATGGGACAGCTTGACTTGTGGGAAGTTGTGGGAGCTTCATCACTGGAGGCTTTCAAGAAGAGATTGTATTGCCATTTGTCAGAAATGGTGGTAGGGCAGTGTCGGCGAACCAGAAGTGGCACACGAAACCATCCCGCGAAGAATGTGCGGCCTCGCTGGCTCCTATTCCGCGTTCCTGTGATGACACACGCGCCGGTCAGCTGGCCAGCACGCGCAAGGGAGCGGCGGAACTCGGAAGAGCGGCATTCTATCACACATGCGCAGGCTGGCACCTGGCCTTCCAGGTTGATGTTGCGTGCATGCGCAATGGCCAGCTGTTCGTCGGGCGTGCTTCCATGCCAGTATCTGGGTGTTCGGGTGCCGGCTCACGCATGCATGACTGACCGCCGCTGTTCCGGGTATCAGGGCTCCCGCATGCGCGAAGGCCAGCGGGGCTGCGCATACATCACGGGATGGTTTCACGTGCCACTTCCGGCACGCAGGCCGGCACATGAGCACCTCAAAGTTTGGCCATTTGGCAGGCCGGCACGTGGGCCATCACGAGTGTAGGGTCTCCTGCTTGGGCAGGGGGTTAGACTAGATGACCTACAAGGTCCCTTCCAACTCTTAATCTAATCTAATCTTAATCTAATCTAATCATCTGCTGTCCTTCTCAATCCCCGTGAAATAAATGTTCTTGTAGAGGGGTGCACAACAAGATCGTTTAGCCTTTAGCCTCAGTATAGTCCTTGTCCAAATCCTTCCTCCAAGATACTAGCCTAGACAAGAGATTTGGAGAGAAACAAAAAGAGATCATAGCATTAGTTCAGAGCTTCCCTGTTCTCAACAGATGGCTTATATGCTTCTGTTTCAACTAGAAAAAAGGAGGCAACATCTCCATCTCTTTGTATTTTGGGTCCTATCTTTCTAGCTAACAAATGCATCAGACAATGCATTTTCTCTTGGCCTGTCATTTGTCCACTATGAACAATACAATATTTTTTAAATAAATAAATAGCAAGAGAATTCTAGCTGTGGTGATCAGTGGCTGCTCCATGTTCTCAGACTTGGACCACGAAGGGGAGGACAGAGATTATATTCAGCAGGTTCGTACTGGTTCGGGGGAAATGGTAATGGCAACTGTGGGTGGGCGTGGCCCCCCCTCCCCGTGTAATGCTGTCCTATTTACCCACATTTTTGAGGCCAGGTGCATGTGTGGAAGGCACAAGCACGAGCAAAGCGATTGTGCAGATGGCCGGGTGCATGTGTGGAAGGCGTGCGAGCAGGCGTGCGAAGTGGACATGCATTACCAGTGGTAAGAATATGTGAAACCCACCGCTGGACCACAATTGTAATAGCAATAGCACTTAAGACTTACATACCGCTTCACAGTGTTTTACAGCCCTCTCTAAGCGATTTACAGAATCAGCCTATTGCCCCCAACAATTTGGGTCCTCATTTTATCGACCTTGGAAGGATGGAAGGCCGAGTCATGGCTTAACATCTCTCACTTTGCCAAAAAAAAAGCCCATTCTGTGCAGAAAGTTGGAGTCCTATTGCACCAGATTACCTTATGCCGAATGATAATTCTCAGCCTCTGAGCACTACAATTCTATGAACATCCCCAGTGTTTCTTCAATTTTGGCAGCTTGAAGATGTGTGGACATCAACTCCCAGAATTTGTCAGCCAGCTACATGCTGGCTGGGGAATTCTAGGAGTTGAAGTCCATACATCTTCAAGCTACCAAGGTTGAGAAACTCTGATCTAGGATCTTCATAGAGAGAGGGATAGTGGTGGTGGAAATAACTGAAACATCTGTGAAAAGAAAGACAGCCTATCACTTGATACTAAAAATAAAAAGGATACTATCTCAGCTGAGTTTCATATAAAGACACATGGTGCCAAAAGAGACCCACATTTTTTCTGGCTTCCTATTACGTTGTTCTCTCCCCCCTCCCCTGTCCCCCATGTATATGTCAATTATATATATATATATATATATATATATATATATATATATATATATATATATATATATATATATATATATATATATATAAATACTATACTCTCGTGAGAAAGATGCTCAGAAATTATTTTACAAAAGAATTGTCACTGGAAGAGAAAGTCAAGAACAAGAAAACCGGTTTGCGTTATGTTAAAAGCATGCATTTTCCCCCCTACCTGTTTAATGTTGCAAATATCAGGAGAGAGATGTGAACAATGGATAGCCGGAGTGCAATTTAATGAAATTTCAATGGAATCCACTGCATGTTTTACATACAAATAAATTCATTAGGAAACTTGATTTCCCACCATAGCTGCCTGGGTATTGCTTTAAAATATGAGGAGGCAAGCGTGAATGAAATGCTATGTTCTGTAATAACTCTAACTAAACTCATCATTTTCCTTTCTGAACCCTTTCATGGGGCCAGTCAGCAAGAAAGGAGATTTTCTCCTATTCATTCCACGATCAGTACCGTACAGTAGTCCTATATCCTACCTAACACATGGTTTCTTAATCTTGACAGCTTGAAGATCCGTGGATTTCAACTTCCAGAATTCTCCCACCAGCCATGCTGGGGGGGGGGGATTTAACAGATTTAACAGATTAACCGAGTTGGAAGGGACTTTGCAGGTCATCAAGTCCAACTCCCTCATTCACCTGCCTCTACCTAGGATCGAACTCACAACCTCCTGATTGTGAGGCAAGAGCTCCATCTCTTGGTCACAGCAGTTGGGTTCTGAGAGTTGAAGCCCACACATCTTCAAGTTGCCACGGTTAAGAAACACGTGTCCTATCAAATCAGCAAAGTACAAACACTTCTGCAGAAATGGGACAAGATGAAGCCCCATTTCAGTGTGCATCCATTTATGGGATATATGGTCAAAAAGGTTGTTTAAAATGGCTGGACATTTGCAAGAGTGAGAAAATGGGGATCTTGTGCTACTAAAGAATCAAGACAAGGAAGAAATCCAAATGAATACAAGCTGACTTGTGGTAGATAATCTAATCATTTGGTGCAGATGATGCAGCTTGGTTGTGCTCGGAAATTGCAACTCTGACCCACTCCCAGCTGAAAGATTCTTAAATGAATATGGTTGAAGGCTCTGTGCAAAAATCAGGTGTTGCCCTATAGTATTTTTATTATTTAACTAAGTAGAACACATAGTGAGTGCAATGACATTTTCAAATCAAACAAAATTATGTACCGTATTTTTCGTAGTATAAGACACATCTTTCCCACCCCTAAAAGAGGGTGAAAATTTGGGTCTTATACACCAAATGTAGCCCCGCCCAGCCTCTGAAACAAGAGGTTTCAGAGGCTGAAAAAAGAGCAAGACCCAGAGCTCACAACCAACGAGCCTGTTGCTAAAGTTCACCTCTGGGAACAGCTGATTGGGGGGTATTCTGGGATTTTCCCCGCCAATCAGCTTTTTTCTTATTTTCCTCCCCAGAAACTAAGATGCTTCTTATACTCTGGTGCATCTTATAGTCCGAAAAATACAGCAAGTGTATTATGTCAGGTTCACCCAACATATCAAGCCATAGTTTGCAGACTATACAGTAGAACAGAACAGAGCTGAAAGGGAGGTCTTCTAATCCAGCCCCCTGCTCAAGCAAGAGAACCTATACGATTTCAGATAAGTGACTGTCTAGTCTCTTAAAAACCTCCAGTGATGGAGGGCCCACGATTTCTGAAGGCAAGCTGGTTAATTGTCCTCACAGTTTATTAAATAAATTGTAATCAAATGAGGTAAAATATTAGACCATTTACATGCTGCAATGGCTGGGGTTTCACTGTTTATAAGCCCAAAGTAACTAAATCATAACATGGTTGAATACGATGGACAAACCCCAGCTACGTGTGTCAGGATATGTGTCAAACATCAGGTGAATACACTTAGTTTCCTATGTCCTATGAAACAGTCACCTGTGGTTGTAAGCCAGCAGTGGCTTTCCAATATTCTTACCACTGGTTTGCCTCACCCACGCGCCATCCGCACATGCATCTGGCCTCGAAACTATGGCTAAATAGGATGACATTATGTCCGGGCGGGCAGTCGCCACTACGGGTTCGCCTGAACTGGTACAAAAAGGCTGAATACCACCTCTGTTGTAAGCTATGAATGATAAATACTACAATCTGCAAGTATATGCACAAAGAGAAAGAAACGAGTAGAAAAAGGGTGGGCAGTTTTTGTGTGATGATCAAGTTCATCTCAAGAATCTCCAAACCCAAAGAGGAGGCCTACCCTAAGGAGCTCATTAAATGGGTTGTGTCAAAAGCTCATGGAATTGCTTACCTCCTAGAATGTTTTTTTTTTGTTGCTGTATCTATTTAAGACAGCTCTTTTGCTCATTTCTGGACTGATTGTTGGCTATGAATGTCCCTGACACAGCATTTTAGTGACTGCAGCCAAACTCCAGGGAGATCTGGCTCTTTACTTTATAGCTACACAGGAAGGGTGTAAATGGCTGATAACTTGAGCCAGATCTGACTAAATTCTGTCATTTATCCCAGAATTGAAAATACACAGAATGTTGGTGTGTTTGCATTAATATACTGTGGGTACATAAAAGAGCTGAAATTCCACAATATCTTGCAATTTATTTATTTTTTTGGCTAGAGGTAGAAGAGATACATTATCTACTGCTTCAATTATTTAGAATAAGACTGCCTATTGGAGCAAGAAAAATATATGGAAATTGCACATGCAAAACCATATATCAACATTTGCACTAAAATATTCTTTCTTACATTTCAATAGGCACAATCCAAACATCTTTATTCAGAATCTTCACTGTGTTTAGTGTAGTGATATTATAAAGTTGCAAGTCTAGACCTCATAATGATCTAGAATCATAGACTCATTGTGCTCCAAGTGAAAATGAAGTATTTTATTTGGCCATTAAATGGGCAGTATCTAGCTGCCCATTTCACAAGCAAGTGACTCTGGGCAGCACAGGACAAAACTAAAACAATAAATATTTAAAATCATTACCATTAACAAATATTAAAGCATTAAAAAGCTACAAGAACAACAATGGAAATAGCCCATAAGGAATTCTGGGTTGCTTTTCAGTGCCATTCCAAGCTTGAGCCATTAAAAACAAACCTCACTGAAACCAACAAGGGTACATTTATTCTTTTGACAATGTTTAACATACCTGGGCTTCATCATGGTTACTGCTCACATGGACCATTTATTTAACAATTTTATAATATTAGGTAACCCATTCCAATTGTAAATTTGCAAAGGCAACTTAAAATTTGAACTTGTTAGGATATTTGGGTAGAGCATGTTACACTTTGTTTTCCCATTTAAAACCAAACAACCAGTGCTGTTTGCTGTTAAACACCTGACTGCCTTTAGCATGTTTAGTATCTTTACTAACCAAAAATTAGCAGGATTCTAATGTGCATTGAAAACAGATTCTCTGTACTGAAGTCCCAAAGATAATATCATCCTCCACAGCAGGGGTGAAATGTAAAAATTGTTACTACCAGTACTGTGGGCGTGGCTTGGTGGGGAGGGGGTAATGTGACTGGGTGGGTGTGGGCAACTTTTTAAAAAAAACTTTTAAAAGCATTTTTTCTACAACCTCTTTGGCTGAAGAGGTTGTAGAAAAAATTATTTTAAAAGGTGGTTCTGACGATCCCAGCTGAGCGTGTGATCATCAGAGGCTTTTTTTTTTACTTTTAAAAGCATTTTTTCGGCTGAAGAAAAAATGCTTTTAAAAGTAAAAAAAAAAGCCTCTGATGATCGCACGGCTCAGCTGGGCACGTGGGGTGGGGGCAGGGATTTTTGCTACTTGTTCGCTGAACCACCCGTCGCCATCGCTACCAGATCGGACAATCCTGGTCTGAACCGTGAGGATTTCACCCCGGTCCGTATCTTATTAAAGCATGGCTTATGGAATAAACCACAATGGCTCCTTTTGCACCATATACAGTGCCATTATGGTTTAGAACAATGCCATGCACCCAAAAGTTTAGACCCTTTAGCCAAGCACAATCACATGATCACAGGAGGAGGGGAGGGGGCGGCCATCAGAACTTTAAATCCAGCCCTAAGTACCTCTAGTGAGGTCCATCATAACTTCAAGCAGTCACTAACTGACCAGTCATAAGTTGAGGTCTACTTGTTGTGGTTTCAGACTACTTTTTGTATAAAGGCCATAGCACAGAGAAGAGTTCTTTTTCAAAAAAAAAAATCCTCCTACTACTATTTATCATACTCACACACTTACCACTAAGAAAAAAGCAACATTAGAAATAAAAATATACTTCACTTCCCAATTACTTTTGCCTACTCTTCGTAGCTGAAGAACCAGAATACATGGGCAACACCATACATTGTGTCCATGTCAGTGGTGAAATGTAAAATTTGTTACTACCAGTTCTGTGGGCGTGGCTTGGTGGGGAGGGGGTAATGTGACTAGGTGGGTGTGGCCAACTTTTTAAAAAAAACTTTTAAAAGCATTTTTTCTACAACCTCTTTAGCTGAAGAGGCTGTAGAAAAAATTATTTTAAAAGGTGGTTCTGACGATCCCAGCTGAGCCGCACGATCATCAGAGGCTTTTTTTTTTTACTTTTAAAAGCATTTTTTCGGCCGAAGAAAATATGCTTTTAAAAGTAAAAAAAAAAACCTCTGATGATCGCGCGGCTCAGCTGGGCACGTAGGGTGGGGCAGGGATTTTTGCTACTTGTTCGCTGAACCACCCACCGCCATCGCTACCAGATCCGACGATCTGGTCTGAACCGGGAGGATTTCACCCCGGTCCATATCTTATTAAAGCATGGCTTATGGAATAAACCACAATGGCTCCTTTTGCACCATATACAGTGCCATTATGGTTTAGAACAATGCTATGCACCCAAAAGTTTAGACCCTTTAGCCAAGCACAATCCGCATGGAATGATAGCACCACAAGGGATCTAACGAGCCCCTTGACATCCTCACCCAAATAATCCAATTGCATCCGATTCTGATTACCTCACTGGTGTCATTTCCACAATGACACCACGGTGGCTTGTACCTATCAGGAGAGATTTCTTTGTATCGCTGTAAAAAGAAATACTATCCTGAAAAAGCCAAACAAGGGTAAAAGTAGGATTTTTATACTGGACATTTCTGAACACAAAACATGCAGGTTTGGTCCATCTCTCGGCATTGAAGAATGACCACAAAAACAAGACCAAGGGCAATCAGAAAATGAAGAAACAGGCTCTGCAATGGCAAACAATAGAAAGCAAAATAAATTTGGTTGACTAGGAACCCTGACCTTCAAAGAGAGAAAAGAGAGCACGTGTGTACATTTTAATAAGACACACTCTAATTGGCCATTAAAAAGAGTACCGGAAACTAAATATCCCAATATTCCTGCTGTAACTCCCACATATTAATACGCCCATGTAGAAATAAGAAGCAGTCCATTATTTCTTGCAAGATTAACATTCTTTGATATTCCTTCCAGCTAGATGTGTCGTGGAAAGCGCAATTCTGCTCTAATGGCAAATATTTTAAAATTAAACCTCTAGGGATAAACTTCGGCTCTCCATAATCACCAGTCTCTCGCAACATCAAGGATCTTACTTTTTTTTTGTTGATTTCCCTAAAAACACTTCTGCCAAGCAGCATGACTTTTTTCCCCCTGGCTCCAACATGCCTGGAACGCTTCCAAAGATCTCTGTTGTAGCCATTTATCTTTATTGCTTTGCTGCAAGTATACTTAAAGGTTTTTAAACATTATCACCATTCCAGAATATCAATCGCTCGTGAACTCTGGTTTAGATACAGCTCAGTTTGCATTCCCCCCCAAAAAACGACCTTTTCAAACTAAGGTTAATGTCCTCCATCTGTGCTTGGCACAAAGAAAAGAATTTCTGCCCAGACAAATAGAGAAGTTTATTTTATTTTGCTTATGACCGCCTCCCCTGTGGCTTCTGGCTGTGGAAATGGTCAGCTCTCTGGCTGCAATTTACAATAGGGCTGAAATAGGCATCGATGCATTGCTTTGGATCCACCTTTTTCCTTTAGAAATACCCTGCTTGAAAATCACTGCTGAGCAAAGCTAATGTTTCTTCCCTGAAGGGAGCTTGAAGATTCTTGCTGTGATTTTTTTTTAAAGACAGGATTTCTATATTATAATTGTAGAGGAATACTAGTAGGCACATTGTGTTTCTTCAATGGTGGGTTTCACATATTTTTACCACCAGTTCGCAGCATGCATGCTCGCTTTGCACGCGCCCCTTCCACGCATGTGCTCGGCCTTCCGTGCATGCGCTTTGCTCGCACGCGTGCCTTCCACTCATGCACCCAGCCTCGAAAACATGGCTAAACAGGACAGCATAGCGCCAGGGCGGGTGGGCAGGCCCACCTGCAATCTCTGCTACCGGTTCTCCTGAACCAGTCTGAACTAGCTAAATACCACCACTGCATTTCTTGGAATGTATTTCAAACTATGCGGTCACAGAAAGTACTAGGCAACCTTGGTTGATCTTAAAAACTCCTAGCAAATTTGAGCTTAAGTAATCTTGGATGGGAGAAGAGTACAAATCCCAAGGTCATGACTGAGAAGCAAAGAGCCTAGGATTATTTATATTTATTTATTTGCAATAGCGGCAATATCTGTATCTTGAGTGTAGGATGAGGGTGAAGCAGGGGTGAAATGCTCCCGGTTCAGACTGGATCGCCCAATCCGGTAGCGATGGCGGCGGGTGATTTGGAGAACTGGTAGCAAAAATCCCTGCCCCCCCACCCGCCCCAGCTGAGCTGCGCAATCATGAGAGGTTTGGTTTTTTTACTTTTAAAAGCATTTTTTCTTCTGCCGAAAAAATGCTTTTAAAAGTAAAAAAAAAAGCCTCTGATGATCGGCCGAAGAGGTTGTAAAAAAAATGCTTTTAAAGGTTAAAAAAAAAAATTGGCCACGCTCACCCAGTCACATTACCCCCCTTACCAAGCCACGCCCACAGAACCAGTAGTAACAAATTTTACATTTCACCTCTGGGGTGAAGAAATTTGAAATATAAATAAATAAATGAGGGTGAAGGTTCGTTCTTTTGAGTTTGTGGGTTGGTTTCCAAACACTTCGTTACCAGGATCCTTTAAACTCTGCTCAAGATGTTACCTAGCCTGGTAACGAAACGTTCGGACACCAACCCACAAACTCAAAAGAACGAACCTTCACCCTCATTTATTTATTTATTTATATTTCAAATTTCTTAAACGTCCATCTCCTTCAGATGTCAAACCATTCTGAGGCTCTTTAACAACATAAATATAACATGGAGGTCTCAGGAGGTGTGCTAAAATCAAGGGAGATCTTACTTTAAAAAAATATATTAATTTTTTTTAAAAATACTTTGATATGTTAATGTCATCTTTCCTTCTACCTCTCTTAAGTTGCCTAAGATTTCTGCCAAAATTGAAGTTATTCACACAGGAACTAAACCATGAGGAGCCTAATTGTTGGGGGCAATATGCTGACTCTGTAAACCACTTAGAGATGGCTGTAAAAGCACTATAAAATCTAAGTTCTATTGCTATTGCTATATTGACCATGTTGGCACAATATGCTACGCTACAGGAAAGAGGTAACAAGGTTTATATGGTGCCATCCAACATTGCCCTGTTCACTCATAGCTGAAAATTTACCTAAACAAGCCTTGCCTAAGAGCTGTCCAAATCTATAGTAGCCACCATTCTGAATTTGATAATACTAGAAATTAGTGTCAAGCTTTCATTTGTATAAATGCACTTTTTTCGATTTATCACGCGAATTTTTGTTTATTAGAAGCCAGAAAAGTGGTGTCATCTATATGATGATCTCAGCTTCTTCCTTATTGTTCACACTCTGGATATCTGAGTGAATTCACTTCTCCTATTATTTCATGACTTACCTCCTTGCCCTTTCTCCCATATAGAATTGATGTATAGCAGCAATTTTTAAAAATTTGGCAGCTTTTAAGATGTATGGACATCGACTCCTAGAATTCCCCTGCCAGTTGAAGTCCGCCCATCTTAAAATTGCCAAGTTTGAAAAACTGCCCTATAGCATTAGTTAGGTGTTACTAATTTTTCAGTGCTTCTGAGCTGAGATGCAATTTTAAAAATATGTCGGGGCATGCATAGAAAATATCTCTTAGGGGTGGACTTCACCATTTACAAAAAAAAACCACACACCACTAGAGGGGGGCATAACCAGTCACAAACCACTATTTACCAGAATTTCCCATTTTCCTGTTTGTCTCAACCTGACATTTATCTCCCTAAATTTATTTCTGTCAGATTATTCATGAACTGGCAGAGACATGGTAACAAGGTCAGCCAATGAATAGGCATAGCAACTAAGTCAGCCAATTGGGAGCCGACACAGACTGGAGCCAAGGCGTGTCTTAGTCTGCATCATCTGAGTCTGTGCAGAGAATTGAAACTGAAACTAAGCAGTCTGTGAACCTGTCTGCTGGTCTGCTCTGCTGAATTGAAACTAAGAACTGTTCTCTCCTCTGCCTGTGAACCAGCTATTGGTATTGTACATTTATCTTCACCTGTTATTATGTATATAAAGAAGTTAATGAATCCTGCTGCATCAGTCTGCCTGTGTGTGCTTTCTGGATTTGATTTTTGCAAGAAACTCTGTCAGGACCCAGATTGTTGGGGGCAATAAAAGTTAACTTTGTATATAATATACAAATGGATGAAGACTATTGCTTAACACAGTGTAAGCCACCCTGAGTCTTCGGAGAAGGGCGGGATATAAATTCAAATAAAAATAAAAATAAAATTTCTGTGCTGGTCACCATGTAAAATACAGGCCTGAGATCCTTTCAAGGCCAAGAGATGCATTTGGAATTTTAAAGACATGTCATGGTGTTAAAAAAAAAAAACTGGAGGGAGGGATCTCCAAAATGGTTGTATGAGGTACATCCCCACTTGCAAAGCCCCAGAAAGTTATTTATCCCTTTCTCTAGCCTCCTACCCCCTAGGAGACCCCCTACCACCACCTTCACTTTCCTTTATGTTTTTTTTCTGGGCAAGACAACCTGCTCATTTCAACTAAAGCACTGACTAACTATCCTCCATTTTCAGTTTCTAAAACCTTATGGTTAGCTAGTTGCTTATTATCAAAGAGACAAGTGCTACCTGCTCCTTGCTAGATCCAAAGATATTTTTTTTTAGCAGCAAGAAGAGCAATGCCCTAACATGAAACCATGTTTAGTTTCACCCACCTGAATTGCTGTAGTTGAAAAGATGACAGATGAGAGCAAGGTGATCACAACTTAATTTCAAGTTGCCAAGCAACCACAAATCCCTTAGTGCAGCTAGCAGCAACTTTAGAAGATTCACTGTCGGTCCTTCATACCTGCAATGGTGCTGGCAATGCTCTGAAAAGAGTTTTGCTCTAGTCTATACACCTAATGAGGCTTAATTAACCCTCCTAGCAAATCAATCCTAAAAACAACCTTCTCTATAATTAAAGCTCTTCCCAGTCACTTGATGCTTATGGAGTTGGAGGGGATGGGGGGGGATGGAGGAGAAAGTCTCTGACAGCAATTACTGGGTGCTTAGCCTAATTCCCAAACAAATTGACTGAGATTAAGTGCCAGTTGAAGAGAGCTGTCTGTTCCTATCTACAGGTAATAGAGATTTTGCACTTTTCAATAGTAAGACTTCAATCAAGAAAACCTGCTAGCTGCCTCTCAGTTATTACTTTTAACTGTATTGGACCATGGAATGGGATAACTCGCCACGGCCAACTCACCACATGGAACAACTCAACAAGTACAAAAGTTAAATTAATTTCAACAGAACCATGACTAATACTGATAATAAAAGATCCTGAATGAAATGATGAATACAGCACTGAATTATCCTGCAGCAAGTTGTCCTGTGGAGAGTTGGCCACGACGAGTTCTCTGGCAGCAAGTTGACCATGGCGAGTTGTCCCTGACTCATTGGGCCATCCTTGCATCTATAATAATGTTTTTCAACCTTCGCCACTTTAAGATGTGTGGGCTTCAATTTCCAAGTTTCCTTATCAAAATATAAGCTATGAAATGCCCAGGTCTGACTCGGAGGGTAAAAGCTGGAAAATCAAGCTTGACTCAGCCTTCCATCCTTCTGAGGTGGGTAAAATGAGGATCCAGATTGATGAGGGCAATAGGCTGACTCTGTAAACTGCTTAGAGAGGGCTGTAAAAGCACTGTGAAGCGATATATACCATATTTTTCAGACTATAAGATGGACCAGAGTATAAGACGCACCTACCTTTTGGGGGGAGGAAAACAAGAAAAAAAAATCTGCCTTTGCCCATTAGCCACCACCCGTTTGCCGCCACCGCAGCCCTTTTCTCACGGCCTGTTCGCCATGGCCCATTTGATGCTGCCACGGTCCGTTCGCTGCAGCCCATTCACCACCATATGTTCACTCCCTGTTTACCGCCACCGTGGCCCGTTCAGCGCAACCCATTCAGTGCAGCCCATTCAGCGCAGCCTGTTCACTGCGGCATGTTCACTGCCGGAGTGGCTTGTTCGGTGCAGCCCATTCACCACCAGCACAGCCCATTTGCCACCACCCATTTACCACGGCCTGTTCACCGCTGCCGTGGCCAATTCACTGCCGCCTGTTTGCTTCCGCCACGGCCCATTCATCACAGCCCATTCACCGCTGCCAATCCCTGCCATCTGGAACCGACCCAAAATGTGACGCGTGGAAGCTAGAAATGCAACATGCGGAGGCCAAAAATAGCCAAAGGGTGGGGGGCGGCGAGTGGATGGGGCTTCGGCAACATTCGGTGTATAAGATGCACCACAATTTTCACCCACTTTTAGGGGGAGAAAAAGTGTGTTTTATACTCCGAATAGTATGGTAAGTCTAAGCACTATTGCTATTGCTAAAAGCAGAACTTCCTGATATGCATCTCTCTGCCTCTTAGTCTGTAAAAATACAAGAATAAATGCCACAATGGACCAAGTTATCTGAAATCAGTTGACAAAAAGAGTTATTATAACCTAGGGCCAGCTCTGAGTCTATTACGTCCTCAGGAGCTTATACTGCAAACAAAGGAGGGCTACAAGGAATTGGTCAGAAGGAAAACATGTGGCAAACCTAGTTATGCAGAGCATTTGCCCTTGGTTACAGTCTGTCTCCAAATTGGTTCCATTCTGCTTAATAGCCCAAGGGAAGGCAGGGGCTACCCATTCCATGCAGGAGCCTCATGCTATAAAATCAGTGAAGCAGGGCAAGACTAAACTTCCTGTAGGTTTTACTTAAATTCTATTTGCATTAATCAAATTCAGTCCCTGTGAGTCCGTCACATATTTCCCTTTTTGTTATGCATGTTTAAAACTTTGGTATTTTGGAAAGCTGAAAAGTGTGGGGAAAACCCAAAGGTGGCTGAAAGATGACCCAGGCGGTGGGTACAATAAGCTCAGCCAGAAACCTCAGAGAGCAAGTTGGTCAAATCTTTTCAAGATGTTTTTCTCCCTACAAGAGAAAAAGCAAAGGTTTTGTGGTTGGGCTTTGACACTGTGAGAAAGAAAATCGCAGATTTCCTTTTACATGGTTTACCACATGAATCACAACTTGGTTCATCTATCGGTAGTCCTCCTGCTCTTATATAGCATTGCATCAGATAGATAGCTAAATAAGGAGGGAGGGAGAGATGTAGTTAGGAGAGAGAGAGAGAGAGAGATAATAAAAATGGTGAAATTGAGCCAGTTCTATCCGGCTCGGGCGAACTGGTAGTGCCGGTAGCAGGAGGCTCCGCCCACCTGCCCATATGTCATCATGTCCTTTTTTGACCCTCTGTGCATGCGCAAAAGGTCCTGCACATGCACAGAGGTATTGCGTGCAAGCAAAGCGAGCGTGCTGACATTTGCGAACCGGTAGCGAAGATAAGTAAATTTCATCCCTGGATAAAATAGATGTAATTACGACAGACAGATAAAAAGATAGGAGAGCCAGAGTGAGAGAGAGAGGGATGGGAGAGAGGTGTAGGTAGTCCTATACTTAGAACCACAACTGGAACCAGAATTTCCATTGTTAAGCAAGGTGGTTCTTAAGTGAATCACACCCAATTTTATGACCTTTTTTGCTATGTTTTTTTTAACAAGTTTTATTAAAACTTTTCTTTCATTGTACGTATTTTATGAAAGGAGTGTTAACCTGGTCACATCTTATACATCACTTTTCCCATATTCCTCCCTTTTATAAAATTCTTTAAAATAAATACATCATTTTTCACGGTCTCTTCCTCTCTCTCTTTTCTTCTCCCCCCCCCCCGATACATTTTATTTATATCTCCTAAACATATTTAAGTGCACAGTCTCTTATGCATCACTGATCATTAATTACTCATCTTATCCTTTTTGCCATGGTTAGTTAAGCAAATCATTGCTGTTAAATGAATCATGTGATTGTCAGGAGAATCCAGCTTCCCCCACTGACTTTGCTTGTTGGAAGCTGGCTGGGAAGATGCAAATGGTGATCACGTGTTCCTGGGACATTGCTACCGATGTAAATACATACCCATAGCTGAGCACCAATATTTTGATCATGTGACTGTAGAGATGCTGCAATGGTTGCAATGTGAAGAACTGTTGTGTCTTGCCCGCTCTCACCGCAGCTGGGGTCTTCTTATCTGCTTCCGAACGCTGAGGAATGTCCTAGTATGCCTCCCGGCCCCAGCCCTGGTTCCATGCCCAGACAGGCTGAGGAGGAGGGGGCACCTCCCGGCCCTAGCCCTGGCTCCATGCCCAGACAGGCTGCGGAGGAGGGAGCACCTCCCGGCCCCAGCCCTGGCTCCATGCCCAGGCAAACGGAGCAACTAGACCCCTCCCCCTCCCCCACAGCATGTGAGCCTGAGGGAGGTCAATTACCAACAGCTGCCGACTGGAGTGACTCTCGCTTCAGAAGAATTGATAGGCGGCGGCGTCAGAAGGAAGGGAGGGGCAGGCCTGGATAAGTGCTGAGTCATGGAGCCACACCCCATGGCCTATATAAAGGATCTGCTTTCTGGCAGTCTCTGAGTCAGGCAAAGTCAAACATATCTTGCTGAAGTCACTTTCTGGTCTCCTGCCTGCCTTGAGGACTTTGCTAGGACTTTGGCAGAGCTGCAGAGGCACGCCTGATTCGGATTTCCCTGACCCGGCCGTCAGCGGAGGAGTGGGACACGACAAGAACTGGCTGTCAGTAACTTTTTTCAGTGCAGTTGTTAATTTCAAACGGTCGCTTAATGAATTATTGTAAGGCGAGGACTTCCCGCCCATAAAGTCATAAATTATGATTTATAAATCCACAATGACTGTATTAAAATAATCCACTATGCCAAAATCAAATTATATTGCAGCTTTACGCAACACATACAAGAGATCTGTTGGAGCTGGAAAATTATTTTCGGAGCCAAATTTTGAGTAGGTGAATGGATTAAAGAAAAATGTTTCCCCCATTTCTCTTTCTTGATGATCTTTTGCGCTGATGTTAGTTTTCAGTTTCCAATGCGATACATTTGTATATTTTGTTTGCCTACATTGCATTCTCTGAAGAAATATAAAAATGCCTACTGGTAGTGATTATGCATGTTGATAGCATTATATATGTATTTATAGAACCAGAACTGCAAAGCCTTGCCAATATGCTATATTTAGACATAAACAACATCCTTTTACCAGGCTGGTTGAAAACTTGACATCCTTTGACAATAAGGATGGAGGTTTTGGCAAGGAAGTGCATTTATCATAATTTATTTATTATTTTATTTTATTTATTTTATTTAATTTTTATACCGCCCTTCTCCCGAAGGACTCAGGGCGGTGTACAGGCATAATAAAAACCAGCAATACAATATACAAATTTAAAATCCAATTTTAAAAAAAACTTATTTAAATTAGCCCAATGATTAAAATTTACTCTACTAAAACCCCATTTAAAATTAATAAATTTAAAATTTAAAATCCCAATTTAAGCCAGCCCCGCGCGGATAAAAAAGTGAGTCTTGAGTTCGCGACGGAATGTCCGAAGGTCAGGTATTTGACGTAAACCCGGGGGAAGCTCGTTCCAGAGTGTGGGAGCCCCCACAGAGAAGGCCCTTCCCCTGGGGGCCGCCAGCCGACATTGTTTGGCGGACGGCACCCTGAGAAGTCCCTCTCTGTGGGAGCGTACGGGTCGGTGGGAGGCGTATGGTAACAGCAGGCGGTCCCGTAAGTACCCAGGTCCTAAGCCATGGAGCGCTTTAAAGGTCGTAACCAACACCTTAAAGTGCACCCGGAAGGCCACAGGCAGCCAGTGCAGTCTGCGCAGGAGCGGTGTTACATGGGAGCTACGTGTAGCTCCCTCTATCACCAGCAGCTGCATTCTGGACTAACTGAAGCCTCCGGCGCACTTCAGGGGAGCCCCATGTGAGAGCATTACAGTAATCCAAGCGAGAGGTAACGAGCGCATGAGTGACCGTGCATAAGGCATCCCGATCAAGGAAGGCGCAACTGCGGACCAGGCGAACCTGGTGGAAGGCCCTCCTGGAGACGGCCGTCAAATGATCGTCAAGCGACAGCCGATCATCCAGAAGGACACCCAAGTTGCGCACCCTATCCTTTGGGGCCAGTAACTCGCCACCAACAGCCAGCGCGGCTGCAGCTGACTGAATCGGTGCCGGCATCCACAGCCACTCCGTCTTGGAGGGATTAAGCTTGAGCCTGTTTCTCCCCATCCAGACCCGTACAGCCTCCAAACACCGGGACAGCACTTCAACAGCTTCATTGGGGTGGTCCGGGGTGGAAAAGTACAGCTGAGTGTCGTCAGCGTACTGCTGGTATCTCACCCCGAAACCACTGATGATCTCACCCAGCGGCTTCATGTAGATGTTGAACAGCAGGGGCGAGAGAATCGACCCCTGAGGGACCCCACAAGTGAGGCCCCTCGCGGCCGACCTCTGCCCCCCTGTCAACACCGTCTGCGACCGGTCGGAGAGATAGGAGGAGAACCACCGATATACGGTGCCTCCCACTCCCAATCCCTCCAACCGGCGCAGCAGGATACCATGATCGATGGTATCGAACGCTGCTGAGAGGTCTAATAGGACCAGGGCAGAGGAATATCCCTGTCCCTGGCCCTCCAGAGATCATCCACCAATGCGACCAAAGCTGTCTCCGTGCTGTATCCGGGTCGGAAGCCGGACTGGAACGGGTCTAGATAGACATCTTCATCCAGGTGTTGGGGCAGCTGTCGCGCCACGGCATTTCTACAACCTTCGCAACAAAGCGAAGGTTGGAGACTGGACGATAATTAGCCAAAATAGCTGGGTCCAAAGAGGGCTTTAAGGAGGGTCTCACCACCGCCTCTTTCAAGGCGGCAGGAAAACCCCATCCAACAAAGAAGCGTTGATAATCCTCTGAGCCAGCCTCGTGTCACCGCCTGAGTGGCCAGTACCAGCCAGGAAGGGCACGGGTCCAGTAAACATGTCGTGCCGTGAAGCCTCCCCAACAACCTGTCCACGCCCCTCGGAGCCACAGGGTCAAACTCATCCCAAATGTGCTCAACAAGACGTGCCTCCTCTCCTCGCTTGGATCATCCCAAATTCGGTCCAGACCGTCCCTCAACTGAACGATGATCTCACCCAGCGGCTTCATGTAGATGTTGAACAGCAGGCGAGAGAATCGACCCCTGAGGGACCCCATAAGTGAGGCCCCTCGCGCCCACCTCTGCCCCCTGTCAACACCGTCTGCGACCGGTCGGAGAGATAGGAGGAGAACCACCGATATACGGTGCCTCCCACTCCCAATCCTCCAACCGCGCAGCAGGATACCATGATCGATGGTATCGAACGCTGAGAGGTCTAATAGGACCAGGGCAGAGGAATATCCCTTGTCCCTGGCCCTCCAGAGATCATCCACCAATGCGACCAAAGCTGTCTCCGTGCTGTATCCGGGTCGGAAGCCGGACTGGAACGGGTCTAGATAGACATCTTCATCCAGGTGTTGGGGCAGCTGTCGCGCCACGGCACTCTCTACAACCTTCGCAACAAAGCGAAGGTTGGAGACTGGACGATAATTAGCCAAAATAGCTGGGTCCAAAGAGGGCTTCTTAAGGAGGGGTCTCACCACCGCCTCTTTCAAGGCGGCAGGGAAAACCCCATCCAACAAAGAAGCGTTGATAATCCTCTGGAGCCAGCCTCGTGTCACCGCCTGAGTGGCCAGTACCAGCCAGGAAGGGCACGGGTCCAGTAAACATGTCGTGCCGTGAAGCCTCCCCAACAACCTGTCCACGTCCTCGGGAGCCACAGGGTCAAACTCATCCCAAATGTGCTCAACAAGACGTGCCTCCTCTCCCTCGCTTGGATCATCCCAAATTCGGTCCAGACCGTCCCTCAACTGAACGATGATCTCACCCAGCGGCTTCATGTAGATGTTGAACAGCAGGGGCGAGAGAATCGACCCCTGAGGGACCCCATAAGTTCTCTCCAAAGGAATATACGAACTCAAATCCAGAAAATAAAAATATCTGGGAATTAATTGATCAACTGGCTAATTTAAAGGAAGTATTCATCTGTATCTCATCTGCCATTGTCAAATTCCTTAAGACAAGAGGTGGCCATTATAGCCCTTCAGCACTCAAATTATTCAAAGCTAAAACAACAGAACAAATTTTTATGTTGCCCAGGTGGGCCCCTTTTCAGCTCGGGCCCCTTCTTCAACTCTGTACCCATTAGAACTTGTTCAATTCAAATTTCTAAGATTGACCCTTCAGATCCCAAAATGGGTGTCTAATGCTACGCTAGAGATTGGAGACAGGCCTCATGAAAGTGGAAATTCAACTGGTTCGACAAGTTCTGGAGAAGTGGCAGCGGAAATTCCCCTGCAAACGCCCACCCAGCCACGCCCAAGCCACACCACGCCCACTAAGCCACACCCACAGAACTGGTAGCAAAAGAAATTGAATTCCACCACTGTGTGGGACCATGTTCAACTACTGCACGGGTGTCAAACTCGCGGCGTCATGTTGACATCACATGACGTATTATGACGGTTTTTCCCTTAGTGGAGCTGGGGTGGCAGTGGCCTGCGGGCCGCCAGTTTGACACCCTTAACTACTGGATCAAACTATCCTTTTTTCCCTTGATCTTGTCATGCTGACTATGACAGATGATATTCAATCCACATGGGAAAAAGCAGTGGTATCTAAAATCTCATGCTTGGGCTTCTCTCCACCACTCAAGTTTGTCTTCTGCTTCTCCTATGTCATACTTGACCAAACTCAAGGCAACAAGTCACTGGAGGACCTTTACATTGGCAGGATATCATAGCAATAGCAATAAGAGCCTCTAGTGGCTCAGCAGACTATGTCTGTCTGTTATTAACACAGTTATTAACACGCAATTACTGCAAGTTCAAGTCCCACCAGGCCCAAGGTTGACTCAGCCTTCCATCCTTTATAAGGTAGGTAAAATGAGGACCCAGATTGTTGGGGGCAATAAAGTTGACTTTGTATATAATATACAAATGGATGAAGACTATTGCTTAACACAGTGTAAGCCGCCCTGAGTCTTCGGAGAAGGGCGGGATATAAATTCAAATTAAAAATAATAATAATTAGACTTATAGAAAGCCTCAAATTGCTTTAGAGCTCTCTCTAGGCCAGTGATGGTGAACCTTTGAGACCCCGAGTGCCCAAACTGTGTGCGCGCATGGCCAAACTGAAAGGTGCGCACGCAAACAAGTACACACACGTGTGGACATGCGTGCGTGTGCAAATGTGCAGGTGCACAAGCATGCAAGTGTGCATGCGTGGACATGCATGCATGCACAGCAGAGACCCGAAGACCAGCTGGCTAGCGGGAGGCAAGGCATCCCAACACCGGCAGCGCAGCAAAAAGTAAGATCTTTTTCTTTTGTAAGCTTCGGTTTCGTCGTTTGCAGAGAAACAGAAGCTCATGAAAGAAACACCACGGAGATCTGACCTGGAGCGACGGCGCTCGTGCCAGCAGAGAGGGTTCTGCGTGCCACCTCTGGCACGCGTGCCACCTCTGGCACGCGTGCCATAGGTTCGCCATCAGGGCTCTAGGCAGTTTCCAAGTCAGCATATTGGCCCCCCCAAATCTGGGTCCTCATTTTACTGGGTCCTCAGAAGAATGGACGGCTGAGTCAATCTTGTGCCCCATCAGGATTGAACTCCTGGCAAGCAGGCGATTGAACTCCTGCAATACTGCATTCTAACCACTGAGCCATCATGTCATGCCCTTCTTTCAGTTGTCCTTGAAGGCTATAAAAGAAAAATCTCTACTCTGAGAGAAAATGCCCCTGTGGCTCTGAACACACAAACACAACAGAACGTGTGTGTTTCTCTACTGTAGTAAAGTTTATGTGGGGCTGCCTTTGGATATGATCCAGAAATTGTAGCTGGTACAAAATGCACTGGCAAAATTACTGGTGGGATAATCTTGCCAGTGTAGCATAATGCCAATCTTAATGCCTCTTTCTATGAGGTTTCTGGGGCCCATTCAAACTAATGCTTGCTAACTATCTACATCAGGGATCTCCAACCTTGGCAAAGCTGGCTGGGGAATTCTGGGAGTTGAAGTCCACCAGGTTTAAAGTTGCCAAGGTTGGAGACTCCTGATCTACATGGTTCAATACCAGCACAGTTCAGGTGACACCTGACAGACAGAATTGAGCCTGCTTGTCCAACTCATCTAGAGAGGGTCTATTGAGAGTCTCCCTTCTTCATGAAGCTTACAAAGTTACAGGACTTCTCAGTGGTAGCCCCATGAGATATACGCAGCCCCAAACTTCCCTTGCATTTTACCCACTGGAGAAATCAGTCCTATGGCATCATGCCCTCCCAGTTATCAGGCTAGGTGTTTTTTTTAATCCCTGATGGAAGAAGGATGAATTAATTTTATGGATATTCTTGAGAACTTACTGGAGTGCTGTTTTGTAGTGGTAGACGGCTTCTCTATCACGGCCTTGGTCTTTCAGAAAATTGGCATAATTGTAGTGCACCTTGGCATTATGGGGTAGAGTTTGGACTCCTGATCTATGGAAGACAAACCACACAGGAACAGCAATGTGAATCACTTGGTTTAAACATGACTGATTTGTCACTTCCTTTCTATTCTGTCTCAAGGAACATCAAATGAGAAAGAAGCCTGCTCGAAAATAAATACCTGAAAGCATCTTATCATGCAAAATTGTACAGTGGTGATCCACATTAGTTAAGAAATTCTGGGACTTCAAGTGCTAGCACATGTTGGGAATACTAAACGAAAGAAGAATTTATGGCATTTCATCATAATGGGAAAAGAACACACTGTATAAAAATCCAAGCTTGCAGCTTTTGTCTAAAGAAACACAGACTCATGGGAGCCAAAGAGTAGGAACAGACGACAGTGTCAGGATGGCCAGCTGCATTCCCATAAGGAGAAAGTAGCTAAGGTATCATGCAACTAGTAAGAACAGAGGCACAGCTCTCAATAGCTAGGGAAATGTAAATTCCTTTTCTTTGCTCCTTATTTTTCCCAGTTCTTTTCTATCATCCATCATCTCCTCCTCTTTCTCTCTCTCTCTCTCTCTCTCTCTCACACACACACACACACACACACACCCCTTTCCTAATAATACTGATAAATATGATTGTAATGTGAGCTTGATTGATTCAGTAGTCCTGCAGATGGCATAAGGCAGGGGTGTCAAAGTCAAGGCTCAGGGGCTGGATCTGGGCCGCAGGGTGCTTGGATCTGGCCTGTGAGGCCGCCCTGGAAAAAGCAAAGGACCGGCCTGCGGTGCTTCTGCCAGAGAAAATGAAGCTTGGAGGGCTGTGTGCAGTCCTCCCAAGCTCCTTCGCTGGCAGAGGGTTGCAGGAGACCCTCGCAGCCAAAAACAGAGCTTGCGAGGGCTGTGGGCAAAGGTTGCAGGAGGCTGTCACAGCCGAAAAAAGAGCTCAGGAGCCCATTTTCGCTGGCACAGCATTCAGGCCGCTACAGGCGCCTCTGACACAAGTGATGTCGAGCTGGCCATGCCCACCCGGGGCCCCCAAGGTCAAACACAACCCTGATACAGCCCTCAATGTCATCGAGTTTGACATCCCTGGCATAAGGTGATCTTAATGAAGACTGTTTCACTCCACTGAGAACTTTTTTAGAACAACTATTAGATCAGTATGGCTGTGGACAATGAACCCCAAGTCTCATAGACAACAGACCAAGGCTCCCTTAGTTTAACAGCTATGAAATATCTGACAAAAAGCAAAGGAATGAGGAGGTGATGGTGATGCAGAATAGGAAGGGAGAGTTTGGGTGCTTCTACTACTTTTGCTGTTCTTAGGTTTCTTTTTGCAGAATCTCCAACTACCGAGCGTTCCGAAGAATGAGAGAGAAAAGTAAGGCTCAACTTTTCCAAAAAGAGGTTAAATAAAAATACTCCCAAGTTAGAAGGGTTTCTACTTTCGTTAATGCTTGGGTCTGTACTGTCTAGTCTAGGAGAAATCTGTCTAGAGCAATATTTCTCAATCATGCTGGCTAGGGAATTCTGGGAGTAGGTGTCCACATATCTCAAAGATGCCAAGGTTAAGAAATGCTGTTCTAGAACATTTTCCAAATAGTATCCATACAGCTTTCTTAAAACTCAGAAACTCCTCCCTTCAATTCAAAAACAGAGACAGTTCTGAATGTGCAACAAAAAAGCACAGGTGAAACTGAAAAGAACAAGTAAACTGTTATAAACATCCTACAGATGGAGATGAGGACCAAATAAAACTTCAGTAAACTTTTGTCCAAAAAATTGCATTCAGGAAGGGCTATAACAACTCTCAAAAATCCAAGACCTAAATTTAAAACTTAAAACTGATGATGCTCGTCTTATAGATTCTTCATGGTAATCAACGCAAGCAAAATCTGACATGTTGCTGCTTAGGAAACTTCTAAGTACAGTATTCTGCCAAAATTGTCCTGGAAAGCTTGAAATCCGGTGCCAGATTTACCTGGAAAACCATTTTCTAATTAAAATAGGAAATAATAAGTACATGTAACATAGCCACGTAGGGAAATATGAGGAACAATAACAAAACATTTTTTCCATTTCTCGTTGAATAGTCCAACTCAAATTTTCCATGAACACTTGCCCAATAAAATCTGATATTGTTCCCTGAAGAAAATATATAACAATTGAATTAGTTGAGAGTAGGAAATAAACGGGGGGAAACCCACGGTTATGCTACGTTTGAAAACAATATGATTTCCTTCTTTCTCACAGACCAACCTATAATGCAGTGCCATGCATAAACGGTCCACTTGAGATGAAACTTCTGAGAGTCAAGAATATGTTTTATTTTTTAGGACATAGGTTGTCCCCACAGAATACAGATTTCCAGCTTCCAATAGAGTTCCCATTTTAGGACTAAGAGAAATGTTGGTGTTTCAACAGGTGGGCAGACCTGATGAAATTATTTGTTTATTTAGCATATGGCATATCATACATGGACTAGCAATATATATTAACATTTCATCTAGAATAGTAGAACACAATAAAATAAAAATGTTAAAAAGATCTATGTTGAAATACCAATGTCTAGGCCTTTTAACCATCGAAGTGCAGCATAGTTTATATATATATAGTTTTAAAAAATCAGATACCGGTCCGGTATATGCTCCCGGCTTAGAGCCAGTCATGATATAATCCATAATTTGACATGGGATCACGCAATTACACAGAGGGGAGAATGCTATGTCCCACTTATACAGAGAGTCTTGGCAGATGCCGCATGAGGTGCAAATTCTATTCAATATTGTCCATTGATGACCTGGTAACTCAAAGCCTGCCACCTTTTTTACAATTTATACAATGTCATTTATATAATGAAATAATACTGGTAGGTGAGTTCTGAAATCACTTGGTTCTAGGCAGGGGTGAAATGTAAAATTTGTTCTGTGGGCGTGGCTTGGTGGGGGGGGGGTAATGTGACTGGGTGGGTGTGGCCAACTTTTTTTAAAAAAGCATTTTTCTGTAGAAAAAATGCTTTTAAAAGGTTCTGATGATCTCAGCTGAGCCGCGCGATCATCAGAGGCTTTTTTTTTAGTTTTAAAAGTATTTTTTCGGCTGAAGAAAAAATGCTTTTAAAAGTTAAAAAAAATCAAAAACCTCTGATGATCGCGTGGCTCAGCTGGGCATGGGGGGGGGGCAGGGATTTTGGCTACTGGTTCTCCGAACAACCCGCCACCATCGCTACCAGATCAGGCCATCTGATCCAAACCAGGAGAATTTCACCCCTGGTTTTAGATTATCATGAACAAGTCACATATTCCCCAATTTTGCTTCTCCTGTCCAGGGGAAAAATTAAATTAGGGATGGAAGTAAACGAAGCATGCTTGGTTTTTAAGTGGTGTGCTGATAGGCACACTGCAAAAAGTGGAGGATGTTGGGGGAAAAGAAACAGGTGAGGTTAGGAAAAGAAATTACATTAAATTGGACCGATTTCGTAGGTAGAAAGGGAAGGTTGTAGACTAGACCGGAAAGTCAAAAAATATCTTGAAGAAAGCAAAAATTAATCATATCCATTCGGTTGCCATGAAAACTACACATGCCTTCAAGTTTCCAATTGCTTTTATTGTCATTAGCCGCAACTTATTTAAGTTTCCCACTTCTATCACATTAAAAAAATAATTTGGTAGAAACTCATGGAGTATCTCCTGAGGCTTCAGATGATGTCCTCCTAAGACCCAGCAACCAGCGATGAAGTGTCTCCATCAGGTCTTTGATGTTTTCTTAGCCAATCTCATTTTTAAACTAAGAAACAGTGCTGGCTTATTTGGAGAGGAACAAGCCAAAATCCCAGTGTATCATGTATGAATCACATCATAAAGAGAACAAATCTATTTTTTTCTCTAATTACCTTGAGAATCTCCAATAATGCAGTGTTCTACCACAACGAACTGTCTGTCATGCAATCTCTGATTAAATTTCCTGCCACTGATTTTTCAAGTATTTGTATAAGGTGCTTATTAAATAAATGTGCAAACCACATTTATAAAACCATAGCAAAAGACAGTTAGTGGGGACAGGGTGATCACCAATTTTCCCAGTTGGGTCATTTGTCTCAAAGAAAAAAATGAATAAAGGCGAAACTAGAATAGACTTATAAAAGACAGCATTTTAAATGTCTGATTGCATCAGTCCGTTTCATTCCACGCCCTTGCTATAGATCGTGTCCCGTGTATGTCTGATTGCGTATCTCTGAGTCTTGACTTCTAGTGACTGCCTGGTCTGGGTCTCTGTAGGTTTCTTGGGAAGATTTTCAGAAGAAGTTTGTCCTTGCCTGTTCCTAGGACCTATTGGTCCACATTGAGTGAACAGGAATTGTTTTCAGCTGCATATAAAATATATGATATAGTAACTATCATTAAAAAACACATAAAAATGTTAAAAGTTAAGATTGGGGGGGGAAGCAATTACTAGCTGTCCAGGGCAATATGCAACATGAGGACCATGGGTTGGTTGGACATGCCTAATACCAGATCCAAGGACACACAGTTGGCTTTGTAGCTAAGAGATCTCAAGATTTCCTGATTTCTAATCTGGTGCCTTTAACTACTGTACCAGACTGGCTATTGTGACTGCTTATGCAGTCATCGAAATACATGTTGACCAGCTCATAATCCAATAAATCCTTTTTTCAGTTTCAAAAACATATGCAGAATAGCAACACATTGGAATATTCATACAAAGCCAATGCCTTTTCCATCCACTAGCTCTTTTAAAGCCATCCTACCTGAAAAGAGATTCTCTTGACAACCAGATTTCGTTCTGTTTCACTGTTTTCCAAGAGAACAGAAGCAGCAGCAAAGCCGAGAAGGACATTGCGGTGATTCCCCATTTATTTAGCCACAGGCAAAGCTTGTTTAAGCCATGGACCAAGAGGATGCAGTAGCCCATACTGGAGGGGAAGAAAAGGGATAGGGAAGATGTTATACTTCAATTTACAGACAGTACAACAGCCAGTGTGCCTTCTTAATAACTTTTTCTAATGATAAACTAATTTGTTTTAAAGAGAGAATAAATGGCATCATTCTAGCTCAGTGATGGCAAACCATTTTGGCACTGAGTGCCAAAAAGGGAGCGTGCGCATTCTTGTTTGGGCCGCAACCTGAAAGAAGAACCGCCCAGGGCACATGTGCATACTCGAAAATGAACTTCTGGTTTCCGGCACACTAAATTTCTGGGTTTCTGGCGCACATGTGCATGCGACAATCAGTTGGTTGGTGTGCATGCTCATGCAAGACAATGGAAGACCAGCTCTTCCAGTTTCCAGCACTACCACATGCACGAAGGCCAGCTGATCATCGCATGAGTGCCAGAAACCCGGAAGAGGAATGGGCAACGCCGTGTGTGCCAGGTGACATGGCTCCGCGTGCCACTTTGGGCATGCATGCCATACATTCGCCATCGCGCTTCTAGCTGATCTCAAACAGCTAAGTTGGTCAGATCTGATTTGTACAGGATGGGAGACCATCAGTGTTGAAGAGAAGAAGTCGAAGAAAGATCCTGGAAAAAGACAGCGACACCATTTCTATATTGTTGTTCCGAAAACTACATGAATATGAGCACAAAGCCTCGAGGAACAGAGATCAGAATAACAGAATTGGGAAGGACCTTGGAGGTCTTCTAGTCTAACCCACTGCTCAAGCAGTAGACCCTATACCAGTGATGGCTAACCTTTTTGCTATTGCGTGCCAGGAGTGTGGGGGGGTGTTGCATGCATGTGTGCCCACACCCATAATTCTATTCACCCCACCCCTGCGCATGTACGCCCGACCCCCCACTCCATGCGACTCCCCTCGCTCCTGGCACTTGATGGCAGGGTGGGCCCGGTAGGCCCATTTTTCTCTCTCCCCAGGCTCCAGAGCCTTTCTAGGAGCTTGGGGAGGGCAAAAACAGCCTTCCCCCCCTGGAGGCCCTCCAGAGGCCAGAAATGGCCTGTTTGCCGACTTCTGGTGAGATCAAAAGGCCTGTGTTTTGCTGTTCCCCAGGCTCCAAAGCCTTTCTAGGAGCCTGGGGAGGGCAAAAACAGCCTTCCCCACCCCTCTGGAGGCCCTCCAGAGGCCAGAAACGCCCCATTTGCCAACTTTCGGTCCCACCGGACCTGAGCTCGCGTGCCCACCGATATGGCTATGCGTGCCACCTGTGGCATGCATGCCATAGGTTCGCCATCACAGCCCTTTACCATCCTGGACAAATGACTTCTTAAAAATCTCCAGTGATAGAGCATCCACAACTTCTGGACGCAAATCGTTCCATCCAAAGTAATTTTCTTCTAGATAGTTTAGATATAGCTTTAATTAAAAATGTTTAATTTTTAATGTCACAGCCTTAACTTAGTCTGAAAGTTTCATTTAAGTAAGTATATTGCTTTGGTTTTATTAAGAAAAATGTATACGACAATCAAAATAAATAAATTCATAATTATCTAAAATAATCTCATCAACCTAACTAATGAAATTACATTTTCATGCTATTCACAGAATCCTTTTAAACTGCTGGCAATTGCAAATTAACACATTTATAGAACATTAATTTGTTTTTTTCAAAATTAAAAAATCCACAAAGAGTATTAAACTGGGAAGAATATTATGTCTTCAAACATATTAAAATATCAACCCTATACCAACAGATCCAAAATATAATTTGTTTTTCCTCCTCCCTGAGGATCAGTTTGCTATTTAGTAAAGCTATAAAACAATATGTTTTTACTCCCTAAATTTCCTTGACTTTTTATATAAGTACATTAATCAGATATAAACCAACACATATATGGGTACTTTGTTGCCTTGTTCTTGGGATCTTGGCTTTCTATGAAATCAAAAAGACTTTTTTTTAAAAAAGCAAGAATATTGTATGCACAAAGTTGGAAAGATTTGGCAATACCTACAGTGAAAGCCAAAGTTGGCTTGAAACTCAACATTAAGAAAACGAAGATCATGGCATCTGGCCTTCTCAATTCTTGACAGATAGATGGGGAAGAAATGGAGGTAGCGACAGACTTTATTTTCCTGGGCTCCAAGATCACCACAGATGGGGACTGCAGCCAAGAAATTAAAAGACGCTTGCTCCTGGGGAGGAAAGCTATGGCAAATCTAGACAGCGTACTAAAAAGCAGAGACATCACCCTGCCAACAAAAGTGCGTATAGTCAAGGCTATGGTTTTCCCAGTTGCAATGTATGGCTGTGAAAGCTGGACCATAAAAAAAGGCTGAGCGCCAAAGAATTGAGGCCTTTGAACTCTGGTACTGGAGAAGACTCCTGTGAGTCCCTTGGATGGCAAGGCGAACAAACAAGTCAGTCCTAGAGGAGATCAACCCTGACTGCTCTTTAGAAGGCCAGATCCTGAAGATGAAACTCAAATCCTTTGGCCACCTAATGAGAAGGAAGGACTCACTGGAGAAGAGCCTAATGCTGGGAAAGATTGAGGGCAAAAGAAGAACGGGACGACAGAGAATGAGGTGGGTGGATGGAGTCACTGAAGCAGTAGGCGTGAGCTTAAATCAACTCCAGAGGATGGTAGAGGATAGGAAGGCCTGGAGGAATGTTGTCCATGGGGTTGCGATGGGTTGGATACGGCTTCGCAACTAACAACAACAACAATGAAAGAATACTTGGTGAAGATGATGGAACATGCTAAGATAGCCAAATTACCTTACAGAAAATATGGTATATTATCTACGTGCATTGCTAACTGGAAAACCCTTTATGGACATTTTATATGAAAGAGAAAAAAAATGAACTTATCAATAGAAAAGAATATATGTAGCTCGAGGTTGAACCGTGGAGTCCTTGATGCTCTCTGAGTTTGGGGTTTTTTTTTCTTCTTTTTTCTTTTGCATATATTTCATTAGCTTTAGACCCTGTTACTCAGTCTGAAGATGGAACCTACTTGGGTAACAAAACATCTGCAAAAAAACAACCAAGCTGAGAGAACACCAAAGACTCAATTTAAAAAATGAACATGATGTTTTGATGATTAGGTAGGATAGATTACAGAAGAAACCGAAGAGAAGAAACAGACATATAGGAGAAAGAGATAAATTTATAATTGTACTTAAAAGTGCTGTAAAGAAGATCAAAAGCATTTCTTTGTATTTTTCCATTTTCTTCTTTTCCATTTCTCCTTTCCTGCATTTTTAGCTTTCTCTTTGATTTTTTTCTTTCTTATTTTATATTAGTTTGTATTAGTTTTTTATTTTCCTTGTTAAAACTGTTAATAAAATTATAGACTATAAAGGCTTTAACTGATTTCTCTGCAGAGAGCTAGATTTGGGCAATACACAATGCAAAAAAGAAAAAAGAAAAGAAAAGAAAGGGTTTGGCTAAGAAGGATCTACAAGAAAAAGTCTTTGCAATTTACGCTGAATTGTCTGTTTGGAGTATAGAATGAGGAAGCATTTAGCCCTAATGTCAATTTATTCTTTTTTCTTTCTTTTTAATGTGAGCAAATCAATTCTGCTTTACTGCTATCTCCTGAAGGGTTCTATTCTCCATGCAATTACACTAGAATACTCTTGTATATAACACTGTGTAGCCGACAATCAAGCAGAAATGCACTCAGCAGGTCCTTTTACAATCATGGCTGCTCCATCAGACCACATCTGATTATGCCACGTCATACTACTGTCTATTGAGGGACACTTGGCGCAGAGAAATTTCCCCCAACCGTATTACTGCATGTACTAGTTCAACAGCTTGTAACTTTCTTTGAGCTCATGCGCTGAAGATTTAAATCTTTCTATTCTCCCCCTGGCTGAAAAGAAGAATTGACTATGCCTTAAATAATAAATCGTAGGAAAGGCCCAGCTCTAATCACCAAGTCTTCGGTACTTAACAAGATTTTAAAAGAACTGCCAGAGGGACATGGTTAGCGGATGTCACATCTAAATGGATAAATATTCACCACCTTGCCTGGCGAGCCATTGTCAATTACTCTCAGCTTGCCGGAAGGCTCCACCAACAGCCCCTGTTCGTTTCCAGAAAGGTTTATTCTAGTCTCCTCAGCACAGGTTTATATTTGTGCTTAACAAGCTTGTTTTGCTTTGTTTTGTGAGATGTGTGAATCTATCCACTGTAGCTTGTAACCAGAGTTTATAACATCATTTTACAGCTAAATCAGGTAACTCTGATTTGTTCAACAAACAATGGTTTAGCATGGTGCACAAATGCATTCATGACCCAATACTTGCATTGAACACAGTCCAATGCCTGTATTCAAAAGTATAGTATTAAATTTTTAAATTTTTATTTCTGGGCAATGCATAACTAGCTTAAAAAAAACCTAATAAAGCAGAGTTAGTAAAATCCAACAAACCCAGCATTGAAATGAAAATAATGCAATGCTTTTCCTTAAGTCAGGGATGTCAAACTGGTGGCCCACAGGCTGGATGTGTCACGCGCAGGCCACGCCCACCCCAGCTCCGCAAATGGGGAAAACATCGCAAAATATCACGTGACGGCAACGTGATGCCACGAGTTGGACACCCGTGCCTTAAGTTCTAAAATAATCCTGAACATTTCTGATGATGATATTTTGTAGCATCCCCAGCCTTAAGGTTCTCCCAAGCCTGTTACCAGTTCACTGCTATGATGTGAAGTTGTGATGACATCAAAATCGTAACCCATATGTCACATCATGTAAATCACGGGTGTCAAACTCCCCGCGTCACGTTGCCGTCACGTGACATTTCGCGATGTTTTCCCCCTTTGTGGAACTAGGGTGGGTGTGGCCTGCATGTGACGGATCCAGCCTACGGGCCACCAATTTCAGATGTAAATGATTATGATACAATCACCGCTGATGAAAATATGTAAGTTATTTGTGTGCTGATATCAAGACACATTTCATTGTCTCTTTCCCTTGCCCTCTCCCAAAACACTAGACTACCTAATTATGGCTCTATGTAGAATAGCAGGAATTTATAATCTTTTTAACCTTACGGTCCTGGTACTGACTAGTGAGTTGGGCCCTGTATAGATGTTCAAGATTAAACTTTTCTTCCCATCGTTCTTTACCAAGTTCTCCAAGAGCTAGACTTTAACCTCTAGAGGAGAATGTTCGTCGCTCAGGATTGCAATGAAGGGCCCTTGGTGCTCTCTGAGCTTGGTTGTTTTCTTGCAGATGTTTCATTACTTAAACTAGGTAACGTCATCGGTGCACTGGGCTTAGCTAATGAAACATCTGCAAAAAGAACAACCAAGCTCAGAGAGCAACATGGACCCCTCATTTTAACCATTTCTCCCCACAAATCTCCAGAAAGTAGCTTAAAGCCTCTCCTTCCTAAAAGCTTGCTGGTCAGTGATGGGATGTGTAAATGCCAGACAGAGCTAACTTGAGAAGTATTCCTTGAAAGCAAAGGCATTTCTTCCTTGTTTAGCAGTTGAACTGCCCTCTTAGGGAACTACAGCAGTGGTGGGTTTCAGTCGGTTCTGGCCGGTTCGCGTGAACCGGTAGCGGTGACTGCGGGAGGCTCCACCCATCCATCTGGACGTAATGTGCGACTACTGGGCATGCGCAGAAGGCTGTGCACATACGAAAAGATGCTCACATTTGCAAACCAGTAGAGAAGGTAAGTGAATCCCACCTCTGAACTACAGACATAGCTTGCCCCCGCCTTGGGGCAAGAAAGCCATCTCAGACAGAAGTACTCTATGGCAGTAGTCTGTATGGAGCAGTTAATCCTGAAGGAGAGCATCTAATTTTGACAGTGATTGACAGGCTGAGGCAGTGTCTCTAGGTGGCTTAAAAAACAAGTGACTCTGGGGGAGAGAATATGAGAGTTTTATATAATTACAAGTGACACGGAAGATTGGGAGAATGATATTTCTTTCTGCCAATTACACAATACTTGAATTCAGGATCATCTAATTAAGGTGACTGGCAGTAGGTTCAGGAATGACAATGAAAGACAGCTTTTTCAGGCACCATAAAAATAGCTTATGGAAATTCGTAGCCCCAAAGCAGTTGCACAGAAAAAGAAAGTAGTGTAGAAGAAGTTCCAAATCTTTAACCTCTGGAATTTAACCCATTTAAAAGGATCAGGCAGCAGATCCCTTGTAAGCAGGCTGGCAAAATTATATTTATCAAAGCAAGACTAGATCATAGCTAGTACGTTTAACCACGTAAACCATCTGGAGCTGTTTTCAGCTGGGCAATGTACTAAACAAACTAAATATAAACTAAATAACTAAATAAACAAATCTACATCCTTGTAACACTTTATGCAGGTAGTCCTCGATTTACAACAGTTTATTTAGTGACCGTTCAAGGTTACAACGGCACTGAAAAAAGTGACTTGTGACCATTTTTCACAGTTACCTCCTTTGCAGCATCCCCATGGTCATGTGATCAAAATTCAGATGCTGGTTCATACTTATGACCATTGTAGTGTCCCGGGGTCATGTGATCCCCTTTTGCAACCTTCTGACAAGCAAACTCAATGGGGAAACCAAATTCACTTAACAACCGTGTTACTAATTTGACAGCCGCAGTGATTCACTTAACAAGTGTGGCAAGAAAAGTCGTAAAATGGGGCAAAACTCACTTAACAAATTTCTCACTTCTCAAATATAAATTTGGGGCTTAATTGTGGTCGTAAGTCGAAGATTACTTGTACTGATTATATGACCCACTAAAACTACTGTAATCAGCCATTTGGAAATCTATGATGAGGCAAAATGGATTTATATACAAAAAAAGCTACTACAAATGCAGTTGCCCACAACAGTATCTTGACAAACCTAGGTAGCTGTAAACTCGTTGATTTTAATAAGAAAGACAAACACAGACTTCAGAGGATAATTAGAACTGCAGAAAAAACAATTCCTACCAACTTGCCTTCCATTGAGAAACTGTATACTGCACTGAGTCAAAAAGAGGGCTGTGAAAATATCTACAGACCCCTCACATCCTCGACATAAATCATTTCTACTCCTACCTTCAAAACTACACTATAGGGCACTGCATATCAGAACAACTAGACACAAGGACAGTTTTTTCCCAAATGCCATCACTCTGCTTAACAACTAATTCCTACAACACTGTCAAATAATTTACTAAGACTGTATTATTAGTATTCTTCTTCTCTTCCTTACTAGTAACTATCTTTTCCCACTTCTTACTATAACCGTGTTGCTTGTATCTTTCAATTTATATTGTTTTTATTTGTTTCCTAGTACGATTTGATACCTTATTAGCAACCTTGACTATCATTAAGTGTTGTATCTTTTTATTCTTGATAAAAAGGTAAAGGTAAAGGTTCCTCTAGCACATATGTGCTAGTGGTTCCCGACTTTAGGGGGAAGTGCTCATCTCCGTTTCAAAGCCGAAGAGCCAGCCCTGTCCGAAGATACCTCTGTGGTCATGTGGCCGGCATGACTAAACGCCAAAGGCGCATGGAACGCTGTTACCTTCCCACCAAAGGTGGTCCCTTTTTTTCTACTTGCATTTTTACATGCTTTCGAACTGCTAGGTTGGCAGAAGCTAGGACAAGTAACAGGAGTTCACCCCGCTATGCGGCACTAGGGATTCAAACTGCTGAACTGCTGACCTTTCGATCGACGAGCTCAGCATCTTAACCACTGAGCCACCGCTTCCCATATTTTATTTTTGATGAATGTATTTTATTCTCCTTACGTACACTAAGAGCATATACACCAAAGACAAATTCCTTGTGTGTCCAATCATACTGGGCTAATAAAGAATTCTATTCTATTCTATTCTATTCTATTCTATTCTATTCTATTCTATTCTATTCTATTCTACTCTACTCTACTCTACTCTACTCTACTCTACTCTACTCTACTCTACTCTACTCTACTCTACTCCACTCCACTCCACTCCACTCCACTCCACTCCACTCCACTCCACTCCACTCCACTCCACTCCACTCCACTCCACTCCACTCCACTCCATTCTATTCTATGTAATCAGCTTGCTGGCTTTTACTTCAATGGAAGGTCACCTTCAGGGAAAGTGAGATATCAGGCCTTTCCCTCCTGCCCATCCTTCAGTGAGAAATTGTCCAAAAGATGCATTTCTTCATCTCACTATATCTCAGTTTTTAAATTCTCTCCAGGGTTACATGCATGTTTCTTGTTTTATGGTTATGTTTCTGTTTTTATTGTCTGCCAAAGGTATACTCAGAATTATATTTTATTGTATGGTTTTATTGTAACCAGAATCACATTTATGAGATTGATGGCTATACAAACTTGATAAACAAGTAAATAAATAGACAAAGGAGGTCCTCCCAAAAGAGAGAAGGGAAGATCTTTCAGTTCTACTATCTCATTAGGTTGAACCTTTCAGCATCTTTAGTCAGATGACTGAGAATCACTGCATTTGAACAATATGTCTAAATAATTGCACCCTGTCTATTTCCAAATGAAATACGTACATGTAGTCCTCGATTAACCATCGATCATTTAGAGCAGGGGTCTCCAACCTTGACAACTTTAAGACTTATGGACTTCAACTCCCAGAATTCCTCAGCCAGCTTAGCTGGCTGAGGTATTCTGGGAGTTGAAGTCCACAAGTCTTAAAGTTGTCAAGGTTGGAGATCTCTGATTTAGAGATTGATTGAAATTATGACAGGCCTCCCCAAAAAGTATTTACAACCCAGATTCTGAAACACACACACACAACACACACACACACACGGTCACATGATTGTATTCTGGGTGCTTGGCAACTCACCCGCAATTTGCAGCATACTGCAGTCATGTGACTGTAAGTTATGACTTTTTTGCCTGAAACTGGTGTTTTTTCCAATTTCCAGCAAAAAACAACAACCATTCATTGCAGACAACGGGTTTGCTTAATGACCACTGCAAAAGATGTTGTAAAATCAAGTCAGTCATTGGCATGACCTATCATGATAATTTGGGGCTCAATTACAGCCATAAGTAATCGAATATTGTAAGTAAGTACGTAATCTAATATTGAACATCTCTGGATAATGCCACTATTCTCAAATCCTATCCTGATATAAGCAGTTATCCCTTGGAAAGTTGGTACTGCATATAAACAAGTACAGCTGCAGGGCTACAAAAAACCCCAATAATCAAACAAACTTTTCCTAATATAATGAGGACTGAGACTAGCAAGGTGTAAGATCATTATATAAATGGTTACAGAATAGAGCTGGAAGGGAACTTGAAGGTCTACTAAGAGGTGTTTATATAATGGCTGTTTCCAAGTTCTGAACCAGCAAAAGTAGAGCAGAAAACCAATTATCACCACTTGGAACAAAAGAAATTTACCAAGGATTTAAACATAGGCAAACATTATTTGGCTTTGTTGTTGTTCAATGGCTAAATCATATCCAACTCTTTGTGACCCCACAGACAACAGCACACAACCCCACCCCCTCCACTGTCTCCTGGAGTTAGCCCAAATTCATGTTCATTGTGTCGATGACACTATCTAATCATTTCATCCTCTCCCCTTCTCCTTTTGACTTCAATCTTTCCCATCATCAGATCTTTTCCAATGAGTCCTCTCTTCTCATTTGGCGGCCAGAATATTTGAGCTCCAGCTTCAGTACCTATCCTTCCAAATAACAGTCAGGGTTGATGCTTTAGGATTGACTGATTTGACATTTTCCTTGCAGTTCAAGGGACTCTCAAGAGTTTCCTCAGACACCACAGTTCAAAAGCATGCAATTCTTCCGTGCTCAGCCTTCCTTGTGGTCCAACCAGGGGTGAGATTCAGCTGGTTCAGACGAACCGGTAGTTCCGACAATCAGCTGAGAGCAAAACCGGTCTGCCCCGATGATCAGCTGGGCCCACCCGCCTGCCCCTGTGCTATACCAACCTATATTTCCTTTGAAGCCTGGCTGATAAACACGGTAGAGCAGATTACTGTTTTACTCACCAGGGCTGCAGTAAAGTTTTAGAGCTGTTTTCAAATGCACTGTGCGCACGCTCAGTGAACCAATTGGTACACCAGTTGAATCCCAGCACCTGGTCCAACTCTCACAACTGTACATTACCACTGGGAAACTGATAGCTCTGACTATAACCTATGTGGCTACCTTCCTGCAATCTGTCGTAATGAATCATTTGCGTAACCGTGACTTCTTCTACTTTGCAATAAAGCTTTTGGCAAACTGTGCTAAGGGAAGATTCTGCTGCGAGGAGGTTACTGAGCACAGAAGGAACGAAATGGCTAAAGGAAGCTGTGCCGGCATGAAGTCTAATAAACATAGAGATTTTGTTCTGTCTCTATGATTACCAATTGCTATGCCTAAGCAATAGAAATTCTTCAAGATTGATACATTAAATAAAATAGCATGGAATGAAACCCGGCATAGAAATCATCAAATAATGCTCATGAACAGAAAATTAAGAAAAGGGAAATAACACTAAAAGCAAGAGAATCATAATAACTTCTCCAAAATAAATTCTGGGCTGTGTAGTAGAGGGAAAAGAGAAAGAGAAAGAGAAAAGAAAGAGAAAGAAAAAGAAAAAAAAGAGAATAAAAAAGAAAGAGAAAGAGAAAGAAAGAAAGAGAGACAGAGAGAGAAACCTAAATTGGCAAGAGGAAGTAAAATGATAGCAAAAACTTTTTCATTTTGCTTTTATTTATTTTTTCTTACTAGAGCTTTTCTCACAAGTGCAGAGTCTACTTTCTTTTTCCAGATTAACCAAGGGTTGATCCATTGTTTGGGATAGGAACTGACCAACCAGCTTCTAGCCAGGTGCATAACAACATACTGTGACTTCTAAGCAATTTCCTGAGATGCTTTTGAGGAGTAGCAGATAATACAAATGAATTTTGCTGATGCTTTGAAACATGCAATGGTGACCAATAATTATCATCCCCTATTGTGAAATTTGTAATCTCTTGTGTATCACTGGGGAAATATTTCATCTGCCTTGAGAAAGCTGGATCCTAAATGGATTTTCAGATCATTATCCTCATGGACTCAAAAAATGGAAATTTATTTCTTTATAAAAATGCTTAGGATTGTAAAACCTGGGTAGTCGCATAAAAATGGTCTCGCATATATCCCTGCGTAGTTGCTAAAATCTAGTTATATAGCAGTGGTTGTCCAGATATTAGTGGATTTGCAGAGACAGAAATAATTCTATTGTTCTAACATACAAGACCTCTGTTCTGTCTTTTTAAAAATTACAGGAAGTCCTTGACTTATGACCAGTTGCTTAGCCGCTTTACCCCAGGTCAAAAATTTATGGATATTTGCCACATCTTAAAATGTTTTTGCAGAAAACAGACATTTACATCCAGTTTTTGGCATAAATAGCCCATAGTGAACAACTATTTGTTGTTTGTTGAACAACTGCAGCGGTCAATTTATGATTGCAGTAGTAACTTAAGAACTGCCTCAAAAAAAGGTCATAAAATCCAGGTGATCAAATAGGTGATCTGATAAACGACCGGTGGGACTTAGAGCCTTACTGGGCAGACTCCATTATGGTTGCAAGTCAAGGACTATCTGTATGAGGAGGAAGAGGGGGGAGGAGGAATTAGAAGAAGAATTAGAAGAATTAGAAAGAAGAAGAAGAGGAGGAGGAGGAAAAGGAAGAGGAGGAGGAGGAGGAGGAGGAGGAGGAGGAAAAGGAAGAGGAGGAGGAGGAGGAGGAGGAGGAGGAGGAGGAGGAGGAGGAGGAGGAGGAGGAGGAGGCCCGGCGTCTGACCCGGCGCAGAGTTCAACCAGCTCCTTAGTTTTCCGAGGAGATGAAGTGCCGGAAAAGACGCCTAGAGAGTGCCTGGAGATCCAGCCGTCTAGAAGCATTGAGGGAGGCCAAGCGTACTTACGTTTCCTCCCTTATTGCATCGGCAGATAACCGCCCGGCCGCCCTGTTTCGGGTGACCCGCTCTCTCCTGCAGCAGGAGGTGCGGGATGACCCCCTGCAGGGGCGTGCCGAGGATTTTAGTGCGTATCTGCACGATAAAATCGCTCAGCTTCGGGACGGGTTGGATCAAAATTGGGTAGATTCAGGTGAGACGTCGGAGACTCGTCTTGTTGAGACCGTTTGGGATGAGTTTGATCCTGTGGCTCCTGAGGACATGGACAGGTTGCTGGGAAGGCTGAATGCCACCACATGTTTACTGGACCTGTGTCCCTCCTGGTTGGTGCTGGCCACACAGGAGGTGACATGAGGCTGGCTCCAGGGAATTATTAATGCTTCTTTGTTGGAGGGTGTTGTTCCTACCGCCTTGAAAGAGGCGATGGTGAGACCCCTCCTCAAGAAGCCTTTCCTGGATCCAGCTGTTTTAGGAAATTACCATCCCGTCTCCAACCTTCGCTTTGTGGCGAAGGTTGTAGAGAGTGTGGTGGCACGTCAGTTACCCCAGTACCTGGATGAAACTGTCTATCTGGACCCGTTCCAGACTGGCTTTTGACCTGGGTACAGCACAGAGACAGCTTTGGTCGCGTTGGTTGATGATCTCTGGAGGGCTCGGGACAGGGGTTATTCCTCTGCCCTGGTCCTGTTAGATCTCTCAGCGGCTTTTAATACCATTGACCATGGTATCCTGCTGCACCGGTTGGGGAGCTGGGAGTGGGAGGCACCGTTTTCGGTGATTCTCCTCCTATCTCTCTGACCGGTCGCAGACGGTGTTGGCAGGGGGGCAGAGATCGACTGCAAGGTGCCTCATGTGTGGGGTGCCGCAGGGGTCGATTCTCTCGCCTCTCCTGTTCAACATCTATATGAAGCTGCTGGGTGAGATCATCAGTGGTTTTGGGGTGAGTTACCATCTATACGCTGATGATACGCAGCTGTACTTTTCCACCCCAGGCCACCCCAACGAAGCTGTCGAAGCGCTGTCCCGGTGTCTGGAAGCCGTGCGGGTCTGGATGGGGAGAAACAGGCTCAAGCTCAACCCCTCCAAGACGGAGTGGCTGTGGATGCTGGCATCCCGGTACAGTCAGCTGCAACCATGGCTGACTGTCGGGGGCGAGTCATTGGCCCCAATGGAGAGGGTGCGCAACTTAAGCGTTCTCCAGGATGGACGGTTGTCTTTTGAGAACATCTGACGACCGTCTCCAGGAGAGCTTTTTATCAGGTACACCTGATCCGCCAGTTGCGCCCCTTTCTTGACCGGGATTCCTTATGCACAGTCACTCATGCTCTTGTTACCTCTCGCCTGGACTACTGCAATGCCCTCTACATGGGGCTCCCCTTGAAGAGCACCCGGAGGCTCCAGTTGGTTCAGAATGCAGCTGTGCGGGTGATAGAGGGAGCCGCTCGTGGCTCCCATATAACACCACTCCTGCGCAAGCTGCACTGGCTGCCTGTGGTCTTCCGGGTGCACTTCAAGGTGCTGGTTATCACTTTTAAAGCGCTCCATGGCTTAGGACCAGGTTACTTACGGGACCGCCTACTGCCACCGTTTGCCTCCCACCGACCCATGCGCTTTCACAGGGAGGGACTCCTCAGGGTGCCGTCAGCCAAACAATGTCGGCTGGTGGCCCCCAGGGGAAGGGCCTTCTCTCTGGGGGTTCCTACCCTATGGAACGAACTTCCCCCGGGACTTTGACAACTTTCTGACCTTCGGACCTTCCGCCGCGAGCTGAAGACGTACCTATTTTTTCGCGCAGGACTGGCATAGAATTTTTTAGAATTTTATTACTGGGTTTTTAAATTTTAAATGGTTTTATGGTTTTAAATGTATTTTAAATTGGGGCCAATTTGAATAAGTTTTTTAATTATTGTTTTACTTGTATTGTATTCATTCATTGTTGTTTTTACCTGGCTGTGAACCGCCCTGAGTCCTTCGGGAGAAGGGCGGTATAAAAATTAAATTATTATTATTATTATTATTATTATTATTATTATTATTATTATTATTATTATTATTATTATTATGAAGAAGAAGAAGAAGAAGAAGAAGAAGAAGAAGAAGAAGAAGAAGAAGAAGAAGAAGAAGAAGAAGAAGAAGAAGAAGAAGAAGAAGAAGAAGAAGAAGAAGAAGAAGAAGAAGAAGAAGAAATTCTCATTTGCCAAGAGATACATTTTCTTGATAGGGGATTCAAGACACCATTTGTTTGAAAAACATGACAGAATATTTAGCAGTATTCTACATTTTGGAAAGCAGTCATATTTAGTTCTCTCAATGTTCTTATCTTTTTGATTAGAATATGTACCAGAAAGGCCTTCAAAGTTAAAAAAATCACAAGAACTACCTCACTTTACAGATTGGACCTTGTACTTTTTCATATGAGATGTAAATTACAGTACTGAATCCACACCACAATTTTTATAGTTGAAAATTCAGACTCAAATTATCAAATGACAAAGAGTTTCAAACTCCCAGCAGCATGTTAAAAATTAAGGAAGATAGACTTCAAATGATAATTTTAAACAATATAAAAACAGGCAATGACTACAGTTTGAGATAGCATCTGATTTTTTTTGTCAGATCCTACCGCAAATTGCAGCCATTGTTTGCTTTCATTTTAACTCTCCTCTTTAAATAAACTATAAATGAGTAGTTTATTGCTTATTATCAGGGGAGACTGACAACGACAAGAAGTGCCTCTGAATTAGCCTTCTCTTCTAGTTAGCAGTACAATAATATATACATTGCCCCTTCCTAGAAGAAAGTATATTTCTTCCTTTTAAATGAAATGTTCTTCTGTAACATCACCAGGTATCTTGAGCCACTTGTTAAGAAAATATGAATTGGTAAGAATTTTTGAAGCACGTTGCCAAATTGCCAGGATAGTTACACTTTTGTCACTCAATAAAACTGTTACACAACATGAAACATGAGAAAAATAAGTCTTATTATATATTATGAAGCAGGACCGTAGGCTTTCATTAGTAGATCAAATAACCAAAGCTTAATAAGCTCTGGGCAAGAAAATATGAAAGAGAGTCAGTCCTGCCATCTTTAGGATTACATGTCTAGAATTTTATTAACTTGGCAGGGTGTTTTTGGTGGTAGATAAAGAATCCTAGATCAATCAGTTCCTCCTTGGTAAACTGTGTGCATGTTGGTCTTTGTGCACTCACACATTTTCTATATAAACAAACCCTGATAAAACCTATAATATAATTGCTGTGAAGAATATCAAAAGCCACTTCTTTGTGTCTAGTCTTTCTTTTCTATTTTCCTCAACTTTTTTTTTCTTTTCTTGCTTTTTCTTTTTTCTTTCTTATTTTAAATTGGTTAGTTTGATTTTTGTCTTCTCTTTTAAATACACACACATTACATACACACTAAGCCAATAATTACAACCCAAGGCAAGTTCTTTGATTTTATACTGAACTCTTGTCAGAGAAGGGTGCTTTATAGAAAATAATTGTCCATCCAGAAAAGTTCATCTAAATCAGGTTTTTATAAACTGAAAAATCAGATGAGCCATTTGAGAATTAGGGTCCATGTAGCACCTATTGCAGTGAAATCCTGGAGAATATGTTCATCCCAAGCTCAACCTATAGATTATTTTAACACTTGGTGAACCAAGATTGTTTTTTTTAAAAAGAAGATGCAATAGATGTCTATGGAGATTCTCAGCCATCCGGCTTACAAAGGTGCTTTTTTCAAGAGGCAACTGGACTTCATCCAAGAAGCTTCATCCAAGAAGCTTCTTCAGCTCTGACTGGAGGATGGGAAATGGAAAAACAGAGGGTGGGAATACAATAACATCTATCTCCAATCTACAACACAGTCCTTTCAACAGTTCCAAGAAGGCTCCAAACCCATTTGCACCACTCAGGTGACCCTGATGACATAGATCATGGGTGTCAAACTCGCCATGTTACGTTGCCGTCATGTGACGTATTGCGATGTTTTTTCCCTTCACGGAGCTGGGGTGGGCGTGGCCTGCGCGTGACAAATCTGGCCTGCGGGCTGCCAGTTTGACACCCCTGACATAGATAAGCCTCCAGGTGGCCTTAACGACTCGCTAAAAGAATGCCAATGACCAGCTATCTGCAAAGGTTATAAATCCTTCCATTCCCTACCATCCAGTCAGAACTGAAGAAGCTTCTTGGATGAGAAATGAAACGCCTTCAAAGAAAAACAAGAAAATCCAGCTGCCTCTTGAAAAAAAAGCATCTCGGGAACGAGAAGCAATATATGAACAGCTTTGTATGAAATCACCACATAAAACTAAAGAAATTATTACGTTAGCCTGCCACAATTCCTCTGAATATTTTGATTGATCTGGCTGCAGAGGATGAGGGTTCGCAGAACAAAATGTCTCAAATTGGGGAAGGTTTTACTATTTACTCTTTTTGTTTTTTGTTTTTACATCTTGGAACATTTCAGAAGTGGCAGCTTCTGGAGAACCAATGTAATAAAAATCATTATTTCAAAACTTGTGCTTGAGTATTGCACCATAGAAGAATTAAACGTAGGAATATTACCTAGGCATATACAGGATGCGTTCTGCCACAACAAATCCCACCCTGAAGAAGAGGTTGCTAGCAGGTAGGAAGGGGAAAATCAGGAACAACAGCCCAACTAGAATTTCTCTGTGTTCCAGTTTCTGCAACAAAATAATAATTAAAGATACACACATGAAAAAGAATGCCGAAATCAGGCAAGATCAGAGATCCAGTTCCGAGATTACAGTAGTTGCACGTATTCATATGCAAAAATCTGAACCACCACTAGATGGGAGCAAAGAATTTCTGAATCTAGGGGTGGCTCAAATACAGCCCGAATACAGACAGTCCTTGACTTATGACCGGTATTGAGAGCAGAATTTCCATTGCTAAGCAAAGCCAATGTTAATTGTTAAGTAACTCTCTCCCAATCTTTTTTTCTTTTTCTTTTCTTTTTGTAAAGGTTGTTACACAATGTTAGTAAATAAAGTTGTGGTTAAATCTAGCCTCCCTTATTGCTTATCAGAAACCAGCTGCGAAGGTCGCAAATGGCAATCACATTACCCTTGGACCAATGGTGAAATCCAATTTTTTTTATTACCGGTTCTGTGGGCGTGGCTTGGTGGGCATGGTGTGGCTTGGTGGGCGTGGCTTGGTGGGCATGGCAGGGGAAGGATACTGCAAAATCACCATTCCTACTCCACTCCAGGGAAAGGATACTGCAAAATCTCCATTCCCACCCTACTCTGGGGCCAGCCAGAGGTGGTATTTGCTGGTTTTCCGAACTGCTCAAAATTTCCACTATTGGTCCTCCAGAGCCTGTTGGATTTCACCCCTGCCCTGGACACAGCAACTGAGGTAAAATACATATACATGCCGATTGCCAAGTGCCCAAATTTTCATAACCTGAACGTGAGGATGCTTCAACAGTCATAAGTGTGAAAACTGGTCATAAGTCACTTTTTTCAGTGCTGTTGTTAACTTCAAAGGGTCACTAAATAAATGATTGCAAATCAAGAATTACTGTACCTTATGCCTTATGTATATAGAAATTTGTTTCTTGTAAATTACTTGTTTAAAAATAACAATTTAAATGGAAACTAATAAAGGAGAGAAGGAACTTGGAATTAAGGAGAAACTTCCTAACAGTGAAAACGATTAACAGTTTGCTTTCAGAAGTTGTGGGTGCTTCATCACTGGAGGTTTTTAAGAAGAGACTGGACCAGGGGTGAAATGTAAAATTTGTTACTACCAGTTCTGTGGGCGTGGCTTGGTGGGGAGGTAATGTGACTGGGTTTTTTTAATTTTTAAAATCATTTTTTCTACAACCTCTTCGGCTGAAGAGGCTGTAGAAAAAATGCCTTTAAAGGGTTCTGACGATCCGAGCTGAGCCGCGCGATCATCAGAGGCTTTTTTTTTAATTTTAAAAGCATTTTTTCGGCAGAAGAAAAAATGCTTTTAAAAGTCAAAAGAAAAACCTCTAATGATTGCGCAGCTCAGCTGGGCATGGGGGGGGGCAGGGATTTTTGCTACCGGTTCTCCGAACCACCCACCGCCATCACTACCGGATCAGGCGATCTGGTCTGAACCGGGAGCATTTCACCCTTGGACTGGACAGTCACTTATCTAAAATAGTATATGTTCTCCTGCTTGAGCAGGGGGCTGGACTAGAAGACCTCCAAGGTCCCTTCCAGCTCGATTCTGATTCTGAAATATAGTTTTATTTGGTTTGCTTTTATATAGTGCTGCATTTAGTATTCAGTAATTAGCACTCAGATCAGCATAGATTAACTGAAAGGTTAACTTCACACCAACAATTAAGTAAGCAATACCCCAATCAAGAAACTGCCAAAGAGCCATCAGTAAACAGCCCAACCAAAGAATCTTTAAGACCACCTCTATCCACACAGACAGGCAAGACATCAGAATATATACTGACAGCAAACGGCACTCCTTACTAGCACTGATGATGTTACCTAGTTAGGTAATGAAACGTCTGCAAGAAAACAAGCAAGCTCAGAGAGCAGTAACAGTAACAGAGTTGGAAGTGACCTTGGAGGTCATCTAGTCCAACCCCCTGCTCACGCAGGAGACCTGTACTAGGAATTCGAACCACCGAACTGCTGACCTTTCTGATCGACAAGCTTAGTGTCTTAGCCTCTGAGCCAACACCAAGGACCTCTCATTTCAACCCTGAGCTACAAATATTCTCCCTTATTGGCTGTATGTGGTTTTTAAAACAGGAATTCTGAGATTTGAAGCAAAACAGAAGCAAACAAATTGACTACATACTTGTTATTTTGTGTTTACAAGCATTACTGTACTTGATGAAGGACAAAGGTAATTTTGGATGGAATTAGATATCTTCTTCCTACTCTTTTTAATGTTTGACACTTAGATTTGCATCACATCATCAAACTGTAATTTTCAATAGGTGGCTCTCTCTTACTTTGAGTCTAGAACCCAAATTCTGTGCAAAGTAATAGACTGAACCCGGAATATCTCCAGAGAGAGAATACAAACTTTTCTCTAATCACTCTAAGTCAACCTTCCCATTTTAAGATGTATAGATTTCAAGACAGGGGTGAAATCCAGCAGGTTCTGAAAGGTTCTGGAGAACCAGTAGTGGAAATTTTGAGCAGTTCGGAGAACCAGCAAATACCACCTCTGATTGGCCACAGAGTGGGGTGGGAATGGCGGTTTTGCAATATCCTTCCCCTGGAGTGGGGTGGGAATGGACATTTTGCAGTATCCTACCCTTGAGTAGGGTAAGAATGGAGATTTTGCAGTATCCTTCCCCTGCCACACCAAGTCATGCCCACCAAGCCACACCACACCCACCAAGCCACGCTCACAGAACCAGTAGTAAAAAAATTTGGATTTCACCACTGTTTCAAATCCCAGAATTCCACAGGCAGCATTTTCATTTCCAGGAGTTAAAGTCCACACATCTTACAGTAGCCGACTTTGAGAAAAACTATACTATATGAATGGCCTCTTCCTGCTATAGCTCATCAGATGCCACTGAAAGGAACTGAGAAATTCAGCATGCCAAATATTTAGGGAAAAGCAGGAAGGATGGCAATGGAAAAACAGGTAGCAGTATCATTTACCAGATACATTTCAATGATATTCTTCCTTATGTGATACTCAAACTCTATGAAACTCAGGCAATTGTATTTTATCAAATTGTGTTGTATTTTATCCAATCATGTTGATTTTTCTTATCAACACACTCTGAATTGTGGGGATAAATTGCCACAGTCAGAAGAATAAATTAAGTTTGGTTTGCATGTACTGAATTTTACACTTCTCTGATATCATACCCACATAATTTCAAAAAAACCATCTACAAACAATAATATGTTTTCTCCTAAAATTATCCTCCTGTTCATAAAATAAAAGATATAGGAAAAAATGCAATTCAATTGCCCCTGCAGAGAACGGAACTAGAATATTTAGTTGCTGGCTTAAAGATCAATTATCATTGGTAAATTTGCTACAGCAAATCCAAAATTCATACTTTTCAGCCACAGTACTTAACAAGCTGTTCTTGGGATTGATAAGATAAAGATAAAGGTTCCCCTCGCACATACGTGCTAGTCATTGCTGACTCTAGGGGGCGGTGCTCATCTCCATTTCAAAGCCGAAGAGCCAGCGCTGTTCAAAGACGTCTTCGTGGTCATGTGGCTGGCATGACTCAACACACGGAACGCTGTTACCTTCCCACCAAAGGTGGTCCCTATTTTTTCTACTTGCATTTTTATGTCCTTTTGAAACTGCTAGGTTGTCTAAACACCGCTTTCATCGCATCCCAAACAATTTCAAATTTAACCTCCCCGTTATCATTTAATCTCCAACTTTCCTCCAGTTTTTTAAGTATCCATTTTTTATCCTTTTCATTTTTATACAATTTCTCGTCATATCTCCAATAGCTTCTTTTTTTCTCAAAATTAAAATCTAAGTCCACCATAACTTCTGCATGATCAGAATCTTTAAAAATTCCCACATCTACCTTATCCACATTATTCAACAAATCTTTAGAAAGAAAAATATAATCAATTCTAGAATATGTATTATATATCTTAGAAAAAAGTGTATACTCTCTCAATTCCTTTAACCTCTCTCCACATCAACCACGCCATTTGAAGCATCCACATATTTAAAATCCCCATTTTATTTGCTCCTCCACAGCGGGTGGGATTAGTACTATCTATTTTATCTCTGATTAAATTAAAATCCCCAGCCACAATTACTTTCCTACACTTTCATTCTCCAAAATTTTGTTATTTTTTCAAGAAATTCTCTTTGTTTTTCATTCGGTAAATATAAATTAACAAGTGTCACTTTTTCCTCATTAAGATTTCCAACAATTATTACATATCTTCCATCTTCATCCAAAATTACCATATTTTTCAAAGTACACCCTATCTGATATCAGTGTTGCAACTCCTCTAGCTTTTGAAGTTCCAAATGCTTTTTCATATATTTGCATACCTTTTATATACATTCTATTTGAATCTTCAGATTTCTGATGGGTTTCTTGTAAAAATAAAATGTCTGGCAAATCCCTTTTAATCTTAAACTCCAATCTTCTTCTTTTAATCTGGTTCCCTGTACCCTTCACATTCCATGACATTATTTTTATAACTCCCATTTAAAATATAAATTTTTTAATCCTATCCCCGCATCTTCCTTTCTGTGCCCACCACCCAACATTAAACTACCATATTTAACATATAAACAACAATAAGAAAACAGAAAAAAAACAAAAAACAAAACAGACAATAAAGTACAAACAATCTTCTTCCCCCACATCCTCATCGATTTCGCCTCTATAAAGAGAATGGGGGAGAGGGGACGTGCCAATGCCCGGGCCACTTCTTTCGGGCTGTCTATTTAAATTCATCACTCAAAAAAAAAGATAACGATGACCCGCATTCAGCTTCGTATTTTCCAAGACTCTTATCTGCTTCTTCTCTTACTGTATCCTCACGACTCTTCTTCTGTTCAACCAACACAGGTGATATTTCTTTCCTCTTTAACTTTAAGAGTATTAAATTATCAAGTAGGAAATATAAAAATTATATAAAAATATAAATATAAATATAAAAATTATAAAATTAAAATGGAAAGAGATAAAAATCAGATTAAAGAATTGGAAAATCAATTTTTGCTTACTAAAGAAAAAAAAATTCTTCAGGAGCTTAATATGTTAAGAAATAAAATGATAGAAGAAGATACAGAGTTAGTAAAAAGAAATTTGAGATTTTTAAATAGGAATTTTTGAATTTAGTAATAGAAATTCTAAATTATTGGCAAAGATGGCGAAAGATAAAAGAGAAGAGAAATTGGAGTTTTGATAGATGATAGAGGTATAAGATGTTATAAAAATTAGAGAAATGTGAAGTGGTTAGAAATTTTTCAGAATCTATATTCAAAGAAACCAATTAATCGGGAAAATTGCAAAGCTATTTAGAAAAGTATGTGGTGAAAATTGATCAAACATATAAGGAATTGATGGAAGAAGATATAACACAAGATGAGATTAATGGAATAATACAAAATTAAAATTAGGAAAGCTCCAGGTGAGGATGGATTACCTGTTGAGTTTTATAAAGAATTTAAAGAATTAATAATACCAAGATTGCAAAAATTATTTAATGGAATATTACATGGTGGGAAGTACCTTCATGGAATAGAACGGTGATATCCTAATTCCTAAACCAGATAAAGATTTAGAAAGGATTGAGTCCTATCGCCCATTTCTTTAATTAATCAGGATGCAAAGATATTTACTGCTATTATAAGTAATAGATTAAATAGATTTATAGATAGATATATAAGTTATAATCAAGTAGGTTTTGTGAAGGGTAGATACATGAGTGATATTGTTAGAAGAGTATTAAATATTATAGATGTAGCTGAATATAATGGTGATAAAATTGGTATAGTATCATTGGATATTTTAACGCTTTTGATTCTGTACAATGGGAAACAATTAAAGTAATTGTGGAGGCTTTAGGCTTTGGTAATAAGTTTATACATGTTATTTCAAAATTGTACCAAAAGAGCAGTGCAAGAGTGAAGGTGAATGGAATATTAACTGAAGAGATAAAATTAGAAGCTGGTACGAGACAAGGATGTCCCTGTCCCCAACATTATTTTTATTGGCTATGGAAATATTGACAAAATGATAGAAAAGATGAAGAATTAGAAGGATATAAGGGTATAAGATAAATTTGTATGGATGATACTTTAATTATTTTGAAAATGTAGAGAAAGATTTGAAAAGATATATAAGCATTTGATAGAATTTGAGGAAATGACAGGATTGAAAGTAAATTGGTCAAAGTCAGAATTATTGATGGATAGTAATGGTAATGAGTCTGAGAATATGCAAGAGCAATTTGGGATAAGGATTAAAAACACATTGAAATATTTGGGTATAGTGCTTTCACTTAAGGTTAAAGAATTGAAAAAACTTAATTATGATGTGGTGATTAACGAAATTGAGAAGAAGATAGATAAATATAAAATTTTAAAGTTGTCTTGGTTTGGTAGAATTGCAATGTGTAAGATGATGTTGCTGCCCAAGTTCAACTTTTTATTCGAGATGCTACCACTAAATTTGACAGAGAAAGATATTGAAGGATATCAGAAAAACTGGATAAATTTTGCAATGGTGGCAAAAGACCTAGATTAGTGAAGAAAACGTGGTATCAAAATCAAAAGGAAGGTGGATTAGGAATCCCCAAATTATTTAATTATTACTGTGCGTATGGTATCCGGATAGTGGTAAAAATACTTAAAGGTGAAGATAATTATTGGAGAGATTTAGAGTTAAGGGATATAGAAATTTGGATCAAGGTGGTTTTAGATAAAGCAAATTTAAAATGTGTAAGTAGAAGTTATTGGTTAAAGGATTAAGTAAAATGTGGAATAAATTTGTTAAAATTTTAATTCGGATATAATCTTTTGGGGAGACAACTGAATTTGGCCAATTAAAAATAATATAAAACGTAATGAAGTGATTAAAGAGGAAAATATAGAAATTATTAGAGATTGGATAAAAGTTATGGAAATGAAAGGAGGAATAAAGAAATTATTGAAAAATTAGGGTTAAGTTGGTTTGAAAAATACAGATAGAAAATGGACAAAAAACTAAAGGAAAATTATTTAATGGAATATTAACTGAAGAGATAAAATTAGAAGCTGGTACGAGACAAGGATGTCCCTGTCCCCAACATTATTTTTATTGGCTATGGAAATATTGACAAAATGATAGAAAAGATGAAGAATTAGAAGGATATAAGGGTATAAGATAAATTTGTATGGATGATACTTTAATTATTTTGAAAATGTAGAGAAAGATTTGAAAAAGATATATAAGCATTTGATAGAATTTGAGGAAATGACAGGATTGAAAGTAAATTGGTCAAAGTCAGAATTATTGATGGATAGTAATGGTAATGAGTCTGAGAATATGCAAGAGCAATTTGGGATAAGGATTAAAAACACATTGAAATATTTGGGTATAGTGCTTTCACTTAAGGTTAAAGAATTGAAAAAACTTAATTATGATGTGGTGATTAACGAAATTGAGAAGAAGATAGATAAATATAAAATTTTAAAGTTGTCTTGGTTTGGTAGAATTGCAATGTGTAAGATGATGTTGCTGCCCAAGTTCAACTTTTTATTCGAGATGCTACCACTAAATTTGACAGAGAAAGATATTGAAGGATATCAGAAAAAACTGGATAAATTTTGCAATGGTGGCAAAAGACCAAGATTAGTGAAGAAAATGTGGTATCAAAATCAAAAGGAAGGTGGATTAGGAATCCCCAAATTACTTAATTATTACTGTGCGTATGGTATCCGGATAGTGGTAAAAATACTTAAAGGTGAAGATAATTATTGGAGAGATTTAGAGTTAAGGGATATAGAGAAATTTGGATCAAGGTGGTTTTTAGATAAAGCAAATTTAAAATGTGTAAGTAGAAGTTATTGGTTAAAGGGATTAAGTAAAATGTGGAATAAATTTGTTAAAATTTTAATTCCGGATATAATCTTTTTGGGGGAGACAATTGGAATTTGGCCGATTAAAAATAATATAAACGAAATGAAGTGATTAAAGAGGAAAATATAGAAATTATTAGAGATTGGATAAAAGTTATGGGAAATGAAAGGAGGAATAAAGAAATTATTGAAAAATTAGGGTTAAGTTGGTTTGAAAAAATACAGATAGAAAAATGGACAAAAAAACTAAAGGAAAATTATTTAATTATTACTGTGCGTATGGTATCCGGATAGTGGTAAAAATATTAAAGGTGAAGACTATTGGAGAGATTTAGAGTTAAGGGATATAGAAATTTGGATCAAAGTGGTTTTTAGATAAAGCAAATTTAAAATGTGTAAGTAGAAGTTATTGGTTAAAGGGATTAAGTAAAATGTGGAATAAATTTGTTAAAATTTTAATTCCGGATATAATCTTTTTGGGGGAGACAATTGGAATTTGGCCAATTAAAAATAATATAAGCGTAATGAAGTGATTAAAGAGGAAAATATAGAAATTATTAGAGATTGGATAAAAGTTATGGGAAATGAAAGGAGGAATAAAGAAATTATTGAAAAATTAGGGTTAAGTTGGTTTGAAAAAATACAGATAGAAAAATGGACAAAAAAACTAAAGGAAAATTATTCGATAAATAGATGTGAAACTGAATTTGAATATTTAGTATCTCGGATTATGAAAGATGAAATTGGGCTAAAGGGACTCGTTAGTAGGGTTTATAAGATTATAAATTCTGATGAAAAATTACAAAGAGTGATGAGGACAAATTGGGAAAAAGATCTTAATATTGAAATACCAGAGTCAGATTGGAATGTGAATTGGAAGAGTAGAATTATGAGAACTTTATCTATAAGGATTAAAGAGCACAATTATAAAGTTGTTTGGAAATGGTATTTGACTCCAGTAAGATTGTCACAAATGGATAAAAAAACTAGTAAAAAATGTTGGAGATGTGAGATGGAATTGGGGACTTATGAACATATGTGGTATAATTGTGATAAGGTTAAAAAGTTTTGGCAACAATTGGAGAAAATGATATTTGAAATGATGGGGAAAGTAATAACATTGAGAGTGGAAAGTATATTATTGTTGGTAATTAAGGAAATAGAATAAACAAAATATGAAAAGAATTGATTAGAATTATGATTATAATAGGTAGAATTATAATAGCTAGATATTGGAAACTAGATGTGATTTTTAGAATAGAAGAGTGGAATTCTGAAATGTGGAAATTAGCTTTAAATGATAAAATGACATGTGATATTAAAATTAGAAGTGGTGTGTATAAAGAAGATATTTTCTGGAAGACTTGGAAACCATTTGTGGACTTTGCGCTTGGAACATTGGACGCTTCAGTACCTGTACCTCGAGAACGTGGATTTTGGCAATCATGAGGATATATCCGAAGACCCAAATCTTCCTTTTATGTATAGCACAAGGGTGTAATAATGTATTTTTTTTGTTTGTTTGTTGTAAAAAAAGTAATTAAAAAAAAAAAAAAAAAGAAACTGCTAGGTTGGCAGAAGCTGGGACAAGTAACGGGAGCTCATTAGGGATTTGAACCACCGAGCTGTTACTGTAATTGATTATTAGTTCAGGAATTTCTTACGATCAATCGTCTTCTTGAACATTTAGGTCTTCTCTTGAGAACCCCAACACATATTTGATGCCCAATAAAACTAAGATGCGACAAGCATCACTAAGCAGTTTGAAAATGAAACTGTACGGTGTTATTTTTATGAGCATTTTTCAGCCTACAGTGCATTTTATGGTCCTCAAAGTTCCAAGATAAATTGTTCCACACTTCATCATTGGTATACAGTACTAACACTCACAGATCTATTAAATATATACATTAAAAAGCTTAACTGCAACACAAATCTCCAATCTAAATAACAGATATTAGACCAAGAAGTTGAAAGATATACTAGAAGGGCTGGAAAGCACTGTGAAAGCGGTATGTAAGTCTAAGTCGAGGTCGTCCCCAAGGCGCCTCACTTGTGGGGTGCCGCAGGGGTCGATTCTCTCGCCCCTTCTGTTTAACATCTACATGAAACCGCTGGGTGAGATCATCAGTGGTTTCGGTGTGAAGTATCAGCTGTATGCGGATGATACTCAGCTGTACTTTTCTACACCGAACCACTAGCGAAGCTATATCAAGTGCTGTCCCGGTGTCTGGAGGCCGTACGGGGCTGGATGGGGAGAAACAGGCTCAAGCTCAATCCCGCCAAGACAGAGTGGCTGTGGATGCCGGCATCCCGGTACAGTCAGCTAAATCCGTGGCTGAACATCGGTGGCGAGTCATTGGCCCCGATGGAGAGGGTCCGCAACTTAGGCGTCCTCCTGGATGAGCGGCTGTCTCTAGAAGAGCATTTGGCCGTCTCCAGGAGAGCGTTCACCAGGTTCGCCTGACGCCAGTTGCCCCTTTCTGGACGGGATGCCTATCCACGGTTACTCACGCTCGTGACGTCTCGCCTGGATTACTGCAATGCTCTCTACATGGGGCTCCCTTGAGGGCATCCGGAGGCTACAGTTAGTCAGAATGCAGCTGCGGCGGGTGATAGATAGAGCCTCGTGGCTCCCATATGACACCTATCCTGCGCAGACTGCACTGGCTTCCTGTGGCCTTCGGGTGCGCTTCAAGGTTTTGGTGACCACCTTTAAAGCGCTCCATGGCATTGGGCGGGTTATTCTGGGACCGCCTACTGCGACCGAATACCTCCCACCGTCCGTGCGCTCTCACAGAGGGTCTCCTCAGGGTGCCGTCAGCGAGGCAATGTCGGCTGGCGAGGGCCAGGAACCTTCTCTGTGGGGCTCCCACCCTCTGGAACGATCTACCCCGGACTTCGTCAGCTTTGGACCTTGGACCTTCCATGCTTAAAACATACTGATTTAATTGTGCAGGACTGAGCTAGATTTTAAATTTTGGGTTTTAAATTGGGTTTTATTTCTATTTTTAATTGGACGGGCTTTAGAATAAGTTTTTTAAATGTTTTATATTGTATTTATATTCTATTTATCTGTTTTTAGTGCCTGTAAACCGCCCTGAGTCCCTTGGGAGATAGGGCGGTATATAAATACGATTAAATAAATAAATAAATAAATAAATAAGTGTGATTACTATTGCTAAGATAGAATAGAGAGAAACTCCAAAAGGCTTTCTGAGATTTTTCCATCCTACCCTACAACAATAAAAAGAATCCACGCTGCTTGGCCAACCTCAGAGAGCTGACTGAAACAAAGCTTGAAATGAGTTTAGCCCAGGGGTCTCCAAACTTGGCAACTTTTAAGACTTGTGGACTTCAACACCTGTGGTCGGGGGCACCTAGACTCCATTTTCGACTGCAACAGCCTCCTGCAGCCCTCTGCCAGCGAAAACAGGAGGGCAGCATGCTGCCCGAGCTCCGTTTTCACTGGCAGAGGCTCTGCGGGCCAGTCCTTCGCTGTTTCCAGGGCAATCTGCGCTGTTCCCACAGGCCAGTTCTAAGCATCCCATGGGCCAGATCTGGCCCGCCGGCCTTGAATTTGACACCCTTGTTCTAGACTAATCCTTGCTCAAGCAGGAAACTCTATACTATTCCAGAAAAATGGCTGTCCAGTCTCTTCTTAAAAGAGACCAGTGAAAGAGCACCCACAACTTTTGAAGGCAAGATGTTCCACCGGTTGATTGTTCTGTCAGGAAATTTCTCCTTACTTCTAGGTTACTTCTCTGCTTGGTTAATTTCTATCTATTGCCTCTTGTCTTTGGACAATAAGTTGACTACTTCGTCTTTATGGCAGCCTTACTACAAGGCAGATACTTTTATCTATTCAGTGTCAAAACAGCAGTAAATTGTCAACAATTAGGAAAATATTCTATGATATCTCATCAGCTTCTCATCAAAATATACGTTGCATCCATTCATCAGAGCTTTAACTTCATTCTTCGATTGCAGAGTCTCTTTTTTTGTTTTTAGCAGTTCTACAAAGAATCGCTTTGATGTTTGAAACCTTAATCCTTACAGGTTTTAATTATACTTGACAATCTTGCTGAACAAAATGTGAATGATGACATAATAGCCTTATTGAGATAAAACACTGAAGAGACAAGTCTTTTTTCTTAACCATTTTTTTATTTTTTTTATTTGAACCTACATAAAAAAGATAAAGGAAAATTTATTTTATTTTATTTATTTATTTTATTTGATTTTTATACCGCCCTTCTCCCGAAGGACTCAGGGCGGTGTACAGGCATAATAAAACCGACAATACAATATACAGGTTTAAAATACGATTTAAAAAACTTATTAAATTAGCCCAGCAATTAAAATTTACCATACTAAAAAACCCCCTTAAAATTAATAAATTCAACATTTAAAAACCCAATTTAAGCCAGTGCTGAATAAAAGATGAGTCTTGAGTTGAAGAAATGTCCGAAGGTCAGGTATTTGGCGTAGACCCGGGGAAGCTCGTTCCAGAGTGTGGGGCCCCACAGAAGGCCCTTCCTGGGGCCGCCAGCCGACATTGTTTGGCGGGCGGCACCCTGAGAAGTCCCTCTCTATGGGGCGTACGGGTCGGTGGGGCGTGTGGTAACAGCAGGCGGTCCCGTAAGTACCCAGGTCCTAAGCCATGGGCGCTTTAAAGGTCATAACCAACACCTTAAAGTGCACCCGGAAGGCCACAGGCAGCCAGTGCAGTCTGCGCAGGAGCGGTGTTACATGGGAGCTACGCGTGGCTCCTCTATAACCCGCGCAGCTGCATTCTGGACTAACTGAAGCCTCCGGCGCACTTCAAGGGAGCCCCATGTAGAGAGCATTACAGTAATCCAAGCGAGAGGTAGCGGCGCATGAGTGACTGTGCATAAGGCATCCCGATCAAGGAAGGCGCAACTGCGAACCAGGCGAACCTGGTGGAAGGCCCTCCTGGAGACGGCCGTCAAATGATCTTCAAAGCGACAGCCGGTCATCCAGGAGGACACCCAAGTTGCGCACCCTATCCTTTGGGGCCAGTAACTCGCCTCCAACAGCCAGCCGCGGCTGCAGCTGACTGAATCGGTGCCGGCATCCACAGCCACTCCGTCTTGGAGGATTAAGCTTGAGCCTGTTTCTCCCCATCCAGACCCGTACAGCCTCCAAACACCGGGACAGCACTTCAACAACTTCATTGGGGTGGTCCGGGGTGGAAAAATACAGCTGAGTATCGTCAGCGTACTGCTGGTATCTCACCCGAAACCACTGATGATCTCACCCAGCGGCTTCATGTAGATGTTGAACAGCAGGCGAGAGAATCGACCCCTGTGGGACCCCACAAGTGAGGCCCTCGCGGTCGACCTCTGCCCCCTGTCAACACCGTCTGCGACCGGTCGGAGAGATAGGAGGAGAACCACCGATATACGGTGCCTCCACTCCCAATCCTCCAACCGCGCAGCAGGATACCATGATCGATGGTATCGAAGCCGCTGAGAGGTCTAATAGGACCAGGGCAGAGGAATATCCCTGGCCCTGGCCCTCCAGAGATCATCCACCAATGCGACCAAAGCTGTCTCCGTGCTGTATCCGGGTCAGAAGCCGGATTGGAACGGGTCTAGATAGACATCTTCATCCAGGTGTTGGGGCAGCTGTCGCGCCACGGCACTCTCTACAACCTTCGCAACAAAGCGAAGGTTGGAGACTGGACGATAATTACCCAAAATAGCTGGGTCCAATGAGGGCTTCTTAAGGAGGGTCTCACCACCGCCTCTTTCAAGGCGGCAGGAAAACCCCATCCAACAAAGCGTTGATAATCCTCTGGAGCCAGCCTCGTGTCACCGCCTGAGTGGCCAGTACCAGCCAGGAAGGGCACGGGTCCAGTAAACATGTCGTGCGTGAAGCCTCCCAACAACCTGTCCACGTCCTCGGGAGCCACAGGGTCAAACTCATCCCAAATGTGCTCAACAAGGCGTGCCTCCTCTCCCTCGCTTGGATCATCCCAATTCGGTCCAGACCGTCCCTCAGCTGAGCGATTTTATCGTATAGATAACCACTAAACTCCTCGGCTCGTCCCTGCAAGGGTCATCCCGCACCTCCTGATGTAGGAGAGGCGGGTCACCAAACAGGGCGGCCGGGCGGTTATCTGCCGATGCAATGAGGGTGGAGGCGTGGCGCCTCGCTTCCCTCATTGCCACTAGGTAGGTCCTAGAATAGGTCCTAACTAGTGTCCGATCAGCTTCGAGCGACTGGACCTCCAGGTGCTCTCTAGGCGTCTTCTCCGGCGTTTCATCTCCCTCAGCCTCGGAGAACCAAGGGGCCGACGAGATCTGCGCCGGGTCAGAGGCCGCAAAGGCGCGACACGGTCCAGGGCTGGCCGCGCCTGTTCCCAGGCCACGACCAGTTCCTCAGTCGTGCCGTGGGCCAGATCCTCAGGAATGGCCCAAGCTCCGTCTGGAACCTCTCAGGGTCCATCAGGCGCCTGGGACGGAACCACCGTATAGGTTCCGTCTCCCTGCGTGGTGAATGGCGGTTCGGAAGTCTAGGCGAAGGAGAAAATGATCCGACCATGACATTGGTTCTGTTACTAAATCATCTAATACCAGATCATTTAACCACTGTCCAGAGATATAAATCAGGTCCAGCATGCCTCCCCCTGTGTGCGTAGGGCCATCATTTACTCGAATCAGGTCCAAGGCCGTCATGGAAGCCTGGAACTCCCGAGCTGCCGTCGATGACAAGCCAACTGATGGCAAGTTGAAATCCCCCATGACTATAAGTTTGGGGGTCTCAACCGCCACAGCAGCCAGTACCTCCAACAGCTCGGGCAGGGCTGTGGTCACGCAGCAAGGAGCCAGGTACGCGATCACCAAGCCCAACTGATTCCTATAGCCCCAACGCACACAGAGGGATTCGCAGCCGGCAATCTGAGGAACAGTGGTCTCCCTCGGCTCTAGATCTTCCTTAATAACAACCGCCACCCCCCCCTACCTTGGACCCTCGGCTGATGAAATGCTCGGAAGCCTGGAGGGCACATCTCAACAAGGGGGACCCCCTCAGGGCCCAACCAGGTCTCCGTAATGCCCATGAGGTCCATGGACCCCCTGAATAAGATCACAAATCAGGGAGCCTTATTAACCACGGACCGGGCATTACATAACATCAGCCGAAGATCCAAGCTCTGAGGATCATGGCCACCGAGGCAGGTGGGGACTGAGGGCGGAGCACGTGATCGCTCTCAGACATCGAACACGTGCCCCATAACTCGATCGGCCCCTCCCCGCCATATCTGCCTCTCCCACTTACCGTACAGATCGAACAACCCTCTAAACCTGGAACGCCCTCCCCCCCTGCCTTCAGACAAGATGGCGTAAAGTCGCGAACTAGCACAGGGGCTGGATCCCTCCCCGACGGGTCCTCCCCCCCACCCCTCCCAACCCCCCCCCCCCCTCAAAACCCCCTATTTAAAAAACTATTTAAAAAACCCCACAAATTCTTCTTGGCCGCATGCCACCTCTCTGGGTCCCAAGACCCAAAAATGATGGAATGGAAGTTGTACATACACAGGAATATGAAATAATGCTGATTAAAGGCAGAAAGCATGGAGGGGAAAACTGGTTGAATCTAATCTTGTGGGTTTGAAGGCATACAATAGTGAAGACTTGTATCTTCTCCAGTTGTAATAAACAATGGCAAAAGATTATCTAAGCATTTCCTGTTCTCTTTTAAGGCAATTAAACAGATCAAACACATAGTTTAAACAGCAATATCCTTTTAGCCAGCCAGAGAGTTTTGATTTACAATACTGCTTTCTCTTCCTGAAGCAAATACTAATGCAATAGATTCAGAAGCAGCATTGCAAAAAACCTCAAACAACACCAACCTTAGCGGCAAATCAAACAGGCTTCAGGAAATGTAAGGAAGGGACTTTGAACAACTCAAACATTCAAAATGGATCTTTTGTAAAAATGCTTTCATATGAAAAATAAAATAATTTTTCATATAAAACGGGAAAAAAATGTGATTTACTTCTGGACAGTCAAATATAGAAGCTACACAAATGCAACCAGCTCATTTGATGGCGCACAGTGGTTCATATGGTTAGAACGCTAAGCAGGAGGTTAGCAAGCTCAAGTTTGAGACCTGAGAGCTGCCATGGGGCAGGGATGAGCTCTGGTCCTTCACTCCAGCTCCTGCCAGAGACATGAAAGGAGCCCCCAACTGGACATCCGTAGGACAACGGGTGAAGTCACTGGATAATCCTTTCAACCCGGATATGCCTCAGTACTTCTGACTAAAGTGCAAAATTTGATGCATCCAGATAAGAACAATTTGACTGAAGTGGAGGCCCACACCATGGTTTGTGCAACTGCACAATCCACAAACTTTGTGGAGCTCAAGCTCCAATTCACTAACCCTGCACTACATCCGAGGAAGAGTTGACCTGAGTACAATAATTACCATCAAAGAGGGTCTACAAAAGATATTTTCCATCTTTCTTCTGCCAGTATAGCCACATTTTTTGCCAAATAAGAACAACTCCCTGCACATAGTTCATGATTTCTAATTAAATCATAGTTCATGGTTTAATTCTTTGTTTTGAGAGGCCTTAGAACAGTTACATGAAGCAGAATTTTTCATCAATTAAAACTAATGAGGTCTTGCAATCTAATTGTGTGAAGGAGGTCCATGAAAAAGTAATAAGATTTCTGTCTTTCATATAATGGCATGTGGGGGTTGACGTTGGGAGATAGGAGGAAGAGCAACAGTCTAATAAACAAAATTTACTACAAAGGAGAGTAAAGCAACGGAGAGGAGAGTTTCAGACTTGCAAGATGATCTATCCCAGAGGGAAAGAATCAAGATCAAGTGTTAGTACTACTTTCCTGACAGTTAGAACAATTAATCAATGGAACAACTTGCCTGCAGAAATTGTGGGTACTCTGGAGGTTTTTAAAGGTAGAGATAAAGGTTCCCCTCGCACATATGGGCTAGTCGTTCCTGACTCTAGGGGGCAGTGCTCATCTCTGTTTCAAAACCAAAGAGCCAGCACTGTCTAAAGATGTCTCCGTGGTCATATGGCCGGCATGACTAAACACCAAAGGCGCACGGAACGCTGTTACCTTCCCACCAAAGGTGTTCCCTATTTTTCTACTTGCATTTTTTACGTGCTTTTGAACTGCTAGGTTAGCAGAAGCTGGGACAAGTAATGGGAGCTCACCCCGTTACACAGCACTAGGGATTCGAACTGCTGACCTTTCGATCGACAAGCTCAGAGTCTTAGCCACTGAGCCACCGCGTCCCCTGGAGGTTTTTGAGAAGAAACAGTTTTGCATACAATTGTTCAATATTAAGCCCACCACCTTAAATGAAACTGACCCCTGCTATGCTAAGGCATTAAAATCTTTTCTAAGCAAGTATTCGCTTAGAAATACTTGCCAGGTATGTAATTTTCAAAATACATAGCCCCATGGGTGTCAAACTCATGTCATCATGCTAAACCGGGCATGGGCCTGGCCAGCACGTGACGCATCTGTCCCACGAGCCGGGAGTTTGACAGCCCTGACATAGCCAGAACAGTCTTTGACAGCTACTGCCTCAACATATCTGCAGCATTCCAGATTGGAAAAAGGTGAAATATTGATTGGCTGAATCTCATGAGTTGCAAGGCTGAAAGGGGGGGGGGGAAGTGATGTATAACTGTTTTTCACACTTACGACCATTGCAGCAGCCCCATGGTCATGTGATCAAAATTCAGATGCTTGGCAACTGGTTCATACTTATGACCAGTGTTGTGTCCCAAGGTCATCTGATCACCTTTTGCAATTTTTTGACAAGCAAAGACAATGGGGAAGCCATATTCACCTAACATGTTACTAACTTATCCACTGCAGTGATTCACTTAACAACTGTGGCTAGAAAGGTCGTAAAATCGGGCAAAACTCACTTAACAGATATCTCACTTAACAACAGAAATTTTGAGCTCAATTGTGGTCCTAAGTCAAGGACTACCTGTGAAGTCCTCAACCTATGACCACAACTGAGCCCAAAATTTCTGTTCCTAAGCAAGGCCGTTGTTAAATCAGTGGCAGCACCTTTTACAACCTTTTTGCCATGGTTATTAAGCAAATCACTGCAGTTGTTAAGTGAATTGTGTTGTTGTTAAGCAAATCTGGCTTCCCCCTTTGACTCTGCTTGTCGGAAGTGAGCTGTGAAGGTCACAAATAGTGATCACATTATCCCAGGACCCTGCAACTGTCATAACTACATGCCAGTTGCCAAGTGCCTTAATTCTGATTACATGACCATGGGGATGCTTCAGTGGCTGTAAGTGTGAGAACCAGTCATAAGTCACATTTTTCAATGGTGGTGTAACTTCGAACAGTCACTGAATGAGGCCTACCTGTACATTATCTGAACTTAGGTTGCAATCTGATACACATTTCTTGGAAGTTTCTGAAGACACAGGTAGAGGTTTGCATTAGAATCTGTCAACTTAATGGTTAAGTAGCAGGTGTGGAATTAATTAACAGTTATTATGCAAAATATTCTAATTATTTTATATATTAGGCTTAACCTGTTAGCCAATTTAAAAGCATTTGGAAACCAAGGCACGGAATTTTTTTTAAAAAACTTCTCGTTCTTGTTCTCTTTGCTTATGAGTTGGAAAGAAATTACGTCTAGTATTCTCAAGAATTGTGACCCATATAAAAGAAGGAACGGAACTTCGGAGAATAGCTTAATTACGATGCCTACGCTGGCTGTGGGGAAATGAACGGTAGATTTCCCTCATGATGAGAAAAGAGACATCAAAAAGAACAAGTGATACACAGAACAAGAGCACCATAATTTCCTGAAACAAGCAAAGCAATAATAGTGGAAAGCTGTTCTTCCCTTCTAGGCTTCCTCTACTCTTATAAAACGGTCTGTGTCTGTTTCACGAACAGCATAAGAAAAACAAAAGCAGAGATGGAAAATTAGAGGGGAGGGAGGGAAAGAGAATAGCTAATCTACATAAATGCAGAAAAGTTCAGCAATGAAATGAAGCCACCCATCTTCATAATTCAAATGTCTTGTCCTGTGCACTCTTTCCAACAATGCAATTATCCAAATTGTTGTTGTTAGTTGCGAAGTCGTGTCCAACCCATCATGACCCCATGGACAGCGTTTCTCCAGGCCTTCCTGTCCTCTACCATCTTCTGGAGCCCATTTAAGCTCACGCCTACTGCTTCAGTGACTCTATCCAGCCACCGCGTTCTCTGCCTTCCCCTTCTCCTTTTGCCCTCAAACTTTCCCAGCTTTAGGCTCTTCTCCAGTGAGTCCGTCCTTCTCATTAGGTGGCCAAAGGATTTGAGTTTCATCTTCAGGATCTGGCCTTCTAAAGAGCAGTCAGGGTTGATCTCCTTTAGGACTGACCGGTTTGATCGCCTTGCAGTCCAAGGGACTCGCAGGAGTCTTCTCCAGCACCATAGTTCAAAGGCCTCAATTCTTTGGCGCTCAGCCTTTTTTTATGGTCCAACTTCCACAGCCATACGTTGCAACTGGGAAAACCATAACCTTGACTATATGCACTTTTATCCAAATTACCAGTGAACAAGAAATTAGTATCACATTAAAGTCTATTGGTAGGAAAGGAATCAATCCAGTAGACATGTTCTATATGAGAGGTCCTTGGTGCTCTCGGAGCATGGTTTTCTTGCAGATATTTCGTTATCCAACTAGGTAGGATCATCAGTGCTAGTAGGGAGTAGCTGGGAACACAGCCTTTCAATGGCTTGAGGGCAATCATACCCTACCCCTCAATCCAGACAACTAAACCAAACACATGGTCTCTCTCATTCTCTCAAATAGGAGCTGCTTCTGCAGAGCTAATCAGAAAAAATCTAGGGCACGTCCCCAATGGCCAACTCGCTATGGCCAACTTGCCTTGGCCAAGTCACTGAGGAACAATTCAACGCTGTATTAATGCTTTCATTCAGTTACTTTTATTATTATGGGTGACCACGTTTTCATCGAAATTATTGTAATTCTTGTAATTTCTGGATTGACTTTCTTTATTTTGTTATTACTGGCCACAGTTCCATTGAAATGAATTTAACTTTTGCATTTGTTGAATTGCCCTGCAGCGAGTTGGCCGTGGTGAGTTGTCCCATTCTGAACCAGAAAAATGCAAGTGGCATAAGTAGGAAGAGAAGATTTATCCATTTCTCTCTCATTGTAAAAGGATTCCATACCTAAGTTTTCTTGTGAGAAAAGCCTTGTCTGGCACCAATGGAATGAAAAATGCAGGAAGACTGATGCCTTGAATTGGTCCCTTCTGATTTAAGAGAAATTCATACAACTACACTGACAAGTTAAGAGCATCGACAGAATGACTCCACGCAGAGTTATGCATCTGGTTCAGCAATTACCCAGCTGTAATCATCCACGCTGAATACTCTCTGGAATAACTTTCTGTACATTTTCAATTTGTCGGTTTAACTGTGTGAATTGTTCCATTCGTTATTCCCGAGTCATACTCCTGCTTTTCCCTTTACCCGCTTTAATACATGACAAAACCACCTCACACAAATGAAAGTTCGGCAGCTACGCCATAGTTACCCAGATGATTTTTCTGTAATGGGAATCATAGAAGCAGGCTGTTCTTTGTGATGCTTCAGCCCATCTGATGCTCAATGAAACATGAAATATCAACTCTGCATGTAAGATCCTTAAGAAGGAGAAAGGATCAGAGCGTTCTTGAAACATGGGAAATAATGGTAGAGTGATTTCTGTAGAGCAGTGTTTCTCAACCTCTGCAACTTTAAGAAGTATGGGCTTCGTGTCCCAGAATTCCCTAGCCAGCATATATTGATTGAGGAATTCTGGGAGTTGAAGTCCACACGTCTTAAAGTTCCAAAGACTGAGAAATACGGCTATAAAGAGAGTCCTGCGACTGGATTCTAATGCATGCATCTTATTGGTTGTTCCTAGGGCATGTCAAATTTTTCAACTTTCAATTTCCAAACATTAAAAAGGTAAAGGTTTCCCCTTGCACATATGTGCTAGTCGTTCCTGACTCTAGGGGGCGGTGCTCATCTCCATTTCTAAGCCGAAGAGACAGCACTTCTCTGATGACATTTCCGTGGTCATGTGGCTGGCATGATTGAACACCGAAGGCATATAGAATGCTGTTCCTTCCCACTAAAGCAGTGCTTCTCAAATAGTGGGGCGCGCCCCCCAGGGGGGGTGCGAGGCTCCGTAAAGGGGGGCGCGTTTGACCTCGGCAAACACTGTCATAAACAAGCTAAGATACTATTTACAGTCGCGCGGGGGGCGCGAAAAATGTTTTCTTCTTCCTAGGGGGGCATGACAGAAAATAATTGAGAAGCACTGCACTAAAGGTAGTCTCTATTTTTCTACTTGCATTTTTACATGCTTTCGGACTGCTAGGTTGGCAGAAGCTGGGGCAAGTAACAGGAGCTCACTCTGTTATGGAGTGCTAGGGATTCGAACCATCGAACTGCGAACCTTTCTGATCGACAAGTTCAGCGTCTTAGCCACTGAGCCAAGGCGTCCCCTTTCCAAACATTAGGGATACTCAAAAGTTGTGACATGCCTTGGGGATTGTAAAGATATTTTGCTTACTTTAATATAATTTAGGTGTGCTTGGTAAGTAACTCCATTAATACCATAACTCTTTAATATTTTGTTTGTTTCATCAGACATATCCAATCTAAGACCCCCAACTTCATGCCATGCATCTTCTCTCAATTCATAAACATGATATGCCCCAAGCATTATGGGATTTATCCCAGATGGAGATTTGTCCCACCTTTGCAGAGCTGAAATATGTGTGAAAACAATCTCTCATGTGTACAACTTAAGAAATATTTAATTATTGGACAAACTCTTAAAAATAGTCCTTTGTAGCACTAAATCTGGATGTTCTTTAAAACAGGGGACTCCAATCCAGCAAAGCTGGCTGAGGAATTCTGGGAGTTGAAGTCCACAAGTCTTAAAGTGGCCAAGGTTGGAGACCCTTGCTTTAAAATATAAGGACAGTTTTCATGATTACTTTCACCTAACTGGAGTAGAGCTATAGCAGAACAGTGCATAACCATGAGTTCTTTATCCAATTTTAGGTATGAAATTACTCTGACTAAACTGGGATGCTCACTGGAGAAAGCAATTATGCTGGGAAAAGTTAGCAGTTAAAGGAAACCAGGCTGTCAGAGAACACAATGGCTGGATACCATCAAAGCTGACACCAGCCAGAGAATAGAAAACTCAAAGAAGCAGGCAAGACTGGACGATGTGGAAAGATTTGGCCCATAGTATCACCAAGAGTCAAACATAACTGAATGGATAATATCCTCAAATGAAGATGCAGTTTTTCTTGGCATGGCACCAAGGGATAATAATGGGATTGCCTTGATTTTGGTATAATGCAATGTGTACAGAGGTGGGTTTCAGCAGGTTCTGACCAGTTCTGGAGAACCGGTAGTGGAAATTTTGAGTAGTTTGGAGAACCGGTAGTAAACATTCTGACTGGCCCTGCCCCAATCTATTCCCTGCCTCCCAAGTCCCAGCTGATCGGGAGGGAATGGAGATTTTGCAGTAACCTTCCCCTGGATTGGGGAGGGAATGGAGATTTTACAGTATCCTTCCCCTGCCATGCCCACCAAGCCACGCCCACCAAGCCATGCCATGCCATGCCATGCCACGCCCACCAAGCCACCCCCATAGAACCGGTAGTAAAAAAAATTGAAACCCACCACTGAATGTGTGAATCCAGCTACTATGGTTTGTAAAACATCATTTATGACTTAATGCATTGTGAGAACCAGTTAACCATGATTTACGCTTAAATCTGTATGTATAATTGCAGTCTTTTTGCCTTCAACTTGGAAAAATGGCAAAATACGATTCAGAAAGCCTATTGTGCTTAATTAGAACTTCCATTGTGTTTGAACAATGGTTGATCAAAACTCAAACATATAGTTCAAACAAAGCATTATATTACACTTCTAACTACACCTCCTACTCTATATGGCTTGCGGAGATGCAGAAACAGTAGCAGGTTAACTTTGATCAAATTCTTATTTTTAACGGGGAAGGGGAGGTTTGCATCTGTAAATCTGCCATAGAGCGAATGACACTAATTCAGTGAAATACAGTTTTGTAAAAAGACATACTGTATATAGATTTGCCTCCTTTAAAAAAAAAAGCACAAATGTTATTGTTCCTTATTTGATTTATATGGGCGCCTCTCCAACTGGATTTTAAGGCAACATAGCAGATTTTGGAGCAAGGTATAAAATACTTTAGAAGCACAACCTACCCTCCCACGCAGAAGATAGCAAAAGCCACCTGAGCATTTTGCTTTATGAACAAAACAAAAAAAACATGTCTAAGAACAAGCAACTCCTTTGTCTTGTTAAAGTCTCATAATATTTCCAACTGCTGGTTGTGTTACTTTGTGTAATTCTAGTCTCTAGAGCATTATAAAGTACTCATGATTAAATTTACACACAGCTCATCTTCCAAGTTTCATTGCCAACGCTAGATTCTGAGTGTGTTTGCACTCAGTGTGTAGGCTAAATTGGCAGATGTTTTCTAAATAGCACGCATTTTCTAACAATGGAAAACATTCGGTGAGCACTTGCTTTGTGATTTCTAAGCAAGTAAATTGAAGGGTACAAGAAAAAGGATTAAGATTGGAGAGTTTAAAGATTTTTAGTAAAAAAAAAACACATCAGAAATAGATGAAAGTAAGAAAGTCCAAGTCTTCCATTATGATAAGTTAAGAAGCCTTGGGCCAGTGGTGGAATTCAAAATTTTTTACTACCAGTGCTGTGGGCCTGGCTTAGTGGGTGTGGTGTGGTTGGTGGGTGTGGCTTGATGGGCATGGCAAGGGAAGGATACTGCAAAATCTCCATTTCCACCCCACTCTGGGGCCAACCAGAAGTGGTATTTGCTGATTCTCCAAATTATTCAAAATTTCTGCTACCAGTTCTCCAGAACCTGTCAGAACCTGTTGAATAGCATCCCTGCCTTGGGCACATCCTAATACATTACTTTTACTTCTTTTTTTAACCCACTCATTCTATCTGCAGACCTCTCTTTTTATACTCCTATCAAATTTGGTTATGGAGGGATCCTAAAGGAGAGCAAGTTGATCTTTTGCCAGTTTTCTATTAAGATTGCAGTGGATTAAGTAATCAAGAAGGATCCTAGGCACAACAATAAATAAAACTGGTCCTGCCAAGCAAAATTCTAATGTATTCTCCCCACTATCCAACAGCATTCGAAGTCCAGGAAAAATTGAAACTGGTTTTGCAGAAATATCATATCCACAGGGTCCTATTTTATGGATGCATAAAAACTGATACAAGCAACTTCTATCAAAGCAATTCTGACAAATTTATTTCAAAGAAGAAAGTTTATTCAGTTCCTTTGAGTATGTGAGTGGATTAATACTGATGTTAGTTGTTTGGATTGTTAGCTTGTTTATTTCTATTGCCGTATTTTTATGTATTGGTTGTGTTTACATTATTTTTACATAGTAGGCCACCCAGCATCACGATAGAGTTGGGTTCTGCCAAAGTTCACCTAAATGGATAAATAAACATGCACTATCATTTTCACCCTAGCAAATCTCCATGACTCCAAGTCACACCACCATAATTCAGCTGCCAAATTTTGGAGGAGGAATTAGCATAAAATTGAATGTGTTTGCTTTCCAATTCCTAGTCCTAGTCGTCTCCTTAAATTTAAAAGAAAAAAAGAACTGGTGGGGAATTCCTTCCCCCTAATTTATTGAGATTTCTTGAATGATCTACAATTATTTGGGGCAAACCAACAATCATAAATCATGGCTTATAAAATATAGTGTTTATACTCATACAGTATGCTAAGGCAGCATGAACCAGCATGGCTAAGCACAAATCAAGGGTCTGTCTAACCAACATCTTCCATAAAAAGAACATACTACATGTGTTTGGAACACAAAGGTAAACTTCAAGTCCGGAGAAAAGCTTATTTACCTTAAATGCTACAAAACAGTGTAGACAAAGGAGAAGCATCACGAAGGCCAGGATCAGGGTAGCGAAATTCCTCAGATCCCAGATTGATTCAACCAGAGGAATACTCCCAACCTGCCAATCGTAGCACAGCGTAATCGGGGCTAGTAGAAGCCAGGCGTTGAAGGCCAGGAGGTAGGAATAAGTAAGAAACCTGCAAAAAGAAACACAAAATTAAACAATCTGCATGTTTCTTCAAAGGACAAAATTTCAATAGGACTACGCAATGCTTCAGATTCAACCCCCAAAACCTGATTTCAAGTATGCACTGCCTGATCCAGAAATGAGGACGACGACGACACACAAATGCTTTAAAATGTTGCAAAGAGACTCTGCAGGTAGTCCTCAACTTATGACTACAATTGGGCCAGAACTTCCATCACTAGGCAAAGCAGTCATTAAGTGAGGCACACATGATTTCATGATCGTTTTGCTGCAGTCATTAAGCAAATCACATAGTCATTAGGTGTATCCATCTTCCCCCATTATCAAATGACAATCATATGATCCTGGGATGTTGCAATCATCATAAATACATTCTAGTTACCAAGATCCCAAATAGCAATCGCATGACTGTTGGGATGCAGAAATGATTAAATTCAAGGACTGGTCATAAGCCATTGTTTTCGGCGATGTCTTAACTTTGAATGGTTGCTAAATGAATGATCACAAATCGAGGACTGGCTGTATGTTCAGGATCCTGCGTGTTCTGAAACACTTTTAGGAGATTGGATCCAAAGACAGCATGGCCCTAGAGTTCAAGTTCTCAGCACATACTGGCTGAGTTCATGTTAATTGTGGATTACTGAATCAGTCCCAACAGTTGTGTTCACATGTTATGCTAAGTCAAGCACATGACAGCTTAGCATACTGTGTAGATCTACATCATGTTGAGCTTCTTGGAGAAAATACAGAGTATGCACATAAAGTGTGAAAACGAATTACTCATATATTGTCTTTCCCTAAATTTAAAATTTAAGGAATACAAAGGTCTTAAAATATGTAATTTTGATTTTTAAAAAATTAGCTGGCTAGCCTAGAGAGTAAGACTCACCACAGGGGAGATCTCAGAGAAATAATAAACAATAGATACCACAGTTACAATTAAGCAATAGAATATATTTACACAGGGGACCTCTTGTCCCATTCAGACAGGACAGGCAGTGGTGAGAGCGCCAATTCATCATAACACGTGCGTATCTTGAATTCTTTAGCAACCCAGGCCTTCCTTGGGTTCCCTCTTCCCGTTCAGCATTGGAAATGATGCCAGAACATATAAACATTGGATTATTTTTTTTATGGACTAGCTAGGCTACTTATGTTTTATATTAAAAACCAATATTATATGGTCTGGTAATACAGTATGTGCAAACTGAAGAGGAAGCAAAGATTACAATGTTAAGCCCAGCAAGATATGGCAACCATTACAGGAACCAAGAAATCAGAGAAAGTGATTAAAACTTTTAAATATAGACAACACAATGTGTGTGAAGCCAGCAAGTGTATAGGTCTGCAAATGTTCTTATCAGGGATGAAATGTAAAATTTGTTACTAATGGTTCTATGGGCGTGGCTTGGGGGTTGGTAATGTGACTGAGTGGGCATGGCCAACTTTTTTTTTTTTTTTTACTTTTAAAAGCATTCCCCTTCGGACAAAGAGGTTGTAGGAAAAATGTTTTTAAAGGCCTCTGATGATCAGGCAACTCAGCTGGGATCACCAGAGGAGCCTTTTAAAAGGTTCGGCTGAAGAGGTTGTAGAAAAAATGCTTTTAAAAGGTTTTGACGATCCCAGCTGAGCCGTGTGATCATCAGAGGCTTTTTTTTTTTACTTTTAAAAGCATTTTTTCAGCCAAAGAAAAATGTTTTTAAAAGTAAAAAAAAAATCTCTGATGATCGCGTGGCTCAGCTGGCCATGAGGGGGGGGGCAGGGATTTTTGCTACCAGTTCTCCGAACCACCAGCTGCCATCACTACCGGATCGGGCGATCCGTTCCGAACCACATTTCACCCCTGGTTCTTATGTATTTGTCATATAAACATAAAAACATTATATCAAGAATTTCTCTTCTTCCCATTGTTTGTGAAAAGGGATATTTGATTTGTTCACTACTTTATACATCTTCTCAGAAATTATACTTAACAAAAGCGTGAAAAATATGGATATCATCTCAATGGCTTTTCATTGTTTTGTTTGGTCTTGGGACTTCTTAAATTCTTCTCATACCATCTGTCAATTTCTGTTGACTGACTTTATTTCCCAGATTTTAAAACATTCATCACATGCTGTTCATAACTGCTGGTTCACATCTCAGCCCCTCACAACAGGAAATCTCTTGGTTACATTACTTTGTGCCAAATAATGAAAGTTCTCATTAAATTTGAACAGTTTAGAATTGATTTGCCAAACATCACAGTAGAAACCAAAGAAAGTTCATATCGATTCCATTTGTGAACTAACTTCCCATTTTAATTGCGGTGGATCAAAATCTAAGATTGCCTACAACAAGGGGTATTAAACTTAGAGCCAGAGAATCAAGATCCTAAGAATTATTTCATGAGGCTTTCATTAGTGGCTCTTCCATTGCTTTGCAAAATATATTGAAGACTTAAAAGCGTATCTCCATAGCTAATGCATTTAGTATCACTGATATAAGCAACCTAAGGAAAAAAAACACAATAAATTGAGGTCTACTAAGGACACAGGGCTATAATTGGATATGAAAAATAGCAAACACATCTATGAATATGAATATCAAATCTGTATACTCCCACCTGCCTCTGGCAAGGAACACAAAAGACTAATTGCTATAGAGAGAATAATATAGAGGAAAGCTTTATAATAGCTTTAAGCTATTACTTTCCTGGGATGAGCTACAGATACTTGAGAAATTTCACTATTGGATTACATATTCCAGAGATGCAAATCTAACCTAATAATTCTTTTTTGCTCTTTTCTGTTTGTAAAAAGGTAAAGGTTTCTGACTGACTGATGGGTCTGACTCTAGGGCAACATGCTCATCTCCATTTTTTGATCGAGGGAGCCAGCATTGTCCAAGACACTTCCATGGTCATGTGGTCAGCAAATCTATACGGCAAAGGTGCATGGAATTTAGGTGCTGCTACATTCCCACAGAAATGGTACCTATTAATCTATTTACATTTGCCTGTTTTTGAACTGCTAGGTAGACAGGAGCTGGGGCAGGAATGGGAACTCACCCCATCATGCAGAGCTTGGGTCTCGAACTGGGTTGTTAGCTCTCCAGGTGACAAGCTCAGTGTCTTTATTGGTTGGAAAACATTACCCCAATACTTCTTAAAAATATTTTTAAAGGCCTCTGATGATCAGGCAACTCAGCTGGGATCACCAGAGGAGCCTTTTAAAAGGTTCGGCTGAAGAGGTTATAGAAAAAATGCTTTTAAAAGGTTTTGACGATCCCAGCTGAGCCGCCTGATCATCAGAGGATTTTTTTTTTACTTTTAAAAGCATTTTTTTCAGCCAAAGATTTTTTTTAAAAAAAAAGTTAAAAAAAACCACCTCTGATGATCAGGTGGCTAAGCTGGGCATGGGGGGGGGTGCAGGGATTTTTGCTACCAGTTCTCCGAGCCACCCGCTGCCATCGCTACTAGAGCGGGCGATCCGTTCCGAACCACATTTCACCCCTGGTTCTTATGTATTTGTCATATAAACATAAAAACATGATATCAAGAATTTCTCTTCTTCCCATTGTTTGTGAAAAGGGATATTTGATTTGTTCACTACTTTATACATCTTCTCAGAAATTATACTTAACAAAAGCGTGAAAAATATGGATATCATCTCAATGGCTTTTCATTGTTTTGTTGGGTCTTGGGACTTCTTAAATTCTTCTCATACCATCTGTCAATTTCTGTTGACTGACTTTATTTCCCAGATTTTAAAACATTCATCACATGCTGTTCATAACTGCTGGTTCACATCTCAGCCCCTCACAACAGGAAATCTCTTGGTTACATTACTTTGTGCCAAATAATGAAAGTTCTCATTAAATTTGAACAGTTTAGAATTGATTTGCCAAACATCACAGTAGAAACCAAAGAAAGTTCATATCGATTCCATTTGTGAACTAACTTCCCATTTTAATTGCGGTGGATCAAAATCTAAGATTGCCTACAACAAGGGGTATTAAACTTAGAGCCAGAGAATCAAGATCCTAAGAATTATTTCATGAGGCTTTCATTAGTGGCTCTTCCATTGCTTTGCAAAATATATTGAAGACTTAAAAGCGTATCTCCATAGCTAATGCATTTAGTATCACTGATATAAGCAACCTAAGGAAAAAAAACACAATAAATTGAGGTCTACTAAGGACACAGGGCTATAATTGGATATGAAAAATAGCAAACACATCTATGAATATGAATATCAAATCTGTATACTCCCACCTGCCTCTGGCAAGGAACACAAAAGACTAATTGCTATAGAGAGAATAATATAGAGGAAAGCTTTATAATAGCTTTAAGCTATTACTTTCCTGGGATGAGCTACAGATACTTGAGAAATTTCACTATTGGATTACATATTCCAGAGATGCAAATCTAACCTAATAATTCTTTTTTGCTCTTTTCTGTTTGTAAAAAGGTAAAGGTTTCTGACTGACTGATGGGTCTGACTCTAGGGCAACATGCTCATCTCCATTTTTTGATCGAGGGAGCCAGCATTGTCCAAGACACTTCCATGGTCATGTGGTCAGCAAATCTATACGGCAAAGGTGCATGGAATTTAGGTGCTGCTACATTCCCACAGAAATGGTACCTATTAATCTATTTACATTTGCCTGTTTTTGAACTGCTAGGTAGACAGGAGCTGGGGCAGGAATGGGAACTCACCCCATCATGCAGAGCTTGGGTCTCGAACTGGGTTGTTAGCTCTCCAGGTGACAAGCTCAGTGTCTTTATTGGTTGGAAAACATTACCCCAATACTTCTTAAAAAATATTTTGGAGGTAGATCTATTCAACAATGTGGGATATAGATCGAATACATTTGTGTATTTAAATGTGTGCTTTTTTAACTGCTGAGTAATGCAGAATCAAGTGATAAAAAGCCTTTGAACAAATACCTTTAAACCTGTACTGATACAGACTACAGGTAGTCCTTGACATACAATCATTCTTTTAGCGAACATTCATACAGCCACATTGAAAAGGTGACTCATCATCAGTTCTTGCACGTACAACCATCACAACATCACATCAAAATTTCAGCTGTCAGCAACTGTATTTCAGCTGTATTTACCCGGTCAAGCAATTGCTATTTGCAACCTTCCTACCTGACTTCTAACAAGCAAAGTCAATGTGGAAAGCTGGATTCAGTTAACAGCCATCCTATTCACTTAACAACTGGCATGATTTGTTTAATAACTTGTAGCCAAAAAAAGGTCATAAAATCAGGCATGAGTCACTTAACAGTTGTTTGGCTCAGAAATGAAAATTATTATTCCAACTGTGGTCCCAGAAAGTGCGCACAAAGGATGCACAAAAATGGGAAAAAAGGTAGCAATTGTAACTACTTGAAAAAAGAGGCTTAAGAGGAAGTTTTTTAAAAAAATCTATTAGAATGTTTTGATTTTAGAAACATTTTTAAAGAAAAGCTTAGTGTTTTAAAATAGATGGGGGGAAAGTATTTTTCCCTTTAAAGTTAAAGAATCTGAAAGAATACAGTGAATTTTGTTAATATAAACAGTGATTGTTTATAAAGATTATTAAGTGCAAATAGAAATACATATTATTTCCACAGCAAGGAAGATAAAGCAGAAATAGTTAAATTGATTGTTCTGTTTAAAAAAGGAGAATATATTTATGTTTTTTATTTAGAGATCACTTCTGGATTTTGTGCAATGAAAAAAAAATGAAACTTTGATTTTGGTTATGAAGATTAGATAGAAATGGCTAGTTATATACTAATGTGTAAAAGTAAAACGTTGATGCTGAAATGTTATCTTGTATTGTGACTAAAAGAGTCAGAAGTCAATGCCTTTTTTCTTTCTTCCCTTATACCTCATATTTTCTCCCCCCACTTTTCCCCCCCTTAATTTCCAATTTTTATTTTTTTTTCCATTTTATACATTGATAAAACAATAGAAGTGTAAGATTAAAAAAAAAGACAAAAGAGGCTTCCTATGTACTTGTATTGACCTCCTACAAAGGATTGGCACAGCTCTGACACATGCCACCTGTGTGTCTATATGCAGATTATCAGAACAAGAGTACAGTAATTTACCAGTTCTGATATATCCACATCTATGTACACGTACAGGAGAAGCTATGATAATTAACTTTGAAAATGATTTATTTGGTCAAGACAAGTATGCCAGCAATACCAAGGAAGAGAAAGCTGGGTTATCTAATAGCAGTGCCTCGACATAAACCAATTCAGCGAAGATAGAAAGCTCATAAATAACAGAACCTGGTTACAATTGCAGCCGCAGTGCTTTATAACCTTATTATAAAGTGCTTTATCAAGCACCAGTTGATTTAGAGCCTATGCAAAAGATGAAAACACTCCTGAGAAAAAAGCTCTCAGTCTTAAGTAGCAAAGAAAAAATTATTATTCTGACTGAAAGCCATTACGGTAGCCTTCCTGTGTTTAGGTAGAGTGAAGATGCTGTTGGTTATCTAAGAAATGAAACGCATGGATCTTTTAAAAGCAGATATGGCTCAGCCATGTTGTTCTTTTCTACTCTACCTTTTTATGTGACCCCTGAGAAAATGTGCTTTTACTTCTCCAGAGACTCTGAGTTTACTCTTCTGCCAAGATACAAAGAGCTGTTTCTCTAGGCCACACTCTCGGATGGTGGCTTGTCTGCTGTAGCTTCTCCAAACATGCTCAGGGATAAACCTGGTCAGATCAGGTCAAAGAACTCAGAATATTGAAGGTTTACATTGCAATGCCTTTTGTCTTCCAAAGATGGGACTTCAGTTGTATTCTCAGCATTAAAGGTTTCCCTGTGATCATTTTCACAAGAGTTCAAATTTAAAACATGATAGCTTCACATGGATTTCTCTCTTCTTTCAAAGAAACTGCCTAATTTAAACAAGGACCTAATAAGACACTTCGTAAAACATCACTTTGAAGGGAATCCTGACAGGTATTTAACAAAACCAGCAGCTGCATGGTTTTGATGTGATGAACCAAAAGGTAGGGAAAAGATCAGGAAAAAAAACTCCGAAGATGTATTGTTTCTTCTCTAGAAATCCAATTTCTTTATGCTCTTAGGTATTTTGGCATACATTGCTTCCTCTTTTAAGTTTACAAATGGCTGCTCCAAATTTGGGGGGAAAATTGTTTATGTTATAGTTTCCTCCCACGCTGCAGCAATCATAGCTTAACTGTGTTTCTGGCTTGCTCTGAAGAGGGGAAATAACTCTGCTTTTTATTCTCTGAATTCCATGGGGAGATAGCAGTGCACAATCCCACAAATATACAGCAAAATGGCATACTTATTAAGCATTTTTCCAAGCTGATGATGCTTATATGTCTTGTATCACTTAGCAGGGACAGCACCCAGAGGACCTTTTCAAAATCTGGCAGATAAGCAGGATGGATCCTAATTAATATTTGGATGGCCTCGAACATCAGATCTGAGGATCTGTTATAAAACTTACTCAATATTCTGCATAATCAAAGTTTTTGAACTGGGCTTTTCCCCCATATTAAATTCTTCTGTGAAGGAGAAAGCCATTCAGAGTATGCTCCTAAAACAACCAAAAAGATTTGGGGACCTCTGATTTATATAAAACATCCAAGAATCATCAAAAGAAAAACTGGTAAACCAATGATGTGATGTGGAGAATCACACAGTCCATTCTTGAAGGCTAAATTGGAATGAAACAAATAAGGTAATTGCAGTAGGAGCAGGTGGCTGATAATCATATTTAACACCTTGTCAAAATATAATAGGTAATATATGAATATCAAAGCATTCAAGATACATTTTGGAACTGAAAGTATTCACATATGAATGTCTCCAAAGGGGAGAGTTTCTGAAATATTTACATTGAGATGATTTAATGGCAATGAGTTTAAACTCAGAAGAATAACAGAACTCCTAAGTTCATTTTATTAAATGCAGTTTTGAGGGGAAAAGTGACAAGGCTTATAGACTAAATTTGGTTTATATTTGGTTTATATTGAAAAGAAGTAAATCCCGGTTGAATACCTTGTAAGAAGATATGGTGAGAATGAAGCTGGATTGTCCTGCTCTGAAAATGCTGGCATGGAACCTCCCATTATCCATAGGCGAAAATACATAAGTAGGATCACCTTCAGATAAGAAGAGTAAATTCTTGGATTATTAAAGAGAAACCCAATTGTACATGGCCAGCAAACCTAAATCTATTACAATACTTCATTGTTACTGGTTATCCCATTGCATCAAGTGATAACCTATCATTCCAAACTGAAATGGTGATTCTATATTCTCTCCAAAATACAAAAATGGAGAGGGGAGAATAATTTGAAGGCTGGTTTATCGTTCATAAACATACATGTATTTTATTGGGTGAATTAATGAGCTGTTTCTAGACTGGAGCAAAGTTTGGATATAATACAATTCAGTTTTCTGGTCAGCTAGCAAAAGGAACTTCCACCTGAGCTTCTCCCAAAAGTGCTTTTTCAAGAGGCAACTGGACTTTCTGGTTTTTCTTTGAAGATGTTTCGCTTCTCATCCAAGAAGCTTCTTCAGCTCTGACTGAATGGTGGGGAATGGAAGTATTTATACTCCTTGCAGACAGCTGGATATTTGCATTCTTTTAGCAAGTCCTTAAGGAAGTTTATCTGTGTCATCAGGTTCACGTGAGTGATGCAAATGGGTATGGAACCTTCTTGGAACTGTTGAAAGGACTGTGTTGTAGATTGGAGATAGATAATTTTGTATTCCTCCCCCTCCACTGAGAGAGGGCTGTTCAATTTCGACATAGATACAGTGATGAAATGTATAATTTGTTACTAATGATTCTGTGGGCGTGGCTTGGTGGGGAGGGGGTAATGTGACTGGGTGGGCATGGCCAACTTTTTTTAAAAAAAACTTTTAAAAGCATTTTTTCTACAACCTCTTCGGCCAAAGAGGTTGTAAAAAAATGCTTTTAAAAGGCTCTGACGATCCCAGCTGAGTTGCCTGATCGTCAGAGGCTTTTGTTTTCTTTTAAAAGCATTTTTTTTGCCTTTAAAAGGAAAAAAAAGCCTCTGATATCAGGCAATTCAGCTGGGATTGTCAGAGCCTTTTAAAAGCATTTTTACAAAAAAATGCTTTTAAAAGGCTCTGACAGTCCCAGCTGAGCTGCACAATCATCAGAGGCTTTTTTTTTTACTTTTAAAACCATTTTTTCGGCCAAAGAAAAAATGCTTTTAAAAGTAAAAAAAAAAAAAACCTCTGATGATCGCACGGCTCAGCTGGGCATGGTGGGGCCCAGGATTTTTGCTACCAGTTCTCTGAACCACCCACCGCCATCGCTATCGGATCAGGAGATCCGGTCCAAACCGGGAGCATTTCACCCCTGCATAGATAGCCTGTTTAGATGACACTCAGGTGATCTTGATGACACAGATAAATCTCCAGGTGACCTTAACGACTCACTAAAATAATGCAAATGTCCACTGCAAGGAATATACAGTAAATCCTTCCATTGCCCACCATCCAGTCACAGCTGAAGAAGTTTTTTGAATGTGAAGCAAAACATCTTCAAAGAAAAACCAGAAAGTCCAGTTGCCTCTTGAAAAAGCACATTTGGGACAACTGTGACCTGGATGAATGAGAATCTTCCATAGACATTTACCTAAGCTTCTGTTGATTAAAAAGATTTGTGATGCAGAAAACATTTTCATCTTAACTGGTTCTAATCAGCACATCTTTGAGTTATGACCACCCTGCTGAATTAGTTTATTCTTCACACTCAGGTACTGATAGAATATAATTCACCTGAAGACATTAAAGGAGTAAGAAAATGATGTATAGTAATACTTACATAGGTAAGTACCAAGGCAGCCCTCTTTAAAAAAGGTCTTGTGGAATATAAGAATTTCTGCTTGTTACTCGCAGTCAGGTAACTAAAATACAGCAGGAGAAAAAGAAGATTATGATTTTTATAAATTTCAGTATTGGTGGACTTTAATACTTTGCTAATTTATTTATAAAGCGGTCTTTTCTACTAACCACTGTGAACTGTATCCACAGTTTAAAATAATGGCTGTCAGGGCCAATATAAAGGAACATACGTAGAAGGAAAATAAGGAGGCTTCATTATCATAGCAACACATAAGACAGTTTTCAAAGTGTGAAGGAATCCAACAGCAATTAGTATCAGCCAGATGGCTGGGTGCTCTTGCTTCTCACCTCTTTAAGCATTCATAATATACCTCAGAAAATCTGAATCTTTAGGCAGAACCAGCAGTCATATAACAGTATCTATAGTTCAGCTGTGTGTATCATATGGGCTAGATGTTTACATTTTCACTCAGTAATTGAAATGTATTTCTCAGAAGGGCAAGAACTGTTCAGAAGTGTGTAGATATTGTAAACTCCCTGGCCATTTATGCTGTATGTTAAATAAATAAATAGTAATTCTGCTTCTTCAAAGTCCAACTTTTGTTTCCCAAGAGTCGTTATCCTCTTTTAATGACCCCATAATCTCTTGAGGGGTGGAGTCTGGGCAACTGAATGGAGCTGAGTGTTTACTGGCCGGATGCCCTCCCTGTCACATATGTGGAGCTTTTTTCAGCAGATATATTCTCGGTGTGCCTAGAGAGAGAAATATCTGCCTCTATCTAGGATCGAACTCACAGCCTCCTGATTGTGAGGTGAGAGGTCAACCTCTAGGCCAGGGGTCACCAATCTTTCGAACCTCAAGGACCACTAAATTCATAATTCTCAATCCCGTGGATCACTAATATGATCTGCCTAATGACCGACTGGATGGACAAGGCTAAGTGGTCATGTGACTGGGTGGGCATGGCCAACTCAATGCCATTCATGTCAAGAAGTGCCTCGCCAGCCTCTACTCATCCCTCCCTTCCCAGCCACTCCTTGCCTGCCTGCTCGGGCTCCTTAGGGCACCAACAGGTAGCAGTTGTTGGAGCTAAGCAGCCACCATGAGAAAGAGTCCATAGTTTGAGGACCCCTGATTTAGTGCAATATAAAAAATGCAAATAATTTTTCTGCAGACCACCAAAATTTTCTCACGGACCACCAGTGGTCCACTGACCACCGGTTGGTGACCGCTGCTCTAGGCTACTGCACCACTTTTGCTTCCAAAGAATATCAGAGGAAAATATCATGGTTTGCACAATTCTGATCTTTGTGGTTAAATTGGAGAATAATGTGTGTGTATACAAGACTATATCAAGATCTGGGATGTTCCAGGTCAAGTTAGGAACGGATTGAGAATTCTTTGAAAGCATTTTTCTGATAAAATTCTTGTGTTCCCTTCAGCCACAGAATGGTTATGGAAGAGAACAGCTTGGTCCAATGAACAACTATCAAATGCTCATCACTTGATGTATGACAGGGGTCTCCAATCTTGGCAACTTTAAGACTTGTGGACTTCAACTCCCAGAGTTCCTCAGCCAGCAAAGCTGGCTGAGGAACTCTGGGAGTTGAAGTCCACAAGTCTTAAAGTTGCCAAGGTTGGAGACCCCTGATGTATGAGATAACCCAGCAATCAAACTGAAGCAATCCAGCATTATGTATAAAAAGAGTGCTGGAAGGAAGGAAGGAAGGAAGGAAGGAAGGAAGGAAGGAAGGAAGGAAGGAAGGAAGGAAGGAAGGAAGGAAGGAAGGAAAGAAAAAAAACACCCAAGGTTCCATCTTTCACTCCATCAAGCTTAAACAGCACTTTCAGGTGATTTCCCATGCCCTTTTGTCACCTGGCCAATCTAAAAATACTCTCTGATATATGTGAGATTTGAATGACAGATAAAGAAAGAAAATATAGTATGTTTACATTGCTAAAATAAAGCTTTTAAAATTTACTGGTAGTCTCCTGGAACTATTGGATAGCATACCGTCAATTTGTTCTGGTGCTGAACGAATGATTCCTGATTCTATAGAAACACTCAAGATATCTTACAATGAATCAATATTTAAGCATCACATTACAGTAGATGTTTGTAGCTGATTTTCTTGGCACCTTTGTCAAGTACCTGATTAGACTAAAATGCTCTTATCTTACAAAAATCAAAAGTCTGTTTTTGTCAGACAATCAATAGCTCCCACGTTAACTTTATTTCTACTAAGTCTTACTATTTTGGTGCAGAGTTACTGGAGGAACCAATCTGAGCAGATTCTTCTCCACCATTTCTCCTTTGCATGCTTCTTAAATGTCCACTCAAAATAAAGTGTATTCTGTAAAACCTTATACATTTTTATGACTTCAGCAACCAGAATAAGAGAATAATAGAGTTGGAAGGGACCTTGGAGGTCTTCTAGTCCAATCCCCTGCTCAGACAGGAAACCCTATACAGAATTGGACACACTGCTTGCGCCGCTCAAAACCTTCTGCGCATGCACAGAAGGTAAAAAACACATTATTTCCTGGTTAAAACCAGGGAGTAATGACATCTGGGCGGGTGGACGGAGCTTTGGTCCGCTATCGCTATCAGATCGTCGAACTACCGACTATGATCGCTACCGGATCGCGCAATCCGGTCCAATACGGGAGCATTTCACCCCTGCAATGGAAGCTTGGTAATAATGTAATTGTGTGTGGGATAGTGAGTTAGACTGAAAGCTAGGTAGCAGATAAAGAGGGCTGGGGGAAGTATTTCCCCTTATATCTTACTCTGAGTGTCTTTCATAGAAAAAATCAGGATGCCTATCATAAAACACAAGCCTTTGTGATAGGCAGGCAAAATACAGCATCTGTGTCAGGCAGATTTAGTACTATACACACAAATAATTCCTGGTCTTGTGTTTTACCTGCTCAACCTTGCAATATCTGATATCCAGTCTCTAGTACTGAGACCCCAGTCTGCTCCCCATATTTTAGTATCTCTAATTCACAGCTAATTCACAGATAAGCATTGCAAAAATATTTAATTGGTCATTATAACAACATGGTAAGTACTTCTACAATGGAATATTCATTAAGGAATACTTACCAAAAAACCCTGAAAAGGAATTTCAAAAGAATTAAAAAGGAAAGGAACTCACTTACAAATTACCCCTTATCAAAATCACTAAGAAATGCTTAATAAGCCAATAACTTTTCTTATACACTTGGATCATAGACAAACATAGAGACATATAAAACACAAGGCGATTTCAAACATAAGGGGAATATGAAGATGTGAGATTATCCCAGAATGGTGGGGGTGGTGATAATTATTGTTTCAAGAACCTCATTTTATTACCGAAGACATCTGGGAAGATAGCCAAATAAAATTCAAGATCTTGTGGTTTGAATTTTACAATGGTGTTAAAAGTTTCTAGTCTGCCTAGAATTGTGTAAATCGGCAACTCTGACAAGACACTTTATCTTTGTCAAAATGAAAAGTGAGAGGCCTGTAAAGAAAGAGGGTTCATTCCAATCAAATCTTATTACTCCAATAATATCTGACTCTGGACTTAAGATCTTGCTACTCATGTTTTGGAGAACACAGTACCTGATTTCATAGATTTCCAAAAGCATTAAACTGGCTGAACTACATCTTCAATTCATTCCTTGAATCAGGTCCCTGGATTCTTACTCCAAATTCCTGCCTCTTCTGGTCTTTATAAACCACAATTCATGAACATGGTGATTACAGATAGTTTGCGAAGAAGCCAAAGAAAAAAGATCAAAGCTTAACAATGGTTAAACTAGACATCATCAACTTGATAAGAAGGAGGCCATCATAGCCTTGAATTTCAACACAAGAAACAGGAGCAAAATACAGTCTCTCTATACAATTTTATGTACAACTAATCCTAGCTGATCAAAAGGCAAAATAATAATAATAATAATAATAATAATAATAATAATAATAATAATAATAATAATTATTATTATTATTATTATTATTATTATTATTATTATTATTATTATTATTATTTTCATTTTCAAAATGGGGATAAAAGATGGACTGTTTTATTATCAATTTATAATCTATTATCTATTAGGCAATGAGGCCACAAAGTAAGTACTACATTCAGATCAGAAAATTATGAAAAGCAATATAACTAACCAACATCCTGGATTAATCCTGGGGCCTCAAGAAAACCGTAATGGTTGAGACATATCAATTCTCTTTTTGCATGATACTAAGAGAAAGGGAAAGGTGCAGGGATATCACAAAACTAAAGATTCTGGAATTTATACGTAATCTTAGAAACATAAAGTTACAAAATTTTGGGATATGGGCTTGTAAGTTTTCAGCAACAGACTTCTAAGTGGGAGAAAGAGATCTTAAAATATCACCAAATCAGCCGGATAAAGAAGACCAGTGCTCTGCGAAAGGAGGATAGCGCACATGTCCCAAATAACAGTTTATTGAATAAACTATAATTGGATAGGTTTGTACAACACACCAAGTCATAAACCATGAAATAACTAATACAGCAAGGTAAAAACTATAGTCCCGTGTGTGAACCTTACCAGAATGACATTGTGGGAGTCTGCAAAACAACTTAAGCCTGATTTTCACAATTAACCTTTACTGTGAGAGTTGAGAATTTTCACAGGAGTATAAATTTAATTTGATATCATGGATTTTGTGGGTGAAAAAGATCATTTTGTCTTTTCAAGCTCAAAGAAAAGTAGTGTGAATATTTTTAATAGCTCATTTTGAGCAAGTTAATTTTCAGGAGCAATGTTGTTTCTGGTTTCCATTTTAAAATAAAATATTATTTATACTCTTTGACTAATATGCAAAGCATGCTGTAGTAACCTTTCAATTTTTGCATTTGTCCACATTTTGTGATGCGTATGAAATATTTACATAAAGATAAATAATATTTATTATGTGTTTGCAAGGAATGAAATCTTGAAAAAAAGAGTAGCGTTGGGAGTCATATATCCCTACTTTTCAGCATATTACAAACATGCACACGCTGCACAATTTGATGTGTTGACTCCGAATTCTACTATTATGAGAAAGAAAAAAGAAATCTTAATAGCCAGTAAAAATTATATTAAAGTATCTGATAACACTCTCTTACCTGGGAGTAAAGGCCATTAAACTTAATGAACCTTGTTTCTGAATCCTATTATGCTATAACTCTAAGTTAAAAAGCCCCAAATGTGTTTGCCTTTACTTATAATGAAATTCCAGTTATTTATAGCTACTTATATATAGTCTTTCATACACATCTATTCCAGAGTGGTTAACAATAAAAAAACATTCCATAAATGAATTCATAATGAAATATACCATGTATGCACACACAAATGGCTTGGAAAACATTGCAAAATTAATTTAAGTAGCTTTTCTCCACTTGGAACTAAACAGAAAAAGAACCTTCTCATTTTTATTAAAAATGAGGTTAGGAAACCATTACTTTCCACCTTGTTTGTTACCAATGCTCAACTCTGAAGAGATATGTGGGCAGCATATCTGGTTTTATTTTACCCCCGCATACTAGCCGAGTTCACAAATCATGCTAAGCCTGCTCATATTACCTATGCTTTATTGAATAAACCAAAATTGGCTGAGTTTGCACAGCAAGTCACATTATAAATCATGATTTACAAGCCAAAGTGGCTTGGGTCACAGAACACTAAGCTCCAAACCAAACAAACTAAAATTATGGTCCATGTGTTTGTAAATCAAGCCGTTCTATTTTGGTTTCTGAATTATAAGCAAAACACAAGGACTCCAGCTACATTAGCACAATACTAAGAAGCAGACCAAGTGAATTCAAGATGGCTAAACCACACTGCGTTTGAGGCGTAGCAAGATGTATGAAGCCATCTACCAGAGTTAAATGCTATGTGCAAACCAGGTCATTATGACTTCTCCAATGCACCATGTTTAGTCTGGGATTAGCAATATATGTTCATATTGCTAATATTGAATATTGTACTATATTGAACCAGGAAGTATATTGCATATTGCTTCCTGATTCATAGAAAATATCTAACCAGGGGGACTAGTTTGCCTTAAAACAATACTAGAGGTGTCTGATTGTCTACTTCAGTGGTTCTCAACCTGTGGGTCGGGACCCCTTTGGGGGTCGAATGACGATTTGCCAGGGGTAGCCTAAGACCATCGGAAATATGGGAAGTATACTTGCGAGTCGAAGAATCGTGCTCCAATGGTTGACTCCACAAGCCAGCTGCAGGCTCTTCAAATCGCTAGCCGAATTCGGCTTCAGGCGCAATGAATTAAAAAAGAGAGAAATCTTTGCTCTGATGTCTCCCTCTCAAGCCAGCTGCAATCACTCCCAATCGCTAGCCTAATTTGGCTTCAGGCGCGATAAACTTAATAGGGGAGGAGTCTCCGCCTTAATGCCTCCGTCCTCAAGGCAATCACAAGCAGTTCAGATCGCTAACCAATACGGCTTCAGGTGCGATAAATTCAAAACGAAAATAATTTTATGGTTGGGGTCGCCACATCATGGGGAATTGTATTAAAGGGGTCGCAGTACTATAAAGGTTGAGAACCACTGGTCTACTTGGTAAGATTTCGTGTTTGCATGTCATTTTATTTCCTGCCTTTGATTCGGTTAAATGTCTGGTTGAAGTTTCTGCCTATGTCCACAAATTGTTTTATCATATCAATATCCATACCTGAATAATGATCTGCGCCAAATCCATTACAGAAGCATCACCTTCATTCTTTTTGTGAAAGAAGCAAAAAGCACCTAATCTACATTCAGCATTCAAAAGAATTCCCACTGCAGTGTGAAAGACACACTGCATTCACTTCACGGCAGTATTTTAAAAGAAAATAATTAACAAGTTCCCCTGCTTCTTCTTACTTAGTATTTTTTTTAATATCATTTTAGGAATCGCCTCTCATTTTTTAATGAGAATTGCGATCCCATTCACAACCTTGGGGAAGATTTTAAAGAATGAATCAGGCAATGAGTTTTCCCCTTTGGGAAAGTTTTCTAGTTTTAATGAAGCAAAGCATCTAAAGACAATTTCCAAACCCTGGCAAACTAAGTGTTATAACTGCTGCCTCAGGTGATGAGGTTCTGCTGTTGTGACTTTCTACGTGAAGAACTGAATATGGTTCATACCGAGCTACGTTCCTTCCATTTATTCTTTTCTCTTCAGAAACAAACTGGGATCTATATCTAAATAGGCAATATATGAAATCTGGCTCAATTATTTACTCCGTATGGAGAGATATTTTCTTGTCCATATTGATCATATATTGATTATAGGTCTATACTATAGGCCACCCAACCAAACAGAGGAAGTAGATGAACTTTTTGCTAGTCAGCTAACTAAGGTATGTAGGAAGCACATCACAGTAGTAATGGGGGATTTTAACTACCCTGACATCAACTGGGAAACAAACTCTGCACCAAGTGGAAGATCCAACAGGTTCCTAACAAACCTAGCAGACAACTTTGTTTCCCAAAAAATAGAGAAGGCGACAAGGGGATCAGCTATATTGGACTTAATTCTCACTAACAGAGATGAAATGATAGAAGGTGTTGAAGCTACAGGAACCTTGGGGGCAAGTGACCACGCAATATTGGAATTCAACATTAAGCAAATACAAGTAGTAGAACAAAGTCAAACTAGAGTCTTGGACTTTAAGAGAGCTAATTTCAATAAACTTAGAGAGAGCTTGAGAAGGATTCAATGGATGAGAATCCTCAGGGGGAAAACAACTCAAGAAGCTTGGGAAATTTTGAAAAGTGAGATTATAAAAGCACAGTCTAACACAATACCAATGAAGAAGAAAAATAGTAGATCTCAAAAGAAACCAGCATGGATGCATAAAGAACTATCTGACAAATTGAAAGACAAAAAGGACAAATATAAAAAGTGGAAAGAGGGCAAATAACTAAGGCAGAATATCAGCAAATAGCCGAGCCTGTAAAGATGAAGTGAGGAAAGCTAAGGCTCACAATGAACAAAGGCTAGCGACAAAAGTAAAAATAACAAAAAGCTTCTTCCAACATGTTAAAAACAAGAAAAAGTCAAGGAAACAATTGGCCCATTGCTGGGAGAAAGTGGCAAGAAGATGACAAGCAACAGGAGAAAGCAGATCTACTTAACTCATATTTTGCATCTGTCTTTACACAAAAGGAAAAACAATCCAACCTATCAAAACAGCACTACAAAAACAGATTAGAAACACAAGTTAAAATAGGGAAGAAAATGGTAAGTGAACACCTGTCTACCCTAGACGAGTTCAAATCACCAGGACCGGATGGATTACACCCCAAGGTTCTGAAGGAACTGGCAGGCGTGATCTCAGAACCACTGAACTATATCTTTCAAAGATCCTGGAGCACAGGGAGCTGCCAGAGGACTGGAAAAGAGCTGATGTAGTTCCCATCTTCAAAAAGGAAAAAAACAGATCCAGGAAACTACAGACCTATCAGTCTGACCTCAATACCGGGAAGATTCTGGAAAAGATAATCAAAACGAATCACCGAACACCTAGAAGCAAACAAAGTAATAACCAAAAGCCAACATGGGTTTGTCAAAACAGATCATGCCAGACTAATCTTATCGCATTCTTTGACAAAATGACAAAATTAGTAGACCAGAGGAATGCTGTTGATATAATTTACTTGGACTTCAGTAAAGCATTTGATAAAGTAGACCATAACCTACTACTAGATAAAGTAGAAAAATGTGGGTTAGACAGCACCACCACCAGATGGATTCGTAACTGGCTGACCAACCGCACTCAACGTGTAGTCCTCAACGGAACTACATCCACATGGAGGAAGTATGCAGTGGACTACCCCAAGGCTCTGTTTTAGGCCCAGTACTCTTCAACATCTTCATCAATGACTTGGACGAGGGGATAGATGGGGAACTCATCAAATTTGCAGATGACACCAAGCTGGCAGGAATAGCCAACACTCCAGAAGATAGGCTCAAGTTACAGAAAGATCTTGACAGACTTGAACATTGAGCGCTATCTAACAAAATGAAATTCAACAGTGAAAAAGTAAGGTTCTACATTTAGGCCAAAAACAAAATGCACCAGTACCGTATATATGGTACCTTGCTCAATAGTAGTACCTGTGAGAGCGATCTTGGAGTCCTAGTGGATAACCATTTAGATATGAGCCAGCAGTGTGCAGCAGCTGTTTAAAAAGCCAACACAGTTCTGGGCTGCATAAACAGAGGATAGAATCAAGATCACGTGAAGTGTTAGTGCCACTTTATAATGCCTTGGTAAGGCCACACTTGGAATATTGCATCCAGTTTTGGTCGCCACGATGTAAAAAAGATGTTGAGACTCTAGAAAGAGTGCAGAGAAGAGCAACAAAGATGATTAGGGACTGGAGGATAAAACATATGAAGAACGGTTGCAGGAACTGGGTATGTCTAGTTTAACAAAAGAAGGACTAGGGGAGACATGATAGCTGTGTTCCAATATCTCAGGGGCTGCCACAAAGAAGAGAGTCAGGCTGTTCTCCAAAGCACCTGAGGGTAGAACAAGAAGCAATGGGTGGAAACTGGTCAAAGAAAGAAGCAACTTAGAACTAAGGAGAAATTTCCTGACAGTTAGAACAATTAATAAGTGGAACGACTTGCCTTCAGAAGTTGTGAATGCTCCAACACTGGAAATTTTTAAGAAAATGTTGGATAACCATCTGACTGAGATGGTATAGGGTTTCCTGCCTGGGCAGGGGGTTGGACTAGAAGGCCTCCAAGGTCCCTTCCAACTCTGATGTTATGTTATGTTATGTTATGTTATGTTATGATCAGGCTGGGTTTTTAGTACAGCACAGCAATTAGGAATGACAAGAACTTGAGAACAATGGATTGCAATATTGTCCTGCACTGCAAAGATTTAGATTGGGTTTATATGGTTTTAAACACTCAGAGAGGACCATGTTGCCCCTCGCACATATGTTGCTTTTACATGTACATGAATGTCTACGATATAGGGGATGACCAAGCTGAGCTTGATAGCAGGATCAAATACATCATCAGTTTGAAACTGATATTAAGTCCAACCCCTTTGAAGTCCGTTGACTCTTATCTGGTACCAATTTGCCTTGACTGTTAGTAGATCAGATTCTTGCATATAGGTTGCATGGAATATAATCACAGTGCTCTCTGAACTCTATCCTGACTTCTGGTTTCTTGAACCTTAAATAAGACATGCTAACCTTAAATAAGACATACGTACTCTGTCTTATTTAAGCCACACTCTCTCCCTTACCTTTGAGAAACAAAACCTGGGGTGTAACATGTTCTTCCTACACACAACCAACGCAATGGTGGGTTTCAAATTTTTTTACTACGGGTTCTGTGGGTGTGGCTTGGTGGGCGTGGCATGGCTTGGTGGGTGTGGCTTGCTGGGCTTGGCAGGGGAAGGTTACTGAAAATCCCCATTTACTCCCGATCAGCTGGGACTTGGGAGGCAGAGAACAGATGGAGGCAGGGCCAGTCAGAATTTTTACTACGGGTTCTCCGAACTACTCAAAATTTCCACTACCTGTTCTCCAGAACTGGTCAGAACCTACCGAAACTCACTTCTGAACCAACGGCACTCATCCCAACATGCCAGTCATTTCGTTGAATTAATCCCTGCTGCACCAATATTAATAAGAATTACTTATACGGAAGGTCACAGCCAGGATGCAAAGGGTCCAACAAATTGTCACTAGGGTTTTGAGAGAAGGAAGCAGTGGTTTTGTAATGTCTATGGAGATTCTCAATCATCCAGGTCATAATTGTCCCAAGGATGTTTTTTCAAAAGTCACCTGGACTTTGTTTTTCTTTGAAGACGTTTCAAGAAACTCTTTCAGTTCTGACGGAAGTCAGAAGTCAGAACTGAAGAAGCTCCTTGGATGAGAAGCAAAATGTCTTCAAGGAAAAACAAAGGAAGTCCAGGTGCCTTTTCAAAAAGCACCTTTGGGAAAAGTAATGCTCTCATTCTGCAAAGTCTGTCCTGGGGGCTGAGTAATAGCCAAATTCACCATCATCCCCATTATCCCATTGTCTGAAAGTTCATAGAGATGAGAATTTTTGCCAAATTGCAAAACTGCAGGACAAATTATATGATTATTCCACTTCATAAAATAGTGAATTTAGCCCATGAGCTTCTGGATATTTTTAGTGGAAACTGCATTATCACTTCAGTTAGACGTTGTAAAAACCATTGGCATGACATCATATGCACCATGATGTCATTGCTCCAATAAGATATCCCTTGCCTCACCTGTAGACTCCTGGCTCCCTCCTAGCACATTTAGATTATGCTTCGATGACATTTTCATACTGGACTGATATTTTCAGCCCCTAATTTTGGGGGAAAGTGGAAATTTGAAGACGAATTCTGAGATAAAATGGATGCCTCAAACCTTACAGCATCTACTTTATGCATTCTTTCAAACTGGAAAAAAAATCAGTCTGACTGGGAGGGATTAGGCTTTTTAAAAAGGAGTTAAACGGGTGGATAAAGTTTTAAGGGTCAGATTTTATCTCTTAACCATATCCCTAGCTTTCCTGAAATGCTCTGAGAGCCACTAAAAGGTTGCTTGATGCAATTCTGTATCGCTTTTATACCTGCTGTATACAAAAAGTAATTTTCCCATCCTGTTTCCTTATGTAGTCAAATAAAACTATCACGTTGCAGTGCGAGAAAAAGATAAGCAGACAAAAGAAAACCTGATACAGAGTTAGAGGAGGAAAAAAAATCTTTAGGGCTTATTTCATTTTTTTAAGGAGGACAAAGCAACTTCAGTGATCACAGAATTCTGCCTGATTAATAAAGAAGTAAATGGAAAGACAGAAGTAGGGAAGAAATAAAGCAACCTTTAAAAGAGACTAGTCATCTTTAACTAAATGAATTCACCCTACAAACATATTGTTCAGCCCCCAATTGTCAAAACAAGTCACTATTAAATATCACAGCCTCTTTTGTAGAGTCTAAGAAGAAACTTCTATCTAAGCTAGAATAGAATAGAATTTTTTTTTATTGGCCAAGTGTGATTGGACACACAAGGAATTTGTCTTGGTGCATATGCTCTCAGTGTACATAAAAGAAAAGATACGTTCATCAAGGTACAACATTTAGCAACCATCATGCCATGAATTCAGTAAATGATTTAAGGAAACTCTTATAAACCAACAATATTGTGTTAAGCATGTTAGTAGGCTATATTAATTCAATGGCACCCAATTTAATAAGCAATGTTTTTCTACTGCATCTTTATAATATCTCAAATAGATTCAATCCACCAGACTTTATATAAACAAAGTCTAATTATTATTTATCACCTTAACACAGGGATTAGAATTCCTACAGTTGCATTCATTGTTTCTTTGCTCTAGTCTTGTCATGTTGTCATTGTTATGATATAGTCTACTTGTTTATTTGGTTGAAAAAAGAACTTTCATGATTGAATATACAAGATACAATATACATAATTGTCTTTTGTGGTACATATTTCTCCACACTGAAAATACCGTGAAAATATTTGGAGATCCCTCGCATCCTGGACATAAACTGTTTCAACTCCTACCCTCAAAACGACGCTATAGAGCACTGCACACCAGAACAACTAGACACAAGAACAGTTTTTTCCCAAAGGCCATCACTCTGCTAAACAAATAATTCCCTCAACACTGTCAGACTATTTACTGAATCTGCACTACTATTAATCGTTTCATAGTTCCCATCACCAATCTCTTTCTACTTATGACTGTATGACTGTAACTTTGTTGCTGGCAATCCTTATGATTTATATTGATATATTGACCATCAATTGTGTTGTAAATGTTGTACCTTGATGAACGTAACTTTTCTTTTATGTACACTGAGAGCATATGCACCAAGACAAATTCCTTGTGTGTCCAATCACACTTGGCCAATAAAAATTCTATTCTATTCTATTCTATTCTATTCTATTCTATTCTATTCTATTCTATTCTATTCTATTCTATTCTATTCTATAAATAATAAATACCAGAATTGGCTGTAATAGTTAGAATAGAATAACAGAGTTGGAAGGGACCTTGGAGGTCTTCTAGTCCAACTCCCTGCTTAGGCAGGAAACCCTACACCACTTCAGACAAATGGCTATCCAACATCTTCTTAAAAACTTCCAGTGTTGTAGCATTTACAACTTCTGGAGGCAAGTTGTTCCACTGATTAATTGTTCTAACTGTCAGGAAATTTCTTCTTAGTTCTAAGTTGCTTCTCTCCTTGATTAGTTTCCACCCATTGCTTCTTGTTCTACCCTCAGGTGTTTTGGAGAATAGTTTGACTCCCTCTTCTTTGTGGCAACCCCTGAAATATCAGAACATTGCTATCATGTCACTCCTAGTTCTTCTTTTCATAAGACTAGACACATTCAGTTCCAGCAACCGTTCTTTATATGTTTTATCCTCAAGTCCCCTAATCATCTTTGCTGCTCTTCTCTGTACTCTTTCTAGAGTTTCCACATCAGTTATGATGGGAGTTTTAAAGCAATGCATCTTCAGTGCAGCAAAGTTCATATTAAACTGAGAAAATATATTTCACTTAAATATTAAGAGCCATGGTGACTCAGTGATTAGAACGCAGTATTGCAGGCGAACTCTGCCAACAGACAGGAGTTCATTCCTGATGGGGCCCAAGGTTCACTCAGCCTTCCATCCTTCCAAGGTTGGTAAAATGAAGAGCCAGATTTTGGGGGGCAATATGCTGATGGTGTGTATTGCCCAGGAAGTGCTGTAAAGCACTATGGAGCAGTATATAAGTCTAAGTGCTATTGCCATTGCTATTATTTATCTTAAAATGAGAGAGATCAACTTCTATTCACCCAGAAAAAGAAATAAATACAATACATATTTTTACCAGCAATTTTTTCCCCTCTCAGTGGGGATCACCTTAAACTTGAGCACCCAAAGAACAGTACATACAACACCTTTGCTGGACAAGCTACAATGAGTACCAGTTTATTTCCAGATCCAATTCAAGGTGTTGGCTATGACCTTAAAAGTCCAACCTGCCATGGGGCCAGGTTACCTAACCATGGGGTACCTAACCATGGGGTAGAGAAGGTATGTTGCAGACCCTATCAATTAAAGAATTTTGATTGGCGAGGTCCAGGAAGATTGGACTTCTATTGCCTCCACTTGTGGAACATTTTCCCCTCCCTGGAGGTGGAGGTAGGCCCCCGCCTACCTGGACTTTAGGAGTTTGAAAACATGGCTCTGCTGTCTTGCTTGGGACTCACAGAGGACAAAGCCAGCCATCCCCATCTTTTAATTAACATTTAATGTTGAAACTTAATCACTGTTGTCTGTTTTTAAGTTTTATATACAGTTTTAAAATGTTTAATATTTTTATTTGCATACTGCCCAGAATCACTCTATGAGGGCGTTTTCAAAATTTGATAAATAAATAAAAATAACATAAAAACATTTTCTTTTGCATAAATATGGAAGAAGAGAAAATTCCTCACCTAAATTACAGTTCTCAACCTTTAGATCAGGGGTCTCCAACCTTGGCAACTTTCAGACTTGTGGACTTCAATTCCCAGAGTTCCTGAGCCAGCAAAGCAAAGCTGGCTGAGGAATCCTGGGAGTTGAAGTCCACAAGTCTGAAAGTTGCCAAGGTTGGAGACCCCTGCTTTAGATCGATATAAAAGTATTAATTTGAAAGTACTAATTTCCCTCATGTAATTACTGAAGTATAGAACATTTATCAATACACAGTAACTCTTCCTTAAACTAAGTTCAGACCGCATATTCTGGGAATAGGAGGACGGCCTCTGAGGACAAAGTTGTGAAAAGACATTTAATAAAAAAAACACTTTTGCAATTCTGACAAAATGATAATTCCTCTAGTTTGGGGAAAAGGGAGAAGAGAGAAAAACCATTAGCAGCAAACTAATTTCAAAGTAGCTACAATTTGGAATGCAGATTTGCACTGAGGTACAAGAATAGAAATGACTCATCTGACAAGGCTCATGAATATCCTTAGCACAGGTTAAACAATTGGAGAGATGACTGAATTTACATTAATCCACACAAGGGGAAAGCACAAGAAATAAAAAACAAATGTTTCACAGATCCAAGAGTGCAACCATAGCTGGATGAAACCTGCAAATCAACACAAATCTTCAGGTCAGAGAGAAAACGATGAATTCCTTGTACTAATTACATCTATACCAGGGGTCTGCAACCTTAAACACTCAAAGAGCCATTTGGACCTGTTTCCCACAGAAAAGAAAACACCGGGAGCCACAGAACCCTTCTTGTGCCTGACTATTTCTTGAGTGGCCACAAAATTAGCATATGTAGTTGAATTAAATGTTCTGTTTTCTTCTGAAACTTTCTTTTCTTGGATTTATCCATAGTTGGCCTACCGGGGGTTGAAAAGCTCAATAAATTGTGTGCCAGCAGATGTCGCACATCCACAGCAGAGTGGTGAAAGAGCCACATGCGGCTCCAGAGTCACAGATTGCTGACCCCTGGTCTATACTCCACTTTGTTTAGCAGCTGTTTGAAGTTACAACAGGATTGACAAATGTGGCTTACGACTGGTCCTTGTGCTCATGACAGTGACAGCATTCCCCCAGTCACCTGCTTGGCAACCGTTTACAATACCTGCAGCATCCCAGCATCATATAATTGCTATTTGTGGCCTTAAAAACCCCTTCCAACAAGCAAAGTTAATGGGAGAAGCCGAATTCTCCTAATGACCACATGAGTCTTTTACACCATGTTTGTCAAACTCAAGGTACTTGAGTTAGATCTGGCCTATGGAGCCGGCCTGAAAATAGCAAAGGATCAGCCTGCAGTGCCTCTTGCTAGCAAAAACAGGGCACAGGGGGCTGTATGTGGTGCCCTGGCGCCCCGTTTTGGCTGGCAGGGTGCTGCAGGAGGCCATCCCATCTCCCCCCACCTCCACTCCCCCCGACCGGCCTGCGGAGGACAACTACTATGCTGATCCAGCTGTCGAAGAAATCTAGTTTGACACCCCGTCTTACACTGAGTGAATTATACTGAGTATATTGAGTTAACTCAGCTATAGTGGTTTGTAAACCTTGCTTTATGGCCTGGTGCACTAAGGCAACTGAATCATAATTTTTACAAATCACAGTTAAGAAAACAATGGATTTGTGCAATACGTCCATCTGGTTACCAAATTTGCACTTCAAAATAAAAGCAAAACGCATTTTCTAAGAGAAGCCTTAGAAATTTGCAATCTTATACTACGGTACTATGCTGCAAGAAATATACATTTTACCTAATGAATGTTTTTTTGCCAGCTCTAGGACTTGGAATGGACAAACATATTAGTGGATATTGAAATAAAGCAATGTGGAAGAGCTATCATATTGAACAGGAATCTTAAAATTGATAATTGAATATAAATATTATAGAAGTGAAATATATAGTTAAGGAAGCTAATCACACTATTTCTCTTATTTTTTAAAATAAATTTTGTTACATTTTTAAAAAAAAATTATAAATGAACATAAACTATAAGTAGTCCTCAACTTACTACCGTAATTGAGCCTGCAATTTCTGTCATAAGTCATGACAGTTATAAAGCGGATTATCTTGTGACCATGTCCGATTTTACAATGTTTTTGTGGTGGTTAAGTTGTTAAGCAAAACAACAGTTAAGTTGTTAAGCAAATCCACAGTTGTTAAGCAAATCCACTATTCAATATGCAACATTTTTTGCCAGAAACAGGAAATAAACAAGGATTTCCAGAAAAATGTTGTAAATTGTGATCACGTGGTCACAGGATTCTGCAAATGGCAAAGGTGGGATGTTGCTAAACACCCAAAATGTGGTCAATTGACTGCAGGCCCCCTGGATATTAGAACAGGGGTCTCCAACCTTGGCAACTTTAAGACTTGTGGACTTCAACTCCCAGAATTCCTCAGCCAGCAAAAATTCTGGGAGCTGAAGTCCACAAGTCTTAAAGTTGCCAAGGTTGGAGACCCCTGTATCAGAACATGTTATTTATTTTATTTTATTCTAATTTTATAACCTTTTTCAGGGTCCATCATAATTTTGAAAGGTTGCTAAGCAATCAAATTGAGAAGTACCAGGACAACAAAGCAGAGGGGGAAAAAAGAAAAGAAAAAGAAAGGAAAAATAAAAAAATAAAACTACACTGGGAAACTGTTATTATTGTCCTACTAAAAACCCACTGAAATATTTCATATATAGTTGTTTCACAAAACTGTCTTCTGCTTACTATCCATATTCTAACCAAACTTAAGATTTTCAATTAGAGAGAAGCATTCCAAAACAATTTTCTCAAAACTCAAAGGAATTGTTAATAGATATTTGGCATCCTTTAAATTAAAAACATGGAACGTATTCTTTTTTCATAAGCTCCTCAAAACTCTTTTAGATAAAATTATTTTTTTTTTATTTCCTCTGTTTTGGTGGATCAAGTTATGGACTCTTCCAGAGGCCCTGTTGCAATTCCAAATCGTGACTTTAACTGGGAAATTAATAATTATAAATTAGTTAATTCCAGGTGGCTCTTGAATTATTTCTCTCTGCAAAGATACTCTTCCTGTGGAATATATTAAGAAGGAAAAGTGTGCCTTTTTAAAATTAATCAGGATTCAATTAACACTCTAAAATGATAGAATGCATTTAAGGAATTAATTACAAGATCTATTGGTGCGTTGGCTGCAGCAAAAAGGAGAAACTGACATTTTATACAGTTGGTGTAATGTATTACTGTAAGTTTTGGCGGGAGTTTTAGGCGGGAAATATCTCGTTCCTGATTGGTTGCAGCCTCAGGCTGAAGTGTATATAAGGAGAGGTTTTTCTCCAGAGTTTTGCTGGGTCACACTATATTAAAGAGCTGTTGTCACTAACCTGGTCTCCTGCCTCGTCAATACCCGAACTTAACATTGGCGACGAGGATGGGATCTTGAGGCAGAGCACCAGAACAGAGCTGAACTCACTACGAGAATCAAACCCAGCAAGGTGATAGCGAATGCAGCGATGACCGGCTACACGCCACCCACTCCGTTTGACCCTGCCCAGGAAACATGGGGAATATATATGACCCGTTTCGAAAGTTTCCTGGAGGCAAACGAGTTACAGGAGTCTCCGACAACCGCAAACGGGCTTACTTCATAAGCCACTGTGGGTCCGCAGTCATCGCCGTCGCAGAAGCCCTGGCGGAGCCAACACCGCTACACTCCGTGTCGTGGCAGACCCTTCAGACCCTCCTGAAGAATCACTCGCACCAGCCCCGTCCAAATCGTTCGGCAGTGCGAGTTTGGGGCGCAGGCAACAAGAAGGCGAGTCTATCAGCGACTACATGGCAGCCCTGAGACAAGCCTCCAAGCATTGCAGTACCGCGATCTGGACGAAGAGCTGCTGGAACAACTTATACGGGGGGTCAGAGACATCCGTTTGAGGAGACGGTTGCTAGCCAAGAGCAACCTGACATTGGCAAACGCTCTGGACGAAGCCAGAGCCCATGAGATGTCCAACCATGCAGCAGACACCTTACAAAAGCGACTCACGCCGATGGCGGGCGCAAAGCCGAGCACAGTCCACCACGAAGAAACCTATCGTGAGTCAACCAGCGAAGAGGAGGAAGAAGTCCACTACACCGGAAAATCGACAAGGAAGACCGGAGGAATGCGGAAGTTGCGGGCGACATCAGCGCCAAAGATGTAAGTTCAGGGCGCCATTTGCGGCGGTGTGAAAGGAAGGGCACCTGGCTCAAGTCTGCCGAGCACCCCAACCTTCCGCCGAAAATTCAAATCGGCCAATCAGAGCGGCTCTGAGTCAGAGATGCAAACCCACATTCCGCGAAATTTCAAACCAGCCAATCAGAGCGCGAGATCGGCAAGGCGACCGCGATTGGCCAGGAAAGAAAGAGCGAAGTCAAACCGAATGACTGTTACCATAGACCACGCAGCTACCGCATCGAAGAAAAGATCTTCACAAACCCGACAATTGAAGGCGTACCGTGCCGACTGGAAGTAGACACAGGATCAGCTATCACAATCATGTCCTGGCACACTTTTGTGAAAGCCTTGCCGCACCTCGCAAAGCGCAAGCTACAGAAACAACAGCTCCGGGTGCAGGATTACCAGGGCAACCGCATCCCTGTTCGAGGACAACGACCGTCGAGGTCAAGTACGGGACATACGAAAAGACCCTGCCCATCACGTTAGTCGAGGAACCTTGCCAAGCTTGCTGGGGCTAGACTGGTTCCGGGCGTTGGGAATGGGGTGACTGGCGTCCACGGAGCGGATGCAACCTGCAAAACGCCCTAATGGAGGAATTCGCAGACGTATTCGAGGACCGTTTAGGCAAGTACAAGGGACCCCTATCTCCTTCAATTTCGACCCCCAAATAGCTCCCATTAGGTTAAAGGCAAGGAGGGTTCCTTTTGCACTCAAACCTAAAATCGACAAAGAGTTAGATAAATTAGTCAGCCAGGGGATACTAGTGCCAGTTGACCATGCCAAATGGGAGACGCCAATCGTCACCCTATGAAACCAGACGGGTCCATAAGAATTTGTGCCGATTACAAGGCTACCTTGAACAAAGCATTGCAAAAGCGCCTACCCAGTTCCAGTAGTGCAACACTTATTGCACTCACTAGGGCACGGACAAGTTTTCGCCAAATTAGACTTGGCACAAGCGTACCAACAGCTACCCGTAGATGCTAGCACAGCTGAAGCCCAGACCATTGTAACGCACCGGGTGCCTTTAAGTGCACCCGGTTACAGTTTGGGGTGAGTGTGGCCCGGGCTATTCAAAATTTGATGGAGCGGCTCCTACAAGGGTTACCGGAGTCGTGCCCTATTTCGATGATGTGTTGGTATCAGGGAAGATTTAAGAGAACTGGGGAAGCGATTAAGGAAAGTTTTGGCCATTTTAGGTCGGCAGGATTAAAAGTCAAAGCAAGCAAGTGTCAGATAGGGGTCGAATCTGTTGAATTTTGGGCTATAGAATAGACAAAAAGGATTCACCCACTGAGAGCAAAGTCAAGGCGATAAAGAGAGCCCCAGCACCCAAAAACAAGACAGAACTCCAGGCTTTCCTGGGTCTGGTAAACTTTACGCCGTGTTTTTAAAAGACAAGGCAACCGTTGCTGAACCGCTGCATAAATTGCTTGGAAAAACACTGTTTGGTCGTGGGGAAGTCAGAGAATAGGGCATTTGAGGCAGTAAAAGTTTGCTATCAAGCGATAGCCTGTTAATACAATACAACAACAGACTGCCGTTAGTATTGGTTTGTGATCGTCCCCTATGGAGTAGGAGCTGTACTTAGCCACAGACTCCCAAACGGCACTGAAGCCCCTATAGCGTTCTATTCACGAGCGATGTCCCGGCTGAGAGAAATTACAGCCAGCTAGATAGGGAGGCTCTCGCAATAGTGTCAGGGTGAAAAAATTTCACGAATACGTTTTGGGAGACTTTGACATTATCACTGACCACAGACCACTATTGGGCTTACTGGCTGGCGACCGCCCAACGCCAGTGGCACTATCACCCGGCTGACCAGATGGACTATCTTTTGGCCGCCTACTCTTACAAACTACAGCATCGACCTGGAAAGAGCTGGGGCATGCGGACGCACTGAGCAGATGCCCATTGCCGGGAAATCGAGGACCCTACTCCGGGCACCCCCGTTCTACTAATTGACTCTTGGGACTCTGGGCCAGTCACATCGCAGGAAGTGGCTCGGGCCTCCTACCGGGACGTTGTCTTAAGAACTGTAATCGGTTGGGTTCAAAGGGGATGGCCATCGCGAGCGTTTAGAGAATTTGTAAAGAAAAAGAATTGTCTGTGCAAGGGGTGCCTGCTCTGGGGGATAGGGTGGTAGTTCCAGAGAAGCTGAGGAAAAAGTCCTGGAACTACTGCATGAGGGTCACCCAGGAATTGTAAGGATGAAGGGCTAGCCAGGAGCTATGTCTGGTGGCCCCTAATGGACAGGAAATCGGTGACAGGGTTGGCCGATGCCAGGTATGTCAGGAATCAGACCACTACCACCTCGGCCCCAGTGTTGGAGTGGGAGAAACCCCAAGGCCCTTGGTCCCGCATACACATTGATTTTGCCGGCCCTTCCACGGCCAAACATTTCTAATTGTGGTGGATGCATTCTCCAAATGGCTGGAGATCATCCTAATGAAATCCACAACCGCGGAGCTGTCATTTCAGCACTAAAACACCTTTTCGCCACGCACGGGCTACCGGACACCCTCGTGTCCGATAACGCCCACAGTTCACGCAGCATTATTTGAAGGGTACCTGGCTGAAGAGGGCATCCGACATGCCCTCTCAGCGCCGTTCCACCCTGCGTCGAACGGCCTTGCTGAACGTTTTGTTCGAGTGCAAAGAAGCGCTATCACGAAGCAGCCCGGAGATTGGCAGGCACAAATCGGCGCATTCCTAACCGTCCAACACAGGACCCCTGTGTGGCCACCGCCGCAGCCCAGCCGAGCTATTAATGGGCGGAAGCTAAGGTGCCCGCTAGACCGGCTACACCGAACTACGTGCAGGACGGGTTCAAAACAAAACCAGATAGAATCCGGGAATTAAACATAGGAGACTCAGTGTGGGCACATAATTACAGCGACGGCCCAAACTGGAAGAGGGGATAGTCATAGACAAACGGGCCCCAAATCTTATCTAGTGGAAATAGACGATGGCAGAGTTTGGGCGCCACATAGATCAATTAAGAAACAGATTGAGCGATAAGGCAGAATTAGGCGAGACCAGCCCTGACTATGATTTAATTAACCCCACAGCTGACTGGAGCCGAGAACAAACAGAAAGCATAGAACCAAACAGAGACTTATCTGAGTCAGGCGAGGTCCAGCGACACCCTCAGGTCCCTCTAGAGGACAGCAGGTCCGAGCCGGCGAATAATCCAGGGCGGATGGCGGGAGGAGGAGCTCAGAGGGCGAAAAGTCCCTCCGGCAAGCTCGACTCAACTCCAGAAAGTGAACTGCGCAGGTCCGGGAGAGTCAGGAGACGCCCCACGTACCTGCAGGACTACGTAGAGAAGTAATATGCAAATATTGGCAAAGTGCCTTCTGGGAGGGAAGGAGTGTAATGTATTACTGTAAGTTTTGGCGGGAGTTTTAGGCGGGAAATATCTCGTTCCTGATTGGTTGCAGCCTCAGGCTGAAGTGTATATAAGGAGAGGTTTTTCTCCAGAGTTTTGCTGGGTCACACTATATTAAAGAGCTGTTGTCACTAACCTGGTCTCCTGCCTCGTCAATACCCGAACTTAACAGTTGGAACATATGGTTGTGGATTCATTTTTGTTATATGCTGGTAATCCCACAGATGACTCATATCAAGTTATTTACAGCAACAAAAGTTTACATTGAAAACGATCTGAATATTCTTTGAACTGTACTGACAACCAGAAATCATTTCATGAACACATTATCAATCACCACCATATGCCACATACTTTTGCCAACAATGGACATGCTTCTAAAAGCAATCACAAAAGAATGCCACACTTTGTAATTTTAGATTCAAATACGTGCATTAATTCAAAAAAAATTAAAGCCTATAAAATTGAAACCAGAAATATTCTTTTTGGGACTGAGACAAACAGTTGGGGAAAAACTCATGGAACTTTTGTTGTTATTATAATAGCAGCAAGACTTTTATATGCACAACAATGGAAATATTTGACTATATTTCAAGCGGAAGTTTGGTGAAGTTGACGGAGTTGGGTGAGATGGCAAGATAGCTTTAATTAGAGAAAAGACATTAACTGTATTGCTGATTGAAAGCCTCTTCCAAACTCTTTCCATAAAATGGAAAAGATGAAAATACAATATATGGATTTGTTGATTCGAAAAATAGAAAAACTGAAAGTCATATTGTAAACTTAAGAGTAAGAGAAATTTTTATTTATTTCTGTTGTGCATATATTTCTTGTTTTACAACTGGTTATTTAGCGACTATTCAACAATACAATGGACCCCAAAAGAGGGACTTACAATACGGATTCAACGTTCCAATATCTGCCCCCTTGCAGGGACATGACTGTATTTTGGATGCTTGCCAATCAGCCCCATTTATGGCAATGTGCAGCATCCCACAGATTTACTGTTTTTGGTTTTTGGGTTTTTTTTTGCCAGAAATTGGTTTACGTCTGGTTTCTGAAAAAAAAAAAAAAGCCATACAGAAAAATGGGTTTACTCAACAACTGCTTGCTTTATTTTTTATTTATTTATTTATTTATTTATTTATTTATTTATTTATTTATTTATTTATTTATTTATTTATTTATTTATTTATTTATTTATTTATTTATTTATTTATTTTTATTATTTATTTATTTATTTATTTTTATTATTTATTTATTTATTTATTTATTTATTTA